>NC_080072.1:17273976-17873976 GCF_949987535.1 Balaenoptera acutorostrata
TCAACCCCTGGTCAGGGAACTGAGATCCCACAACCCGTGCAGTGTGGCCAAAAAAAAAAAAAAAAAAAAGAAAGAATACTATGAGGTCAGAAATTAGAATACAGATGGTAGGTTAGATAAAAATACTACATCAATGTTAATTCTAAAGTTGGTAACTATATTGTGATTATTTATAAGGATATCCTTATTCTTTGGAAATACACACCAAAGGATTTGGAGGTAAAGAAACATGATATATGCAACTCACTTCCCAATGATAAAACAAATGGAGTAAAATGTTAACAATAAGTGAATCTGCATAAAGAGTATTGGGGTGTTCTTTATACTATTCTTATTTTTACAAGCTTTCTATAGATTTGAAATTATTTACAAATAAAAAGTTTAAAAAAAACAAGGCGGCCTGTGAAAGTTTTACAGAGTAAGAGTTCAAGGAGTATAGTTTTAGGATGTCATCTTAGTTTCAGCTATTTCTTACTTGCTTAGCATTAAGAGACAGAGCCCAGTACTGGGGCCCACCAACTAGCCAGTCAGAGCACTTTGGATTTGACCCTTTGAAAGAGGCATAATTTTGACTGGGTTTTAGTTATAGGGTAAGAATGAGAACAGATTGTTCTCACCAACAGAGGACACTTTCCATGAGATTTACAAGAATGTACTTCTTATCCTCTATTCAGACATCAACAGAGTCCAAATTCACCTCTAGGACGTTTATAGCACATCTTGTTGCTACTATTTATTTGTGTTTCCAGGAAATGCTTACATATTAGCAAATCTGAATTCATGAAGAAAATTTTAAATGCGCTTAAAAAATTACAGGAAAGAAGTTGAGGGAAAGATGGGGAGAGAAAAAAGCAAAGAAAAAAATATTAACAAGGAATTAATATAAAACGAGCTGGGATTTGAAAACCATACTCTCTTCCTCTCCCAAAAGAGCAATCTGTTGTATCTTCATATGGAGGTAGACCTAAGAAGAGCACTTGCCTTCCAAAGATTAGAAGAAACTGAATTTTGGCATCATAGCATTAGCTTGGAAACCCTCTAGATATAGAGTTTGAAAATTCAAGACCAGAGGCGTATGGGAGCAACAGAAGAAGCTCAAAAGGCCTTAAAAACAGAGGACTGTGTACCACCAAGCATGGCCATGCATAGCCAGGGTCCTCTGTGATGCCAGCAAATGGCAGGTCTCTGGTGTGCCCCGCATTACACGTTCCATTAGCAACACAGAGACAAACATGATAAAAAGTCTGTTCTCAAGAATACACTGGAGTGGAGGGAGTCCTGGGCCAGAGAGTATCAGGCAGAGGTATATAATAAGGAATAAGAGAGCAGAAGGGAAGGTGTAACCACAAGTGCCCAGCGGCCAAGATAAGGTTTCCCAGGGCAGGTGAAATGAGGCTGAAGCCCTGAAAGACGGACAGGGGCTGCAGGCTCCGGAGCGAATGGGGCAGGGAGGAGATGTGGAGAGGAGACCTGCAGAGGAGTGGGGGCAAAGGCGTGCCAGCAGAGGAGCCAGTCAGGGGCACCGCAGAGGGCAGAGCATGCACTGGACACTACAGTGTCCGCTCTGGCCGGAACGTAGGGTGGCGTGATGGAATGGCAAGAGGCAATGGCCTCGTGGGGTCTGAATTCAATCCTCAACATGACGGGTGGCCACTGGAGGACACTGAAGGAAAGCAGCGTCATCTGACTTGTTTTTAATAAGATCACCCGGGAAACAGTATGTGGGATGGAGTGGAAGGGAAAACCAGCTGATAAATACTCCTAGTCCAAAAAAACGTGCAGACACAACATACCACCAGAGAAAAACCAATAATTTTTAAACTGAGCTTCATTTAGACCAGATTTTTTTTTTTAAATCCCTTTGGTCAGAATTAATAGGAGAGTCTCTTCTACTTCAGAGTTTTGATGTGTTCACACAGAAATGACAACTGTACTTTTCCTCACAAACATTTCAGTTTTTGTTTTTTCACCGAATTCATTCTAAGTTTAAACCATGAATGAATTCCTATGAAGGAAGAGAATGATGAATGAAATTACATCACTTGTAATTCATTATTAGGAAAAAATAAAAATTTGTCAAAGTAAAATATTTCAGAAAACAAATGCTAATGTGCTTTTGTAGTAGCTGTTAGTCACAGCAGATCAATAGGCAGACCATATGCAGAAAAGATCTTTGGGGGAAACCAGACCTGAAAGTGAGAGACAAAACAGTCCTGTCTGTCCACGGAATTTTAGACGTTGCTCATCTATGCTCACAAGGCCTAAGACTCCCTGTGTCACTGAAACACTTGCAGCTTCTGGTCACACTGACTCTAGGTCACCCGCCAATGGACCTTTAAGATTCCTGCTTGCTCTCAGCAGTGTTTAAAACTTGTTAAGTTAACAGCGCGAATGTAACAGATTCATCAGAATGAGAAAATGGCACCACATCGTGTGGCACACGATGCCTGACCTCCCCTGAGTGCTTTACTGACTTCCTGTTACCAAGATATAACACATGCTACGTAGCAGGTTCTAACTACTAGCATTAAAGTGACAGGTGTCAAGGAAGGGGGAAAAGGGGGCGTACGGTAGCTCCGTATAAAATTCAAGATTCTCGAAAACCCTGTCCTCCCCAGGGTACCCTGTATTTATGTGGAGCTGCAAATCGGAATGACACCAAAGGGCTATGACATCGAAGGATCCCTTGGGGGAGACCTCTCAGGTAAGGATTGAGGGGGAAGCAGGCTCTCAACTGACCCTGGAAGATGAGGAAACATTTACCCTAAAGATATAAGGGAGGAAGTGGAACTAAGCAGCCCAGCACCTTCTGGTTCGTGGCTGCCTAAGCAGATGGATCCAGTAAGTCTTCAGTGCTGTCCTGAAGGCCTGGAGCAAGTAGCCCAGTGGTTAAGAACAAAGGCTTTGGTGCCAAACAGACCTGGACTTGAGTCCAGTTCAACATGAGCAAGTGGCTTAACCTCTCTGAACCCCAACTTCCATAAATTTAAAGATGCTGATGATCAACACCATCTTATAAGATCATTATGAGACGCAATGAAATACATGGATACATATGAAGTGCTTAGCATTGTTCCTCAAAAGTATCCCCTCAAATATTACCTATTATTATTATGACTGATCATTTGACGCTTCAGGGTGCAAAAAGGAAAATACTGGGCTCACAGAATTAAAAGCCGTAATGAACACTGGATGTGTGAAGAGGTGGGGGCAGGTCGTGGACAGGAGCAGGAAAGGGGTAAGAATTGCAACCTCTCCCAAGACATTGTTAAAAACGTGCCTAACCATGGAAATACTGTGAACCATTATTTCTTTGTGTTGAGCAATAGCTGATTTGAGACTGACACCCATAAAAACCTCTACATTTGCTTCCTCTTGTATTTTGTACTGTAGTTTCACAGCATTGTATCTGTTAGCTACATAATAAAATCAAAGGTCTCTATAAAAATTAAGTCAAAATGGATCAAAGGCCTAAATGTAAGAGCTAAAACTATAAAACTCTTGAAAGAAAACATAGGGGGGAAAATCAACTATACGTCAATAAAATTTTTTAAAAAATAGGGGAAAACCCTCATGACATTTGATTTGGCAATGATTTCTTGGATATGACACCAAAAGCACAGGCAACAACAACAAAAAATAGATAAATTGGACTACATCAAAATTTAAAACTTTTGAGCATCAAAGGACACCATCCATAGAGTGAAAAGGTAACCCACGGAGAGGGAGAAAATATTTGCAAATCATACACCTAATAAAGGGTTAATATCTAGACTATATCAAGAACTCCTACAATTCAAAAATAAAAAGCAAGCAACCCAATGAAAAAATGCGCAAAGAACTTCAATAGACATTTCTCCAAAGAAGATAGCCAAATGGCCAGTAAACACTGGAAAAGATGCTCAACTGCACTAATCATTGAGGAAATGCAAATCCAAATCAAAACCACAATGTAATACCACTTCACACTCATAACGATGGCTACTATTAAACACAAACAAACAAAAAGAAAATAACGAGTATTGCTGAGGATGCGAAGAAACTGGAACCCTTACGCATGGCTGGTAGGAACGTAAAACAGGGCAGCTACTATGGAAAACAGTAAGGCGATTCTTCAAAACGAACAAAAAGAATTATCATATGATCCAGCAATTCCATTTCTGGGTACATATCCAAAAGAATTGAAAGCAGGGTCTCAAAAAGATAGGTGTACATCCATGTTCATAGAAGCATTATTCACAGCAGTCAAGTGGTGGAAGCCTCCCAAATGTCCATCGACAAATGAATGTATAAACACAATGTGGTATACACACACAACGGAATTACGAAGGAAATTCTGACACATCCTATAACATGCATGAAGGTTGAAGACATTATGCTAAGTGAAATAAGCCAGTCGCAAAAAGACAAATACTGTAGGATTCCACTCACATGAAGTACCTAGGGAGGTCAAATTCAGAGACAGAAAGTAGAATGGTGGTTGTCAGGGGCTGGGGGGAGGGGAAACGGAAAGTTATTGTTTAATGAATACAGAGTTTCAGTTTTGGAGGATGAAAAAAGTCCTGGAGATGTAAGGTAGTAATGGGTGCATAACAATGTCAATGTACTTAATGCCACTGAACTGCATACTTAAAAGTGATTTAAATGGTGTTTTCGGTTATGTATATTTTACCACAATTAAAAAAAAGTAAAAGATCACTACCACACCTATATCATCCTGTTGTATGCAGTCATCCTCTCTCTAGTAAAACTCAGTTTTATTCAGCTCTCTCCTCTCTTGTGATTATTATACAGAGGCTTTGGAATAGTCATGGCACTCCTTGCATACCTGGCAGCTGAGAGATATTGACAGTCTAATTCTCTCAAAATAAGATCATAAGAACTTACAATTGTTATGCACCAACTGTTTATGCTGCATAGTTCTACTTTAGGCATTACCACTTAAAAATTCTAGGAAATAATTGTTTAAAATCTAGACTTAAGTGCATAAAGGAAAAGAAACCATGTCTTTAATGGTGTGCTAACGTCACATTCACTTACTTAGGAATGTGATTTTCTTTCGTTGCCAAGACAGCAACAGTTGCTGTGGAAACCACACAAAAACAGGGATACTTAACTGAAACAAACTCCACTCACCTGCACAAAGATGCCCTTGCTCTTATATTCCTCATGGAGGCACCTAGAGAAGAAATCTACAAAAGCCTGGGAGGGGGTGGGAGTGAGAACACAAACACACATATTACATATTACATCAATCTGCCTGATCTGTAGCCATGGAAACAAAAATAATCAACTAACCATTTAACACTATAGTTTCTAATCATTCTTTTCATTTCAAATGCAGAAGAGACCTTAAAAAAAAAAACCTTCAAAACCTCAAGTTTTATCTGCCACTAAATTAAGTATTCTCTTACCAAATATAATATCCAGACCAAATTCTGATTTAACTGGAAAAGGCTCTTCTTATCTTTTCTTTTTTTGGAAAATGACTTTCCGAGAAGAAACATCTTATTATATAACAAAGGATGCGTTCCTCCTCCCCACTTGCCATTCAAACAGAAACACAGTATGAATTCTGTTCAAGTCTGTTCTATGGGGATTTTGTTGTCAGTAAAGAGAAGAAAAGAGCAAGCGTCCTCTTGGTCCTTTGGGATGGCAAGATCCAAGAAGTGTAGAGGTGAACGTGACAGCCCATCTTCTTCCAATAGAACAACTTTAAATCTATTTGTAAAATATAATGTGCCATTTTTTACAAAGGTGGACTCAACCTCAGGCTTGAAATGCAAAGTATCAATGATGACTCCACTAGGGTCCTAATTTGTGACAGTCTTTCTGTGGAGCAGAACAGGCAAGAAGAAGTTGAAGTTCACCTTCAAGAAACATGGTGTTCATTTTAAACATGCCTACTGCATGTTTCAGATATATAGAAAGCAAGCAGATTGCAGGGCTGGGGGGGCGGAGCCAAGCTTTTTCAAAATACAGTACGTAGTCACTTTAAGTTTTTCCAGGGGACAAAGAGCCAAGTGAAAAAGAGGGCAGGTGTTTTGCTCTTTTCCTTTCCTGTCATATTGCAAGTTCTTATTCTGCATTTTATTTTGTTCATTTTCCCCTAAAAGCTTGTTTAATTTCAGCGTCCCAATGGTCATTTTTATTTCAGAGATGTATCCTATGCTTCAACAACGTATTTGAAAACGATGCTATTGACCTGCAGGCAGTACCAAATGCATTTTAAATTACTGTCCTAGTAGTAACGTGAAGAGGTGAATGGTGATGTGGTCTAAAATTATGGCATCTTACAGAGAGGTCTGGAAAATTCTTGTCTCACTCCAGAAGTGGCAGTAAATATCTGTGAACTCTGAATAATGTGGCAAAAACTCACACTCTCCCCATCTATCTTGTGCATACTATGTGTATCTATGTGCTGACTAGCTGCGATCCTTCTAAGCTCTGCGGACCTGGCACTTAAGCTGTGTGCTGAGTCATTCATGAATCAAATCCCCATTCTTAGACTCATTTATGTTATGTTCTGATCAGCTGAGCTAACTGGTCCAGACCACCTCTCTGTTGGGAAGTACAAATACCAATTTTAAAACCAGTAAACTATTGGGAGAAAAAAAGCATCTGCGGATCTGAGATCTTGGTGCCTCATTTGTAAAGTTGATACCAGTCAGTATATCTCCAGCTCTGGCTCCTCTGAAACTAGTGTTGGCTATTTTCCTTTTCTTCTCAGTCCATCTGAAAACTGCTAAGGCTAGAACTTCAAGAAAGTTCCATGCCTATTTCTCAGACTGAAAAGTATTCGTTATTCTTATTCTGACACAATTTACTAAAAAATTGTTCACCTTGGTTGCAGAGTACATGGTCAACAGTGGAACTGGGTACATGCCACTGGCAGAGGAGATGTTCAGAATTGCCCCTTTAGATCTAAAAAGGAAGATGCAAGTAAACAGAATGAAATCATATATACAATTGTTTATAAATTACAGATCTAGATATCTAATTATTTGAAACAGAATAACCTGGCTGTTTTTCTAACACACATCTCTCCTTGCCTTTCATCAGCACGTGACATGCTTGGTCAGTGAACGAGGCATAACTCAATCAACTAAAAATAGCTCTTCTTTGCAATTAGCTCATTTCTCAGTCTTAGTAATCAGGGGCATGACCAGATTAGATCTTCAGTCTCCTCGAGTTGATTTCTATTCTCTGAGGTCTTCTCTGGCCATAGCACCAAGAATTCTTACTCTTAAGAGTACTCCTTGTATGCCTTTAATTTGGCATATCACCACATACTATCATGCTGTCATATTTAATCATTCTATGAGTATAAACATTCTTCTCCCTCAAAAAAACCATAAGCTTCTAGACCTCAGAGCCCTTATCTTACACTTTTCCTCGAAATACTCTGCACGGTCCTGAGCATGTAACAGGTACTTACATGAATGAATGGTTATGTCCTGCTCTCAGGCACTAAATGCAGAGTTGACTCTAAAATCATGCGACTCTATACTTCATCAAACCATATTCTTTTGCCAAGAGGCAAAGCTCAATTTCTACTGTAACTTTTAGCGACTAATGAAAGTTCAAAGTCAGAGAGTTACCAGGAATTACTCATTCTACAAATAAATGAAAATTAGTTTGAGGAAAGCAATGCTGTAAAAACACACAAGTTGTCAGCAGTCGTATATGGCTTGGGTAAAGTGTGAAGTTAGGGTTTTAGGAATTTTAGACAGAATTAACAGCCAACGTTTCCCCCTCATATCCATTCTTCTCAGGGGAGTTGGTCCCCTTGTTCAGCTACTGCAATCTGCCCCACCTGCCTCCTGCCCTCTAGATCAGGTTCCTTTCCTTCAACTTAGTTTCTCATTATTCTTGAGCTGAATTTACTTCCTAAGGCCTAATTTTTAAGTATTTTTTAAAAAGGACGATACAGACTCCTCTTATACAAAATAATAAAAGAAACATGATTAAATGGCAACTAAGTTATTTTAGACAAAACTCTGAAAAGAAATAATCCCCAAAGGTCACCTGGTCCATCTGCCAGCCTCTAGGAGAGATGCCACTTCAACCATCAAATGGAAGTCTGGACCCTCCGCTTAATGAGTCACTGAAAACGAGCTGTTGTTTTTTGTTTCTGTTTTTGAACTGAAGTCCTTATTAGTAATAGTTATATACACTTTCCCAAGCGGCGAAATCCATTAACACGTTGGACACAGAAATCAAATCTCAAATTTTAAATTGTTATATTACGGTTTTGAAGAAAGTTGGAAATATTTAGTCAATGTATTAATTATACCATTCTTGTAGTTTTTGCTTGCATCTCTCACACAGACAGAAAAGGCTTTTCTTTTTAAATGTTAAGAGAGTAAGAATGCCTATCAGGAGTTAGAACCCAATTACTCTAAGATAAAAACTGGTGAATTAGCAATGAGTATCTAGTAATTTCATTTTATCTATATTTGTGAGACATTCCTTTGACCGAAATGGGTTAAAAACCACTTTGGTTACTGAGACTTTTAATACGGTATTAATTTATGATGTTTAAAATATCTTTTTTAAAAAAATTAATTAATTTATTTTGGCTGTGTTGGGTCTTCCTTGCTGTGCACGGGCTTTCTCTAATTGTGGTGAGCGGGGGCTACTCTTCGTTGCGGTGCGTGGGCTTCTCATTGTGGTGGCTTCTCTTGTTGCAGAGCACGGGCTCTAGGCCCACGGGCTTCAGTAGTTGTGGCTCGCAGGCTCTAGAGCACAGGCTCAGTAGTTGCGGCACACGGGCTTAGCTGCTCCGAGGCATGTGGGATCTTCCCGGACCAGGGCTCGAACCCATGTCCCCTGCATTGACAGGCAGATTCTTAACCACTGCGCCACCAGGGAAGTCTCGTAAAATATCTTTATCTTTTATAGCGTGTTAAAAATGTTCTCAAATTAGATCATGGTGGTGATATACTCTGTGGATATACTAGAAACCATCAAATTATATGCTTTAAATGGGTGGATTTTATGATATGTGAAATATATTCTCAATAAATCTATTAAAAAAGAGAAAGAGAAAGTGAAATATATTTATGATATACTGGAATGTGTCACCTTTAAGCTAAGGGCAGATCCCAATCAAGTAGAAGCTAAGAAAGCTATTGTATCTTCTGCAAGTAGAAGCTAAGAAAGCTATTGTATCTTCTGCAATACAATATGCTTTCTGAGAAGTAACCCCAAATCCTGACAAGTTGCACCCCATCCTGAGCCCCAAGCATCCTTGTAGGTTTAGGTAGTGCTTTATTTTAATGTTTTCTCATGTAACCAGGAATTGCTATGTCCTCACTCATTCACAGCAAGTAAAGAAAAGCCAATTTGAAGTAGTTGTAGAAGATGCTGTTTTTCACTGTAACCTATCACTGCTGGTTTTATCAGCGGGATTATGGGCTGGATGATACTCAAATTGGCTGAGGTGGCTGCATGTGCCCTTGAACAAAAATCTTACATTCTTTATTTCCTTCCACAGAAATGAAATACAATTTAAAAGTCTTCCAAAATTAAAGTTTAAATGTTATCAAAAACAATTTAAAAATTAAATCTTGACCTCACCAAAACTGATTCCTAAAACTTCACTCACCAAAGCAATGATTTCAATACAGGAAAATTTATTTAAAGATAATAAAAACCTCATTCCTGGTTGCAAAATTAATACAGACCAATAGTCAAATATGCCACAATTATGCAGGCATGTGCTTTGTTTACTCCTTGAAGCAAGTGAGATTTTTGTTTCTCAAATATTCTACCCTAATTTAAAATTTCTAGGGGGTAGAGTTAGTTTGAGTTAGTGAAAAGTCAGAATTGGAAGGTACTTTATTCAAAACACCATATTTGCACTCTAAAATGCATGAAAGCAAATCCAACACCAACAAAGTATAAAGCGAGAATGCACTAGATCTAAGTAAACACTAAAAGGATAGCATTTATCACTGGATCAAAATGACAGTAGAGAAAACACCCCTTCCACAAAAACACTGTGCTACGAAGAAGGTCTGTCTCACAAAAAACCTTCCCCCCCACACACAACAGCATACAAGTCTCTCTCTCTCTCTCCAAGGATAATGATATTCGACTTAGTTTTGTCTGAATCACAAATAACACACTTGTAGAGCTGTCTCAATCCTTGTACTGTATACACTATCTATTCTTTACGTAGAGATGGAGATGAACATTTGGGACCACGAGGCACAAAGGACTCGCCTTTAAAATCAACTACTTTGTCTAGCGCTAATCCCCCATCTAAGCAGAATTAGTGACGTCAAACCAGTTTCCATGGCACAGCCAGACTCATGACAGCTCTGTTATATGAAGCAGAAGGACAAAATGGGCTGTGCTTAATCGCACACAGAAACAAACATAAAACCAAACCCTGGTTAATCTCTCATTTTCTGGGGACTTGGGGAACAATTCTAAGACTGGAAGGTACATTGAGAATATTTGCTGAAGTTCCATAATGAAGACTCACGATGCTCGTATTTCAGCACATTTCTAGTTTGTTATGACATATATCCAAATAAACAAGTCAAGTAATATTTTCTGTGATACAACATTCTTAATTCATCAGGTTGCTTACTTGCTAACAGCCACACGATGGTGTCTCAGTAGTGTAAGTTACTGAGGATCTACTAGAATTAAAATACTGCAAAATACAAAGCAGAAAACACCACTGCAGATAAGGAAGCACCTTTTCATCCAAAATTATTCTCTTCAATGACTAGCCCTCCCACAAGCCAGACATTAAACACACCAAACCCTATAAAATTCAGTACCTTATATTTATAGCCTCCTATAGCTATGCTTTCTAGACTTTCCTCCATCCTGTGAAATCCCCAATTAGAAAACTCTCCTTAATGATCACTTGGATAAAAAAAATTCCCAAGCCTCTTTTCTTCCTTACATGCCCCACTATTCTATCAGACTGTTGTAGTATCCTTGTGCACAGCTCTTACAAAAATACTATTGTCATAGAGGAAGTGACAGGTCTCCCATGAAATAAGTCACTGATTTCTGCCTTCCTTGGGACCCTCTCATCACTGCTCCACGCTGCAGGTGAGGGGGGTAAGATGGGGAGGCGTAAATGCTGCTGTGAAGCAATGGAACACAGGGTCGGTCCTAATGTGGACCGCTTACTTGATACAGAGTGTGACTGCAGACAAGGGAGACTGTGCAAAAAAGACTACATCCCAATTCCTCATATTTTCACTTCTTATCAGGGAGCATATAAGTGTGCTCTTGGAGGGTCATTACTTTTTTTTTTTTTTTAAGCTTAAACATAACACAGAAATTGGTACAGACAGTTCTCTAACAGATTTTCAAAAAGACTGAGAAACTTATCAAAACAGGGTTCCATGTCAGAAAAGAATCCTGGATCACGGAGGTCAGATATATAATTAGAACCAGCGATCCAAATACATTATACAAACATTGCTTTGTGGAACAAAGTTTGCAAACATTTCCCACATGAAAGAGAATTGCCTGCCCTAAAACACCATAACATGTCATAATTCCACCTTAAGCAATACAGTATGAAAGGGGCTATTTTTAGCTTTTCCATGGTTGTTATGGCAACCACCTCCTGGCTCCAGCTGTACAAAATGTTTATAATTCCAGGGAAGTGGAAAGAGCAAGTTTCCTCTATAACGTAATTATGCACTTTCTACTTGTATGATAATAATACCTTAGTTTGATTATAGGGACTTGTTTAGTGATAGTCAGCTGGCCCTAGGCTATAGTTCTAGAGAGTCTGGAAAATCGCATACATCAGAAGTAGAATCAGTAAAGGGGAAAAACCCACAACAACAAAGAACCCTGCTGTTCCTCAATGGAGATACGAAACCTACGTTTGGTAACCAACCATAGTGATGCCATTTGGGGATGGTAAAAAGGGCAGGCTATAAACAAGTCATTTGTAATACGTAAGTAAGAATGCTTTCAGGTGATCTGTGAACTCAGAGTCTTTCTTTCTTCTTGGGCACACAGCTAACGACATTTCTGGCCTCCCTTGCAGTTAGCTGTAGCCTGTGACTGAGTTCTAGACAATGGGATGAGGGCAGAAGTGAGGGACACCACTTTTAGGCCTGGCCCATGAAACCACCCATAAAATCATCCTTCCCCTCTCTTCTCTCATCTGCTGGCTGGATGCAGATGTTTCTGCAGAGAATCGCAAGGCCCAAGAGAAGAGTGGACCCCCTCACCCCAGATGGAAGGAGCCTGAGATCCCTGGATGACTGGGTAGAGCAGAGCCCCGATCGCTGATCCACACCAGACTGTGACATGAGGGGAAAATCAACCTTTAGAGTGTTAAGCCACTGAGATTCTGGGGTGGTCTGTTATAGCAGTTAGCCTGCCTTGACTAATATAACGAGTAACTCCTTTAACTCAAGCAGACATAGCTGTTCCTTCTCCTATCCAAAAGTACCGATTCATAAAACCCACTTACATTTCTGACTAGTTCTTAGCAGGTGCCACAATCACCCCTGTGACATCAGTTTCAATACCTAGCCTATGATGGCTTTCTACCAGATCATTTCACAACCCCCGTGTAAAATCAATTTGATTTCTTACAGGCAAGGATCCAATTCATCTTCTGTATGATAAACTTTACTCAGTGAATGCCTGTTGAAACAGATGGATCCTTTCCTTTGCATTCTTTGTCTTTATCTAAGGCTCCAGCTACAACTGTGATCGTGGCCGCTAGGTCTACAGAGAGAGGTGTGAGCACCTTGTGTCTGTATCATTTACTAACTGATTACGTAGCCTCATGGCACTCAGTTTCTTTGGATCTCATTTTTTATGTCAAATGAGGGGGGGCTGGTCTCAATTAAAGTACTGAAATTCTCTGACTCTTTGAATCTAATTCTTCCTGGTCATAACCAATATCTCTTTTGATATGATTTTTACCAACACACTTAAAAATTCCTTTTACAGTACCTCTGTGGTATATAAATTTCTTCTTTAACGGACGGAATGTACTATCCTGAATTAATACTGTGTCACTTGCAGATATCCAAACTAGAATTAAGTTGATGACCCAAACTTCATCCCTCTTGAGTTCTACTCTGTCTGCCCTAATTCTCTGTAATCTTCTAGGATTCTGGTCTGGTTTGACCACCATCACTTCCATACCTGACCATCAGGGGCACACTCCCACTGTAGCCATCAATAAGTAGTTTAAAGGTTTTAAAGGGGAATTTTACTAAAATAAAGCAATTAAAATATACAAAACCACATGTAAGATACATTACAAAGAAAGAGCCTTGCTACAAAGTAGCTGCAAAACAAAATGGATTCCTAACTTCAGTGTCCTTATTTGCATGATGGTGGGAGGCTATCGAAGTTAAATGAGCAAACATATATCAAGTTCTCGTCCAACACCTGGCACATAACATGGAATCAATAAACACGAGCTGTAAACCCTGCCTAAAGCTGGTCATGGAGGTTTCTTCACAGAAGTAGGGTCCCTGGGTCTCCCCTTTGCAAAGCTGTGACTCCTTTGGATCTCTTCCAAACTCAAAGCTATTTTGCAGAGGAAGGATGACTGTGAAGCCCTAAATTTAGCATATGACCAAGCAAGCCCAGCTCTTTGCAACAGGTTTTCTTGGAAAGCTTAGCCATCACTCAGGCTTCTCTAAGGGAGGAACAGAGCTTAATTACCATCTGACACTTCACGCTATTTCAAATGTAAGGACTTAGCAACACATTTCTCAATAAAAATGAAGACATCTAGCATATCCTAGTGGAACCCCATTCAAACTGGAACACAGCTGGGGCTAGAGGACACAGCCTCTTCCTCCAAGGGCAAGGGTGGGGGCTGACATCTCATAATCACTTTCTAACATGCCCAAGTCCCTCATACATCCATTCTCCTAGTAAGAACAGAAAACACCAGAGGATGGATGGGGTCTCGCTGCATGAAAGTCCACTGATTTGGGCTGTGAGAGCATAAAGCTTTAGGAAGGCATTCCTGGGAATATCCTAGCAACTCCATCCGCCCCCTCAGAACAGCAGGCAATTGAGTTAGTAATGGTGACTCAAGCAGATTTTTTAATCCTGATGTAAAGGAACCACACAACCCTGGAGAGGGAAATAAAAAGGGAATCGAGTGGAAAAGGCCTCCACCACCAGATGACTCATGCTCGACCGTGTGACTCGCCTGGCACATTACTCTGTCACTAAGACATGGAGGAGAGGTTCATTAGTCACTTTAATGAATTTTTCAAAGTAAGGATTCTCCCTATAAATAATCATGAGCTCTGTTGCTCTAGTGTTTGTGTGTGAGCTTATGACTCACCTTTCTACCATGCCAGGCAGTACCAACCATGTCATCTGCAAAAGAGAAAAAGAAAACATCAGTGAGGATGCAGGCTACAGAGAGAGTGGAGAGAACTCACCCACACAAACAGGGAGGGAATCACGAAACCACTCGCCACTTCTACAGACAGCAGTTATTTGATATACTCTGTATAATTTGCCTGTGGCAAGCGTGCTAAAAAGGAATCAGATGAAATTACTGGAGATAATACTGTAAATACTCTCAGTGAACTTGGCTAAAATTAGTCTTGCCTGAAATGTAATACTGACATGCAGATCTTCAAATAATTAAGGCTTTACGGTGAAATCTATGTCTCCCAAAATACATTCTCAGAAAAGGACATATGTTATCACAAGAAATATCCTGCCTGCCAAACTTACTTAAGCTTTTTAATCTCAAGAGATCAAATAACCTTTTCCTATCAAAAAAGCCTTTAGAAGAATGCCATAAAGTGACATGTTGGCAAGTATTAGGTCTATCTTCACATTTATTTCTCTTGTTGCTCAAGCTAACTGTGAGTAAAACGCATCCTTAAAGAAAGTTAAAGTTATCTGTCATCTCAAATAACCAACAATGAAAAAAAGGACACCAGCATTTTAATTTTTTTATTTTTATTTTTGGCCGCACTGCACGGCATGCAGGATCTTAGCTCCCGGACTAGGGATAGAACCCACACCCCCTGCAGTGGAAGCATGGAGTCTTAACCACTGGACCGCCAGAAAATTCCATGGACACCCACATTTTTAAAGGACTTCATAGTTGTTGACTAAATACATATACTATGACGAGAGAAAGTACTTCTAAACTCTGTTTTAAGATATTATTAACTAAGAAAAGTTAAGACATCCACTGGCTTAGTCAAGGTCACGTCATAGTTAAGTACTGAGGTTGGAGTATGAACTCTGGACTCCTGAATATCATCAGTTCTCTAAGAAACAAATGCTGTTTTGTTACAGAAAAGTTTGCATGCATGCCAACCATAGGAATTTTAAGCTTTCTATCTTGAATAATGTCTTAATTAAAACAGCATCCTGACGAGCAGAGAATTTTTTCCTAGAAACATTTTGAAGAAAGAAAACGCATCCAGACTTTACCAACGTAGAATCTGCTCTGGAGTACTCCCAACCCGGATATCAACCTTGGGGCCGTTGCATACATTTCTCCAGGAAGAACACGAATTCAAACTGACACTGCATCATAAAAGGTAGACTAACACACTGCCAACTTCTAAACAGACAAAGTGGTGTCTTCAAAGCCTAGGGGAATCATTTCAACAGAAGTATCTAGATTTGGTCAAATCTTCCAGATGAAAAAAGGAGAGACCGTAAGAAAGAGTTTGGCCTGAAGCATCCCCTATCTCCCTCCTTCTTACATATAAGTCTGCGCTTGCGTTTTTTGGGGTTTTTTTGTTTGTTTTTGCCTGCGCCACACTGCACGCGGGATCTTAGGTCCCCAACCAGGGATGGAACCCGTGCCCCCTGCAGTGGAATCGCGAAGTCTTAAGCATTGGACCGCCAGGGAAGTCCTTCTATGCTTCTCATATTAAACTCATCTTCATAGAAGGATGGGGCAAAGAATGCCAACTGTCCCTCAACATTCATTCTTTCCTTAATATAACAACTGAATTTTCAGTTGGATATGCCGGCCATAAAAACTGTACTTTCTGCATTCTCTCTCACAGTGCATGTGGCCCTATAACTATGTTCTATCTGATAAGATGACAAGTAACACATGCAATTTCTTGGTCATGCCCTTAAAGGAGGAAAAAAATACATGTCCTCCTCTGTGCCTGTTCCTCCTCTTGATGGCTAGAAAGTAGATGTGATGGAAGGAGCTAAAGCAGCCATCCTAGACCCCAAGGTGAAACCATGTGCTAATGGTGGCAGAGCAGTGAGATAAAAAGAGGCAGGATCTCTAATGATTGTGGAGCTCTTATGCCAAACATTGCTTACCCACCTAGCCTTTTATCTGACAGAGAAATAAATTTCTATTTTATTTAAGCCATTACTAAACCTCTGCTACAGCAGCCAAACCAATATTCTAACTGACATAACTGACCTTGTGAATTGTTAAAGACCAACCAGTGTTAACATTTTATGACTTAACAGAGAAACAATCCCCAAAGCAAACTCAACCAGAAATTATGCTGACAGCCCAAATGGCTTCAATATTTTATAGTTTGTTAAAACACGACCCTATTTCTTCGCTCTTCTAGGTCTGCTTGACTCAAGTCAGAATGTGCCCGCTCAGCCTCAGACCAAACGGTATGGAACTGGGCTTCCCTGGTGGCGCAGTGGTTAAGAATCCACCTGCCAATTCAGGGGACACAGGTTCAAGCCCTGGTCCGGGAAGATCCCGCATGCCATGGAGCAACTAAGCCTGTGCACCACAACTACTGAGCCCACGAGCCACAACTACTGAAGCCCGCGCGCCTAGAGCCCGTGCTCCGCAACAAGAGAAGCCACCACAATGAGAAGCCTGTGCACCGCAACTAGAGAAAGCCTGCGCAAAGCAACGAAGACCCAACGCAGCCAAAAATAAAAAAACAAAACAAAACCCACCCCCAAAAAACTGTATGGAACCAAGTCAAAGAAAAAGCTGAAAAGGCTGAGTTCAAAGTTTATCCTTTCAACGCAGTCAGCTCTTCTCTTTTCAGATTAAATAACAACTCTTCAAATCGGCTTACATGTTTCCTAAGATTTATGTTTTTACAGGAGTATAGGAATCGCTCCACATGTAGCAATAGCTGCTGAATGTTTAAGGCAATGTGGTATGTACTCAGGCCAAAAAGCTAATCCTAGCCCTTCCACTCCTAGCCATGTGACCTCGAGTTTGCTTCTTATCCTCCTCTGAAGTCCTCTTATCCTTTACGTATTAAATGAAGAAGGCATCTACATCACAGCTTATTATATTCTGAATTTCATATAAGGTGATGTACATAACGGACCTAGCACAGAGCGCACCACGGAGTAAGCCCCTGAAAGAGAATTATGTCCCTTATTGCCAGCGTGCACTCTTCTTTCAGGACACAGCACCACTAAGTATCTAGGCCTCCCTTAACTATGTTGTGCCCAACACAGTTAAGAGCCAAAAACAGTGACACATTTTGAGGTCATCCAATTCAACTCACCACACAGAAATTTCTGGACAGTTCCAGCAATATTTTAAAGTGCCTCAACTGGGAGCTTCTTAGGGTAAAAGAACTGTTCTAAAATTAGAGTGCCATGATGATTTCAAGATTGTGTAAATTTACTAAAAACCATTCAACTATACGCTTAAAATGGATGAATTTTATAGAGTATATAAACTATCCCTCGATAAAGCTTTTTTTTTTAAAGAAAATCTCAATAAGCATATGGATAAGAATTAAAGAACTGGATTCACAAAATACATTTGATGTTACTTTATCAGACACAGGAAATAAAAGAGCTCTCAAAATGCTCTATGCATATCAACTCATGGCCTGGAGCAATGCGAAGTAATAAACAGGCATTCTTCCATTCAGTAGAAGACATGTTAGTTACTTGAATCAGGGTTGGGTGATGGGAGCTCACGACTGAGCAGGAGAACAGATATTTATATAAATAAATCATTACACGACAATGCTATGAGTGGGACAACAGGAGTAAGGACAGAGGGCACCAACGCTTAGCAGAGGGACTAGTTACGACTGGGGAAACAGGTAGAGCTTCACAGATTACGGTTCAGTTAAGTTCTGAAAGAATAAGAGTTCACTAGGCAGAAAAAAAATTCTAATCAAGGGAATAGAATGCAAAAATGCAAACAGCTGCAGGAAATTACAATATGCTATTAGAATTAATGCATTTAAAAAAACTTTTTGTTGAATGGATGAAATATACAAAGAAGTAAAAATATGTGCATCCTATTATATACGTCATGCAGTGTGCATATCATACGTCACGTACAGCTTCCCATGCTAGTATTACAAGCAGATGTACATCAGGCATGGTAACAGTTGTGGAGGATTTTCTTTGTAAGGATAGATTATATGCATTCTTAGCTGTATCTGAAAACATTTTTTTATTTAGTACATTTCATCAGGGGACCATAATGCTTACCTAATGTATTATAAAGAGGTCCCCAAGCATTTTGTGAAAAGAAGCTATTATGCAGTTCCCCGAAGTCCGGAGATCACTAGAAACAGGATGAGGAAGGAGAAGACTGACAATAAAAATGTTCTCACCTAGGGGTAGGGGTGTGTGTGTGTGTGTGCTTGTGCATGTGTATGCGTGTGCGCATGCACAAGCGCATTTGCAGTAAGGAAATGAGACTTGTTAAGTGCAAAGTAGCTAAGTAGAGTTGACAGGGGTAGCCACTAACTGTTCAGCTTTCCTACACAAAAGGAGAGAAGGGATGGGATTTGTACGCACTGATCAATCTGGAGAACTACCAGGAAAGTCTACAACATCTGCTGATGGATTCCTTTATTCTGACCAGGGATCTCAGTACCATTTGAATATTTAATAAGCAGTCGTGCAGAGTTTTAAAGTTTAACTCAGGTTTTCCCCCAAGATGTACATTTACACAGTACATATTATGTACATATAAATACAGTCCAATAAGAAATATCACCTTAAGCTGGGATATTAAGGAAATACAAATGCACACATTGGGAGCTGTTTTTTCCTTACACTGCACATGTCATATATTAAATGTCTCCTTTCTGAATGGCAAAGATTATACAGGAAATGATCAGAGATAAGATAAAACCCCATAAGATATAATCTGACTTACAAAATTATATCAACAGCATGCTAAACATTAAATCAGTCTTGATGGTCATCAGTGTGTGGACATCTTCAAAATATAGTCTTTTTTCTCCCCATTTCATTGAGATATAATTGACATATAACTTTTTATTAGTTTAAGGTATACAACATAATGATATATGTATATATTGTGAAACGATTACCACAATAAGTTTAGTTAACATCAAAAATCTGGAACACCTCACAAATCTGCATGTCATCCTTGTACAGGGCCATGCTGATCTTCTCTGTATCGTTCCAATTCTAGTATATGTGCTGCTGAAGTGAGAACTAAAATATATTCTTTATACAGGTGAATTAAAACTCAAGAAGTTTTAATAACTTAACCCAAAGGAAGAAGCAGTGTTTTCAGTACCTGGCTATTAAAGGGCCAGAAACACTTGGTGGAATGCTCAATGACCAAATGATTCATCAGCAAAAACAGAAATCCACTCATGAAAAAGTTATATTCTTTTGCATTGTTCATTGGTTTCTCCTCTTAAATTCTAACTCTACATTATTTCTCCTTGCCATAAAATAGACCATCTTCTCGGATCTATCAAATATAGCAACACTGAAAAGCCTAAGAAGAGTTAACCTGAAATCTGCCAGCTTTTATAAAATTGGTTAATGCCTTTATTTATACTTAAGTTATCTTTCCTTCTACTCAGAATACATGTCATAATAAATTCAATTTCAAGCCTTCTTTATCTGGGTATGTGTATACAAGTAACTCAATATTCTGTGTATAAGTAGAGAGGCTTCACTACGTTAACATCAAATTAAATTCTCTTTAACATCAAATTTTACATAGGATATTTAAATTAAGCTATTAGTATTCTCATTTTACTTTATATGCATCGATTGGTATCTTGATATCTGGTTATTTATAACATACACCAAGTGCTTCTGTGAAATCTCACTATCTATCTGAACTCCATCTCACAGCTTACAGGCTGTTTCTGGAGTTAACTCAATATGCTTATTTTAGGCCATCTGCAGGTGATAATTGCTGTACTAGGAAAATGTTTGTTCCTCTTAAGATACCGCTAAAATAAGGTTACCATAACTTGTAAGTTCAGTGGTTGAGAATATTAGAAAAATAGTAGTAAACATGACTTCTATACTGGTTTTCTCCTATGTTGAGGCTGTTTCCAAAAGTATACAGCAAACAATTTGAATTTAATTCTTTCCTAAGAAGTAGATAAAAGTCCTGTAATAGTACCTCTACAACAATGGGAGCTTTAAATTCTTGCAGAAGAAAAAAAACAAATGTTTCCTCTATATATATACTTTTTAGTGACGGTTTCATCAATCCTTACCACAAAAAAGTCCTAGATG
The DNA here is from genome assembly GCF_949987535.1 of Balaenoptera acutorostrata. Taxonomy (NCBI): domain Eukaryota; kingdom Metazoa; phylum Chordata; class Mammalia; order Artiodactyla; family Balaenopteridae; genus Balaenoptera; species Balaenoptera acutorostrata. The sequence goes on from NC_080072.1 coordinate 17,294,428, forward strand.
TCTAAAATCAAAGGGAGAAACGTCACTATATGTTATCTCATACCAAGATATCACATCACTTTGTATGCAAGCTGGCCATAGAGTATACACATATACAAAGATAAATAAGTCTTCACCAACAATAGCTCAATATACAATTTCTCTTGGGGACACCACATATTCTACTCAAGAGTGAAATATTTACTGGTATTTATTGCCACAAGTACGTATATCCTGGTTGGGAAACAAATAAGAGGCTGATTTACTTCATACAAAATCAAAATCAGTATTATTAGATCATTCAGTTGAGATAACCTGACTCAAAAATGCATTGGCTTGATGAATTGGGAGATTGGGATTGACCTATATACACTAATATGTATAAAATGGATAACTAACAAGAACCTGCTGTATAAAAAAATAAATAAAATTTTTTTAAAATGCATTGGCTGGCCTAGAAAATTCTTGAAGACATTATACTAAAATGTATCCATCATAGTATTCTGAAATATTTCTCATATTTTTGGCAACTGTTTGCATTGCTTTTGTAATTAGAAAAGCACCCACAATCAGTGTCATTTCTAAAAGAAACTAACATGAATAAATTTTTTTTCTTTTCATTTCTCTGGCATCAGTAATCAAGAGTTTGTAGAAGGAACCTTATTTTATACTCAAAAGCCAATCCGAGTTTCCCACTTTTTAGTTTGGTATGAAAACTGGTAACACAAGCAAATTATGCAAATTACGCAATTATTTCACAAGCAAATAATTTCTTTTTACAAGCAAATTATTTTTTTTAAGATTTATGTTTTCAAATATTATAGGTGTACAATTGACCAAAACAATGTAAGTATAATCTAAACGTTGATAGTTATTACAATAAAAGTACAATTTTATGAGAGATACATTTTTTTTCTTTTTTTATATCATGTAACCTCTGGCGTTTGGTCATTTTTTGGAGAGAACAGTATAGAGAAAACACTGTTGTATAGTGCTCAAAAAGATAACTAAAAACCCAAGTGAAACGATTAAAATTCAAGATACTTTAGTAAAATAAGAAAACAAATACTGACACCTGTATCACCATTATATATAAACAGGAAGTGTAACAACTTGCTCTAGAATCTGGGCAAAGCCCCAGGAATCCAAGCTATTAGTACAAATAATTAGGACACCACAAATAGCCACTTTGTCCACTTCTGCCCTGCCCTCTACCCCAGAGAAACCTACTTGGAGTAAACAGGATCTGAATTCAAGCAACTGAAAAATGAACCCACACAAATTAGAAGGAAACAGATGCAAATGCCTTAAGCAAATTTTCAACTGGAATCATTAGCAGTAATTTTTAAAATCACAGTATAATAGCGAAAAGAATTACGTAAAGTAACAACGATGTTACACAATGCCTGTTTTGGAGAAATGAGGTGGTAACTCCACTGAAGTCACACTAGAATGACACAGCACACATTTCCTTTGACAAATGGTATAATTTGAGCTCTGTGGTACCAAAAATACAACTTAATTAGAAATTCTTAGAATCTCACCTGTATGGCTAACAGAATACTTACTGCGCAGGGGGTGAAAAGCTTAATGAGATAAAGTTTTTAGAGCGCTTTGAGATCTCTGAGCATTGTTTGGTTTTCTTCTCTATTAATGTTTAGGTCTTTGTGGAAGTTATGAGCCCTCCTTGCCACTTCCCCTCACCCCATATTACTTAACCTGAAATTCAGCCCCACGCCATAAAAAACTTTTCCTTTTATAATAAATTCTGGTTTGATTTTGTTAAAATAATTACCAAAAGAAAAAGAAAAGAACTTTCCAGAACAGAGAACTGAATGCCAATTAATTATAATGAAACTAAAGCCATAATTTATAAACTCTAAACAAAAAGAAAAAGAACACACATACCATCACATACTGTTTTTCTAAGTTTAGCATTTTATAAAATGCTAAGAGTTTCTATTACTTACGTTTTCCCCAAATAAGCTCACTTCTCCAAAAGTGAGAGATTTAGGTAGGAGAAAATAATTCCTAAAGTTCTCAAAGAGATTTTTACATTTTCACCCATTTATAAGGCATTTCTCCTATAAACTAGCTTTACTTGGAGCTGGAAAGAACCTTAGACCCAATCTCCAACTACTCCCTCAGTTTTTAAGATGAAAACTATGGAAAGAGTGGTTGTCATGTAGTTTGACAAACCCATCATTTTGTGGTTGTGCCTGAAGCAGCCCATTCCTATGAGACTCTAAGGGCTAAATGTGCCCCCAAATTTGGGAATTTTTAAGAGCTTAATGATAGCTGCTTTCAAGTGGATTAAAAGACTCTAGATATTAACTTGGAATGTCTTCATTCTGAAAAGCCCTGGGTGGGGGCAGTGGTGAGGGTCATACTCTCCTTCCTACAGTTTATACATTTCCTACTGTTGTTAACTTGAATTCTTGGGGCAGAGTCGGGGGGATAAATTCTCAGCATAATCCCTAAATTAAATACAACTAGACTGCTGAACAGAGATTCTTCTGATGGATTTCCAAATTAATACAGGGCTCCCCCTACTGGTACTAGGTCACATGCCAGAGGCAAATCCATGTAAGAAAAAGTAAACAAGCGCTTTTCCTGTGCTTTTTCATCCATCTGTCCATCCATCCAAACATTTATTATTATTGTCTATCCCATGGGCAGGGCATAGCATTATGGCTAAGTGACGTACAATGAATACATAGTGGTATTATGAGAAAAAAACCCTGACTTTTCAAAAGCATGCAAAGGGCCTCATGCTCCAAGTGATTTGATTTCAGATAATCATAGGGATGGAAGAGATTGATTTAGTCAAAGCCATTCAAATTCTTCAACTCAACCAAGCAAGCAATGATTCAGTTTGACTAGATTGAATACTTGGAGTTACTAAACAGGGGAACAGGAACTCAAATGTCTAAAAGGTCCAGGTGGGTAACATAAATGAGTGCAGTAAGTCAGACTAGTGGGGACTGTGGTAATCTGGAGAGTGCAGGCCTAATTACTCAGCATGCTCAGCTGGTACTCAGCTCTAATCACTTGTTGCCGTGCAGCAGTTCAGGTCTATGTTACCCTAGTCTTAGATTTTTCCCAAGAGAAGCTAGAAATTTGGGTGTGAAATGTCCCAATTTGAAAACACAGCTGGAGCCAACTAAAATATGCTGGTAGGCACATCCAGCCCACAGACAATTGATTTGCAACCTCTGGCCTAGAATCAGAAGGGAACTCACCTTTTATCACTGGGGATGAAAAGTGAGTTGATCTGCAAAATACTTAGGAGGTTGAACTAACTGGCCTTGATTAGATGTGTGTGTGCGCGCATGTGCCTGTGTGTGATGTCACGCGTCCCTTCTCCATGCTAAACATCTCTAGTTCTTTCAACCACTCCTAATAAGACATGGTTTCAAGTTTCCACTTTGGCTGATTATCTGACGAAGGAAGAACTAAATTCTGATCCCCTGCTTAATACTCCTCCTCCCCATTCCCAATTAAAACAAACAAAACTCAGTGGTACTTCACTGTAAGTGGAAATTGTTAATAAATTTTTCCTTGGGTCACACCTCCACCCACCTCCTTCTCTGCTCTAAGAAAGGTAATAAAGAAGGTTGGGACATCCCCTCTATTTGTCAGAATGATAGTCTGGAAATCTCCTAAGGGATCCAGGTGTAGGCAGGGCCACTCCCTATCGTCCACTGTATTCACCAAGCCCAGTTGCAGCTTCAGGGCCCAGTACCTTCAGAAGGCTTAGGTAAACTGTGGGAAGTGCAGGTAATATGGTTTGGGCCATGTTCATTTGAAAAGGAGTGAAGAGTCTATGGTGTCTTGAGGTCCTGAAACTGTCATTAAAGGAATCAAAGAAAGTCAGGCCTAGAGAAGGAAGGCAACACCGAATGTGGCAGATGTTAAAACAAGTGATCTCAAAACAGTAACAAACAATGCAAAGAAGATCTGCTTCAGAACTTGTCTTTGGATTGGTGCTCAGTGTGCTACCTGTTTCAAAGTGGACTTGTATATACCTGTCTCTGGAGTTGTGGCACGTTCCCCATTTTCCATGATTTCTCTAATAATAACCCATAGCAATACAACAATTGCATTTGCAAACTCTCCGTATTCTGAGATGGAAACCCCTTCCAGGCATAAAACTGGAACTATTGTAGAAGGGTGTAGTTCAATAACTGGAGGTTTAATTATCTCTAAACTCCATCATTTCTGGTCTGAAGGTCATTGTTCCTGAGGAGAAATAAGCCTTACCTTAGATTTTAGTCACAGAACATCTGAAATCACAAGGAAAAAAGCCCTGGCTAGGAGGACCTTTCTTCCAGTTGAAGGCTGATCTACCTGCCGTATCAGTCACCTATGTACAATTTCCACACCACTGCTCTCCTCACCTTGGCACGTTCCTGCTCTGCAGGGAATAAGAACAAGACTAAATTTAACCCTTAAGGTATTAAGAGCAAAACTGTAAAGCAAGCAACAAGGCTTCTAAATACCCCTTGGGTTACCTCAACTAACCTGGTAAAGGGAAAGCCCAGTTAAGCAAGTCACTGAGAGAGAAGAAAAGAATAATCCTAAATTATTGGATAAGATGAAAAGTGAAATAATCAGATGGAATTGGTGAGATAAAGGCCTAGGAGAGCTAATCTGGACTCTTTAATTGAACATCAGGGGTCTACAGTCACAACTATTCTTGTTAATATTTCTTCCTCAATATTCTGGGGACCACTCATCGCCACTTCATCTGCTGATGACCTGTAATTCCCTCGGTCAGGATATTTCACTTCTATTATTCCTCTGTTGGAATGGGGGACTGATACGATTTTTATCACCTGACCTATTGATAGAGGATGGGAACACATGGACCAAGCACTAATCCTGGACCTGAAGGAAGGTCAAGCCAGGTCATTCAATACTCATGAGGCAGCACAGACTTCCAACTAGATGCTGGGCCCTACCCAGGAAATATCTCCAAATTAGGGGCACAAACCCAAGGTCACAAGGGCAAGCTGACTTTTCCAATCTTTCCTGGCACACTTCTCAGATGGTCAGCCCCTATCATGTGGTTTGGTGAGGAGATAAAACTTGGACCAATATTGATGGTGAGAAGAGGTTGTTCTCTTTCTCATATAAGCCTTTTTCGATACATTTATTAAGGCATTAGGCTGCAGACATCCATGCCCTGGTTCCCCACATATCCAGCCACCAGAAAACCTTGTAAGATTCTAGAGCCAGACTAATTTTCATCTTCTTTTAAGTTACCCCAGGGCTCCAAACAGCCACTGATACTGAAAATGTAGCCCTGACCCTGCAACATAACACAGTCAACTAAAGGACAATAGGCACAATTCATCAAAATATACTATAGGGCATATCACAGCAGCACGAAAGAACACTAAACCTGGGAGCGACAGACATAGAACTCCATCAAGGTGAATGTCCCTTCTCAGTACAAGATCAACGCACGTACCATAAAATACACATTGCCGGGCCACTCTGCCACTAGAACTGTCTTTCTAAAATGTACACCAGATCACACCTTGTTTCTACTTTAAGGCTCCCTGCCCTCTTGAGCACAGCACTCAAGGACCTGCACAATCATGTCCTAATTTACTTTTCTGGCCACTGCACACCACTCACCTCCTGCTGTTTGATCAAACCATATCCACACCTGAACGGTCACTAGTCCACTGTGTGACAGAGATGATAATGACCCGGATCCTGCCTATAGTACAGTGAAGACTAACTGGCTGTCCTTCAGATGTTACTAATTCCATGATGAATAAATCAAGAATTTTGAATTGTTTTTCCACTAAAAGTACCTATCACAAAGGGACAGGAAAATGCATATTTACATGAAAGATAAATTAAAGGATGATTGTTTGGCTTAACGAAAAAGTGTTTTAAATAGCTAACTCCCTTAGTGTTTTGTAAATGGGATGTGACTTGCAAAAAGAGGTTCACATGTAAAAATTTTAAGCGTATATCCAGCTCTTCTGCTGGTGATACTTCCCATCAGTATGGCTCACAATATGATAGGGCATGATATTTAATAAGTTGGCATTTGCCTCTAACTCATTTCGTGGGAAAAAGTATCCATGCCCATGGGAAAAAAGAAAGTGGAAGAGGAAGAATAAAGAGGTGGGAGAAGCATTTTATAATTTGTCAAGATACTAGGACTGGTGCCTCATTATTATTTCATCATTATTTTAAAGAAAACGGAAAGATCCTCTCCAGTGCTGTGGGACTGGTGGTGCTTCATCCACATGTCCCGCCACTGTACTACTCATCGTTAAGCAGGGCCATGAGGTGACCACCACCAGCACACGCTGATCTGTGCTCAGATGCTGCTTGAAGGATGCGGTGTGTGACTGCAGAGCACAGCAAGCTGACTGGTTCTCACAGATCAAGGTCAGGACCTTGGCCTTTTATCACTAGTATTCTGTAGACTGCCAGCCCAAAATGCATGTTTTGGGAGACAGAGGAAGCCAGGGTTTTAGAGTGTAAGGGTATACAAACACAGAAGTACTGACAAGCAGGAGATCTCAGGTGAAGATACTAACGTATCTAGAGTAAAAACGCTGCACAGTTTATCTGATAGGGGAATTAAAATTATCAGGAGACTAATTTGGAGCTAGCATTAACAATGCTATAGGATGGACCTAGAATCTGTCATACAGAGTGAAGTAAGTTCAGAAAGAGAAAAACAAATACCGGATGCTAATGCACATATATGGAATCTAAAAAAACGGTACTTATGAACCTAGTGGCAGGGCAGGAATAAAGACACAGATGTAGAGAACAGACTTGTGGACACAGCAGGGGAAGGGAAAGCTGGCACAAAGTGAGAGTAGCACTGACATATATACACAACCAAATGTAAAATGGATGGCTCGTGGGAAGCTGCTGCAGAGCACAGGGAGATCAGCTTGGTGCTTTGTGACGACCTAGAGGGGTGGGATAGGGAGGGTGGGAGGGAGGCTCAAGAGGGAGGGGATATGGGGATATATGTATACATATAGCTGATTCACTTTGTTGTACAGCAGAAATTAACACAACATTGTAAAGCAATTATACTCCAATAAAGATATTTTTTAAAACCCCACAATTCTATAAAATACAATTTAAACACTAGAAAATATTTTTCATGATTAACTCATTACAATATATTATGAAACACATGTACATAATAAAACGCTCATTATTTTTTAACTCATTATTTTTAAGCATTTGGACAAACGTATTAGAAAAGATTATCAAAACAATAGTACAAATCAGTCATTTCAAAATGCAAAACCATAAAACAAACTATAGACTAGAAGTGATATTAATTTTGATCAAAAAATTTGCTTGCTATGGGACTTCCCTGGTGGTCCAGTGGTAAAGAATCTGCCTTCCAATGCAGCGGATGCAGGTTCCATCTCTGGTCTGGGAACTAAGATCCCACGTGCCGCGGGACAACTCAGCCCGCGTGCCAACTCAGCCCGCGTGCCACAACGAGAGAGCTGGCAGGCTGCAGACTACAGAACCCACACGTTCTGGAACCTGTGAGCCACAGCTAGAGAGAAGCCTGTGCACTGCAACAGAGCCCACGTGCCGCTACAAAAAGATCCCACATGCCAAAACGAAGATCCGATGCAGCCAAAAATAATAATAATAATAATTTGCTTGCTAAAAAAGTAACAGTTGCACATGTTTACTAAAAATCTTTATCACCTCTGAGTTTAACGAAGTAATAGAAACATTTTTTAGAGGCTTTAGTATGATCTGGGCACTTTTCTAAAGAGGTTTACACATATTACCTTCTTTAATTCCCAAAACAACTCTGTGAGGTAAAGAGAATTATCATCCTCAATTTATAGATGAAAAACTGAAGCACAGAGGGTAAGTAATTCACTCAAGGCCACATAACTAGTAAATGATAGAGTTATTTAATTAACTTGAAACCTCATACAGATTATTGAAGAATGATTACATAGTATGCCAAGGGAAATACCTTTAAAACTATACGGATACATGCACATTAACCACGTTTTTTGTTTGTTTGTTTTTAAAATTTCTTTATTTTTTGGCTGCATTGGGTTTTTGTTGCTGGACACAGGCTTTCTCTAGTTGCGGCGAGCGGGGGCTACTCTTCGTTGTGGTGTGCAGGCTTCTCGTTGCAGTGGCTTCTCTTGTTGCAGGGCATGGGTTCTAGGAGCGCGGGCTTCAGTAGTTGTGGCACGCAGGCTCAGTAGTTGTGGCTCGCGGGCTCTAGAGCGCAGGCTCAGTAGTTGTGGCACACGGGCTTAGTTGCTCCGCGGCATGTGGGATCTTCCCGGACCAGGGCTCGAACTGTGTCCCCTGCATTGGCAGGCAGATTCTTAACCACTGCACCACCAGGGAAATCCCCTTAACCACATTTTTAAAAGCATTAATTTTCTGCATGTGGGTCTTGATCCAAAGCTACTCACAGATGCACTTGTTTGTATTGATAGTTTGCCTCACACTGAATCTTACTTGAGAAAAAATCTTGGTTAATCACAACAACGAAAGAGATACAGCGATTATTTGTTTTATAAAATTATTTGTCATATTACAATATGATTCATTAGAGGTGCCTTTAGGTAGCAAGCTACCAAATGTTACACAGTGTGCATGCATCAACAATGTAGCTTTCTTTTCAGTAGAGCTGGTTTACCTGAATCAACCATATTGCTAAAGGCTGAAATTATAAAGACTGAATTAACTACATACTTTAAAAGCAACATATATGTTACACAGGGAGAAGCACAGCCATATAGGAAAAGCTGATCAAGGCATAAGATTTTAGGGTCCTTGAACTTGAAATCAACCATGTAAGGGTTATGATTTCTCAGGAAATGAAGACCCAAGGAGAACTTTTCTTTTAAATATCACAATAGAAAAAAGGATCAAGACTATGCCATAAAGTAAAAATTAATAATTACGTTCTTATTTATATTTATCTGGTCACTTCAAATAGTTTTGAGCTAAATGTTTTTTTGGTTTTCTTAAATTAGTATATAAGAGTTAATGAAAATAATTAGGCTTTTCCATCAGTATGTTCAAATTTAAACTACCCCACATTACGTATGGAAATTCTGCCTCAGACAATATTTTCTTCTGGTCTGGTATGTATAATCAAGGTATGATATCTCACTGTAGTTACTGTTAAAATAGAAGGGGAAATGGGAATTCCCTGGCAGTCCAGTGGTTAGGACGCCGTACTTCCACTGCAGGGGTTTGATCCCTGGTCAGGGAACTAAGATCCTGCATGTCGCACAGTGTGGCCTAAAAAAAAAAAAAAAAAAAAAAAAAGAAGGGGAAATGGTGTTCAGATGCTCATACTTCCTAGCTATTCGTCCTTTTATCATATATTAGCTGTGGTGTCTTTTCTTGGCATATACGAGTGACATGGCTATAATGAACACCTAGCAACTAGAAATGAGAGTAGTTTTCATGTGTGGCTAATAAAAATCACTCTCATTACTCTATGGTCCCACACTGCCCATACAATGCTTTCCCACAACATTTAGCTCATCACCTTACGTAGACCACAGGGGATATGGAATGGAAACAATTTATCAGTGATGAATTATATACAGATGAAAACTTTGTAAAAAAAATCAATCTTCAGCCTAAGTTAGTTTGTATAGTCCCAGGGCCTACTACAGTGCTTGCATATAGGAGGCATTTAATAAATGTTCAGTTGTTAAAAAGTAAAACTATACAGACACCTGTTCGGTATTTAGTTCTATTTCCTGAAGACAGGAGGAAATAGATTGCTTTCATCTGGAATATGTACTTACATCAAAACAAGAGCTGACTGAAGTGAACAAACTGATTCAGTGTTTTTAAATAGAAAAAAAAAAAACAAAAGAAGATGGCATATTTATAAAGAAGCTGCTTACCTTGCAAACAGAAAGAACATTAACATTTATCAGTTTCTTGATGGTCTGCAAAAGAAATATTGATAATTTTATATAGATTTGATCATGGAAGTAACCATATTAGATACATATGCAAGTGATCCAGAGGTGCATTGAAAGTTTCCCCAGATACAGTAAAGAACTTGGAAAATGAGAGGAGTTGGGGCAAAGGGGCAGATTTTATTTTACTCTGTGTTACAGTACTTTTCTACCAAATGCAGCAATTCATACTAATATACAAAATTCAAGGTATATGTACAGTGAAATGTGCAAGCAAAAAGACATACTAAACCTAAAATAAATACGCAGTTTCCTCTCTGCTAACATGGAAAGGAGAAATTATTGAATCTAAGGTTTTCAACAATTTTTTTAAATTTACATATTCCTTCAATGATATGCTTTTCTAGTTTTTATTAAAGAATTATACATGCATCAAGGATATACCTTTCATTTTGGTAAAGCTAGTTTATCTGAATCAACCATATTGCTTTATATTGATATTAACACATTTATGGTTTTAAAATTGATGTTTAGAATCCTGATACTTAAACAGAGCTGTTTTGATATAATAAAAATGATAATAAAAAACTGGAGCTATTATTGAACCTGGTTCTGTACAAATGAGGTGACAAATATTTTCTCATTCAATCCTTCTAACATCTCTGTAAAGCTGCCTATTTTACAGACAGGAGAACGGAGACTAAGTATGGTTGGGTCATTCCCCGGGGAACTCAGGTAGAGTAGAAGGACCAGGGTGTGAACCTCGGTCGTTAGTTGGACTCTAGTGCTCAGAGCCTGAACGTTATACCATATTGTCTTACACATACCTACGTGCATTCTTTTTGTGACCATAATCGATAAAGAACGACTTACACTGTCCAAGTTAGGAACATCCAAAAAGTATTCCGGATACTCATATGACATTCCCACATTGTTCACTGAAATAAGACAAGATCATCAGCTGGCTAACATATACATTTTAGAGATTTATTGAAAAAAAAGAGATTAAAGATATCAACTAAGATGATACATACAATTACATAAAATGCTGTTTATGTCTAGAGTGAGCTGTCTCTCCAAAATCTACCTGTAGGGACAGTTCAAATGTTTCCTCCTTCATTAAGCCTTTCTATACCCAACTCCTGGCAAAAGGACTTTTTATTTGCCTCTCAATTTCCCTAGCCCCTTGAAGTATGTGTGTATTCTGCCTCTGTAATACAATTATTTGTAGATATTGCTTAACCCCTCTCTAGATCTTCAACTTCCATAGTGTAGTAGAAAGAGCAGAAAGTACTATTATGTAGGAGACCGGAAACTTGAGTTCTACTTATAACTGTTTCAGAAAATGTGTGAATTGGGGTAAGTCACGCATGATACACATCTCAGTTTCTTCACCTCTTAAATGAGAGCTCATTTAATCATTCAACAAAATTTACCATTCATCTATGTGCAAGACGTGTCAGGAACTAGAAAAACCATAAAGAAAAAGGCAGTTTCTGGCATCATGGAGCAAACTATCCACTAGGAAGAGAGAGGCACTAAACAAAAAGGAATAAAACAATTATTTCATTGCAAAGTACAGAGTGCTATGGGAGCCTGTCCCAGACCTCATCTGGGATATGCGGGAAGGCTTGAAGTTCACAGCAGTTAAATAACTTGCGCAAGGTCATAGAGCAAAGTAAGGCTAGGATTCAAACTCAGGAAATTTGACTTCAGAGGCTAGGCTCTTAACCACTACTTTAAAGCCATCCTATGCCTTCATTCAGTATTTAGTTCAGGAAAAACTGTGAGTAATAATTGGATAATAAACAGAAATCTGATAGCAATGTTTAATAAAACAGTAGCGTATTAGAAAAGAAAGCTTTCAGTAGCAAAAAGATAATGAAATTCTGATAGTTCTGCTCAAGCTTATAAGGAATTGTGCCTGATAAACCTGATAGTAGTAATAGTAACTTTTTCAATAGACTAACAAAATTAGCAGTTCAAAGGAACTCAATAAGGGTTCTATATTTAGCAGTAAGCCAGTCACTTCAGGCTGTGAGTCTCAAGATTTTACTGGTACAATTTGGTCAGGATGGCTCGAACAAGATCACTGAAACCTGTCTGAAAAGTCTGTAGGCAAAGGACAGTAGCAAAGCAAACTGTATTTAACTCAGATTCTTGCCCATCTGAATAGGGATGGTATCTAAACAAAAATATAATAGCAGGTTCAAATCCATTTTTATTTTTATTTTATTCAAAAGGTTCTCCACCCACCAGAGGTCTAGGAATCAATTCTATAAAAGATCTGTTAACAATTAAGCCAAAACTAGTTGAAGGTGAGGGTTTATGTTCTTTCAACTTTGTCTGAACCATCTACAGAGTTATAAAGGATGAATGTCTTATTATAATGTTACTAAGAGAAACAGCAACAACCAAAATATCTGTTAAAACACTATGCATAAACAAAATGTTCTTTACAAAGTCAGTTTAAGATTACAGAATCCTCAAGGAAAGGTTTTTGCCAAATTGTAACATTCTTCACAATTTCAAGAAAATGCTGTTGGGGACTTCTCTGGTGGTCCAGTGGTTAAGACTCTGCACTCCCAATGCAGGGGGCCCGGGTTTGATCCCTGGTCAGGGAACTAGATCCCACATGCCACAACCAAAAGATCCCGCGTGCCACGACTAAGACTCAGCGCAGCCAAATAAACAAATAAATATTTTTTTAAAAATAAAATAAAGAAAATGCTGTCACATACAGCAAACTCCATCTCTTTTCACTCTCCTGTATCTAGAAAACTTTCTATCTTCAGATCTCTTTCTAGCCCATGGAAATACTAATGCTCTATTTCAAAATTCTAAAGAAAATTGAATAGTGTAATTATAAATATTTAAAGTCCAGACATGGATTAAAGAAAAAAATCCAGGAACTTTGTAAGCAGCACAGTTAACTTTGCAATCTTTGCAACTTCTGTTACAAGGCCAAAGTCGAGCTAAGGAAGCCCACACATAACTAAGGAAGCAAGGAAGTGTTACTCTGGGTAAGGCTGTATTTACAACAGAAAATCTTCAGATCTGTCTCTGCTAATTGAGCAAAGGAAAGCCATCAAAGCTATCTACTCATACAGTGATCATCTATTTAACACAACTCTAAAAGAAAACACAGTCAACACTGAGAACGTTAACCCAAAGAAATAAACAGCATCACGTATAAAGGTTATACTTTTATAACCAAAAATACACACAGAAAAGAAAAAGGTGTTAAAGCTGGAACAGATCTTTCAGAGCACTGAGCCTGATTTTTTTAATTAATTAATTAATTAATTAATTTATTTATTTATTTATGGCTGTGTTGGGTCTTTGTTTCTGTGCGAGGGCTTTTCCCTAGTTGCGGCAAGCGGGGGCCACTCTTCATGGCAGTGCGCGGGCCTCTCACTATTGCGGCCTTCCTTGTTGTGGAGCACAGGCTCCAGACGTGCAGGCTCAGTAGTTGTGGCTCACGGGCCTAGCTGTACCGCGGCATGTGGGATCCTCCCAGACCAGGGCTCAAACCCGTGTCCCCCGCACCGGCAGGCAGACTCTCAACCACTGTGCCACCAGGGAAGCCCCACTGAGCCTGATTTTATGAAGGTAAGTACACGTCAAGGTCACACTGGCAAGTTGTCCTTTACTAGGGACTAGGACTCTTAAATCCTTTCCTGCTTCATTAGTTGCACATTTTGCTAGTGGAATATATGCTACCCAGATTGTCTTCACAGTAAGTAATCACTTCAGGGTGCTATTATTTAAGAGTTAAAGAAAAACAACTGTTGCTCTCAAACAGTTATTTCCATAAATTGCACAATAGTGTGAATCTTATGGAAAAGGCCAACTCATTGCAATTTTATTTTGAGACATTAGGTGGCAGCAAGAGCCAAACAGCAGGCGGAAAGCTTTCAGAGACTTGGAAAAGGAAGAAAACAGGCTTTGGGTAGGAGGGAAGGATGGAAATATTTCCATTATAATTTAATCTCACTTAGAATGGGTGCATGCAATGCCATCTTCTTATATTACAGGATTCATTATAGGATTCACCAAACCAAACAATGCCACAAGTTGTTCCAACATTTTTCAGATAGTTGAAAATCCCTCTTAAATGGTAGCATTTTAAATTGGCATTAAATATCTGTTCATTAGTGAGTTTTCTTGAATTCTTCAAGGAGGCACCAGAGACAGATTGAACATTTTTTGTTCAATGACCTGAAAAAGCTTTTTAACTCGTGTAACACACCATGTCTTTCAGAAAACGAGGTATGTCCACATAATCTCAGAATTCCAACCACCACCCCAAGGGCCATGAACATATAAACTATTTCCCATCAGTTTCTCAGTGGAGTTCCAAGATTGGGAAGAGCTCAACAGAAGAGATGAGGCAGATGGAGAACAGAGGTGAAGACAGACCAAGAACAACGACAGGTAAGTGGGAAGAAGGAGGTGGCGAGATCCTCGCAGGGAGGAACTGTCAGTGCGCCGTGTTCAGCAGTGCTCTCCACGTTCGCCATCCAGAACTTTCTAAAACACCAATACTGATACATATAGTACTTTAGACTCAGAAAATACAGAGTATTTCTGAATGTTATATAAATATTCTAAATTACATCATACTACTGTTTAAAAATCACTTCCACATCTCACACGTTTTAAAAATGACAAGAACATACACAAGGTTTGTTTCTTCTAAATTCATTTGCTGCTGCTTCTGACCTCACTGGACTTAGAATCCTTTATCAAAACCAGCTGCTATAGAGATAATGATGTCATTAGGAAATTAGATTTTTGATATCTGGGTTGGGCATGCAGGAGGAGCAAATGACAACAAATTACTAGAGAATAAAAGTCCATCTGAACAAACACAATAATAACAGATATGGGTAACCACACAGAGACCACCTTCAACCTGCTACCTTTTCCAGATTAATCAGACATAAGAAATCAAGGTGGTTGAGAAATACACTGCCTACAAACACATGAAAGGATGCTCAACATCACTAATCATTAGACAAAGGCAAATCAAAAATGCAACAAGGTATCACCTCACATCAGTCAGAATGGCCATCATCAAAAAATCTACAAACAATAAATGCTGGAGAGGGTGTGGAGAAAAGGGAACCCTCTTGCACTGTTGGTGGGAATGTAAATTGATACAGCCACTATGGAGAAGAGTATGGAGGTTCCTTAAAAAACTAGAAATAGAACTACCATACGACCCAGCAATCCCACTACTGGGCATATACCCTGAGAAAACCGTAATTCAAAAAGAGTCATGTACCACAATGTTCACTGCAGCTCTGTTTACAATAGCCAGGACATGGAACCAACCTAAGTGTCCATCGACTGATGAATGGATAAAGAAGATGTCGCACATGTATACAATGGAATATTACTCAGCCATAAAAAGAAACAAAATTGAGTTATTTGTAGTGACGTGGATGGACCTAGAAACTATCATACAGAGTGAAGTAAGGCAGAAAGAGAAAAACAAATACTGTATGCTAACACATATATATGGAATCTAAAAAAAGAAAAGGGTTCTGAAGAACCTAGGGGCAGGACAGGTATAAAGACGCAGACATAGAGAATGGACTTGAGGACACGGGGAGGGGGAATGGTAAGCTGGGGCGAAGTGAGAGAGTGGCATGGATGTATATACTCTACCAAATGTAAAATAGATAGCTAGTGGGAAGCAGCCACATAACACAGGGAGAACAGCTCAGTGGTTTGTGACCACCTAGAGGGCTGGGATAGGGAGGATGGGAGGGAGACGCAAGAGGGAAGAGATATGGGGATATATGTATAGCTGATTCACTTTGTTATAAAGCAGAAACTAACACACCATTGTAAAGCAATTATACTCCAATAAAGATGTAAAAAAAAAATACACTGCCTAATGGTTGGGCTTCCTAATATATATGAAATAATGCAAAGTCTTCTGTATCTCCTTCTCATAATATCAAAGTAGAAAATATTAAAATAAGTTTACATTTTGGTCACATTTGTAGTTGGATACACTAATGCAGTTCAAGCACCCATATAAAGACTAGAGAAATGGAAAACCTATTAGAATTCATTAATAAAAATGAATTTTGGGCTTCCCTGGTGGCGCAGTGGTTAAGAATCTGCCTGCCAATGCAGGGGACACGGGTTCGAGCCCTGGTCTGGGAAGATCCCACATGCCGCGGAGCAACTAGGCCCGCGAGCCACAACTACTGAGCCTGCGCGTCTGGAGCCTGTGCTCCCAACAAGAGAGGCCGCGATAGTGAGAGAGGCCCGCGCACCGCGATGAAGAGTGGCCCATGAAGAGTGGCCCCCGCTTGCCGCAACTAGAGAAAGCCCTCGCACAGAAACGAAGACCCAACACAGCCAAAATAAATAAATAAATAAATTAAAAAAAAAAAAATAAATAAATAAAAATGAATTTTTAAAAATGCTGCTACCTCACTATATTTGAAAATATACTGAATTTTTAAAATGTAGGGGCTTCCCTGGTGGCGCAGTGGTTAAGAATCTGCCTGCCAATGCAGGGGACACGGGTTTGAGCCCTGGTCGGGGAAGATCCCACATGCCGTGGAGCAACTAAGCCTGTGCACCACAACTACTGAGCCTGCACTCTAGAGCTCACAAGCCACAACTACTGAGTCCACACGGCACAACTACTGTAGCCCGCGCGCCTAGAGCCCATGCTCCACAGCAAGAGAAGCCACCGCAATGAGAAGCACGCACAACGCGACGAAGAGTAGCCCCCGCTCATCACAACTAGAGAAAGCCCGCGTGCAGCAACGAAGACCCAATGCAGCCAAAAAAATAAAATAAATTCTAAAAAATAAAAAAATAAAAATGTAGACCCAAGTAACAGCACAAGTAGGGAGAAACACCTCCTGTCTTAAGCTTTTGAACTAGGAGGGGATGGATCTTGGAGTCCAATAGACCCAGGTTTCAGTCCTGGCTCTACTACTACCAGATCTTAACAAGATGCAGGTGATTTCACCCCAACAAGCCTCAGTTTCCACATCACCTTTATATATAAAATAGGGATAAGAATTAAATGAGATAATATGCATAAAATCTTTAACCCAATGCCTGGAACATACTAGTATGTTAATAAATGGAGGAGAAAGAGTTGTTCTTGTTGTGTGGTCATTTATTCAACAAGTATTCACTGAACTCCTATTTTGCACCCAACACTACCATAGGGGCTGCAGCAAGACAACCAAGTTCTCTCTGTTTTTACTGTTCGTGACCAGCACTGAAGTGGAGAGATCCTTCTAAAAGAGAGCTCTAGGCAACAGTTAACCAGAATAACTTTATACTGATTGAATTTATCCTAATTGCTTCTTTACCCTCTTTACTTCATTCAAGAAGATCTAATCTTACAGTCTGCAGAGTTTGGAAAGTGATGCAAAGAAAATTTCTTCTTTGCCTTATTTAACATATCGCTGTAGCTAGCACATGTTCATACTCTGACAGATGATATTTGGAACACCAAGTAAAACATTTTGCAAACTTTACAGTTTTCCTACACTTGCGAGTAGCAATTTCTAAATAAAAGAGAGTTTACAAGGCTTTAAATCTGCAGCACTTTTACTCAGAAATTGAAAAATTAAGATCGAGTCAGAAGCAAAACAACAGAACATTTCACCTCAGCTGTTTAATTATAAACTGCTACGTGACGTTCATTACAAAACCACATAAGATTTGGGGCAAGAATTGACCCATACACATACATAAAGTTGGAAGAGAGGATGAAGAAAGAAGGATGGCAGAAGGTTGGTAGTTAAATCTCAGCGAACGGGAGGAATACGTATCAATTTCATGAATTACGGTTCTACTTACATTTCTGAAATCATAACTAATTACCCAGTTTTAAGTTAAAGGTTTTGCTTTAATTAATACCATTAGTGGTTTTTGAATAAAAGGAAATAATATGAATTCAAAGTCTTATTCTCACTTTGGAAATCCAATCTCATTCAATACATCTAATGGAACTATAAGGCACTATACTTAGTCTAATAATGTTCCTGATGAATCCCCTAAAAATTCCATGTACCTATTCTGCTTGCCATGATTGGCTACATCAGGCTTCTGCTTCATTCAACACAAAGGAGGGCATTTATACCAGATGCCACTGTCTACTTGAAACTCCACTTGGCTTTCTCACAGCTCTCTCAAATTTAACATAACCCAAAACGAAATCATCATTCTTCTCTACAGAATTGTCCTGGCTCACGGTCTCCTGTGTTAGAGAAACAGCAGCCAGTTGCTCAAGTTGACCTGGAGGTTGCTAATTAGCAATTGTATAACCCTGGACAATGCATTTAATCACTGTAAGCCTGTTTTCTGTCTGTAAAATGGGTATAGAAATATTAGTATCTACCTTATAGGATTGCTGGGGATTAAATGAGATTCATTAGCATGATGCATGGCATATAAAAAATACTTAATGAATCTTGGCAATAATAATTAAAAACAACAAACTACCATTATTCTTCACTCCTTCTGTCAGACAAGACTTCTGATGAGGACCTCATCAGAAATTAGTCCTATTTCTATTTCCTAAACATATCTCTAGTCAATTCACTTCTATCCATTCCCATTGCCATCATCCTAATATAAGCCATCCTCAACTTATATTTCATTACTGAAATAACCTTATTGTTCTCCTTGTGTCAATTCTTGCCCCTTCCACTTGGGAGTCAGAATGAACTCTCTAAAATTCTAGGATGATATCAATTTACTGCTTAAAACTCTACAATGTCTACACTGTCCTTCCAATAAAGTCCAAACATATCAACCTGGTTTTCTAAAGCCTTCTGGGATCTGGCACTGCTTAATCTCCAGACTCTAGCACTATCCCCTTTGCATTCATGCTCTAGATTTACATATCTTCTGTCAGTTTCTCCAACTTGCCAAGCACATTCACCTCAGAGTACATACTGTTTTGTACATACTGCTTCTTCTACCAGGAAACATCTCTTCTCCCAGGGTTAACCAGCATTCAGGTCTCAACGTAAATATTACTTTCTCAGAGAGATCATCTCCAATACTCTTAGCTTCCTGCATAACGTACCCTGTCATTAAAGGCAACACATTCCCAATTACTTGTTTACTGGCTGTCTTCTATGAAAGCAAAAACAATATCAGTTTTGTTTACTGCTATATCTCTGGAATTCTACTTCTTGAATGAGTGAGTGTATGACTGACTGATGAATCAATCAACAAATAGGAAAGAAGGAGGACCTTCAAGATGGCAGAGGAGTAAGACATGGAGATCACCTTCCTCCCCACAAATACAACAAAAATATATCAAAATGTGGAACAACTCCTACAGAACACCTACTGAACGCTGGCAGAAGACCTCAGACTTCCCAAAAGGCAAGAAACTACCCACGTACCAGGCTGTGTGGCTGACAGGGTCTTGGTGCTCCGGCTGGGTGTCAGGCCTGAGCCTTGGAGGTGGGAGAGCCGAATTCAGGACACTGGACCACCAGAGACCTCCCAGCCCTATGTAATATCAATCGGCGAGAGCTCTCCCAGAGATCTCCATTTCTACGCTAAGACCTAGCTCCACTCAACAACCAGCAAGCTCCACTGCTGGACACCCCATGTCAAACAACTAGCAAGACAGGAACACAACCCCACCCATTAGCAGAAAGGCTGCCTAAAATCATAATAAGGTTACAGGCACTCCAAAACACACCACCGGACATGGTCCTGCCCACCAGAAAGACAAGATCCAGCCTCATCCACCAGAACACAGGCACCAGTCCCCTCCACCAGAAAGCCTACACAACCCACTGAACCAACCTTACCCACTGGGGGCAGACACCAAAAACAATGGGAACTACAAACCTGCAGCCTGAGAAAAGGAGACCCCAAACACAGTAAGTTAAGCAAAATGAGAAGACAGAGAAATACGCAGCAGATGAAGGAGCAAAGTAAAAACCCACCAGACCAAACAAATGAAGATGAAGTAGGCAGTCTACCTGAAAAACAATTCAGAGTAATGATAGTAAAAATGATCCAAAATATTGGAAATAGAATGGAGAAAATACAAGAAACGTTTAGCTAGGACCTAGAAGAACTAAAGAGCAAACAAACAATGATGAACACACAATAAATGAAATTAAAAATTCTCTAGAAGGAATCAATAGCAGAATAACTGAAGCAGAAGAACGGGTAAGTGAGCTGGAAGATAAAATAGTGGAAATAACTACCACAGACCAGAATAAAGAAAAAAGAATGAAAAGAATTGAGGACAGTCTCACAGACCTCTGGGACAACATTAAACGCACCAACATTCGAACTATAAGGGTCCCAGAAGAAGAAGAGAAAAAGAAAGGGACTGAAAAATATTTGAAGAGATTATAGTCGAAAACTTCCCTAATATGGGAAAGGAAACAGTCAATGAAGTCCAGGAAGCGCAGAGAGTCCCATACAGGATAAATCAAAGGAAAAACACACCAAGACACATATTAATCAAACTCTCAAAAATTTTAAATACAAAGAAAAAATATTAAAAGCAGCAAGGGAAAAGCAACAAAAAACATACAAGGGAATCCCCATAAGGTTAACAGCTGATCTTTCAGCAGAAACTCTGCAAGCCAGAAGGGAGTGGAAGGACATATTTAAAGTGATGAAAGGGAAAAACCTACAACCAAGATTACTCTACCCATCAAGGATCTCATTCAGATTTGATGGAGAAATTAAAACCTTTACAGAGAAGCAAAAGCTAAGAGAATTCAGCACCACCAAACCAGCTTTACAACAAATGCTAAAGGAACTTCTCTAGGCAGGAAACACAAGAGAAGGAAAATACCCACAAAAAAAAAACCCCAAAACAATTAAGAAAATGGTAATAGGAACATACATATCGATAATTACCATAAATGTAAATGGATTAAATGCTCCAACCAAAAGACACAGACTGGCTGAATGGATACAAAAACAAGACCCATATACATGCTGTCTACAAGAGACCCACTTCAGAAATAGGGACACGTACAGACTGAAAGTGAGGGGATGGAAAAAGATATTCCATGCAAATGGAAATCAAAAGAAAGCTGGAGTAGCAATTCTCATATCAGACAAAACAGACTTTAAAATAAAGTCTACTACAAGAGACAAAGAAGGACACTACATAATGATCAAGGGCTCAATCTGAGAAGAAGATATAAAAATTGTAAACATTTATGCACCCAACATAGGAGCACCTCAGTACGTAAGGCAAATGCTAACAGCCATAAAAGGGGAAATCGACAGTAACACAATCAGGAAATCGACAGTAACACAATCATAGTAGGGGACTTTAACACCCCACTTTCACCAATGGACAGATCATCCAAAATGAAAATAAATAAGGAAACACAAGCTTTAAATGATACAAACAAGATGGACTTAATCGATACTTATAGGACATTCCATCCACAAACAACAGAATACACTTTCTTCTCAAGTGCTCATGGAACAGTCTCCAGGATAGATCATATCTTCGGTCACAAATCAAGCCTTGGTAAATTTAAGAAAATTGAAATCGTATCAAGTATCTTTTCCGACCACAGCGCTATGAGACTAGATATCAATTACAGCAAAAAAACTGTAAAACATACAAACACATGGAGGTTAAACAATACGCTACTAAATAACCAAGAGATCACTGAAGAAATCAAAGAGGAAATCAAAAGATACCTAGAAAAAAATGAAAATGAAAACACGACAACCCAAAACCTATGGGATGCAGCAAAAGCAATTCTAAGTGGCAAGTTTATAGCAATACAATCCTACCACAAGAAACAAGAAAAATCTCAAATAAACAACCTAACCTTACACCTAAAGCAATTAGAGAAAGAAGGACAACAAAAACCCAAAGTTAGCAGAAGGAAAGAAATCATAAAGATCAGATCAGAAATAAATGAAAAAGAAATGAAGGAAACAATAGCAAAGATCAATAAAACTAAAAGCTGGTTCTTTGAGAAGATAAACAAAATTGATAAACCTTTAGCCAAACTCATCAAGAAAAAAAGGGAGAAGACTCAAATCAACAGAAATAGAAGTGAAAAAGGAGAAGTAACAACTGACACTGCACAAATACAAAGGCTCATGAGAGATTACTACAAGCAACTGCATGCCAATAAACTGGACAACCTGGAAGAAATGGACAAATTCTTAGAAAAGCACAACCTTCCGAGACTGAACCAGGAAGAAATAGAAAATATAAACAGACCAATCACAAGCACTGAAATTGAAACTGTGATTAAAAATCTTCCAACAAACTAAAGCCCAGGACCAGATGGCTTCACAGGCGAATTGTATCAAACATTTAGAGAAGAGCTAACGCCTATCCTTCTCAAACTCTTCAAAATATAGCAGAGGGAGGAACACTCCCAAACTCATTCTACGAGGCCACCATTACCCTGATACCAAAACCAGACAAAGATGTCACAAAAAAAGAAAACTACAGGCCAATGTCACTAATGAACACAGATGCAAAAATCCTCAACAAAATATTAGCAAACAGAATCTAACAACACATTAAAAGGATCATAAACCCCACCTGATCATGGTGTATCCCAGGAATGCAAGGATTCTTCAATATATGCAAATCAATCAATGTGATACACCATATTAACAAACTGAAGGATAAAAACCATATGATAATCTCAATAGATGCAGAAAAAGCTTTTGACAAAATTCAACAACCATTTATGATAAAAACCCTCCAGAAAGCAAGCATAGAGGGAACTTACCTCAACATAATAAAGGCCATATATGACAAATGCACAGCCAACATCATCCTCAGTGGTGAACAACTGAAACCATTTCCACTAAGATCAGGAACAAGACAAGGTTGCCCACTCTCACCACTATTATTCAACATAGTTTTGGAAGTTTTAGCCACAGTAATCAGAGAAGAAAAAGAAATAAAAGGAATACAAATCAGAAAAGAAGAAGTAAAACTGTCACTGTTTGCAGATGACATGATACTATACACAGAGAATCCTAAAGATGTTACCAGAAAACTACTAGAGCTAATTAATGAATTTGGTAAAGTAGCAGGATACAAAATTAATGCACAGAAATCTCTTGGATTCCTATACACTAATGATGAAAAATCTGAAAAAAAAATTAAGGAAACACTCCCATTTACCACTGCAACAAAAAGAATAAAATACCTAGGAAGAAACCTACCTAAGGAGAAAAAAGACCTGTATGCAGAAAACTATAAGACACTGATCAAAGGAATTAAAGATGATACAAACAGATGGAGAGATATACCATATTCTTGGATTGGAAGAATCAACATTGTGAAAATGACTATACCACCCAAAGCAATCTACAGATTCAACGCAATCCCTCTCAAACTACCAATGGCGTTTTTCACAGAACTAGAACAAAAAATTTCACAATTTGTATGGAAACACAAAAGATCCCGAATAGCCAAGGCAATCTTGAGGAAGAAAAATGGAGCTGGAGGAATCAGGCTCCTTGATTTCAGACTATACTACAAAGCTCCGGTAATCAAGACAGTATGGTACTGGCACATAAACAGAAATATAGATCAGTGGAACAGGATAGGAAGCCCAGAGATAAACCCACGCACATATGGTCACCTTTTCTTTGATAAAGGAAGCAAGAATACACAATGGAGAAAAGACAGCCTCTTCAATAAGTGGTGCTGGGAAAACTGGACAGCTACATGTAAAAGAATGAAATTAGGATACTCCCTAACACCATACACAAAAATAAACTCAAAATGGATTAAAGACCTAAATGTAAGACTGGACACTATAAAACTCTTAGAGGAAAACATAGGCAGAACACTCTGTGACATAAATCACAGCAAGATCCTTTCTGACCCACCTCCTAGAGAAATGGAAATAAAAACAAAAATAAACAAATGGGACCTAATGAAACTTAAAAGCTTTTTGCACAGCAAAGGAAACCAAAACAAGACGAAAAGATAACCTTCAGAATGGGAGGAGATACTTGCAAACAAAGCAACTGACAAAGGATTAATCTCTAAAATATACAAGCAGCTCATGTAGCTCAATATCAAAAAAACAAACAACCCAATCCAAAAATGGGCAGAAGACCTAAATAGACATTTCTCCAAAGAAGATATACAATTTGCCAACAAACACATGAAAGGATGCTCAACATCACTAATCATTAGAGAAACGCAAATCAAAACTACAATGAGGTATCACCTCACACCAATCAGAATGGCCATCATCAAAAAATCTACAAACAATAAATGCTGGAGAGGGTGTGGAGAAAAGGGAACCCTCTTGCACTGTTGGTGGGAATGTAAATTGATACAGCCACTATGGAGAACAGTATGGAAGTTCCTTAAAAAACTAAAAATAGAACTACCATACGACCCAGCAATCTCACTACTGGGTATATACCCTGAGAAAACTGTAATTCAAAAAGAGTCATGTACCACAATGTTCACTGCAGCTCTATTTACAATAGCCAGGACACGGAAGCAACCTAAGTGTCCATCAACAGATGAATGGATAAAGATGTGGCACATATATACAATGGAATATTACTCAGCCATAAAAAGAAACGAAATTGAGTTATTTGTAGTGAGGTGGATGGACCTAGAGTCTGTCATACAGAGTGAAGTAAGTCAGAAGGAGAAAAACAAATACTGTATGCTAATGCATATATATGGACTCTCAAAAAAAAAAAAAGGTTCTGAAGAACCTAGGGGCAGGACAGGAATAAAAACGCAGACGTAGGGGATGGACTTGAGGACACGGGGAGGGGGAAGGGTAAGCTGGGAGGAAGTGAGAGAGTGGCATGGACATATATACACTACCAAATGTAAAATAGATAGCTAGTGGGAAGCAGCTGCATAGCACAGGGAGATCAGCTTGGTGCTTTGTGACCACCTGGAGGGGTAGGATAGGGAGGATGGGAGGAAGATGCAAAAAGAAAAGAGATATGGGGATATATGTATATGTATAGCTGATTTACTTTGTTATACAGCAGAAACTAACACATTGTAAAGCAGTTATACTACAGTAAAGATGTTCAAAAAAAAAAATACCAAAGAGAAAAGTATCTTTAAAAAAAACACAAAAAACAAATAGGAAAGAAAAGATGCTGTATAGTAAAGAATTTGTCTGGTCTTTGCCCCAGATTCCTGGGTTGGAAATGTCTAAACCCTTGGAATGTCTTTGCTATTCAAGGTGGGGCCTTTGCGATCACACCTGAGTTTAAGCTAAGGAGACAAATCAGCACAGGCTTCCTAGCTGGTGAACACACAGATGTGTGGAAAGGGTGATGAGTCCTGACTCCATAAGGAGAGGGCTCAGAAGCTCTGTGTTTGGACGCCTCTCGGACTGTGCCTTATGTGTCTGTTCATTTGGCTGGTCTCGATTTGTATCCTTCACAATACAACTGTAAATTTTTTAAGGGTAGCAAATTGTCGAACCTGAAGGGGTAAGGGGAATTTGTAGCCAGTTGGTCAGAAGTGCAGGTGGCCTGCGCCCCCAAACTTGTAGCTGATGTCTGAAGTGAATGCAGTTTAATTGGAGACTGTGTCCTTGAACTTGTGGAGTCTACACTACCTCTGGGGTGGTTAGGGACAGAATTCAATTGTATTACAAAAGGGAAGTTTTGGGAAGTATCCTTAACCCCTAGAAGGCATGAAAATCATATCGTGGCATAATAGAGAAACTCCACCCTCTCTGCAAACTATCATCCTACCATGCTCCTGTAATCCTTTCCTACATACTTTAGAATAATAGCCTCTGTCCTTTCTTGAGCCTGAGTCATTTTATACCTGGGTTCCAGGGGAAAAAAAAAAGGAAGGAGGGTATTTCCAAACACTTATCATTGGTGCTCTCTCAACTAACTTTATTTTGCCCTACTATTTTTCGTCCCCTCTCAGCACCCCACCAATCGCCAATCTACCACTACAGTTTCCTCTTTAAGCCTCTCTTCTCCATTTTGAAATGATTTCTCCATGTCTTTCATTAACTAAGATAGTCATTTCCTCAGGGTGACTGATCCAGCAAGGAGACAGTAAACTGAATGTACTAATCCCAATAAGATGTAAATGAAGATGTCATTGCCCTTTCAGAGATATTTACATTTCAAAAGAAGGCAATTTAAAACTAATTTCTAATTAGTGAAGTTCCTGAAATTGGCAAGAAGATAATCTGAAGCATTATATATCTTTAAACCCTCTAAAGAAGCAAGACTCTTCTACTTGTAACTTCCTTCATCAGTTGGGACTGGAAAGCCACATAACTTCCCAGTACGCTCAAGATTTCTTCCTTCCCAGGGTTCCTAGAAAAGTTTTCCTCAACCCAGTTCCTGCAGGCTTGCGGCTCCCTCTCCTAGTCATCTACTTCCTCTTTCTTTGACACTGAACTATAAGGAAGCCATCTCTGGATCCCAACCAAATTAATTACCTGGGAGTTTGCCATTTTGAAGATCACTGGTCCTTTCCCCCAAGTAGCTAAAAATACTCTTGGGTCTTTTGTTAAAAAGCTTTGAAAATTAAGTATAAACTGTTATAGAGTTGACTGATCTTAACTATTAATCTCTGCTCAAACTATCTTATAAGATACTTATTCCCAACACTCAACTATTCTCCATCTCAGAACATTCAGGGAAATACTAGGTTGTAGGGGAGAAAAACAGAACACAAATGCTTCCCAAGTATTTCCCATAATCCATAAGGTTGCTTAGGCAAGGATAATCAAGAGGTATTTTTGCATTCAGCTGAGAAGAAGGGAAGGATACCAATTTAAAAATAACCCACCAAATACATTAATAGAACAATTATTAATTTATGAAGGGCACAGGAAGAAAAGAGAATAAAAAGGTCTATTCCAGATTTTACAATCAATTACTCTTTGCAATCAACTGACTTTTATTATCTATACATATTGTTGTTATTTAAATGATGCTTCCTAATAAAATTATGGGCACTGTGTAGAGATAGGAAAAAGTTGATGGGTAATAAATAGGCCTAAGACACTAAGCCATCACAGGCTGTCACCCTGTACCAACCGATTCTCTTGACTCTACAAGTTACATAAATAATGACAGTATGGGCTTCCCTGGTGGCACAGTGGTTAAGAATCCGCCTGCCAATGCAGGGGACACGGGTTCAAGCCCTTGTCCGGAAAGATGCCACATGCCGCGGAGCAACTATGCCCCTGCGCCACAACTACTAAGCCTGCGCTCTAGAGCCCGCGAGCCACAACTACTGAAGCCCGTGTGCCTAGAGCCTGCGCTCTGCAACAAGAGAAGCCACCCAACGAGAAGCCCGCGCACCGCAACGAAGAGTAGCCCCCGCTTGCCGCAACTAGAGAAAAGCCCACGCACAGCAACAAAGACCCAAGGCAGCCAAAAATAAAATAAATAAATAAGTTTAAAAATAATAATAATAATAATGATAGTATGGGTGGAGAGGACCTTCATAGCATTTGGCATAGGGAAATTCTTGGTCTAGTACGAATTACAAGCTTGAATAAAGCTATGGTTGATTTTTTTTTTTAATGAATCACAAAACAAGTAACTATCTTTTTCCAGGAGGACCTTTTTATTTTTACCTCTAGAATAAAGAATGCCACTTTTTTTTTTTTTTTTTAAACATCTCTATTGAAGTATAATTGCCTTACAATAGTGTGTTAGCTTCTGCTTTATAACAAAGTGAATCAGTTATACATATACAATATGTTCCCATTTCTCTTCCCTCTTGCATCTCCCTCCCTCCCACCTGAATGCCACTTTTTAAAAGTTAAAAAAATCATAGTGAAATTTGAAAAAAGTATTCTCTGTGGCATACTTCTAAATGCAAGGCTACTCCCCTGGCCTTGGTAAATTACGCCTCCTGCGATGTATGAAGTCCTCCAAACCAATCTGGAACACACATGAGAGTCTCTCTTGAGGAATCAAGTGAGCACTATAGCAGTCATATTTTGTTAACTAATTGTTTGCTTATTGAAAGGACTGATGTCATTTTCTCTAAATAGCTGAAGTTTTTTAAGTTTTCCCAAATCTGTGTTTCTTGGCCTTTGCCTGAGAGAAGACAGCAGATGCTTACTTATTTTACACACCAGAGTTAAGAATTCATTGTCTCAGCCTTATGCATTTATAGTCTTATCAAGTGATGGTGACCTTTCAGTACAAATTCACACAATTCATGGCCATTTTCTTTCTGCTTATCTTATTGAAAACAATGTTTCTTTCATAACCAATAGCTTTAGCATTTTCCTTTGTAATTCTGAAAATATTAATTTTCTTTATTAAGCACTGACTATGCTTTAGTGGTTAGTGCTATTCAAACAAATGGAATGTACCTTGGTGATTTTTATTTCTTTTTATCATTACTGGTTTCATTAATACTCAGTAGACAAAATTCTCTCCTATGACTTAATATGGATTGCTAAATCTTACTAGAAATCAATGTACATGTTTGTTATTTTAGGGAATGTTATAAAGGTGAGACTGACTTTAAGCAGAGGAGGAAGGAGAATAAATAAGATTATCTTCCCCTTATTAGACAGAAGGGGGGGTATGTGGGATCTGGATGGGGAGGAAAAAGGGAAGAAAGTGAAGGGGCTATAGGCCCAGGTAATCATAAAAAAAAAAGAAAACATCAACACCAGACCCCTCCCACAAGTTCTAGAGGGTTATACCCACACTAGAGAAAGAAATGTAAGATTTGAGTTGAAATATGACCTAGCAATAAGATAAAATTTAGCTCATAAAGGTGTTTTAATAGTTTCCCCAAAAATCTTGACAAATTAAAATTACAATGCAATATAAGGTATCTGCTAATAAATGTCAATATAATTATACAAAGCTTATGATTAAGGAGACAGTTCTGGTAGAGTAGAAAGAAAACAAAATGTATAGCCAATAATAGTATAATGTATGTGAAAGTGCTGCTATAAACTTTAAAGGAGTATGTAAACATTAGCTATAATTATTTTTATTATTGATCTGTAACCAACCTAGAAATCAAAAATTAAGTTGTCTGTGTATGTGTGTGTGTGTCTCCGTAAGTATTCAATCAGAACTATTTAGTTACAATATAACTTCAAAGCAGGGTTTCTCAACCTCAGCACTGCTGAGCTTTTAGACTGATCGTGCTTTGCTGTGGGAGTCTGTCCTGTGCACTGAAGGAAGTTTAGCAGCATCCCCGCCCTGTACCCGCCGGGGGCCAGTAGAACTTCCTCCTCCTCCCCCCTCAATTAGTGACAACCAGAAATGTCTCTGGACATTGCCAGACACTGCAAAACTGCCCCTGGTTGAAAGCTATGTT
The DNA here is from genome assembly GCF_949987535.1 of Balaenoptera acutorostrata. Classification (NCBI taxonomy): domain Eukaryota; kingdom Metazoa; phylum Chordata; class Mammalia; order Artiodactyla; family Balaenopteridae; genus Balaenoptera; species Balaenoptera acutorostrata. Next base: position 17,323,654 of record NC_080072.1, read on the forward strand.
AAAGCACAAGAAAAACCTAGAAATTATATTTATGGCTCTCCCACCCAAACTGAGGATGAGAGACAGCCAAGATGAACTAGAGCTAGATATCCATCACTAGGCACATGTGGCTACTGAACACTTAAAATGTAGCTGGTCTGAACTGAGATATGTTATAAATGTAAAATACACCCTAGACTTGAGGATTTGGTGTGAGAAAAAGAATACAAAATGTTTCAAAAAACTTTATGTGGATTACATGTTAGTGATAATATTTTGGATACAGTGGGTTAAAATAAAATACATTATAAAAATTAGTTCATTTGTTCCTTTGTGCTTTTTAAAAATGTGGCTACTAGAAATGTTCAAATTAAATGTGTGGTTTTCATTATACTTCCAGTGGACAGTGCTGAACTTGTGCAAAAAATTATCCCTCCTTCACACTATACGTTCCAGGCAGCCTTTGATAACAGAGAGCTCTGTCCCCAGTTTTCTCTTTACCTTCTCTCCATTCTCCTTGGATTAGCTCCAGTTTCCTTTCTTCAGTGAGATTACTACTCAGAGATGACTTACCTCCAAACTCTATCTCTAGTTAGGAGCTCTACCGAAACCTAGATCCATATGTCCACTATCGACTTAACAACCCCACTTGGACATCCTAGAGGAACCCCAAACTTAAATGATCCTCATTCCCAAAAAGGCTCCTCCTCCAGGATTCCCCATTTTATTAAATGGCACTATTGACACAGATGCTCAAGCCAGAACCCTGAAGGTCATCATGAGTTCTCTTGCAATCTCTCACAAGTAGAGTCCTGCTTCCTCTACTTCCTCAATATTTCTGGAATCATCCTTTTTCCTAACACTGGCTAGGCCAAGTCACCATTATTTCTCCCCATATCAACTCCATCATCCCTTTTGCCCTCTTATTACACCCTGCCCTCCCCATCTCAACACTTAGCCCGCAGGTAACTAGTTTTGATTAGGGCTGTCTTTCCCTTTAGAACATTATACTACATAAAGCCAGGCGCTTTCCTGTTCATTGTTGTATCTCCAGTTCACTGACTGACAAATGAACGAATGAATGACTAAAGAGGGGTGTAAACTGCTGACTCACAGGTTGCAATTTACTAAGGGGCTGGACTACAAAAGCAGTGGTTCCATTAGCATATGTGGCCCAGGAAAATATCAACCCTTAGGTCTAAATATCAATGCTTATGTATTGACACAAGTCCTAGGATTCTAGCAGTGGGGAAAAGGTGCTTGGGCACCATGTACTCTGCACCCTCATCCTTAAGAGATCTACCTATTGTGCATAAAATCACACTGCAGACTTTGTATATACTGGGTCAGGAAAGAACAGCTGAAGAGTGCCTTTTATAACCCTCCAGCCCAGCAGCAACCTGATGCCTGACATCTTCCGTTTCCAATGGCATAGTCCCAGAGTAGCTATACTTTCAAAATTACCCAGTGAAAAGCAGCTGAAATTTATACAAAGCTAAGGACAACTGTGATTAACTGAACTACTCCTGAAACAAAGTTATTCTTCAAGAACACAAGTTCAAAATAAGTCTCCTCTCATTAGGGATCCTTGATCTCCCTCCTTGCCTAAGCCAGCCTTCACTATCCAGTCCATGACTAGTTTGAAAGGGGTTTGGATGGACTATGGCAGTCTCTATCCTAACTAGTAAGTTACAGCTACTACTGACTTGGAATTTTTAAAAAGCTGAGAATTTTACAGATGTTAGCTGTGCTTTAGGTTAAGCTAAAGGAAGAAGAGCTTGTGAAAGGCTCTGAGTAATGTATGTATTAGAGAAGAACAAGGCAAAAATTAGACCTGTGTGTTCATTCATCTTTTGCTACTGGCTCTCCTATAAGTATGGGAATAGCTGTGAGGGTAGGTGGGGCGTGGTGATGTGTGATATGGACCAGGCAGGAGCTGAAAAGATAACACATCAAAGCCAGGGTTAACCCCAGGTCCAATGGCACTATGTAGGGCTATAATGTGTATAACTTTTTTTTAATTGCCTTTTCAAGAAATTATATAAGAGACCATTCTTTTATAGTATGAGGAAGACAGGTGGGGTCTTGACTAAAGAAAGGTTAAGAAACATTTTTTAAAAGTATTTTCTCTTCGTCGTTCCTCCTTTTATAGTCCAATAAAGAAAACAATGGCAATTACCAGGTTCACACCAATTTAGGCAGTGGGATAAAGAGATTTAGTGAAGAAGTGACGTTTTTCTGAACTAGATGCTCTTTTTCTTTCTAGAAATGAGTCAGAGAATGCTGGGTAACTTTCTGAAGCCTGTTTTTTTTTTTTCTTTTCCTCAAAATCTGGTGAATCTTTTCCATAACAAGGTCCAATACTTCCACATCTCAGCAGAAGCATCGGTTTTTGGCAATAAGGTAGCTGAGGTGTAACACAAGGGAGTAGGAGACTCAGAAAAAACAAACAGTGGCTAAATCCCATGCGCAGTACTCAGTCTCTACGGCAGCTTAGGCAAGTCACTCATCTCTCTGAGCCACGTCTTCTCAACTGGGGTGATAGCTCCCCCAAGGGAACAAAAATTGATTCGGGGGTATGGTGTGAGCTCTTATCCTTTTTATGTATAAAGAACAGATATACATACAGCACATAAACAAAATACACAGTGGATCTGTGGTATTAAAGTCTCATGGGAGGGTGGACTAGGGGAAAATAATGTCTAAAAAGGTTCCTTGTCATGGGAGGGGGGTAATATTGAACAAAAGGCTGAGACCCCTCTAAGCCTTTATTTCCTCAGCTGTAAAAATGGGTCAGCATTACCCACCACAAAGGATTATTATGATATAGCTGTATCTAAATATATGCAGAGAGAATGAGAGACTGGAAATAAAGCAGGCAGGGAAAACAACCTAAATTGTAGAATCATCATTAAAACACAACCCAAAACATAAAGATTCAAGCGTATATAGATCCGTATCATCTAATGATCACTTGTATTAACGAGACCATTTTCTTCTCACTAGTCATTTCACCAATTGAACACCAAACATCCAAAAAGAAAATCCTAGTCAATAAATGCAAGAAGAATCTCTAAACATGAAAAAGATACAAACCTAAAACACCAATTTCAAGACCTGCCAAGCTTGTTTTAATTTTATCATAAATATCTTCTGATGTAAAGTCAACAGCAATGGTCTTTGTTTCCACTTTGAATTTTTCTCCTAGGGAAAAAAACACAAACGGAGAGAGGAAAAATTAATATATGGCAATTAAGATTTAAGCATTTGATGACATTACCCTTTCAAACACTTTTTTACCCCCAATTTTATATGAAATTTAGACCAGGATAATTTTAAGTGATCATGAGACCACCTAAGATATGATATAGAATCAACACAGTAGTTCTGCAATAAAAATTCCAATGTTATCACAGAGCTGGCTGAATGTTCCTTAATCAGTTCTCCTATAAATCAATAATGATGGCTTTTTAGACCCTTAGGTACAAATAATAAAACATGATGCACATCATAATATTATATACTCTTTAAATATCACTGGTTTGTGATTTTAATTGCAAACTGATACTTCATAATTTCAGGAAAAAGTCTTAAGTGTGATCTATTAAAACAAAAAATCCACCTTATTAAAGTGGAAATAAAATGAATATGATCATATTGGAATTTAGGAGCTTGGTTAATAATGAATAATCACTACATTTAAAAAGCCACACAAAATGCATAGTAATGGAGCTACAAAGTGACACCAGAAAGACCTCAGTGTTCTACTTTGCAGAGGACTGTTAAGGTCCAAACAGAGCTAAGGGAAATAACAGATTCAGAAATGAGACCCTGGAGAAACAAAACTCATCTGAGGGAACATGTCATGTTGATTTCTGCCTTCACTAGTGAGCCGCTTTGAGAAGACGGCATGGACTGCGAGGTCACCCAGACTTGGGTACCAATTTGACTTCCACACATTTGCTAAATGACTTTGAGCAAGTCACATGTCCTCTATGGGCCTCAGCATCCTCTTGTGAAAATGAAGGTAATAATACCCATTAGTGCTATCAACGCAAAGGTACCAAAGTATTACCTTTAGTACTAACAATACTACCATATACTGGCATACATGAGGCACTCCATAAAGTCTCCAAGAATGCTTATTCTTTGGAACTTGATGAGAATTCAAAAGAATTAATTTAAAAATCCTGCTTCCAAAAATAAAATTTTCTTCCTTCAAAGTCAATGCCGGTTTATCACAGAATATACAGCAGTAATCCACACAGGAGGTTTCTGTTCTTGATCTGAAAGGATTTATGTCTAAAACTAAAGAGCTGGTTCACAAGAGATTCTTTAGACTCAATGAAAAGTATCCACCCTAGATAGGAATCTATGAATAAACTAGAGAGGATATAACTGACCTGGAAAATACCTTATCTGGTGTTAAAGGTATACCTACTATCCGAATATAAATGAGTTATTACGTGTTCATGTAATGGACAGCCAGATACAGGGCTGTCATTTCCCAGTAGCTGGTCTGACATGTCTTAGCATAAGAATTTACCACAAGTAAGTAAAGAACTCTGCCTTTATCAGAGCCACCAATTCACAAGAAAAAAGACCAAAATCAAAAGGCTGAAGGATACCTTTTACTGAATGTAAAACTTTATTCCGGAAGTAAAATAAGATAAAATTTATCTATTTGTTTGAGGAAAGCAACGTCTGTTTCCACACTAGCACTATATACTGACATGTAGGAAAATTTCTCTCTAGTAATAAAAGCTACCTCACAACCCCTGAATCAAATTTACTTCTAGATCTCACAGGATTTGGTGAATGTACTTACATGGCACAGTCTTACATGGACACGCTGTTTAAAAAAAAAAAAAAATCAGAGACCCTTTTGGAAAGAATGTTACTTAATAAGAACCCTCCAGTAAGCTCTTTCTTATGTCTTCACACTAGGATAAGCAAAATGGTTTCTGACACAAGTTTTTCAAGATAAATAAAAATTTGAACTTATACCTGAATTACTCTGAATCATGTTCTAGTCCAGTTAACATTGTTTACTTTCTCTTAACTTTTCTTCACTGCCTCTATTGTGGGCTTTACTTTCTTTCTTTCTTTTTTAACATAGGTCAGCTCCTGCCACCCTCCTTGCAATCCTCCAAAGCGTTCCATCTCATTTACAGTAAGAACCAAAGTCTTCAGCATCAGCCTGATACTGAACTAATCTCCACCCACTTACTCTCCAGTTGCTCCCCAGCCTTGGTCACAGGGGTCCTAGCAGTTCTTTAGACACAGGATGTTCTCCATATACACTCAAGGCTTTTGAACTTACTGTGCCCTCTGTCTGGAATGCTTTTCCACATCCTCTGTCTCTGTTGGGTCTTTAAGTAAATGTTACCTTCTCAGAGAAGCCTTCATTGACCACCCTTTAAAAAATGCAGGGCTTCCCTGGTGGCGCAGTGGTTGAGAGTCCGCCTGCCAGTGCAGGGGACATGGGTTCGAGTCCTGGGCCGGGAGGATTCCGCATGCCACAGAGCAGCTAAGCCCGTGCGCCACAACTACTGAGCCTGTGCTCTAGAGCCCGTGAGCTACAACCACTGAAGCAAGTGCCTGGAGCCCATGCTCCTCAACGGGCGAGGCCACTGCAGTCAGAGGCTTGAGCTCTGCAGCGAGGAGTGGCCCCCGCTCGCCGCAACTGAGGAGAGCCGGCGCGCAGCAACAAAGACCCAAATCAGCCAAAAATAAATTAAAAATATAAAAATAAAAATAAAAAATGCAGCCATTCCTCCCCAGCACTCCTTGTCCCCCTTCCCTGTTTTATTTCATTCCATCGTGCTTACCCCTCTCTAATATACTATATATTTCAATAATGCATGTGTTTGTTGTCATCTGCTCCCATCAGAATTAAGCTTGTGAGGACAAGGTCTTGGATCTGCTTTGTTCAGTTGCTCAACAATGTCACAAAGGCTCCAGGGTCCTTCCACCCTTTCCTCCTATTCCCCTAGGCTGGCTCTTCTCTTGGTTTCAAGAGAGCCACTGCCATTCCAAGCATCCATGCAGGCAATGTTCAGAGGCAGAAATGGGGCATCCCTGTTATATGTCCCTTTTATAGTGAGGAAAACTTCCTCAGAAGAATCCAGCAGGCTTCCCTCACATTTCTTTTCCCAAGATTATGGGATATGTCTTAAAAAACTAAAAAAAGAGCTAACATATGATCTTGCAATCCCACTCCTGGGCATATATCTGGAGAAAAACATGGTCTGAAAGGATACATGCACCCCAATGTTCATTGCAGCACTATTTACAATAGCCAAGACAAAGAAGCAACCTAAGTGTCCATCGACAGAGGAATGGATAAAGAAGATGTGGTACATATATACAATGGAATATTAGCCATTAAAAAAAGAATGAAATAATGCCATTTGCAGCAACATGGATGGACCTAGAGACTGTCATACTGAGTGAAGCAAGTCAGACAGAAAAAGAGAAATATCCTATGATATCGCTTATATGCAGAATCTAAAAAGAAATGATACAAATGAACTTATTTACAAAACAGAAACAGACTCACAGACTTAGAGAATGAACTTATGGTGACTGGGGGGAAGGGAGAGTTAGGGAGTTTGGGATTGACATGTACACACTGCTATATTTAAAATGGACAACCAACAAGGACCTACTGTATAGCACAGGAAACTCTGCTCAATATTATGTAACAACCTAAATGGGAAAAGAATTTGAAAAAGAATAGACACATGCATTTGTACAACTGAATCAACTTTTGCTGTACACCTGAAACTATCACAACATTGTTAATCAACTATATGCCAATATAAATAAAAAATTTTTTTAAAAAAAGATTATGGGATATGCATGCTCTTGACCAGGCCCATGTACTGGCTTTGAGGATTCCGTGAACTGTCCCTACCACTACCACCAAGTTGTGTGAATCAAAAATAGTAGCACATATATAAGAACAGGACAGGAAATGCCTCTCTCTGGCCAAGACAATTAGAAAAGGATTATGAAGGATGTTCTAAAAGGCTGAGGCGGAGATAGCTGGCTTCCTTAGGAACTAGGAAATAAATCTAGGCATCTTCCCCCTCCCCATAGTCTATCAGCTCTCATCTGACCCTGCCAACAGAAACCAACACAGACGAACAAGAATCCTCAATTTTAAACATCAGTACAAGGATGTAATAAGCACCTGGAAGAGAAGTGGGGACCACATACACATAATACAACCTTCATTTCCACCTTCGCCACCTCCCCTACCCAAGGTTCTTCATAAGACTACCAGTTCACAACTCAGCAACAGCCCACCCCTGGGGAAGAGTAAGAACTTCACCAAAGCCTTTGGAGACATACTTCTGAGTACTCTGATCCTTGCCCACCACAGAGGCCCATGACATGACAGCCTCTGTCAAGTCTTTCCTCCAGGGTAGGAGCTGTGATAAGTTAAAATAAATACCCTACAAGTGTGTGGAATAAAGATATACAAACAAGTGAATCTGAAGGTTGCAATGGAAAGGGATGAGCTACTCAACTGCCCCTTCAAGGAAATTCTGGTTACCCCAGCTGCTGGGGTATCATCAGCAGACGGCTTTCAGGTGTCAGCCCCTTGGCAGGGGGAAGGGGGAGGCAGGGGGAGGGGGTTGCCTCAGCTTCAGAGAGTTGCCTGGACCAAGATCATGCCTTTCTCATGACACCCACATCCAATGAGTGATTGAGGTGAGAGTATAAAGCCATTGGACAGCGTTTACTGCCCGCATTGTGATTCCAAAAGTATAGCCTGTTTATTATCATATTTTTCTGTTCTTTTGTTAATGCCCTAGTTTTAATTATTCTAACTTTAAGATAAGTTTTAATACATCTAGTAGTGCAGAGCTCCTTTACTATTATTCTTTTCCAAAAGTTTATTGGTTTTCCTTACTTGTTTAGTCTCAGTTTTTATTGGGTTGCGTTCAACATTTCAATTAAATTTATGAAGAATGACAATGTGGCGTTCCCTCCAGGCTCTCCATTTATTCAATGTCTCACAGTATAATCTAGTGTTGTGAATTCTTAAAGAAATTAAAGAACTAAAGAATCCCATTATTAGAATACTACACACCATATGCAAAGATACTCCATACTACTGACTATTTGTACCCTTTGATATTTGAAATTGGATAGGCTAGCATCCTAGCTACTAGTTGTAGCCAAATATAATCATGCCCTCCTTCCCTTTCTTCCAGATGGAAATGATTCCGATATGGTCTTGGCCCTCTATCTCTCAGTCTAGTGGCTAACACGAAAAACTAAGAAGCAAAAAACTCTGATGATTGATATGAGCTGTTCAAGGCAGTCAGCTCACTAGAAATGGGGCAGAAAATCAGCTCTGGCTTAAAAAGTGGGGAATGAAGCTAAGAAATAGCTGGGCTGATACCATTCATCGCTTATTATCTACTATTCCACTGAAAACCACATGACCCCAATGGTGGAATATTAGAAAGCAAATATTATTCATAAATACAGAGCTATAACAATGAATGTCCTAACTGCCTTGAGTCAGTCCATCACTTCTAAGAATGGGTACCCCACTGCTACACTCACATTGCTGATTTTTACTCACAGGATCCTGAATTAGTTCAAGTCTGGAATTGACAGAGAAGGAACTTCTCTGTCAAAAGTAGTTTCAAGATGCAGCTAAAACACCTCTCAATATTAAAACTATCACATGGGACTTCCCTGGTGGTGGAGTGGTTAAGAATCCGCCTGCCAATGCAGGGGACACGGGTTCGATCCCTGATCCGGGAAGATCCCACATGCCACGGAGCAACTAAGCCCATGTACCACAACTACTGAGCCTGTGCTCTGGAGCCCGCGAGGCACAACTACTGAACCCACGTGCCACAACTACTGAAGCCTGCATGTCTAGAGCCCATGCTCCACAACCAGAGAAGTCACTGCAATGAGAAGCCCGCACACCGCAACAAATAGTAGCTCCCACTTGCTGTAACTAGAGAAAGTCCGCGCACAGCAACAAAGACCCAACGCAGCCAAAAATAAATAAATAAAATAAATTTAAAGAAATAAAAAAATAAAATAAAATAAAAATAACACATTTTTATGTTCAAACCTAGAAAGGTCATGAACATATTCATAATAGCCTTATGTTTAACATACTTCTAGGTCTGGCCATCACTATTTTCATTTTGCTCAACAAATTGACATCTCTCCACTTTCACTGAAGACTAGGATAATATATTCGTGGTTTATATTGATACAAATACCAGAAGAAAAAAAAATCGACATCTCTCAAATTTAACAGTTTTGCTCTAAGAATAATCTTATAGGTCTTAGAAAGACTTTCTTCATTTTTTCCCCTGAGTGTCTGGGGATATTAGGTCTAAGAATGCTAGAAAAGAGGTCAAATCTACATAAACCCATGTACTATTTATAATTTTTCTATTAATAACAACCAAAAATAATATATTGATTCTCCTTTCTTGACACATCTGCTCCAAATAAACAATCTGTCTTTCCCCCTAAGTTTCAGTTTCCCCCTATTCATTACAAAATTCCTATTACATTTATCCCTCCTCATCTTTTCCATATTATAAATTTCATCATTTAAGATTCGAGTTGTGTCACCACCTGTGTGGACTGAATTTTCATGATTCCCATTACCTCCAACGTAAAGCTACTGACTTCCTCTCGACTGTGCTCCTAGAGACCTTCTATATAACACTATTAAGCACTTCCCATAATACATTATGCAAAGAGTCTCTACTTCCTAACAAACACAATCAATTTGTTATCTTTGTATTCCCAGCACCTAGCACAATGCCTGGCATATAGCAGAGGTCACTCAAATGTTTGTTGGGTGAATAAATGCATCTAGGCCAACACAGTTGATATATCAAAATCATCTCACTACTTCTTGAACTCCTCTCTATAGAAATAAAACTACATGCCAGTAAGAGATGTCTGTGTGAGACATAATAACATAAGGTACTTAACATTAGGCTTTTTAAAGCATTAAGATAAATTGAGAAACAACTCAGTTCTTCCATCTGTCCTGCCTGGGTTGGACTACCATCCACATGGAAGTAGAAACACTTTAGAGTAATTAGAAACCTTAGAAAACCATCCAGTCTCATGAATAAAGTACTCCAGAAGCTTAACTCAGGGGCACCGAGATGAAGGTGGAAGATACTTTAGTCATGGGACCACTCTCCCTCTCCCCAGCCCTGAAAAAGATAATCAGGGGGAGAGGAGAGACTCTTGGGAAAATGGTACTATATTCAATGCCTACCAATTTTAGCTTCTTAAATCTAAATTCATTAAATTCAATTTGTAACTATAAAAATGTACTGCATGTTTTGAAAACCCCCTCCATTTTCACATGTTTTACAATATTTAGAGCTGTAAAAAGTGAGTCTTTTGTACTTTTTCTAATTTTTAGGAGAAAACAAGGAACAAGTCCCCTAAACATATCCTTTCCACTTAACTTCACTCCTTTTCCTGTTTTCTTTTTTATCCCCAAACCTCACCATCTCCCTTCACCCCTGCCCCTTGGGATTAGACATCTCCCCACAAAGCCTCCCTTATGTAGCTCTGGAGAAAAGGTGCTTACACCCTAGATGGGAAAAATTCATCTGACTCCATTTTTTTTTAAAGGCCCACTTAATTATAATTATCAGAGATGCTACACAAATCAAGGTCCATTTCTTTTTTACATTGCCCTTGAAAATATATTCATGACAATTTTAATCTCAGATGAAGAGACTCACTTTCAGTCAAATCAAAAAATCTGTCATAGCATCATCAGGGATTCCATCCCAAACCAAGTATTTATTTCTTTTTTTTAAGCCAAGGTTATTATATATTTTATTCATTACAGCCTATTTAACTAGAACAGCCATCTGCAATAAATAAAAACCTTATACCATGTGAAATTGTTCTACCAATAGGGCATGAATAGGTCCCATTCTTTTTAAGCCCTGAGTTCTACATTTGGTTCAGGTATTGTAGACCCCTGGACAAGGCATCTTTGAAGAAATTTTCAAATAAAGATGTTTATTTTCTACACTTGGAGGAAAAAAAAGGCCTGCCAATGGAAACATCTGAATTTTATTTTTTGAGGTGAGAAAAATATAAAAATTATTTCTAACATTATTATGCTTAAGATTCCAAGATGATGTTGCTAATACTATGGAAGCAGAGTATTATGGGCTGAATATTTGTGCCCCCCCCACCAATTCATATGTTGAAGGTCTAATCCCCAATGTGATGGTGTTTGGAGGTGGGGCCTATGGGAAGTAATTAGGTTTAGCTGAGGTCATGAGGGTGGGGCCCTCATGATGGGATTCGTGACCTTGTACAAAAAGGAAGATAGAGAGAGCTCTTTCTCTCTACACAACACACCTAGGAAAGGCCAAGTGAGGACACAGGGAGAAGACAAGCCAGGAAAGAGGCTCTCACCAGGAACCGAATCTGCCAGCACCTTGATCTTGGATTTCCTAACCTCCAGAACTGTGAGAAACAAAGGTCTGCTGTTTAAGAGACCCAGACTATGGGGCTTCCCTGGTGGCCCAGTGGTTAAGAATCCACCTGCCAATGCAGGGGACACGGGTTCGAGCCCTGGTCGGGGAAGATCCCACATGCCACGGAGCCACTAAGCCCGTGCGCCACAACTACTGAGCCTACACTCTAGAGCCCACAAGCCACAACTACTGAGCCCGCATGCCACGACTACTGAAGCCTGAGCGCCTACAGCCCGTGCTCTGCAACGAGAAGCCGCCGCAATGAGAAGCCCGCGCACCACAACGAAGATTAGCTCCCGCTCACCGCAACTAGAGAAAGCCTGCACACAGCAACAAAGACCCAACACAGCCAAAAATAAACATAAATAAATCGAAAAAAAAAGAGAGAGAGAGACCCAGACTATGATATTTTATTATGGCATCCTGAGCTGACCAAGACATAGAATTTGTTCAAAACAGCATGGGGATGCAGTCAGAAGCTCTGGACTTGATTGCCAGCTCCATCACTTGGCTGAGGGTCCTTCAATCAAGCCTTTCAACCTTCAGGAATTCCATTTCTTAGGCTTTAAACTACAAGAAATAATACCCACCCTACAGAATTCCTATGAGGATTACATGTCATAGCATATGAGAATGTATTTTGTGAAACTGTAAAGTCTTATTCAAATGTTTTCTTTTCCTGTATCTGCCAATATCTACGAAGATGACTGCATGATATATAGTTGTTTTTTCCTAAACAGCACAGGCTGCTGTAGGTATTATCTATATCATTAACTCTTTCCTCTTTGCATCAGCTGCATATCCCCTGTCAATCTGACCAAGCACATATACCTCCACTTTAAAGAGTGGTTTATTTATTACTGTATCACCCATGGAATCTATGGTTACAATATACTACTTAAGCCATGCCTTTAGTGTCCCAAGTGTTTCTTTCACTCAATTTGCTTGCGATTAACCTTTGAATTACTATGCTTTGTCTATTCCAAGATGCACATTTTTATTCACTTTTTATCTTTGAAATCAGAATGCCTTACAATTGATGGTGTGTCAGTTTAATAGACCATTTTTCTTTCTTAATGCTTATAAGCTGCATCATTTCATGATCAATGGTGTCTCAGATTTGATGAAAGAAACAGAACCCTGCTGGTCTCCACCCTCCTCTTTCAGGTCACAAAATGAACAAAGGACAGCTTCCAAATGCAAGATTCTCTGGTATTGCAGTGCCTATTACATTCCAACGCCACCGCTAGCCAAGAAGGCAGAAGCTTGCCCATCCGAAACTAAGACCCGACAACCTTAGCATATGCTCATTCATTTACTCGGCGACACAGGCATTTGCCACCAGGCAAAGCACCTCACTCCCTAAATTGTCAGTTCCGTGAGGGCAGGATCCGTGTCTGGTTTTTTTCTTTACCACTATACACTCAGAGCCCAATAGTGCCCGGTACATGATAGGAGCTCAATGAGTATGTTTTGGCTGATTAAATTCAAGAAGTACACACTGAGTAGTGTCCACATGTCAGACTTTACCCTGAGAATAATAGCAGATACCTGCAAATAGGTCATGTTTTGGTGAAGGAAATGTGTGTGAACCCAAGTGGTGCTCTAATAAATATAAACAAAGCGTGCAAAGAGAAAGCAATCACTCTTGCAGAGTGGGATTTTCTACAGGAGGTGACACTGGTTTCGAGTCCTTGAGTAGGAATGGGCCATGCATAGAAGGAGAAGTAGGCAAAAGCAGAGAATGGGGAAAAGGAAGGGCATGTGGATGGAGTAGGTGGTACACAGAGAGAAACAGAAAGAAACAGTTCTGTAGAAGGACACTGGTGGAGGCTGTATGTGCCAAGATAACAAGCAGGACCAGCTACATAATTTGCTGGGGCCCAGTGCAAAATAGAAATGCGGGGCCCCATGTTCAAAAATTAAGACTTTCAGGATGGTGACAGCAGAGCATCAAACCAAAGACAGGGCCCTGTGCAAATGCACAGGATACAGACCTACGAAGGCGGCCCTATAACACGTTGACAAGTCATGCTGTGTATTATAGAGTACTTAGCAGAGGTTCTTAAGCTGGGAAGTGACACGACCACACTTGTTTTTAGGAAGGAAATGCTGTGGCAAAGAGGACACAGCCTATTATCAAAAGTAACGGGCAGCTGGGAGAGAACACAGCAGCTGCCGAATTAGTCCTAAGAGAAGGGGCCCAAAGAAGGGAGGCAGCAGTGGAAACGGGAGATCTCTGAGTTGAGTCTCAGTTGGGGAAGAGAGGACACAATGGTTTTATCCATCTGCTTTAGATAGTTTATTAACTATCCTATCTTAGAGCTAAAACAGTCCTCATTTGGGACTTCCCTGGCGGTCCAGTGGTTACGACTCTGTATTCCATTGCAAGGGCCATGGGTTTGATCCCTGGTCAGGGAACTAAGATCCCACATGCTGCGCAGCCAAAAAAAAAAAAAAAAATCAAAAAATAAAACAGTCTTCATAAGTTTTGCATATGAGGCAACATTCTTCCAATATGTCTCAGCATTTTTTAAATCACATAAAATGTTTCTCTGTTATTTTTATTTTTTATTTTTTTTGGAAAGCAACTTTTTTCTTGAGGTAGCTTACTTACTTCTCTTTATTGGCTTGAGAAATGAAATTATAGTCATCTCTTGGTATCCAGGGGGATTGGTTCCAGGACCCCCTGTGAATATCAAAATCCACAGAGGCTCAAGCCCCACAGTCAGCCCATGTATTCATGGATTCAACCAACCCAGGATCGTAAACATAATACATGATCCTGTGGTTGGTTGAATCCACAATGTGGAACCCACAGATACAGAGGGCCGTGAGTACTACCAGTAAGATCTGGGCCAGAGCTGACCAATTTTCCATGCAGGATAGTCGTGAACTAAAAATCAAGTTGGAAATCAAAAGGGATATTTTTGTTACCCTCCATAACATTCCTCCCTTCTTCTTTCAAAGAGAAAGGTAGTTAGAACTAATTGAAGTCAAATATCACACGGTACCTTTCTTCTAAAAATGGTGATTGTGCTTTATTTTTTTTAAGTGACCTCTTTTTATTTCAACCTGTCACTCTGTTCTTACAAGATTCCACTCTGGTTCTGTGAGATCTTGCCACAGGAAAAAGTATTCTTTTCAAGATCTGTGTCTCTCACTTTGGTATTTAGAAAAACGAAGCTTAACAGTTGCTTTTATTTCTTTAAAGACAAAACAAAACAAAACTAGGAACTTTCGAAAAAACCACCATAAAATTTAAAATATCAGCTACTGAAATGAGTATTTTACTTTATGGCAATTAAGACTTTGAAGATCAATATAGTTCAACATTTTGTCAAGAGTAGAACCATTTTTCTATTTAACACAAAAAACAAACCTCTTCATTTAAACTGTTAAAAGAGCACAGTCTTCATATATTAAACCAAAGTAAAAGCAAAAGTGCTTGATTTAGTCTCCTCCTGTACTCTTTGAACTAAGGATAAGGACCCGACACCAATCATCCTGGCTCTAGGACGTCCTAAAGAACTCAGAGGTTCCATGTAAAATGCATAGGGTTGCAGTTAATAGTCTACCAACTAAACAGTAGTAATAACTATTATAGTTATCAATTACTGAGAATCAACTAGATGCAAAAAAGTCTACTGAATGACATTATGTCATTTAATCTGCAAAAGAATTTACTGGTACCTTGCTGAAACTTGCAAATGATTACTCTCATAAATTTCAGTTTTCATCATTTGAAAGGCCATCATTTACTTATTTATTTTTTTAAATTTTGAAATAATCTCAAGCAAAGTTGCAAATGCTGTACAAGGAACTTTTTTTCCGGAACCATGTTCCATTCAGTTGCTGATAAGATTCCATCACCCATAAATCCTTCAATGTAGCAGTTCTCAAACTGTGGTCCATGACCCTGAGGGTTCCTGACAGTCAGAAATACCAAGACATTATTTGCCTTCTTCAGTGTTGTGACAATTGCACCAATGGCACAAGAGCAATGATGGGTAAAACTGCTACAATCTTAACAAGAATCAAAGCAGTAGCACCTAACTATGTTAAAAGTCACTGTATTCTTCACATACTGGCAGTAAAAGAGAAAATAAGTCAGTTTCGTTAAAGAATGTCTCCTGATGAAGCGGTAAAATAAGTAATTTTCTTAAATCTCTATTCTTGCGTACACATCTTTTTAATGTTCCATGTGACAAAATGGGAAGTGTGCATAAAGCACTTTTTCTGTGTACCTAATACAATGGCCGTCTTGAGAAAAAGCAGGTGCAATTGAGTCATGAGCTGAACTAGCCCCTTTTTTTCATGCAGCGTCATTTTACTTCAAAGAACAACTGACAGAAAAACTATGCTTATTCAGATTTGGCAGACATACCTTAACAAAAAGAATGAGGTAAGTCTGTCACTTCAAGAAAAACAGGCAACAGTATTTATTGTCCATGATAAAACTGGAGATTTTAAGTGAAAATTAGAATTTTGGAAAACTTGTATCCACCATCATGAGACTGAAAGAAAAGATTTTTCTGATGAGATTAGGGGTGATATTCATAATTGTAATTTGGGGGGACTGTGCCAACAACAGTAAGATCTGCAGAACTCAGGAACCAATATTTTCCAAAGATCAATGCATCAAGTTACAAAATCATGATTGGCAAAAGACCGATTCAAAGTGGGAGGTAGACAAACGGATTTTAAGGTAATTGAGTATGAAAAATTGATATGTTTTCAGATTCCATATTGCAACTAACCTTGAAGAAACCTCCACTTAAGGAGTTTTGATGTAGTATCGAAGAAGAATATCCACAATTATCTGAAGATGCTACTGAAATCACTTTCTCTTTTCCAACTACATATCCATGTGAAGCCAGATTTTCTTCTTATACTTCAACCAAAAGAACATATCTCAGCAGACTGAATGCAGAAGCAGATCTGCAAACGCAACTGTCTTCTATGCCAGATATCAAAGAGATTTTCAAAAATGTAAAACAATGCCACTCTTCTCACTGAACCTTGTTTTGTTTCAGAATAAAGTTATTTTTCTTACTAAAAATACATTACATAAACACAGAATGTGTTTATTGCTATTATTTTTACATGAATTAAATAATTATTTTTAAAAATGACTCAGTTTGAATTTCTAATACAATAAACATTGATAGCTATATCCCACATAAACAAAAGCTCTTTGGGGCTCTCAATAATTTTTAAGAGTATAAAGGGGTCCTGAGACTAAAAAGTTTAAGAATGTTCCTTTTGTATTTATTTCCTACAGTCTCCTAAATATTACATAACCATCAAAATCTAGAAATTAGGGCTTCCCTGGTGGCGCAGTGGTTGGGAGTCTGCCTGCCAATGCGGGGGGCGCGGGTTCGGGCCCTGGTCTGGGAGGATCCCACATGCCGCGGAGCGACTAGGCCCGTGAGCCACAATTGCTGAGCCTGCGCGTCTGGAGCCTGTGCTCCGCTACGGGAGGGGCCGCGATGGTGAGAGGCCCGCGCACCGCGATGAGGAGTGGCCCCCGCTTGCCGCAACTGGAGGAAGCCCTCGCACAGAAACGAAGACCCAACACAGCCATAAATAAATAAATAAATAAAATTTAAAAAAAAAAAAAAAAAGAGAGTTGTAATTTAAAAAAAAAATCTAGAAATTAACCTTGATACATTACTGCCTTCTAATTCTTGGGGTCTGTTCAAATTTCATCAATTGTCTCAACAATGTCCTTACTGCAAAAGGATCCAAATCAGAATCATCCATTGCATTTAGCTGCCATGTCCGTTCAGCTTCTTTCAATCTAGAACAGTTTTCCAGTCTTTTCCTGACCTTTATGACTTAGACACTTTGAAGATCACAGGCCAATTACTTTGTAGAATGTCCCTCAATTTAGGTTTGTATGTTTCCTCATTATTAGATTCAGGTTATACATCCTTGGTGGGAATATCATAGATATGAATTGTGTTTCTCATTGCATCCTATCAATTGTCCCATTACCGATGAAGATACATTTGATCTCATATTAAGGTGGTGTTTGCCTGGCTCCTCCACTGTAAAGTTACTATTTTTCCCTTCGTAATTAACAAATATTTTGGTATTTTGTGGGGAGAGATTTTGAGACTACATAAAATCCCCTTTCTCATCAAAATTTCAATTTATGCATTTATTTATCAGTATTAGTATGGGCTCATAATTTCCTATTTTAGTCAACAGATTATAATTTCTATCATTTTAATTTTAATGTTCAGTTTATCCAGATTTGATTAATGGGAGGGAGTCCCTTCAAGCTGGCTTCTGTGCCTTTTTGACATGTCCCCATTATTCTTTGAATACTTTCTTGATTTCTGGCACCATAAGATATCCCAGGCTCACCTTCTATTTTCCCTGCCCCAGCCCTGGAACTAGCCATTTCTCCAAGGAACACTGCATCCTTTATTAGAAAACAGTCTGGAAGCCAAGATCTGGGTGCTGAGTTTACTCATTATTATTGGGGTGTAGCTGCTCCCAGTAAAGACCATAAGCTTTGGCAGCCAACTTTTGCAGTGTCACAGGCAAAATACAAGTACATATTGGGTAGTCTCCCACAGAGGACTTAGTTGCCGCTGAGAGACACTACTTGAGATGCTTTGATAGAGGAGCCAAAGATGCTGTAGGCAGGCCTTGGGGCTCTTCTCCAGAGCTTAGAATACTGTAAATGTATCCAAGTCTCTTGGATACTAAATACACAAATGTCTTTGATATATAATGTGTAATAAAGGCTGATAAAACACTATAATTTAAGCCTTAGTTTAAGAAGGGATAGCTTTATTTGGGGCCTTCACTTGGTAGATAAAGTATGAAAAAATATCTGAGCTATGTAGGGCAAAATGAGCTCTTGGTTACTTATGGAGTTTCACGCTAAAGATATATAAGCAACTTCCATACTTTGCTCAAATCATTTCCAGAAAGTACACCAAACAGATATTGAAAAAGAGATCCCATTTGCCCACAGAAACAAGTTTATAATTGGAATTTCTGTTACTAAAATCAATCATAGCTAAGCCCAATAACATAAATACACAAATAATACCATCAGCCTCTACAATAATTTAAAATGGTAAAATTATGCTCCCAAATACTGATTGCCTTGATGACCCAATTTACTATAAAGTATATACTTAGCATATAAAAAATGTAACTATCATATCATAAATTTGACCTTAAAACATATTAGTCCCACTTAATATACAATAAAACTGCCCTCCTAGAATTTAGAATGATTTGGGCAGTATGGGTCTTTAAAAAAAAGCTCAAGGATGTATGAGCTAAACCTGTTAATTAACAAATTTCTCTGTAGCAGACAGAGGCAGTATCATTTCCAACTGTGCTTACAGTTGCTTCAAAGTAGTAGAAGCTCAATAGATATTATTACAATGTGGGTATCATAAAGGCAAAAATGAGGGATTTTCTCAGTACTTAAAAATAGACAAACTAAGATGGATATTAGACAGTAATACCAACACACTGGTTGAATCAAGGCAGTTCCTAGAAGAGTCCCTGAACTCCCTAAAATTGTAGGCAAAATACTATGTATACATATTTTTATAGGAATAAGGTTTTTATCATTTGGAATCACAAAATGGTCCATGACCCTCAAAAGAGTAAACATTTTTGGTTAAACTGCTCTCCAGAAATAACCACTGCGAACATTATGGGCTGTGATCTTGCAGACAATTTTAGATGCATATCGACATAACACAGAGTTGGTTCATGAGGTTAGTATTTGTATATATGTGGCATGTTGGTTTTTTTTTTTTTAAACAAAAGTAAAACCAGACTTTCTCTAAATATGCTACTCTGTAACTTGCTTTTTTCACTAAAGATGGCCTTCCATGTCAGTACATACGGAGAGACTTTTTTTTTTTTTTAACTTTGGGTTTATTTTTTATTTATTTATTTATGGTTGTGTTGGGTCTTCGTTTCTGTGCTAGGGCTTTCTCTAGCTGCGGCAAGTGGGGTCCACTCTTCATCGTGGTGCGCGGGCCTCTCATTATCGCGGCCCCTCTTGTTGCGGAGCACAGGCTCCAGACGCGCAGCCTCAGTAATTGTGGCTCACGGGCCTAGTTGCTCCGCGGCATGTGGGATCCTCCCAGACCAGGGCTCGAACCCGTGTCCCCTGCATTGGCAGGCAGATTCTCAACCACTGCGCCACCAAGGAAGCCCCGAGACATTTTTAATTACACAGAATTGCTGGGCCACAATTTATTTAATCAGCCATTCAAAACATAGTATGAGCAGGCACAGATCAAAGGAAGAATTCACTGTACTGGAGAAGGAGAGTGTATCCTGGCAAGTTATAAGAAACAAAATGTGAGAAGTCAATGAATTCAGAGGAAATTGTGCAGGTCACCAAGACTTTATTTTTAAAAGAAGACAAAATAAGTACTCAGGAAACTACAGAATGTTTTGTTAACACCAAAGCCAAAAGCAGTTTGACCAAAAGGAGTTGTGGCTGCAACTAAGGCTGCTCTCCTCACATACACCTGCCCCAGCCTCCAAGACCCTCCCCAGGCCAAAGCGATTAGAATAAAAGAGAAAAAAACATACGTATACAAATAAAGTATGTAGAATAAATCAAATCCAAGGCAGGGCTATTTGTAGTCTCATTAAGGCCACCCTGGGGAATGGTCTGGGGAAGAATTTGGAAAAGGCTATACCACAAGCAACAAACAAAGGCATGAAGTCCTACAGGAAAAACACTGAGTAATGTATTAAAGAGCCCTACTGAGCTAAAGTATTCAAGAGTATTTATGGACTCTGGTCACCTCTTTTACCCCCATAACTGCGGTCAAGATGGGCAATAAATCCGTGCCTACCGTTCTAATCATCCCTATCAAGGTCTGGAAGGAATCACTGACCAAGAAGAGGTAGCTTATGTTCCCACTGCCCTGTTAACACAGAGCAATCTAGCTCTTACTGTCTCCATTGAGAGGTTGGGCCCTGTCTCTGCTCAAACAGGAAAATGGATTAGGGAGTCACTGACAGACATTTAGATAGTTTCCCATTTCTCACTACTATAAATAATACTGTGTTGAATATCCTGTATATAAATCTTTCTGCAGTTACCTGAGTTCTTCTGTAGGATAAATTCCTACATGTAGAACAGTCAGGGTATATGTGTTTTTAGATTGGGTGCAGGAGAAAAGGGAATCAACTTCTGCTTTTTTATAGTCTGAATTAAGTAGTTGATGAATTTCAGAAAGCCAGAAGCATTTCTGTCATTTTAAAAGAAGAAATACTTCCCCAGGTCAAGACTGGCTCCCAGGGCTAACAGAACTATAAACAGAGCCAGGCTGCAAGCAGTAAAATACATAAAGAAATAAAGTATTGAGTAGAGAGAGAGAAATGCTGGAGAGACCTGAATGTAGAAAAAATGAGAGTCACTAAGGCAAGTCTTGGAAATGTTCTTCCAAGCACAGGCTGAGGGAAGTCGGCCAGAGATAGCAAACAGGTATCCAGACAAGGCTGTTCCCATCATGGAAATGGAGACGCCAGACTCTTTTCACTTGATGCCCTCAGACACACAAACTCTTTGGGCAATAGATGGCCATGCTCATGAAGGGAAATTTTGGTTTTATTTTGCCTTCCTCTGTACATCTGCCAACAGGGAGTAGTTACAACGAGAAGTATTATAGGCTGTACCATAGTTATACTTCCTTTAAAATAAATAAATAAATAAAACTGGGCATTTGATTTTGTTTATCGGCCTATGAAACTTGGTTTCATGCAATTTTACCCTTGAAAGGCATATTTACTCTGAATATTTGGACAAAATCAGGTTCAGGGCCTGCAATATTTATATACCAGTTTGTAAATCTTGGCCAATTCTCCAGAAGTTTCCTTTTGAACTGAACAGTGTGGAATTTAAGTTTTCTGTCTTAGACATGCAGGCACACAGGCTCTCTCCGTCCCCGGCCCGGGCCACTGCTCTTTGGCAGCAACCATAAATGCATCATTGCAGGCCACTCTCGGTACACGGCCCCTCAGCCACAGCAGCCTGCCTACAGCCAGATTTCACACTCTGTACCTGAGCTGAATACGTTCCTCTGACAACTTAGAGCTGTCCTGTTCTATTTCCAACTTAATATTTCTCTTATCTCACAGCGCTCTTCTAAAACAATCACAATGGCAACCTTTGAGTGCTTACCACATGCCAGGCACTGAGCCAAGTGTTTTCCATGAATCATCTAACTGAATTCTCACAACAATCCTAGAACATAGTGCTAGGACTGTCTCCATTTTAAACTGAAGTGAAACAGCTTGCCCAATGTCAGAAAGTTCTGTTAGAGACCAGATGGGAAGCCAGGCATCCAGCGCTGGAGAAGGCATCTTACTCCCAGCCCCCCTCTCTCTTGACCATGTCAGGTGCTGCTTCCTTATTAACTGAGGCTGGCAGCCTTACGTTTATTTTTATTTTATTTTATTTTTCAAATAAATTTATTGATTTATTTATTTTTGGCTGCATTGGGTCTTCGTTGCTGTGCACGGGCTTTCTCCAGTTGTGGCAAGCAGGCGCTACTCTTTGTGCGGTGCGCGGGCTTCTCATTGCGGTGGCTTCTCTCGTTGCAGAGCATGGGCTCTAGGCTCACGGGCTTCAGCAGTTGTGGCACGTGGGCTTCAGTAGTTGCGGTGCACGGGCTTAGTTGCTCCGCGGCATGTGGGATCTTTCTGGACCAGGGCTCGAACCCGTGTCCCCTGCATTGGCTGGCGGATTCTTAACCACTGCACCACCACGGAAGTCCCCAGCCTTACATTAAGATCCTTACATTTAGATCAAACAATATAAAAAAATTTTCAGTTTTAGAATGACTCTTGACTTGCTGAGGATTATTGCTACATTTAACCCATAAATTTACTTTTGAAACTCTCGGTGTATGAATATCTGGAAACATGGCCCTGAACACCTTGAGTCTGGCTAGTCTCCTTCTGTTGATGACATAATTCAAATCCGGATAGTCTCATCATCTATAAGGCACATCCTCCAAAGTCTCTTTATAAGGCAGTTGATGCTATGGACATTCATTCACTCATTCAACAGATATTTACTGAGTGCCGACTATGTGTGGAAATATTAGCCATGACCCAAACCAATCTGCTTATCTTGGAGCTTAGAGTCTATGCAGGAGTGGGGGCAGACAGGAAAGAGACAGGTAAAAATATAAAAAATATAATGCAAAAAAAATATATATATAATGCATCGGGCTTCCCTGGTGGCGCAGTGGTTAAGAATCTGCCTGCCAATGCAGGGTCACGGGTTCGAGCCCTGGTCCGGGAAGATCCCACATGCCACGGAGCAACTAAGCCTGTGCGCCACAACTACTGAGCCTGCACCCTAGAACCCGCGAGCTACAACTACTGAGCCCGCGTGCCACGACTACTGAGGCCTGTGCACCTACAGCCCACGCTCCGCAACAAGAGAGGCCACTGCAGTGAGAAGCCCGTGCACCACAATGAAGAGTAGCCGCCGCTCACCACAACTAGGGAAAGCCCACGCGCAGCAACAAAGACCCAACACAGCCAAAAATAAAATAAATTAATTAAAAAAAGAAGAATGATAAAAAAATTTTAAAATAAAATTAGAAGAAAACTAAGTTGGAAAGACAAATTAAAAAAAAAAAAAGATAATGTATCAAATTTGGTAACAAATGCCACAGGGAAAAATTAAGCAAGGTGAGAGGGAAAGGGAATGACTGAACAACAATTTTTTTTAAATGAAAATATTTTTTGAAGCTAAGAAATTGTCTACTCCTAATTTGTTAAACTGGTACAACACTGTGTTTAAATTCCTATGCCATTCCTAGTGTGCAACAAATTCGTAATTACAGGTTCTTAATGGATCAAATTATATAGCTACTTGAATGCTGAATCCTTAAGAAGTAAATTTACTTGTTTTTGCTATACCTTTCAATTATTTCTAAGAAAAAAATGAGTATTTGAAATTTTTCCAATTGACAAATGTCACACAATTTAATGTAAAATATAAAACACAATGTGTCTATCATTAATAAATCCTATGTCTCTATATGTGTATTTTCAATCAAATTTGTAGGAAGTCTAAGTGGTCATTTTGAGGAAACCAATTCACATTACCCTAAAAGTAATAATCCCAGGCAGACCCTTATAGTCACTGAACTGGTCCCTCAGCCAACAGCCTTCTGTAGCAACATTTCCTTTTTCCTTTATAAGCTTCAGTAATGACCACAGTGTCACTGCCATGAAAGTTACTTTGAAAAGCAAGGGCCAACATCTTTTATCTCCCTTTTATCCTCTCCTATTCCTCATTATCAAATGCCACCAACAAGCAAGACTTAAGAGCTATGTAAATGAATCACATTGCACTGGAAAGTTACAAAGAGCACATCCCTGTACAGAGTTTTATTTAAAAAAAAAAAAAGAAAGAAAAAAATTCTACATCTTCCTTAGAAACACTAAGATGATACATGAGATGATATCCTCATGTATGATTATGTAACATAGGTATGATATGTACGTATACGCAGCCGAGAGTATAGGAGGCAATGTAATATGGAGCAGAAGGGAGTAGGGTAGTGACTGGGGGTTGGGAGAGGGTAGATCACCTATATCCTGCTACCAATGCCTCCCATGAAATGACAGAGACACTAACCTTTATTCTCTCAAAGATCCAAGTCAGCAAAATTATTTTGCAAATGTCAATCAATTTCCAACAATTCTTAAAGTGGCAGCCAACTTTAGGATCTGCAGTGGGAAAAGGAGCAGCAAGTTTTCTTTCTTAGTAGGGACTGGAGACCAGGATGATGAAAAGCAGAGAGATAAAGAATCATCTGTCCAAAGGGAAGGCAGCAGTGGATCACGTGGAAGACATTTTGCAAACTGTCCTGAGTAAATAGCAGTTATATTTCTCACTCTGCCCCAAGAAAGCAATTAACATATTATACCTGGAATGGCAAAGACTGAAGTTTAAGCTCTCCCCTTACGTTCAAAAATTTCTCAAGTATGTTATCTTGTTTGATCCTTACAACAATCCTCTAAGTTATAGAAAGCAGATATTATCAACATCATAGATGTGAATATATCTGTCCTACACAAAGTACAAGAGACAACCAGGTGTCTCGGGTGACAAAGGTGTCAGTGGAAGACCAGAGATGGATCCAGGTTGCCTAACAAATGGTTAATCCATGGTCACAGAATCATGCACTGTTACCAGTACTTGGTATTTAATATAGCGTTCTGGATAAAAACAGTGTTGTCACTTGATTTCACATTCCAAAATGGAACTTTTTAAAAAAGGTATGGATTCCAGCTCATTTAAGAACCTTGATAATCCTTAATAATTAAGATTCATTAACCATTAATACCTATAACAAGAACTGATAAATGCCTATTAGGTTTCCCTTAGAGATTTTATTGCCCACACGGTAGATTATACTCCATGCCATGTCCTCTGCACTGCTTTGGGCAGGTCTCATTTGCCTTCCACATATTTAAAGGTCATGAGGGTTAAGTGAAAAGTGATCAATTCCATCTCATGATTTTAAAATACAAGATAAAAACTGTAAATTCTGAAGGTCAGAAAGTTCAGGATGAATGTCATTAATTAAATTACCAAGTTCTAAAATATTCCATCACCTTTTTAAAATTTGAATCAAGGAAAATAAACTTTCTACAATACCTCAAAGAGCTTTCAGCAAATACTTTATTTACATATCCTGAAATGCTCATTCTTTATAATTTTATACCAAAGAGATTAGAATGGAAACATTAACACTAGTTCACAATACAGAAAAAATACTGCTTTTTAATAAAACTAATTTTAATATATTATGTAAAGAATATTTCTATGTATAAATGATTTATATATATATTTAAATATGCATATGTATACATCTATCAGCTTCTTAATTTAAGGGGAAAAAGATAAAAAGAGAACTTGAATTTCTGAGTTGCCCACAAAAGTGGATTTATGAAGGAGAATATCATAGTAGAATATATACCCTGTGGTCATGAAGGAGAGGGTGGAAGCTTTAATTTATTTTTATTTATTTATTTTTGGCTGTGTTGGGTCTTCGTTTCTGCGCGAGGGCTTTCTCTAGTTGCGGCAAGCGGGAGTCACTCTTCATCGCGGTGCGCGGGCCTCTCACTATCGCGGCCTCTCTTTTTGAGGAGCACAGGCTCCAGACGTGCAGGCTCAGTAGTTGTGGCTCACGGGCCTAGTTGCTCCACGGCATGTGGGATCTTCCCAGACCAGGGCTCGAACCCGTGTCCCCTGCATTGGCAGGCAGATTCTCAACCACTGCGCCACCAGGGAAGCCCCGAGTGGAAGGTTTAAAAATACATTCTTACCATTATTTGTGCAAAGAGCTCTCTGGATAGGAGCCACCAAATAATGACACGGGGCAGTGTCCTCTGCACCTGCACTGCCTGGACCCATACCCCAGTTCTGCAATATGACCTCAGCAGTGTGACCCAGGGAATATGTATGAGTTCTCTATTGCTGCATCATAAATTACCACGAACTTGCCTGTTTGAAACAGCAGACATTCATTGCCTCCCAGTTTCTGTAGGTTAAGAATCTAGGCATGGTGTAGCTGGGTCCTCTGCTCAATCTCAGAGGCTGTGATCTCACCTGAGGCTCAGGTTCTCCTTTCAAGCACACTGGCTGTTGAGAGAATACCATTCCTTGCAGTTGCAAAACTGGGGCTCTCTGGTCCTTGAGCCCCCTTGCCATTCCCTGCATTATGGCCCACCGCATAAAATGGCAGTTTGCTTCTTCGAGGCCAAAAGACTATTTCTGCTGCTTCAAATGTCTTAACCTCAGGGAAGGCTTGAGCCAGCTTTTAAAGAGCTCACCTAATTAGGTCAGGCACACCAAAGATAATCTCCCTTTTGAAGAGCTCTAAATCAACTGATGAGAGACCTTACTTCTATTTGCAAACTCCCTTCACCTTTGCCATATAATGTAACCTAATCACAAGATGTCCTGCCAACACTCAAGGGGAGGGGATTATACGGGGTATGTACACCATGGGGCATGAATCTTCAGGAGCATCTTAGAATTCTGCTTACCACAGACAGTTACCCCTCTGTATCTGACTTGTATCACCTTTCAAATGGGGATAATGAAAGCGCCAATCCCAGAGAGTTGCTTGATTCAATGAGTTGATTTCTATAAAGTTCTTAGAATAGTCCCTAGCACATTTAATGATTGTAGAAATAATACTTCGATAAAAATAAATAAAATAGTAGCCCACAGATTGTTGGGGCCTCCTCAATTTTATTTGGCCCCAATTAGGGCTAAGTTGATGGAAAATTGCAAGTTTTACATAAGACATCTTGGTTTCCTTTTAAAATTCTTTTTAAATAACTAGAAAATGTGGCACCCTCAGGCTTGCACTGCCACACAGTACAACTAGCAAGAGCCAACAATGTGTTTACACGGGGCAAGAGCTCTCTGGCTCTCCAGACCTCACCACTCCTTCTAGCCTCATTCTAGCCCACTTCATTCATTTTCATTACCTTCCTGGTCTCTAAAAGCATATGCATTTCTAACCTGGGATCTAAACTGATCCCTTTCAGCCTATGCCCAATGAACGATATAGAAACAGAAAAAGGCATACAGTGTAAATATATTTTTTGAAAACAAAAATGTTAAACTGAAAAAAATAAAATGGTGAAAAGCAAAAAATTTACTTTCCATGCCATTTTTTTTTTAAAGCCAAAGGAGTATAAGCCAAGGAATCCAAGCACAGACATCTAAGTGAAACATTTTGTGGGCAGTATATAACAACAAAAAGTTGAGATTCAAATGTGTTCCTTTCAAGAGTATGAAATATTTACATTGCACTATGGATTCTGGGTTATAATGTTGTATTAACACACAGGTTCATCAATTGTAACAAATGTACCACTCTGGTGCAGGATTTTGATAGCAGGGGAGGCTGTGTGTACACAGGAAATCTCTCTACCTTCAGTTCAATTTTGCTGTGAACCTAAAACTATCTCTAAAGAATAAAGCCTATTTTTAAAAACAAATAAACTACAAAATATTTTTAAATCTAGTAAGATAAAACCTTCTTCATAAAATATTCTTTAATTTTTCTGAACATCTTCAAAATGGCTTGAAAGTATTTTCTTTCCCCCAAAATCATTCCTAAGAATTTGACAACTTAAACTCCATTTACAGGGACTTCCCTGGTGGTCCAGTGGTAAAGAGTCAGCCTTCCAATGCAGGGAACACAGGTTCGATCCCTGGTTGGGGAACTAGGATCCCACATGCCACGGGGCAACTAAGCCCACGAGCCACAACTACTGAGCTCGCGTGCCTCAACTAGGGAGCCTGCGTGCCGCAAACTACAGAGCCCACGCACCCTGGAGCCAGCGCGCCACAACTAGAAAGAAGCTTGAGTGCCGCAAAGAAGAGCCCGCACGCCACAACGAAAAGATCCCGCATGCCTCGACAAAGATCCCATGTGCCCGCAACTTGCAACTGAGACCTGATACAACCAAAATAAATAAATAAATAAAATATTTTTAAAAATAAATAAGTAAAACCCATTCACAAAAAAGATTAGAAACAGCCCATATTCCCATGATGCTCTGTTCTCAAGAAAAAGTAACCGCTCCTATGGATTTATTCTCCATTCGTACCGGATCACAAGTCAGTACATAGGCTATTTTACTTACTTTTTAAAATATATTAGTATTCCTAAAAGTCTGTGCAGCAGTACTTGATTCCCTTCATCTACCAAAAGCAGCTGCATTGTATAAAAGTCCCAGAGGCAATGCTGTTGTGTAAAATGATGATTTAAGTAACATTAAGCCCTTCTTGCAGAAATCATCTTGTACTTATGCCAAGAGAAAATTCAATTAATAACATTTTAGCTCTGTGTGTGAAAGGGTGATGGAAAGAAGGCAAAGCCAAAAAATAAAAGTATTTTAATTCATGATTTGATTAGGATGGTCCATGTGAATTTATATGAGTACACATATCTGTTGTGTAACATTTTCAAGAATGAACTTTTAAGAGAAAACAGGGGTGGGGAGCAGTGCGGGAGCTTACGCTATGTATTTTCCATTTAATGCAGTAATCTGCCACATATTCAGGCTCCATCATCATTAACATGATCTTTAAAATGTACTTTAAGTCTCCTCACTATAACTTCTGACCACTTGAAGCCATGCCGAATGAACAAGGCAAACTGCCGGGTGAACCAACTTATAAAATTTTTGTTAACTTTGAAAAATTTCAGGGCTTCCCTGTTGGCGCAGTGGTTAAGAAGCCGCCTGCCAATGCAGGGGACACGGGTTCGAGCCCTGGTCCGGGAAGATCCCACATGCCGCGGAGCAACTAAGCCCGTGTGCCACAACTACGGAGCCTGCGCTCTAGAGCCCGTGAGCCACAGCTACTGAGCCTGCGAGCCACAACTACTGAAGCCTGCGTGCCTAGAGCCCGTGCTCTGCAACGGGAGAAGCCACCGCAATGAGAAGCCTGCGCACCGCAACAAAGAGTAGTCCCCACTCGCTGCAACTAGAGAAAGCCCGCGCACAGCAACGAAGACCCAACACAGCCATAAATAAATAAATAAATAAATAAATAAAAGAATATACTCCATCAATAATGTGTGTAATGGAATGGTGTGAATGAGTATTTAAAAAAAAAAAGAAAAATTTCAAAGCAGTTCAGTAAAAAGGTTAGATGTTTAGCCATACACACACACACACACACACACACACACACACACACACAAATTCATAAAAAGCACCAAAAGTTAAGACATAAAAATAAAGAGGTAGTTTGCAGTCTCATTAGGTGTTTTTTGTTTTGTTTGTAAGGTGGCAGTGCACAGAAGGAATTAAGGTCTTAGGTGCCGATTCCCAATCTGTTGCTGTATTTGCGACATGATCTTAAGAAATGTATTTGATAGCTCTTTACCAAAGACCCTGAAATAAACAGCAATGCCTTATGCACGACAAAGAGGCTATCAAGAATGTGTCCACTCGCACTATAGATCCATCCTAAATGCATGCACACGTGCTCCAAAAGACATACACCAGTATTGTGCCCAGTAACGTCACTGATATGAACAACCCAAATGTCCATCAACAATGGAACAGATAGCTAAATGGTGGTATATTCAATAAATGAACTATAGCTACATGTAAAAATATAGATGAGACTCACAAGCATAATGCTGAGTTGAAGAACATGAAACTCAAAAAATACATACTGATAACTGATTCACTTTGTTATAAAGCAGATGCTAACACACTATTGTAAGGCAATTATACTTCAATAAAGATGTTTGAAAAAAAAAAATACATACTGTATCATGCAATGTATATATAGTCCAAGGAAGTCAAAGCTAAATGATAACATTAGAAATTAAGATAGTGGTTACTTCAGGGGAGGAAAGGAGTAGTAATTGGGAGGGAGTATGTGATTCCCTCAACTCTGTGATCACTCACTAACCTGTACATGAGTATTTTCATAGTTTTCCCACATCCTAAGTTTATATTGTTTTCAGTATTAACATTTACAGGTATATTTCTGTTACAAGACAAAAGCAAAATTAACGGAAAATATTTATAAAGTGTACCTATACCATACTAGAAATATATTTTATTGAAGATAAGACATATCCAAGTGATACAACTGTTCTACATGCCTTGCAAATGTTCTACCATACCCTGCAAATGAAACAGAATTTCTCTTTAGATGTGCTGCTTAGAAAGACTGTAAAGGATAATAGAGGTTGCAAACTCAAATGTCCTCAGGGGCCAAACACATTTCTCAAGTGTGTTAAGAGGCCCTAATAAAAGTACATATGCATGCACTGTGAGGGTGGGGAGGGGCTGGGACACCCTCGACAGGACAGTCCCCACCTAAAGGGCTAGTGGGTCATAACTCCAGCTGATTGCTGCCCTATAGGAATGTTGGGCCTAGGGTTAAGAGATCATTTGGATTTTCAAAGGAAGGCATAAATTACGATTTACTTAATTGACATGTGCTGACTTTTAAAAGAAAAAGCCCAGCAAAGCTCATCTAAAAGGTACCTGTTTGAGATATCAGAGGAGAAGAGTGCTATGGGAACAGGTCCCTAAGGTACTAGCAAGAGATACCAGCTTGGGATTCAAGATACCAGCAAAAGGTTGGCTTTTAGAGAAGAAAACATTTCTTCCTCTGAAGAGGATAAAAGTCCAGGCATATAGTGACATATGCTGAGTAATCAGGTCCTTTGTTAGAAGGAAACAATAAGGGATGGCAGAGAAGGTGTGGGTTTCCAGCAATGGTTTCCAAACTTCACTGCAACAGGCCCTTTTATCAAAAGACCACAGAACTCCATGCACAAAACTGATAAAAGCAGAGTGGCCAACATTGAAGCAGAAGGAAAGCTGGAGTCCTACCCATTACGGTGTCCCCTATCTTGCTGGAGGTCCAACATACAACCACATAGACCACTACTGAAAGACACACAAAGGATGAATAATGGTCTTCTAGAATTGGGTATGACAGCAGCATCTTCCATGATATTAAGAAATGGGAGTCCAAAACATGGATTCTAAGTGATTCAAGACTGGAAAACAAGGCACACACTCAAGACACCTTGGAAATCTAGATTAATACCATAAAGGATAACTTGGGGAGGAGAGATGAATAATTAGAAGTGTCACCCAGGAGTGGAAGGAGAACTAGACCTGCAGTTAGATGGTCTGCAATTAAAGATCATGCTGCCTAGTATGTGATCTTGGGTAACCTTGCCAGCTTGTCCTCATGATTGCTCTAAGGATCAATTATGAATGTTTATTTCATTACTTATTCAGGAAATATCTCAAATATTACTGGAAGACTATTTGTGTTTAATCAAAGCTTGTTTTAATATAAATAAACAGTTTTATTTAGTTATGTTAGGGTTTTACTAATTCAAAGTCCTCCTTAAATACACAGTTGGACATGGTTGTGTCTTAAAAAAAGAAAAAGAATACATCCATGCAATCAAAATGCTCACATGTCCTTTATCACTGATCCAATGCTAATAACTGTAATAGGCAACTGCATTCAAAAACAGTCACAATGCAAATTTAGCATAGTTTGTTCTTTATTCTTTTGATGCTAAGTAATTCTGACATTACGTTTTTGAAATGTACCTTCCAAAAAGTTATCATTCAGTTACCCAGCCACACTATTTAAAGTATATTTAAGAGCATGGGGGTAAAGGAGAACACAGCACAAGAAGCCAAAGATATGAAGCCTGTCCACCTCTGCCATTCTAGCTATACTTGGCTTCTCAGACTTAGCTTCCATATTTATAAAATAAGGGTTTTAGTTCACCGGTAGTTACTAAACAGAGATGCCCTTTTAAAATAGTGTAGAGTGTGCTTTTCAAACTACACATGCCTAAACATGATTCTATGCATTCCACGAAAGTGATTATATTTATACTTGTGGCTTAGTATTTTAATCAGTTATTGAAGAGTGATTGCATCTTAGATTTTATACATCTCTACAGCATTAAACAGAATGGAAGCATAATAAAAGCTGACTATCAATATTCTTTCTAAATATTACTAGTAGCCTGCTGTCCTTAAATATTAATTCTATTGTTTTTTAATAGCAAACGAATAAAATAGTTCAGAATTTATGAAATTTCCTGTCAGTTTTAATGGATGCATCTTCTCTTTGATTCTATTACTAGATATAACAGTAGGTCATTTAAATTTGATTTGTAGTTATTTTAAAGATTATCATATAACATAAATTATACATTTATTAAGTGATAGTATAAAGAGATTATTAAAACAATGGATAATTGACAAGAAAACATAACTTCACTTGATGGGAAAATCAAAATAAAGTGAACCTTTTTCATAAGACTTTCAAAAATACTTTCTCTCTGTGATAAAAAAGAAAGCAATCCCTATATCAGACTACTGAAATTTATAAATGTTTCAAAGAATGCCTTCCTACAAATTCTTTTATTAAAGCCAAAGTCTGTACCCCAAATTACAATTATCCACTTAAAACAACAACTAACAGTTTAAAAGTGGGAGGAGAAACACCAATCATCTACTTGAATGGGAGCAATTTCAGAACACCTTGGTCCCACATTTCCCCAACCAAAAAGAAGTGTTTTATATGAAAGTCACTGAACCATCAATAACCTGACTGGAAAGACCACTTACTGTTTTAAAGAAACCACACCAACATAAGCAAATATTTTAATTAAGAGGTATAACTAGTGTCTGGCCATGGTGCAGTACACTCCCACATGCCAAATGCCAGCTGTAGAATAGCAACATTCAAGCAGCTGCCTTAATTGGAGATGCAGACCAACACATGCTAATTTGGCTGGGCCAACTAATTGGTAGGTATGCTACATTTCTAACAAAATATCCACCCATATTACAGATGTTTTTCTTTATCGGAGTAAACGATTGGTAACAAACAGTAAGGAAGCTGAAATAAGCTACACTTGGTGAAATTGTTTAGTTGGACAGCTTTACAACAGGATCCTGCATTACCTCAGAAAAACACTTGTGCCAAAATTGAAACATCAGCTAAATGTCAAAAGCATCTTTTTGTGCAATATTAAGAATATTATGAGGTTTCATAATGACTCTTCAGTCACCAAAACAATACTTGCGAGGTGGGCACAACCCCCTTATTCATGCCAGGCCCCATGCAAACGTTTGCAAAAGAATTGAGTCCTTTTCTCTCTTTAAAGTCTAATGCAGACCAAACATTTATAGACATGTGCAAAGACAGAAATTATATTTACTAGAAAATCTATAATGGTAGAAAAAAAATTGGGGGGGGGCCCTCCTGCTTATAGCCATGCTGCTGTAACAGAAACCAGGTTTACTCTATCACTTGAAACTTAAAAAAATTGACAAAATATATGAGACAATGGTTTTTAGACACTGCACAATAGACAGTTCAGGAGAGGTATATCTAACAGAAGGGAAATAAATAAGGTGACCCCTATGGTTGCCCTAGCTTACTGCTCAGCTAGGTTTTCTAGACTGGGATGAAGAGAGAACTCACATAGAGATGAGCAGTATCCCGTGAGTTGAGGAAACAGACTTGAGCATTTGGGAAAGACAGAGCCTGCAGAATTAGCAGAGTAAAGAGAGAGAGAGAGTGAGAACAAGAGCAAGAAAGATATATACACACAGTTGATCCTTGAACAACTCGGGAATCCAGGTGCTGACCCCTTGCCAGTTGAAAATCGACATGTAACTTTATAGGCAACACTCCATATCTGCAGTTGTGCATCTACAGATCAGGTAGTATATATTGAAAGCAATCTGTGTTTAAGTGGACCCATGCAGTTCAAACCAGTGTTGTTCTCGAGAGAGAGACAGAGAGAACATGCTATATTCTATATGTTCCAGAAAGTAGAGGGTGGTCATTTTAAAAAAAGATAAGATATTTTTTTTAAAAACCCTAAATTTTTATATATAGAGAAAAACACAATGCCTGGATTAAAAAATATATGTATATACTAACAGGATTAATAGCAGATTAGACACTGCAGAAAAAAGGTTAGTGAATGTGAAGGCATAGCAAGAGACACCATCCAAAATGAAATACAGAGAGAAAAGAGACTGAAAAAAAGAAGAGCACACTATCAGTGAGTTGAGGGACAACTTCAATCAGTTTAATATACATATAACTGAAGTCCTGGGAAATGGGTGAGGGATAGAAAAAAATATTTGATGAACTAATGGCCAAAAGAATGACAGCAGACTTCTTGTCAGAAACACTGCAGGCCAGAAGGCAGTGAAGCAAAACAGTTAAGGTATTGGGGGGGCAGGGGGGGAAGAACCTGTCAACTTAAAATTTTATACCCAGGGAAAATATACTTCAAAAATAAAGGTTTTTTCAGATATACAAAAAGAACTCGTCACCAGCAAACCAGCACTACTAGATATGTTAAAGGACATCTTTCAGACAGAAAAAAAAAAAAAAGTCCTGAAATCTTTATTTACACAAAGGGATGAAGAGCATCAGAAATGATAATATGAAATACAGTTTAAAATACAATTGAACTAAGGCAAAAGTACTTTGTTACACAGTCCATAACACACAGAGAAACAGAATATATGGAATGGAAGTATAGGATCATCAGGTTCATATGCTACACATGAAGTAGTACACTGTGCTAAGTTAAAGATGTACCCTGCAAAATCAAAAGCAATCACTAAAAACAAACAAAAAAAGATGTACAGCCAATAAGCCAAGGGAGAAAATGATATGTAATAATAACCGTGCTATTAACCCAAAAGCAGGCAGAAAAAAAAAAAGGAAACGAACAGATGGGACAAATAGAAATCAAAGAGTAAACTGGTAAATTTCAACACACTCGTATCAACAATGACATTAAACGTTAATGGTCTGAGCATACCAATTAAATGACAGGAATCATCAAACTGGATAAAAAGCAAGACCAAATCTATGTTGTCTACAAGAAACCCATTTTAAATATCAAGTGCATATAGACTAACAATAAAGACAGAAAAAGATATATCATGCTAACAATAATCAAAAGAAAGTTGGATGCTAAAACTAATCACAAGAAATTTGGACAGAGTAGATTTCAGTGCAAAGAACAATACTATCAAGCAACTCTCTGTTTTAAAATTTAAAACACCTTTTCTTTTCTGACTAATAAGTGCTCAGTTAAATCTGAGAAAACTCAAAAATTACCAAGCAAGGACAAAACTTCTAATGCTTTAAATGTGCTAGGAATTTCAGAAAATGCATTCTCAAAGAAATGACCAGCTCAAGCAGTGATAGTTTAAAAAGTCAAACAGATATTTGGCTAACAACTAATAGTTATTTTAAATTATAGTAATACAAACTTTTGAAATATTTTTAATAATGGTATCCAATTTGTATGTAAACTTCTAATTAAGGCAAACTGTTGGCTAAATTAGAGCTGGTTTGATCATTTTAATTTTTAAAATAGTTCTGTCTTCTTTCTGATCATATCATAGTACGAAATATAATGCACTGTAACATTTCATTCTTTGAGCTTTTAAATTTTCTTCACAGGTTTTACTGGTTAGATGTATTATCACTGCTTCCACACATACGATTTAAAGTCATAAAAATTGATGTCTTTATTAAAGGATTATTAGCTCTTCTAAATTACAGACAATGCTGCAAATCACTTGATCTTAATCACTGTTCCCGTCTTCCATGTAAAACTTTCGAATGCCATCTCTGACAAACTTGGTATCAATAATCATTGTACTGCTCTGCAACGTCACTGTAAATAAACTTCTATAATTCTAATTGGCCTTAAGATACCATACTAATATCACAGTGAGTTAAATAATGAGGAATCTTTGATTACCTGGCCAATTTCTAAAGACTAAAATTCTTAAAGAAAACTCTAATTAGGATAGCAAATTTAGTGTGGTATATGCTTCATCTTATGATAAGAGAACACAAAGTTAATACATTTTAAGTTACAGGTGAAAGTGTTAATTTGCAATCTAAATATATATATTATATATATATGTGTGGGTGTATAAAATGTGTTAAAATCTACAAAGAAAGCTTACGAATTAAACAGTTTGAAACCAGTTGTTGAGAAGAAACTTGATCTTTGATAATATAGTCTTCTCTTAACAAGCAAGCTATAAAAAAATTATTCTGTGCCTTCAGTACCTAGCCTGGCCAGGTTCCTCAACTTCCCAGAACACTCTCACTTCCTAACAGCCAGTTAACTTTTTGAGCTTTTGTGTTGACCTTTGTCATGCCCCTTAAACATTTTTTAACAAAAGTTTCTTGTTTCTGAAAAAGCTAGATTTCATAACAATTACTGTTTCTTGCACCTATGCTTTATTTTAATTACTGTCACTCCAAACCAAGACTGTAATCATTTCTTGTCTTGGGCACCTATGACTTATGCTTATATTCTCCTGCAATCACTAGTCTCCTGGCAACTCGTTATGATACTGCCTTCACAAACTTAAGCCTCAAATTAAAAATAATAAAATTGTTAACATATATTTTACACCCAAACTATCTCTGGTACTTCCCAGATAGCCACTAGGTAGCACTATTGAGCAAGGAGGCTATTAGGAAGAACTAAATATGTATTCTCCATATTAGCTTAACTCTATCATGAGAGCTGCCCTGTTTACCAAGCCCATAATATGGGCAGACCCATGGTGTAACTAATAATGAATATGGTTCAACACTAGTATACTTTTCAGGGTGGACATAACATATTCATGATCCTGTGCGAAGACTGGCAAAATGATGTAAAGAAAATGATTTCTAAGATCATGTTTCTAAGTATTAAATACTCCTGTTAATTGGTGGCATGTTTAAAACACACTTTATAAAAGTCCCTAGAGATGTATTTATCAATGCCTTTAGTGTCCATCATAAGGCCTGTGCCCTCAGGATAATCATTGACTAAATCATTAATTAGCTGTATATTATACCCCAATCGGGGATTCCATTCTGACACTGTTAATTACTGTAATAAATTAATGAGAGACCAGTTAGTATCAGTCTTATTAACAGGTGGTTTCTACTTTTCCTTCAAGCATGCCAAAAGGCCAGGCCATAAGCTGCAGGTGAGAAAATTGAGTCTGTAGGATGAAACATTCAAAGAAGAAAGCCTGGATAAAGGCCTATATCAGTATTCTTGACTATTACTGACTCATGGGTCAGGCTTCCTGCCCAGTGTAACCCAACATCACCACCAAGAGCAGACTCTTGGACAGGCTACCAGAAACCTGAGTCAGCGTTTACAAGACTCTTTTATTCGAAAATCAGACACTTTGTAAAGCCACGCTGCTGACCCAAGATTCAATGGAACAAGAATTAATTCTGCAAGACTGAATGGAACCCATGAGGGAAATTTAATAGTAGTTTTGAGAAAATATCTTTCTCCTTCATTTTTCACTAAGTCTCATGGTGGCCGGCTACACTTGGGCAAATTGGAATGAAACACTCTTTGAATGATATGTTACTCCGACCGATCCCTCTGAATTCAGGAAAAGCATTCTCTGGGAAATCTCAATATACCTTATAAAATGTGGCAGACTGTATTTTCCAAATCCAGATTTTATTTTCAAAAAAATATCTCCCTTCCCACATGTTCTCCAAGGTTACTATGTCACGGCCCCATCAAGAGGTGGTATCTTTTCCTCTCCCCATTAAATCTGAGCAGGTTCATCACCGCTTTGACCAACAGAGTATAGCAAAAGTAACACCATAGGAATTCTGAGAGTAGGTCACCAAAAGATAACAGCTTCTGCCTGGTTCTCTCAGGACATTCACCCTGAGGAAAGACAGCTACCATGTAAGAAGTCCAACTACCCTGTGATGGACGTGCTGGAGAAGCTACATGAAGGCACTGCAGTCAACAGTCCCAGCGATGCCATGGCACCAAACTGGGAAGAAGCCATCTCAGATCTTCCAGACCAGACAATCCACCCGCTAAGTACCACTGAGTGACCTCAGTAATGCTATGACGGGCAAAAAATTGTCCCCCGAGTCTTGGCAAAATTCCTGACCAGCAGAATTTGTGAGCATCTCAAACGGTTATTTTACATTGATAAATTTGGGGTAGTTTGTTATGTGGCAATAGTAACTGGAACATAAACTAGTGAATTGTTAGGTTGATTGAAAGATGGAAATTGTGTAGAAAATACAACACATTTTTTTAAGGTTTTTTCTTTTTTTTTTTTTTTTGATGTGGACCTTTTTTTTTTTTTTAAAGGGAATGCTATTTATTTATTTTTATTTATTTATTCATTATTTATGGCTGTGTTGGGTCTTCGTTTCTGTGCGAGGGCTTTCTCTAGTTGCAGCAAGTGGGGACCACTCTTCATCGCGGTGCGCGGGCCTCTCACTATCACAGCCTCTCTTGTTGCGGAGCACAGGCTCCACCAGGGAAGCCCTGGACCATTTTTAAAGTCTTTATTGAATTTGTTACAATATTGCTTGTTTTATGTTTTGGTTTTTTGGCCGCAAGGCATGTGGGATCTTAGCTCCCCGACCAGGAATTGAACCGGCACCCCCTGCATTGGAAGGCAAAGTCTTAACCACTGGACCGCCAGGGAAGTCCCTACAACTCATACTGATTGGCCTTGTCTGCAAAACTCATCAGGACAATGGTCACAAATTACACAACATGTCTTTACCGAGTTCTTTTACTTTACACGGCAATGTAATTATTTGCATAGGCTCACTAAGAATCTATCTTTCTCCCTACCAGGATATAATTAGATAAAACAAATTTGTAACTACCACCATGCCAGAAATGTTTCATTTAATAATAAATCTCACTTAATTAGGCATGACAAGCCCACTAGTAAGGAATTACACTCCCATATGGGGAAACAACGCTTCAAAGACCTGCCAGGAAACTATCCTGGAACCTGCTCTGTGGCTTGAGGAGTTTCAGTCTTATAGGTAGCACAGAATGTCACTTTCTGGAAGGCCAGGAACATTGAGTTATTTGAGGAACTTGGAGTAAGAGGATACTTCTACAGTCATAGGTACTACAGGCAAAATCATTAGAGGCAAACTGAATGGTTTTTTGGTTCCTGATGGCTCCTGACCTTGAAATAGGTGAATTCTAAGGGCAATAAAAATATTTCTGGCATTATAGAAGTGATAAAAAAATATATATATATGACTCTAGAGGCTGCATGAGATTAACTCTAATCCTACTATCATGTGGTTCTAGTTTGTTTTTGGTTTTGTTTGTTTGTTTTTAATATTTATTTATTTATTTGGCTGTGCCGGGTCTTAGTTGCAGCACACGGGCTCTTAGTTGCGGCATGCAGGATATCTAGTTCCCTGACCGGGGATCGAACCCAGACTCCCTGCATTGGGAGCACAGAGTCTTAACCACTGGAACACCAGGGGAATCCCAGTTCTAGTTTTATTAAACACAAAACAAAAAGATCTTTACGTGTTCAATAATGCCTCATTGTCCTTATGTAGCTGAAATAAGCTAAATATACCAAAGCACCATATTTACAATACTGATAGTGCATCAGAAAACCACGGAACAAACATGTTTGGTCAAATCCACACCTTAACTGCACAGATATGATCATAGGTAAGGACTGAAAAAGTGAAACTGATACTGTTCACCCTAACCTATTCCTCTGTCGACTACAGACCAGTAAGATTTATATTTCTAAAAGCTTTGCATTTCAAGAAATAAAGCCATGAAATTTCAGGGCCATCCTAAAGGTTTTCACCCTGACATAAGTCACAAAAAAAAGAAACATCATATTTGTTTTTTTTTACTCAAAGACAGAAATGTATTTTTATAATCAAAGCTGATTAAAACTGTATGCAATGAGAATTATTGATTGCCACATAATAATATGAACTATTAATAGCCCCATCTCTATATTCTGTGAACCAACAGGTTGTTCTGAAAGCCAGTCTCCAGTGCATTGTGCTTTACTGCAAGTAAAAACTCAGAGTTCAAAAATTATCCAGGAGTTTCTTTTCCTTGACAAATCAAAATCGATAAAAATACTTAATATATTCATAATCCTGGCTAACAATGATAATAAAATAAGCTTATTATATGTGTGATGACTTTCAGCGTGTCACTTTCAGTGACAGGTATCCTTACAAAGAACTGTAATTTCATCTAAGCAGTCAATCCTGAGAAAGCATTTACCCATTGTTGGCGAAACATTTAGTTCCCTACGAAATTGTATATAATCCTTTTAAATTTTTTCTGAAGAACTTTGATAAGTAGACTGTCTTCCACATTCACCAGGAATTACTTCTCAAGGAATTACTTCTTGGGGATAGAATCCCCAAGTTTGCATAATGACAGTAGCGAGTTAGAGGGTGAAAGGAGCCCTATTTCTCTCCAGTTGGCACTTAGTTTCTTTTTCAGTCTCCTCCTTCCCTCTGAGATAGGGAAGAAAGAGGGATGAGTTTAACCAACCCGAGTGAGTGTAAGAGCTGGACTAGGAGAGACAAGTTAGTCTAGTTAAATGAACTTGTTTGACTTCTGCTTCCTGACTGAACTCTGACTGATACAGAAATTGGTATCAGGAGAGGAAGCCCAAAATACAGACCTCAAAAGACTTTTATATCAGTTTGATGTGATGCAGTAGCATCACTACTAATCAAATTAACAGTGATTGCTGATTGCAGCAAAGTATCTACTGAAGAAGTGCCTTAAAGGATTTGAGTTTGGGAGAAATGATAACTGCAAAGACCAGAAAAGCAAATCAAAACCACATGGAGATATCACCTCACACCTGTCACAATGGCTATCATAAAAAAGAACACAAATAACAAATGTTGGCGAGGATGTGGAGAAAAGGGAACCCTCCTACACTGTTAGTGGGAATGTAAATTGCTACAGCCACTATGGAGAACAGTATGAAGGTTTCTCAAAAAACTAAAAATAGAACTAGATGACCCAGCAATTCCACTCCTGGGTATATATCAAAAAAAACCCCCAAAAATACTAATTCAAAAAGAGCCATGCACCCTAATGTTCATAGCAGCATTATTTACAATTCCCAAGATATGGAAGCAACCTAAGTGTCCACCAATAGATGAATGGATAAAGAAGAGGAGGTGTATATATATACAATGGGATACTACTCAGCCATAAAAAAAGAATAAAATTTTGCCATTTGCAGCAACGTGCATGGACTTGGAGGGTATTATGCTAAGTGAAATAAGTCAGATAGAGAAAGACAAATACTGTAAGATATCACATGTGGAATCTAAAAAATACAACAAACTAGTGAATATAACAAAAAAGAACAAGACTCAGATAAAGAAAACAAACTAGTGGTTATAAGTGGGGAGAGGGAAGAGCGGAGGGGCAATACAGGGGTAGGGCATTAAGACATACAAACTACTAAGTATAAAATAAGCTACAAAGATATATTGTACCACACGAGGAATATAGCCAATATTTTATAATAACTATAAATGGAGTATAACCTTTAAAAACTGTGAATCACTCTATTGTATACCTGTAATATATACTATTGCCTATCAACTATACTTCAATAAAAAACAAGGACTGTGGTATGTGGCTTCTTCTGAATGCACTGGAGCTCTTACGGAAAGAAAATGACAAGCTTGGGTCTTTAAGCTTTCAAGCTCACATTTATGATCAGGATCCAGAGAACTTCTATGACAACCCCAATAAAAACTTTTAGGTCTTATAGCCACAGAGCTCACCTGGCTAACATCAGATTCAACTGTGCCATCTGCAGAATCACAATGGAAGGTGAATTCCACAGACTCACCACGTTTCATGGATGAAAGCGAAACTGAATGAGAAAGAATGAGACCCTGAAACTGGGGATGAGGATATTTGGGTGGACACTGCTGAAGCTAAGAATCTGGATACACACACTGCCCCCTCAATGCCACTATGAGCCTCCCTTGCCAGTGGAAATAGAAATAGCCTGCTCTCCTGTATCTGAAGAGATTAGCTTTCCCTGGCTTGAAAATCCTGTAATAACCTCACCATAAATATTGGGTTGGCCAAAAGTTCATTCGGGTTTTTCCCAAACGAGCTTCTTGGCCAACCCAATATATGGGTAATTTGCTTACAAGGGAATTCCTCTTCTCCTCAAGACCTAGCTGGACCATCCCTTACCAACACCCGTAACAGGGTTATATACTGACATTCTCTGGGGAACAAGTACAAAGTCCGATTCATGAAGTAATAATTTATACACAAAAATAACTGTCAAATTTTGCTAATTTGTATTGGTAGAAACCTGGAAAAATCTGTGGGAGAATAGATTCAAAGAGTGTTAGACTAAGGAAAACAAAATATAACACCAGATTGAGCCAATATATTTTATATGAGTCACTTACTAGAGATTTAGGATTTA
Source organism: Balaenoptera acutorostrata (assembly GCF_949987535.1). Classification (NCBI taxonomy): domain Eukaryota; kingdom Metazoa; phylum Chordata; class Mammalia; order Artiodactyla; family Balaenopteridae; genus Balaenoptera; species Balaenoptera acutorostrata. The sequence continues at coordinate 17,366,055 of NC_080072.1, forward strand.
ACAGTTAGCTTATACAGCTAGAAGGGGCTCTAAGAGTTAACTTGTTGCTGACTGAAACTTAGACTCCATGATAGCCCACATTTAATAAGATAGGGAGGCCACAACTTCCCATGGCATAATCTAGAGTCAAGGACCCAAAAGCATAAGCAAATAGAAATGCTGGAGTGAATCTATCATTATAACTTGCACACAATCCCTCTACCACTGTACCCGCCAGAGGGCCCAGTAGATAGCTCCTCATTAAGGCTCCAGCTTGTCCATCATACGGGCAAGAGGTCATTAGTCTGGCCATTTAACACTCTGCCAGTCATAAAATTTGCCGTGTTGCTACAACATAAGAACTCCCCATTTTCTCTCTCTGGTCCCTTATTTTTTCCTTCATGGTACTTACTACAAACTGCAATTATTTATTTGTCTTTTTTTGGTTTTGTTTATTTTTGTTTTGTTTATTTTTTTTTCCTATTTGTTTTTTCTGTCTCCTCCACTTGCATATATGTTCCATGAGGGCAAGGACAGCATCTATCTTGTTCACTACTGTATCCTAACTGCCTAGCACAGTACCTGGTACACAGGCATTCGATAAAGATTTGCTGAAGGCATAAACAGAGTTAGTCTGTCTTCATCAACATTAAATTCTGGTCCTTCCTTCTTCTGGAATACATATGTTCAGGAAAACATTATCCTCTCAAAGATGATTTACATCTGAGTTAAAAACTTGTACAAACTTATAAATCTCCTCTGTGTATTTATTTCTTCAGCCTAGAATGGATGACCTGGTCTGCTGATATCACCTCTTCCATTAAATTTGTATTATGCCCAGAAAAGCATTTTTCAAAATTTTCAACAACTAAAAAAAAAAATTTGTTTCCTCATAATAAAGGTCAATTCAGTGCCTTTACCATCTGTTCCTTCATGAAAAATGTTTGAACAGGATCCTGTCTTTCTCCAGAATCACATTTCTGCCCACAGTCATGTCACCTCATATCACAAGTTAACCAAATTCTCAAATATCATTAAAGTATATCTTCTGACTCACTGGGCAATTTTTGTACAGGTTGGAGCACTTGCTGTGAGTGTCGTGAGGTAGCTTTTCTTGTTTCTGAATCAAATAAGCGGTGGATTCATTCATAGCACAGCATTTCAAAATTCAACGTTCCATTTAATCAAAAGCTTCTATTTTCTGCCTATGAACGTTTATTTCCAGCAACTAGTAAGTGCATTCATTAACAGTCAGTTTTACACACACACACACCCCACACACATTTTTATCACTATAAGAGTTATTATACACATGACTACAAGTAACTAAGAAAGAAACAGTACTAAGATCCAGGCAGTATGTTCAGTTCACCTACTACATAAGTAATAACTACCTCAGGCTCCTTAGTGTCATGGCTTAATTCAAATTCACACCTTAGCAAAACTACAAGATTCTGTATGTCTTGGACCTTCAGGGTTGGTTTTATGTAGTTGAAACCTTGAAAGTTAAAATCCTTAAATGCCCGAGACTTATTGAATATCTCACTTTTGTAAAGATCTGTGCTCTCAACATGGTTAAAAAAAAAAAAATTAACACACGTTATACCAGGAATCTATGAAGATCTGTTTTTCACCTAAAGATAAAGTGCGTCAATGTGTAATCTGTCCAACAGGACCAGCTATGGTCTGGGTAGAAATAATAACAAAAATATACACCTCACAAGGATGTTTGAAGGATCAAAGAGATAATACATGTGAAGGAATAAATAAATAATAATGTACTACATAAATGTTAGTAGCAGATGGTAATGTTAATAATAAAATAAGTATGTTGTGCACCTTAAACTGCCATAATGTTATATGTCAATTATATCTCAATAAAGCTGGGGAAAAAAATAACATAAAAATACAGTAGATATCCTCTCTCAACTGAATGAATTAGGGCAGTTTGTTGGCTGGCTACATAGAGAAGTCAGTTACAGCAAGGAATCCTAGAAAATGATAAATACACACTGTAACCATTTTATTTCCATTTAAACCATGAATAAGTGTAATTCTTTCACCAAACCTCTGTGTAGGGCCAAGTCCTTATCCAAGTTTAGATCTGCTACCTGGAATTCTAGTCTTTCTTACATAAACCACACTCATAATGCATTATTTATAATTGCAGTTTCAGCTCTCATAAAATACAGCAAAAACTTCAACACATATGAAACAATCAAAACAAATTTCTTCTTACTTTTTATAGTTTTCGCCAATATTTTGAATTTTTCTTGTTTACCCCTAACTTGACAGCCAATTTCTTTTTTTTTTTTTTTTTGGCTGCACCATGGGACTTGTGAGATCTTAGTTCCCAGACCAGGGATCGAACCCGGGCCCAGCAGTGAATGTGCTGAGTCCTAACCCCTGGACCACCATGGAATTTCTGACAGCCAACTTCTAAAACAACTTGGTTTTCTCAGTTTTTTCAGAGCTTTTAACTTAGTTATTGTATTCCCCTTTTTAAACTAGTATTGCATCAGTTTACAGAATATTAATAACAAATGCACCCAGCATAAGTAAGTTTGGAAACAAATACAACTGACTGTTCATAAGTAAACCATTTGACCTGTAGGAATAAAAGTAGACAAGCATGATACTGAGAAGCCTACAGGTCACAAATAGTCAGCATACTGGGAACATGAGTCAGTACATTTTACCAAGGAAATGGACAGCACTAGTTTATCCAGCTGGTTGGTTAACGAATGTCAGTTGAAAGAGTTTTTGCTGTATTATACTTCAGGTTTCAAGCATAGCTAAGAAAAAAGTTCAAAGTAGTTTCCCTGTCACATGTATATATACTACCTTTTGCATTTCTTCCTCAATCATATATACCATTTAAAGACAGTGAAGTCAAAGAGTAAAAAAATGCAAGAATATTTAAATGAAACAACAGAAAAGGAATTCAGATATTTAAGGAGAACATGATAAAATGATCAGAGAATTTGACTCCTGACAAAAGAACCTAAATGAGTCAGTTAAAGACATTTTAAGCAAATTATAATAGTCCTATATTAATTTGAAAAAACTGATGATCCATCTGTGAAACATCCCATTAACAGCATGAAAAAGCAGCTTTCCGAACTATAAATAATTATGTCAATGCTAGATATCTGCTTGAAAACATTAAATTTAGACTAGTTATATTCCTTTTGTGATCATAACGGGAGGGAAGGGTGATGTGAGAACTTACTTATTTCACTGGAAACCTGGTTCAGTTTGTCCTGTGATCTGCTGATAAGGACAATCTTCATTCCACGCTTTGCCAACTAAAACAATAAAAGAGACACCAAACAGCTGAATGACACCTGCGTGTTTCACTTTAAAATGTAAATTATTGATAGATATAGTGTCATTTTAAGAAAATCTGACCATATGATAATCCAAGTTAAAAAACTAATAAACCCGAACGCAATGAATGGGCAAAACAAAATGAAGACTTTACAAAAAGATTCCCCAAAGGGTTATCTTTCTCAATCAAGCTAGTATATAAAAGTCATAGGGTTTTAGAAAAAGGAAGACTTCTACTTTTATTTTGGACTTGTCTATACTTAGTATTTTTTAATCATAAGTATCCATTACTTTTTTAATTGAAAAATTAGCTTTAAAAACATTTTCATTTTAGAGAGGATACATGAAGACTGCAGAACTGGCAAAGAAAACCACAGTTAAAATGTTAGGAATTCCTAAAAATTGAATCAATTTTAAAATGTTTATTTAAACATAAGACTTTATGGACTACAAAGGCAAACTAAGAGAGTTTATTGGATGACTTAAAAAAGAATTTCCTGAGCGGTACCCTCTATGTACTTCCCCAGTGCTGTGTAAGTGCTTCATAGAATGAATGATTTATGGGAACACGGTTTCTACCCCAGAGACCCATAAATATAGGGGCAGAGGAAAAAAACACTGATATACACAGAACTTTTTACTGAACTACTCCAGACAGTATATAAATGAGAATAAATTAGGTGTTATGAACTATAAGTGATTTAGTGAACTAATTTTCCAGTCCTAAATCCTCAAGCCAACTTTTATGAACAGTAGTACTGCAAATGAGAAGATATGGAAGAACATTTTTTTATAAAAATAATTAAGGTTGGCAATAATTTACTAAATTAATCATTTATAAAACATCTAAAGAACCCATGAATATATACTGATAGTTTTTCTAAAAAATTAATGGGAGAGGAACAACAAGGAAAAGCTGCATTTTATAGAAAAACAGCATCTAATGTAAATGTAAAAGGAGAGATATTATCGTCAAAAAATTACCATTTTTCTTCCCTAACATAGGAAGGGAAATAGCCACCCAAGTCCAGGAAGCACAGTCCCAGGCAGGATAAACCCAAGGAGAAACACGCCAAGATACACAGTAATCAAACTGACAAAAATTAAAGACAAAGAAAAATTATTGAAAGCAACAAGGGAAAAACGACAAATAACATACAAGGGAACACCTATAAGGTTAACAGCTGATTTCTCAGCAGAAACTCTACAAGCCAGAAGGGAGTGGCATGGATATTTAAAGTGATGAAAGGGAAGAACCTACAACCAAGATTACTCTACCCAGCAAGGATCTCATTCACATTCGACAGAGAAATCAAAAGGTTTACAGGAAAGCAAAAGCTAAGAGAATTCTGCACCACCAAACCAGCTCTACAACAAATGCTAAAGGAACTTCTCTAAGTAGGAAACACAAGAGAAGAAAAGGACGTACAAAAACAAACCCATAACAATTAAGAAAATGGTAATAGGAACATACATTACTGACAATTACATTAAACGTCAATGGATTAAATGCTCCAACCAAAAGACACAGGCTCGCTGAATAGATACAAAAACAAGACCCATATATATGCTGTCTACAAGAGACCAACTTCAGACCTAGGCACACATACAGACTGAAAGTGAGGGGATGGAAAAAGATATTCCATGCAAATGGAAATCAAAAGAAAGCTGGAGTAGCAATACTCATATCAGATAAAATAGACTTTAAAATAAAGAATGTTACAAGAGACAAGGAAGGACACTACATAATGATCAAGGGATCAATCCAAGAAGATGATACACATATATGCACCCAACATAGGAGCACCTAAATACAAAAGGCAACTGCTAACAGCTAGAAAAGAGGAAATCGACAGTAACAAAATAATAGTGGGGGACTTTAACACCTCACTTACACCAATGGACATATCATCCAGACAGAAAATTAATAAGGACACACAAGCTTTAAATGACACAATAGACCAGATAGATTTAATTGATATTTATAGGATATTCCATCCAAAAACAGCAGATTACACTTTCTTCTCAAGTGCACACGGAACATTCTCCAGGATAGATCACATCTTGGGTCACAAATCAAGCCTCAGTAAATTAAAGAAAACTGAAATCATATCAAGCATCTTTTCTGACCACAACGCTATGAGATTAGAAATCAATTACAGGGAAAAAAATGTAAAAAACACAAACACATGGAGGCTAAACAATACGTTACTAAATAGCCAAGAGATCACTGAAGAAATCAAAGAGGAAATCAAAAAATACCTACAGACAAATTACAAAGAAAATACAACAATCCAAAACCTATGGGATGCAGCAAAAGCAGTTCTAAGAGGGAAGTTTATAGCTATACAAGCCTACCTCAAGAAACAAAAAAAATCTCAAATAAACAATCTAAACTTACACCTAAAGGAACTAGAGAAAGAACAACAAGCAAAATCCAAAGTTAGCAGAAGGAAAGAAATCATAAAGATCAGAGCAGAAATAAAGGAAATAGAAAAAGAAAACAATAGCAAAGCTCAATAAAACTAAAAGCTGGTTCTTTGAGAAGATAAACAAAACTGATAAACCTTTAGCCAGACTCATCAAGAAAAAGAGGGAGAGGACTCAAATCAATAAAATTAGAAATGAAAAAGGAGAAGTTACAACGGACACCACAGAAATACAAAGCATCACAGGAGACTACTAAAAGCAACTCTATGCCAATAAGATGGACAACCTGGAAGAAATGGACAAATTCTTAGAAAGGTATAACCTTCCAAGAATGAACCAGGAAGAAATAGAAAATATGAACAGACCAATCACAAGTAATGAAATTGAAACTGTGATTAAAAATCTTCCAACAAACAAAAGCCCAGGACCAAATGGCTTCACAGGTGAATTCTATCAAACATTTAGAGAAACGCTAATACCCATATTTCTCAAACTCTTCCAAAAAATTGCAGAGGAAGGAATACTAACAAGCTCATTCCATGAGGCCACCATCACCCTGATACCAAAACCAGAAAAAGATACTACAAAAAAAGAAAATTACAGACCAATATCACTGATGAATATAGATGCAAAAATCCTCAACAAAACACTAGCAAACAGAATCCAACAACACATTAAAAGGATCATACACCATGATCACGTGGGATTTATACCAGGGATGCAAGGATTCTTCAATATATGCAAATCAATGTGATACACCATATTAACAAATTGAAGAAGAAAAACCATATGATCATCTCGATAGATGCAAAAAAAGCTTTTGACAAAATTCAACACCCATTTATGATAAAAACTCTCCAGAAAGTGGGCACAGAGGGAACCTACCTCAACATAATAAAGGCCATATATGACAAACCCACAGCAAACATCATTCTCAGTGGTGAAAAACTGAAAGCATTTCCTCTAAGATCAGGAACAAGACAAGGATGTCCACTCTCACCACTATTATTCAACATAGTTTTGGAAGTCCTAGCCACGGCAATCAGAGAAGAAAAAGAAATAAAAGGAATACAAATTGTCACTGTTTGCAGATGACATGATACTATACATAGAGATTCTGAAAGATGCCACCAGAAAACTACTAGAGCTAATCAATGAATTTGGTAAAGTTGCAGGATACAAAATTAATGCACAGAAATCTCTTGCATTCCTATATACTAATGATGAAAAATCTGAAAGAGAAATTAAGGAAACACTCCCATTTACCACTGCAACAAAAAGTATAAAATACCTAGGAATAAACCTGCCTAGGGAGACAAAAGACCTGTATGCAGAAAACTATAAAACACTGATGAAAGAAATTAAAGATGATACCAACAGATGGAGAGATATACCATGTTCTTGGATTGGAAGAATCAATATTGTGAAAATGACTATACTAACCAAAGCAATCTACAGATTCAGTGCAATCCCTATCAAATTACCAGTGGCATTTTTTACAGAACTAGAACAAAAAATCATATATTCTGTATGGAGACACAAAAGACCCCGAATAGCCAAAGCAGTCTTGAGGGAAAAAAACAGAGCTGGAGGAATCAGACTCCCTGACTTCAGACTATACTACAAAACTACAGTAATCAAGACAATATGGTACCGACACAAAAACAGAAATTTAGATCAATGGAACAGGATAGAAAGCCCAGAGATAAACCCACGCACATATGGTCACCTTTTCTTTGATAAAGGAAGCAAGAATACACAATGGAGAAAAGACAGCCTCTTCAATAATGGTGCTGGGAAAACTGGACAGCTACATGTAAAAGAATGAAATTAGAACACTCCCTAACACCATACACAAAAATAAACTCAAAATGGATTAGAGACCTAAATGTAAGACTGGACACTATAAAACTCTCAGAGGAAAACATAGGAAGAACACTCTTTGACATCAATCACAGCAAGATCTTTTTTGACCCACCTCCTAGAGTAACGGAAATAAAAACAAAAATAAACAAATGGGACCTAATGAAGCTTAAAAGCTCTTGCAAAGCAAAGAAAACTACAAACACGACAAAAAGACAACCCTCAGAATTGGAGGAAATGTTTGCAAACGAATCAACATACAAAGAATTAATCTCCAAAATATACAAAGAGCTCATGCAGCTCAATATTAAAAAAACAAACAACCCAATCCAAAAATGGGCAGAAGATCTAAATAGACATTTCTCCAAAGAAGACATACAGATGGCCAAGAAGCACATGAAAAGCTGCTCAACATCACTAATTATTAGAGAAATGCAAATCAAAACTACAATGAGGTATCACCTCACACCAGTTAGAATGGGCATCATCAGAAAATCTACAAACAGTAAATGCTGGAGAGGGTGTGGAGAAAAGGGAACCCTCCTGCACTGTTGGTGGGAATGTAAATTGATACAGCCACTATGGAGAACAGTATGGAGGTTCCTTAAAAAACTGAAAATAGAATTACCATATGACCCAGCAATCCCACTACTGGGCATATACCCAGAGAAAACCATAATTCAAAAAGACACATGCACCCCAATGTTCATTGCAGCACTATTTACAATAGCCAGGTCACGGAAGCAACCTAAATGCTCATCGAGAGATGAATGGATAAAGAAGATGTGGCACATATATACAATGGAATATTACTCAGCCATAAAAAGGAACAAAATTGGGTCATTTGTAGAGACGTGGATGGGTCTAGAGACTGTCATACAGAGTGAAGTCAGAAAGAGAAAAACAAATATCGTATATTAACGCATATTATGTGGAACCTAGAAAAATGGTACAGATGAATGGGTTTGCAGGGCAGAAATAGAGACACAGATGTAGAGAACAAATGTATGGACACCAAGAGGGGGAAGCGGCGGGGGTGGGGGTGGTGGTGTGATGAATCGGGCGATTGGGATTGACATGTATACACTGATGTGGATAAAATTGATGACTAATAAGAACCTGCTGTATAAAAAATTAAATAAAATTCAAAAGTTCAGAAAATTACCGTTTTTAAACCACCCTAGTAACAACTAATTTAGGCAAAAAACAGCAACACATGATGGGTGGAAGATTGTTGGGAAATGAAATATTCATATAGTCTCAAAGTATCATCCCACAGATTATTAATTACAAAGGGGAAAAGGTACTTTTATAATGGAAAATTATGGTAGACAACATCTTAATAAATGATTTACTTTAACATAATCAATAAAGGAACAAATGGACTTCTTGTGGCTCCTGATAAGATAAACTCAAAAGAATACAGTATCACCTGTGTAGCATTCCTGCTAAAAAATGTTTAACTTGAATCTAATCATGAGGAAACAATCAGACAAATCCATATTGAGAAATCTAAAAAACAACTGGCTTAGGTTTTTTCAAAAATGCCACTGTTATAAAAGAAAAAAGGAGGGGCTAGGGAACTCTCCTAGTCAAGAGATATGACATTAAGAAGCAATGCATAATCTCCTTAAATGGATTTTGGAACAAAAAAAGAAGCTCTATGAAAGACATTAATGGGACAATTGGGAAACTTGTATCTGGACTGTATATTGTATAATAGTACTGTGTCAAGTTAAACTTCCTATGTGTGACCACTGTACTGTGGTTACAACGGTGAATATTCTAGTTCTCAGAAGCCTCAAGCTGAAATATTTAGGAGTGAACTGTTACAATGTCTGTAACTCCCAAATAGTCCAGCCAAACTATAATTATAATGGTAAGTTAAATGTAGCAAAATGTTAACAGCTGGCGAAACCTTGTGAAAGGTGTATGGGTGTTCATTGTATACTCTTCTTGAAACTTTTCTGTAGTTTTTATACTCAAAATAAAAAGCTGAGAAAACAAAGGATTTTTTTTTAAAAACCCTTTTTAAAGGACAAATGAGAGATTCAATGGCTCTGTCAGGATCTTCATCACAATCGGGCAATATCAGAGGCTATTGGTGCCTCTGTGGAACTGGAAGGCAGGGAAGCTCTCCTTCACAGGAGAGGTTTGTACAGTGGTCTTCAAACTATCATGGTTTCCCTTCCTTCAATTACATTACAGAGAACTTGAATCTTTTGCCTCTGTCTGTCAATATCTGTCCATCACATTCCTTCTTGTGAAAATGACGCCATGGACTTGTTTGGAGATGTAACTACTCTCTAATAATCTGTCTACCTTTCGGAAAATAATACAAAACAATTAACTTTAAAAACTGAGAACTGTTTATAGTTACACAATATAAAATAAAATTACACTAAAATTTTCACAACTCCAACTTCCCAGGATAAAAAGTTTGACACACATTTTGCACAAAAATTTGTTTTAAAGTTGTGTTTAAGCAAACATAGCATTTCTAACAAGATCGAAACAAAGTACATCTATTATATGGTGTAACACTATATTTGTGCTTTTAACTTCAAAAATCAAAACTACTATAAGAGATCATTCTATATCTGTTCTTATATTCTTATACCAAAAAGAAAAGTCTTGAAAATTACCTACCTCTTCTGCATATGATTTTCCAATTCCATCAGTACTACCTGTGACAACTGAGAAAAGAAAAAAGTAAGTTTAGTTTAAGAATTACAATGTAGAACTGATCACAATTAGGACCCACCAATTAGACACAAGAAGACCTGTGTAATACAGTTGACCCTTGAACAACATGGGTTTGAACTGCGAGGGTCCACCTATACGCGGATACTTTTTCCGATAAATACATACTACAGTACTACACGATCCAAGGTTGGTTGAATCCGCAGATGCAAAACCTCGGAAGCAAGATCCAGATACTGAGAGCCAAATGTAAAGTTATACTTGAAGTTCCAACTGCGTGGAGGGTCCGTGCCCCTCACCCTCCCATGCTGTTCAAGGGTCAACTGTACTTGATGTAAAAGATGGAGCAATTACCAGTGGCTCAAATTTAGGAATGAATACCCATGACAATGTCTAAAATTTAAAAGACTGCAATACCAAGTGCTGACAAGGATGTGGAGCAACTAGAACTCTCATACATTGCTGGTGGCACTGTAAATTGACACAGTCATTTTGGAAAAACGATTTTACATTATGTCTAGAAATAAATGTGTGCCTATCTATGACTTAACAATTTCCAAGAGGTAATAGGCATCATGTCTACCAAAACAATGTCCGTGGTAGCTTTATTTATGTATAGTCGGTAAACATGCCCAAATAATAAACTACAAGAGAATGAGTAAGTAAATTAAGATATATTAACACAGTACGCAATGAGAAGCCCGCGCACTGCAAAGAAGAGTAGCCCCCCCTCGCCGCAACTAGAGAAAGCCCACGCACAGCAACAAAGACCCAACACACCCAAAAATAAATAAAATAAAATTAATTAATTAAAAAAAGAGCTTAAAAAAACAGATATATTCACACAATACTAAATAGCAATTTAAAAAAAAAGAACTACCAATACACTCAAAACAAGAACAAATCTCCCAGACATTATGTTGAGTGAAAAAAGCCTGAGATGAAAGTGTACAAGCTGTTGGGCTTCCCTGGTGACGCAGTGGTTGAGAATCCGCCTGCCAATGCAGGGGACACAGGTTCGAGCCCTGGTCTGGGAAGATCCCACATGCCGCGGAGCGACTAAGCCCGTGAGCCACAACTACTGAGCCTGCGCATCTGGAGCCGGTGCTCCGCAACGGGAGAGGCCGCGACAGTGAGAGGCCCGCGCACCGCAATGAAGAGTGGCCCCCACTCGCCGCAAACGGAGAAAGCCCTCGCACAGAAACGAAGACCCAACACAGCCAAAAATAAATAAATAAATAAAAATTTTTTTAAAAGTGTACAAGCTGTTATGATTCCATTTATGCAATTTCAAAAAGGGCAAAACTAATCTATAAAGATATAAGTGATAATATTGGTTACCCCGAGTAACGGGGTAGATGACAGGGAAGAGGCATTAAGGGAACCTTCAGGATGTAGGAAATATTCTATATCTTGTTGTGTATGTGTGTATGTAAAAATTCATATAGCTGTACAATTAAGTACACACTGTATCTGTTATACCTTAATAAACTATTTTTTTTTAATTATAGGTAGTAGAAATTGAATAATATCTATTTCTTCTATGGGAGAGCATATTTCTCTTAAAAGCTCTAAAACCTTATGTAGCATAAACATTTGAAAATGATAATGGGTCAGGCTAGACCATGGTATCTTATCTCTAAAATACCGGAATCATGTTTGTTACAAATTCATAGCATGGTTTTGAATAGCATCGCAAAAGGTAAGGGATGCCCCCCAAAATTCTGAGTTTTCCCAAACCATTTATAAATTATGGAAACCAAGTTATGGTGTAAAGTAGAATTTTCTTGTATTTGTCCTAAAACCACTTCTTTGAAATTACATGATGGTCCCTACTTTTACTATGCAGAAATACGGCAAACATATCTAAATTCTTCCTAGCCATATCTTTCATAATCATAATAGATTATGAAATAATAGAATAAGTTATAAAATCATATCTGTCTAGATCTACTTATCTGTCTCCATCTCCCTTTGTCTCCCCCCCTCTATCTCCTCCTCTTTTTCTTCCTCTCCCTCCCTGCTTGCTCCACCCACTGACATCTGTTGAAGACATTAGGTCATACATTTATACTTAACCAGCCTGTCATTGGTTGATTGCATCCTCCTGATGTCATTTAACATGTTCTTCCATCCCCTAAAAGTTAGCTGTAGATGATCAAATTCAGGTTTGATTTTTTGGGTAAGAATACTTCGTAAGTGATATTGCATATTTCCATCAGGAGGCACATGTTTGCTAACCTTACTTTTTGTTATATTAGCAGCCATTGATGATCACCACTGAGACACATTATTTCATTAGATATTGCAAAATGATGATATTTGAATTCTATCATCCCGTCTTCATTTAGTAGCTGGAATAGTTCCATCGAGAAATGACTCCTCATCAGTTATTTGATTACAAATGATACAGCGTTTGCACAGGAACACAAGATAAATGTTTGATTCTTTTTCTCCTTTACCAGTTTTCAAAGTAAATTGGTTCTCTGGCATCTCCCAAAGGTAACTCATGCATTTTTATGATTGTGGTTTTGTTTACAAGAAACATTACTAACTCATGGATTTAAACATTCATAGCAGAACCCATCTATATGAAATTAAGTATCATATGAGAGTTCCTCAACCTCATGATCAATTCAGTTGCATATTTCTGTAACTCTTCATCTCCTGAGTACTTTGGAAGTATGGGGACCCAAGTTTTATACTGTATTCCTGTTACTGATGCACTAATGTGTCACACATGAAGTATAAACATTTCCTGTTTCCAATTCTCTCCTTTTCCTTCTGTGATAAACTTTTCTGCTCTCTCCAAGATCCCCAGAATCTCACCTATTCGCCGCTTCCTTCAAAGGCTTGTTCAAACTCCACCAACTAATTCCACTGTTCAGATAACTTCAAACAAAAGGAACCTCTCCCTCCCCTAAGCTCCCTTAGCCCTTTACATGCGCTTCTCTTACAGCACTTACCACTCTCTACTTTGAATTGCATTTTCTTACGTGTACACATCTTAATTCTTCTACCAGATTCCAGGCTCCTTGCTACGTGATGTGCACAAGGTAGGTGCTCAGTAGACATTTGCTGAATGCATGAATAATGCTCACGTTTACTTGGTCTTACAAACTACAAAACACACAAGACTTGGACGATTTCCCTGAGAACCTGGTTTCTCAAAGTTCTTCACTTTACAAGTACAGTACCTTATATTCTCCTAATCTGTCTGCCACTCAATCTGTCCATTCACAGAGCCTTTGGTACCTAGATTATTCTGTTTATTCTCTACAACTGTGGAGCAAGCAAATCCTATATGTGATTACAGCATTGAATCAGTGGCAACATCAGATTTTCTCAGATTGTGTGCTTTAAAATCCCTCAATAAGAAATGCTCAATAATTAAACTACAATAAAGTCACTCCAAATAATGCATCTAGAATTTCTGGCTGGAATATACATATTTCAGAAGAACACAGATGACTCTGGTGTGTGTGTGTGTGTGTGTGTGTGTGTGTGTGTGTGTGTGTGTGTGTGTGTGTGTGTGTATTTAACATTGCCAACCCCAGGCTGAGCTAAAGCAGCATACCACACTTTAAAAATAGTCCTGGGGGACTTCCCTGGTGGTGCAGTGGTTAAGAATCTGCCTGCCAGTGCAGGGGACATAAGTTCGAGCCCTGGTCCGGGAAGACCCCACATGCCACGGAGCAACTAAGCCCATGCACCACAACTACTGAGCCTGAGCTCTAGAGCCCGCGCGCCACAAGCACTGAAGCCTGCACGCCTAGAGCCCGTGCTCCACAACAAGAGAAGCCACCACAATGAGAAGCCCATGCACTACAACGAAGAGTAGCCCCCGCGCGCAGCAACAAAGACCCAACACAGCCAAAAATAAATAAAAATAAAATAAATTTAAAAAAAAATAATCCTGGATAGCTCAGAATATGCCAGGACTAGAGATTATAAAATTTGCCTAAGGGATATCAAACCTTCCTTTTCCAGATTCTCCAGTTTTTGGAGTTTGTAGTGGGTACTGTTAGAGCACCAACCACATCCTCCCTTCCAGCACAGAGGTCTTCAGGCAGTCCTCTTGCCAGGAGTGTTATCTGCTGTCAGCTCACAAGTGAGCATCTCCCAGGAACTGCCCTCAGCCAAAGGGAGCTGCCTTGCCCGAGGTTACAGTGCCTCCCCTGGGCAGTACACGTCTAATGACTGGTCCACACAAAGATTCAGCTCCCTTCTTCACTTAAGCATCTCTGAAGCGCCATCCCAGGTTCAGAGCTTCCCATGGGATCAGGTTTGACTCCTGCATCACAGTTTGACTTCTCCCTCTGCCCTACTTGGCTCCCTTTGCTTCCTCACAGGTGCTCTTCCTGAGAGCATCCCCCAAAACACCCCCCCACATACACACATCTCACTGTCCAAGTTTATTTCCTGATGAACTACTGACAGCCTACAGTCAAGCTCCTTTTTTTTTTTTTAAAGGTTTTCATTTTTTTAAAAAATTTATTTATTTATGGCTGTGTTGGGTCTTCGTTTCTGTGCGAGGGCTTTCTCTAGTTGCGGCAAGCAGGGGCCACTCTTCATCGCAGTGCACGGGCCTCTCACTATCGCGGCCTCTCTTGTTGCGGAGCACAGGCTCCAGACGCGCAGGCTCAGTAATTATGGCTCACGGGCCCAGTTGCTCCGCGGCATGTGGGATCTTCCCAGACCAGGGCTCGAACCCGTGTCCCCTGCATTGGCAGGCAGACTCTCAACCACTGGGCCACCAGGGAAGCCCCAAGCTCCTTCTTTTTAAAGTGATTTTATTTATGTCTAAGTAATACATAACTTAGTCCAAAAAAGGTAATAGTTACAAATTTTTAGGCCAAAAACAGCAGGACTTTACCCCTATCCTTCTGCACCTTCCTATTCCATCCCCAGAAGCAACCATTTTCATTGCTTTTAACTGTTTTTCCTTATCTTTACATGTTCTGAATCCTATGTTACACTGTAATTTCCTGATTCATCAATATATTGATTACTTGGCTCATTAGGGTTGATGAGAACTTTCACTCCCTTTATATTTTCCCCATCCTTCCAATGAAGTTATATCACAAGAGTCTGTCACTTGTTAGTGTTTACCTTATTTTAATACTGCAACTCAATTCTGATATTAACCACCCAGAGTTAGTACAGATCCCACAGGTGAAAGACGTGGTCCCCAGCAAAACTGCCCACAATGCAGGCACCAGCCACAAGTTCAGGGGTCCCTAGGCCACCAACACTTGTGACTTACTTGGCTACAAAGTTCCCGGTTCCCATAACTCCTCAGGTTCAATAATTCACTAGAATGACTCACAGACCTCAGGATAACTTACAGTTCATGATTACGGCTTTATAATAAAGGATACAAATCAGGACCAACCAAATGAATAAGCCACTTAGGGCAAGGTCAAGGGCGGTCCCAAATGCAGAGCTTCCATGCCCTCTCTGAATCAGGGCAGGCCATCCTCCCACCCTCACCCAGCACTTCAATGTGTTCACCCACTAGGAAGAATCTACATCAAGCTTCAGGGTCCAGAGTTTTCACTGGGTTTCATTACAAAGGTATGGTTGACTGAATCATTGGTCACAGGACTGAACTCAATCTCCAACTCCCCCCTTCCCTCCCCAGAGGTTGGAAGGTTGAGTTGGTATCAGAAGGCTCAAAGCTCCAATCTTCTAATCACATGGTTGGTGTTTCTGGCAGGACCAGCCCCCATCCTGAAGCTCTGTGCAGTCCCACCTTGAGTGATTTCATCAGTATGAACTATCAGAGCCCACCATAAATAACAAAGACACTCCTATCACTTAGGAAATTCCAAGGATCTAGATGCTCCCTCCCAGGAACAAAGGTTAGTCAAATTCTTTATTATATAACAATTACTGTGGCTAGAAAAATATATTATCCACTAGTGAACCAAACAGTATAGTAGAATTACATTCTCTTCCCTAATCAACGTTTTTGTTCTCCTGGAGTTAAAACTGCCTTTTTATTGCATTTGCATAGTTTTCTTTTTAAATTTTCCCCCAGTCTCTAACAGCCTCTCAATATAATTTTCCACATGATCAACCCCATTAATTTGTTCCATTACTTTTTTTTTTTTTTTCCCCTTAAAGATCGCCTTCACAGAGCACTCCAGCTTTCATCCTACTCCAACCTGGAATACTCTGTGGCACAGCTACTGTTCTAGAACATAATCTTGGGAATTCCCTTGGACTGTCTCTCCTGGGTTGAAGCTCTTGTTTTCTAGATCTTGTTCTATTCCCTCATTATGCAGCACATCTAGCTTCCCAAGAAAGGATGCATGAAGATACACTTTGTAAACATTTTGAAAAGTAAATTTTAGATTTTAAAATAAGTTTTAGACTTACCAAAAAAAAAAAAAAAAAAAGTGAAGATAATACAGAGTATTCCCTACACTCCAAGCCAGTTTATCCTATTACTAACATCTTACATTAGTATGGTAAATTTGTCACAATTAATGAACCAATTATGACACATTATTATTAACTAAAGTTCATATTTTTTCAGACTCTTGTTACTGAGTGTCCTTCTGTTCTAGGATGCCATCCAGAATATCATATTAAATTTAGTTATCACGTCTCTTCGTGTGACAGTTTGAAGCAAATTTTTTTTACATTTTTATATCTTTAAAAATAAAGTCTAGGGCTTCCCTGGTGGCGCAGTGGTTGAGAATCTGCCTGCTAATGCAGGGGACACGGGTTCGAGCCCTGGTCTGGGGAGATCCCACATGCCACGGAGCAGCTGGGCCCGTGAGCCACAATTGCTGAGCCTGCGCGTCTGGAGCCTGTGCCCCGCGACGGGAGGGGCCGCGATAGAGAAAGGCCCGCGCACCGCGATGAAGAGCGGTCTCCGCACCGCGATGAAGAGTGGCCCCCGCTTGCCGCAACTGGAGAAAGCCCTCGCACGAACCGAAGACCCAACACAGCCAAAAATAAATAAAAAAATAAAATAAATAAAAAATAAAAAAATAAAAAAATAAAGTCTATATTCTAACTTCACACATAATAGTTTAACTCGTGTGGACAAAGAATGTCGCCTGCCATATCAGTAAACAACGGATGTTGAGGCCATCAAGCCATAGCCACCCCCAAGTATGCACCCTGAGGGGATTCAGGATGGAGAAAAACAGGATACTGGCCTTTTAGGGTGCATATCAAAGGAATGACTTCAATAAACGCAGTCTCTTGCATCTTCCCACACATGGAAAAGCGCTAAATTCATTAACTCGAGAAGTCTGGTTTTCTTTAATTAACAGCAATCTTTTGATTACTTGGTTTTGTTGTGAAAACTCCTATGTATCCCGGCTCCTCCCTTATCTCCCTCAGTGCTATTTGAGAGGCTGTCTCCTGGGCTTACGTCCTCAGTATGTCCACCGAATAAAACATAATTTTCAACTTTTAGGTTGTGCATTTTTTTTTTAAGTTGACACTAAGTATGGAATTCTAAACAGATCATTTTTAACAAAAAATTAAAAACAACTCTCCATTGCACCAGTATTGTTTAAAAAGAATGTTTCACCATTCTCATTTCAGACAATGTTGCAAATGAACTTTTTGGTCACTGGGGCTTTTAGGATTGTTACTTAATCTTTAGGATTCTGTCATGGTAACAGAGCTTGGGCTGGGTGCTTTTCCATTCATTGGTGCTAGGCACTGATGGGCCTTAAAATCCATGATCTTCAATTCTGGCAATTTTCTTATGTATTAATTCTTTGATAATTTCTTCACATTTTTCTCTAGAATTTCCATTAATCAGAGTTCAGACATAAGAGTTTCTCTATTAATCTTACTTTTCTTCTTGTTTACTTTCCTGGAAATTTCTTCAACTTTTATCTTCCAAATGTTCTATTGACTTTTTAAACTTAGGTTGCCAATTTTTTAATTTTGAAGAGCTCTTCTGTATTGATTGCTCTTTCTCTTTTTAAAGCAGCAGTTTATTCTTATTATAAATCCATTATCTTATCTCTGAGGACATTAATTAGACTTTGTTTACATATTTATACTTTCTTCTACTCTTTTATTCTGTTTCCTCTAAGTTCCTTTTGATTGTTTTGGTCTGTCTCATCTTGAAGGCAATAACATGGCAATTAGTGTACATGGGTGGGATGACTATACTGTGACCCCCACTCTAGGGTAATCGATGGGCAAACCAGCTTTTTGATTAGGGAATCCACAAGTCAGTATCTGCATTTTCTCTAGGACCCTTCAGTATCTCTTAAGCATTTCCCCAATTCCAGTCTTCTGGCTGCTGGGTTAGTTGGGCAGCTATTAAGTCTGTAGACTTTTCACTTAACCCCTGTTCTCAGTCTCGTATCTCACCTCTGCCCTCTTCTGTGCCCAATTTTCTGGAGTCTCAAGCACATCTGGTTCAGTGACCTTCCCCATCCCTGTCTTTTGAGGTACCTGATACTTCTAATTCCTGTGCTTTTCTGGGGTGCAGAGCAAACTTGCTTGCTTCCCAATGGTGGACCATCCACGAGCACTCAGGTGTCGGCTCGGTGAGGTAAGTTATCACTCTTCCAACTTCATTTGCTGTGACTGGGGATGAGGGATTTCAGAAGTTCCCTAGTTTCATCAAAATGGTGCTTTCTGTTCCTTATTCTCCTAATTATTAGAGAGGATTTCCAAGAGATAAAAGGCTAGAAACACTGTTACTTGGCTATTTTAAAACTGCAAGTCCCCCAAGGTCCCTCTTAAACATTTTAAAGTAGACTAAGTTGAGAATAAATACAAAACACACTTCTCAAAAGATTTAGCTTTATGCTCCCAACAAGAACATTTTTTCCTATCATCTGCTATTAACTATCGAATTTAAATCAAACTAACAGTTTTTAGGAACTATTATGTATATGACTACAGAGAATACAATGATGTATAAGACCCACTGTGGATATTAGGTATTCCATAAATCACCCATTTCACGGTTAAGGCTTCAAATATTAAACAGAAATAATATGACTTTAAATTGTATAAATATTAAAAATTTAGCCTCTGATCTTTTTAGATAGATAAAAATATCACTTTTCCATATACTGATAATTCTTAAAACCAAATGCAGAACTGTATAGTTACACATAAGTCAGATACTGCCTCACAAGTATGTTTTTTTCCTGAGAAAACAGAAAAGTATAAAAATTATTTTTATGGGCACAAAGAAACAAAAAATAAAATTGAAAACCAAGAGCCTCCTTTATTCATCTCTGTAAGCACCACTGCAGTTCTATAATAATCAGAGTCATGTACAATGGCCAGGCAATGGGGGATCAAGTATCATTTCCCCATCAAAGGAAATGACAAATTCTTTAGTTCTCTAAGTCATATGATAGGTAATATTTTTGAAATAATGTACAGACACAACCAAGTCATCTGTCAAACTTTACTCACTCATAAAAGTTTTACTTGATGCCAAAAAATAATAATAATAAATTTGTTTCTTTAAGACAGGGAGGTTGGGGACAAGGATTATCCTGCCTTTGCTTTTAAAGATATATTCTTTGCTTTAAAGCTACATACCTTCCAACAGTAGTAGCAGAGACAGCAGCTCATAGTTGGATAGAAAAAAAAAATCCTTGGGTCTTTCCTGGTGGCACAGTGGTTAAGAACTCGCCTGCCAATGCAGGGGACATGGGTTCGAGCCCTGGTCTGGGAAGATCCCACATGCGGCAGAGCAACTCAGCCTGTGCGTCACAACTACTGAGCCTGTGCTCTAGAGCCCACGAGCCACAACTACTGAAGCTAATTAAAGCATACCTTAAATCAAAATTATTTTGGCAGTTGTTCTGGGGCACTGGGGAAATACAGGGAAGAGGTTACTATTTTTTACTCTTCTTACTGTTGGTATTCTTTAACCGTGTGCTTGTATTGCCTTTCCAAAAACAGAAGTCCTTTCCTACCAGGAATAGAAAGATGGTGTAAACTGATCCAGCAGGTTCTTCATCTATTCCAGTTTCCCAAAAATCAATGTAGCACTGCTTAAGTCAGTGTTTCCTAAGGTCACCTAATACCTTCTTAAAACTGATTTTTAAACAATTAAATTTAATAGAAATCTTAATTACTGGACTACTATTTACTTAACTACTTGATTATCGTAAAAGACTACCAGTTTCAATAAATATAAATAGATTAGTGTAAAATACGTATGTAAAAAAAACCATTAACATTTTAAAATATTCATCAGTGCAGTACCTAAGATCATTTCTTGGTAGGTCTTTTGGGAAACACGATCTAAGCACTATCACCCTGATATACCTACCACCTTGCAATGAAAACCAAATGAAACAAAGACCAGCTTCCAAATCATCCAAATTAGAAATACTGCTTGTTTTTTGCATTTTCTTAAGATGAAAAAATTAAGCACTCATAGCCACACCGAAAGATGATGCAATGTGCAAAAACAATCCTGGGGACCCATCCTTCTTATGTTATGTACACACATGGGCCAGAGCCTGCTGTCTTCCTCAGTACCCATCCTTCCCTTCCTTCTTTGCAGCAATCGTGGCCTGGAATACAACCTCCCTAGCAGCTAGGTGTGGCCATGGGATTAAATCTTGAAAGTAAGATGCAGTGTTGTGAGGGACTTTGAGAAAGGCTGCTTAAAGGAGTGACTCAGCAGGGAGAGGCCCCTTTCTGCCCATCGTCTAGCCAATTCAAAAAATGATGGCTGTAGCTCCAGCAGTCTTGAACCAGGAAGTAACCTTGAGGGTAGAAGCCATGGGCTACGGTGAAGGAACATACTCGTAGAAATCAAGGTTTTTCATGACTCCATGGAATTTCTATGCCAGGTTTTTTTTTCAACCAATCAGTTATTCTTTTATTAACTGCTTACCACAGGGAATCAAACATACACAGAAAGTGGGAATTCCCTGGCAGTCCAGTGGTTAGGACTCCGAGCTTCCACTGCAGGGGTGCAGGTTTGATCCCTGGTTGGGAAACTAAGATCCTGCATGCTGCAAGGAGCAGCCAAAGAAAAAAAACAAAAAACAAAACAACATACACAAAAAGTTTATCTGGTCTTCTTTAAACTGGGTGAAAAATAAATAAACTTCTATATGGTTAAAGTCACTACTACAGGGCCAGAAAAGCAAGAGTAAGCTGTCAGTAAATTGTTAAAACAAAATATTTAATATTGATAAAAGAAATTTTCACATCTTGAGGTATGGGGAAGCCATTCTGGCTTATATATGAGTTAACTTGAATTTTATTTTAACTGAAACAGCCTGTTTGTGGCCTATCAAACATACACTGTACATCTGCTTTAATTATTAAAGAAAAGGGCGCGCTGACGAGAAGTAAAGAATGTCCACGTTAAAAATAAAGATTAACCGTCTCCCTTCCTGGGACGCCAATGCTGGTACTCCTTTGATGATAAGACTCCCTCTGCCAAGGCCATACTGACTCACCGTGTACATGCTGGTCGTTTTTCTGGAAACCCTGAAGAAATGTATCCCTGAGTTGTTTAATGTTCTTTCTTCCGACAAGATATAAAACCGTACTGAAAACCAGGCTTCTCAGGAGCAGTTTCTCAAGAGTTATCTGAAGGCTGTTTTCCCAGCTATAGTCCTCAGTTCAGTTCAAATAAAACTCTTTTTCTAGTCTCATTATTGATTGTTTATTGCTTATTTTCATCAACAGTATTCACATTATAAGACTATTTGCTCAAGGTACTTCATTGATATTATCCAGTTAATTCTCACAACAGCTCTCACCCTAGTCTAAGCTATCATCCCAACACACAAGGACTTGTGCAATGACCCTTTCAGTTCCTTCCCGCTTGATTCATGCAATACACAGCTAAGAATTATCTTTCTCAAACACCATTTTTATGATCTCATTCTTCTGTCAAGAAGCAACAATATTTCCCTATTGCTAATTATATAAAACCTGGAACACAAATCTAGTCACATCTCCCCATTGCCACCACCTGGGGCTACCAGCATTCATCTCCCACAAGAACAACTGCAACAGCCTTCTAACTACTTCACCTGCTCCTTTTTTTTTTTCTTTTTAATTTATTTATTTATATTTTTGGCTGCATTGGGTCTTTGTTGCTGCACGTGGGCTTTTCTCTAGTTGCAGCAAGCGGGGGGCTACTCTTCATTGCAGCACACGGGCTTCTCATTGGGTGGCTTCTCTTGTTGCAGAGCACAGGCTCTAGGCACACGGGCTTCAGTAGTTGTGGCACTCGGGCTCAGCAGTTGTGGCTCGCGGGCTCTAGAGCGCAGGCTCAGTAGTTGTGGCACATAGGCTTAGTTGCTCTGCGGCATGTGGGATCTTCCCAGACCAGGGCTTGAACCTGTGTCCCCTGCATTGGCAGGCGGATTCTTAACCACTGCAACACCAGGGAAGCCCCTTGCTCCCTTTCTTATTCCTCTCCAACTCACTCTCCGCACTGCAGCCAAAGCGATCACTCCACTGGGCAGATCTGACATCACTTCCCTGCCAAAAATCTGTCAGTCGTTTCCCACTGCCCTTATTCTTTACAAGGTCTTCCATGAGCTGACCTCACCTCTCATCACTTTCCCCCTACCACCCACTGCCCTAGTCATGCTGAAATCTTTCCACCTACAAGGTAACATGCTCTCCTTTCACAAATGTCCCCTCTACTCCCAATTTCACATCCCCCAGTTTCTCTCTCCCATCCTTGACATCTTCGCTTGAGCATCTCCTCTCCCTTAAGCCTTCCTTGACCTCTAGACTAGCAGGCTCTCATAGCTCACTGGCCCCATGGTACTCTGTACTTCCCCTGCATGACATTCATCATATAGGTTTCCATAAGGGTCTGGGTCACCACAGTCTAAGTGCTAGCATGGTGCCTGGCAAAAAGCAGATGATGAATGAGGTTCTGTGAGATGAGTGAATGCAT
The DNA here is from genome assembly GCF_949987535.1 of Balaenoptera acutorostrata. Lineage (NCBI taxonomy): Eukaryota > Metazoa > Chordata > Mammalia > Artiodactyla > Balaenopteridae > Balaenoptera > Balaenoptera acutorostrata. Next base: position 17,389,258 of record NC_080072.1, read on the forward strand.
AAAAGGAGATTATGAATGGAAAACTAGCCTCTTGTGATACTCCCCACTGCTTTACCCATTTTTTTTAGAAATAACACCCAATCACCTACTGTACACAACCCCACCTACTCTTCAGCCCCTCTCAACATCAAGAATCAGTGATCTAAAATAAAATTTAAGAAATTTCAGAGAGAAGTTTAACTTAGTTTATGATGAATCTATAGATACACATTTTCAAAGGACAGTTCTCTGTTCTTGTCATTAAGATTGGCTTCTTCAATTAGCACTCGGGGTTCTCAGATTCCATTTTGCCATGGAGCAAGTGGATAACTTAAGGTAGTTTTCAACAATACACAGAAAAAAGCTACAGGTATTGCCCACGCATAACCCAGTGGCCTCAGGTATTACCCACAACCCTATGGGTTGTGAGAGTAATTTATGATAGCCAGGGCCAGAACTGAGGTAGAGGAAGGAGAGAAGGGAGGGGGGAAAAAGGAGATTCAAAAAGGCTTATGTTTTCATATATAAATATAACACCAGAAACCAAATTTGCAAGCCTTTGAGAAGATAGAAACTGACAACTATAAAGAATATCCCAACTTGGCATCCAGAAGTGTCTAGCTTGTTACAGATTATATAAAATACTGGCAACTGACCAGGGCTCAGCTTCCAGATTTTATACAGTCAACAAAAATGCTTCTGTTTGTGTAGGTTAAAAATATTCTACTCTTTTTGTCCTCAACTTGCTAGGAACAGATATTTTTAGTAAGAACCCAATCAACCTTATCAAAATCAAACATCAAAAGTAGACTAGAGGAACACTGGAAGCAAACATGCTATTTTTAGCTCTGCTGTCTATTCTCTGCTACTACCCACCAAATTCTGACTGCAGAGCCCATGCATAAGAGCTTAAGTTATTCCAAGCAGGTTCCTTCTTCTGACCCTTCCCTCCCCACCCCTCCCCCAACACCTGAATGCAGAAAACACTCGATTGATTAAAGATTAATACTGCCGCAAACCACGACAGCTGCCGTTCCTCTGAGTGCTTTTGCTGGGTGGGGAGAACAGAAAATGACAGAGAGCTTGCATCAGTATTCCTCTTGGGGATCTATTACATGGAGAGAAAATTGCTATTTCAATCCCCTTTTGTTGCTAAAAATAGCAGTCTCAATTGATTCAGGCAAACAGGGAACAGGCTTAGCCAGGCTGAATTTAGAAACCACTGAAGTCCTAACAGCAAATGCTAAAGTAGTCTAACACATGCCAGCTCATATTTAACAAAGAACAAAGAAGAGAGGCATGCAGCCTGCAAGTTAATAAAACAGCAGCAACTTCCTGCATTTTTATTAAAGAGAAGCAGTGAAAGTGATGCAAAATAAAGACAACTATAACTTGTTCTCATCATATTTTTTTAAAAAATTTTTATGGGAAGAAAAATCAGATTATGCATCAACCTTGATATTGTGGGCATTTCCCACAACCTCACGGTTTGGGGAAATACACACCTCTTCTCAAGTACAGTATACTACTATGGAAAGAAAAGGGTCAGTTTACAAACATGCTATCCCAGTACTGCATAGGCCCCTCTCCCACTACGTCCTCTTGGGTTCCCTACTGAACAGCTCTCTCTCTCTTAACCTTCCCTCCTTTTCCCTTGACCCAACCAAATAGGGCAGACAGTTATAATTTGCCACTTCAAAAACTAACAAACAAAACCAAAACAGAACAAGACAACATTCAAAGCACCCAGAGGTTCAGAACAGAGAAAAGGAAGAAACTGCAAAAAAAAGCAGGATCCCCTTAAGGCAGCTAATCCCCTGGGCCCACTTCCAGGCAAGGCCCAGTAATAACATTCTGGCAGCACCAAAACCCAAAAATATCTTCTGCCTGATTCTTTCACTTTACTTGGTTAACTGAAAACCTTGGCAGATAATGATTCATTTCAGTGAATGCCACATCCTCTTTAAAAATGCAAACCCGGGACTTCCCTGGTGGTTCAGTGGTTAAGAATCTGCCTGCCAATGCAGGGGACACAGGTTCGAGCCCTGGTCCGGGAAGATCCCACATGCCACGGAGCAACTAAGCCCGTGCGCCACAACTACTGAAGCCCACACGCCTAGAGCCCATGCTCCGCAACAAGAGAAGCCACCACAGTGAGAAGCCCGCACACCGCAACGAAGAGTAACCCCTGCTCGCCGCAACCAGAGAAAGCCTGCGCACAGCAACGAAGACCCAACGCAGCCAAAAATAAATAAATAAATAATTAAAAAAAAAAAAAAATGCAAACCCTTGCACAAGAATTAAAAGATTATCAATCCTTGTGCCTTTGCGTGATTTAGCGGATTCAAACTGCTTTGTGGCTTCCTTTGGGAATACCCAAAATGTGAGGGTAACACAGAAGGGGCCTCCTGAGAGTAGGAATTCTGACTGGGAACAAAGGGGTTACTACTTCTGGATCACAGGCCTAGTAAGATCCCACAGAGGAAAGCCTTTAGGCTTTTGCCATTTAAGTACAAAGGGAGTATGTGAAGTGGTTAAGAACATGGGTGCTAAAATCAGACCAGCAAGGTTCCAAGTCCAGGTTCAAATGCAAACTCTGCCAACTATCAGAAGCTACTTAACCTCTACTGTCTCAGTTTCTTTATCTATAAAGTGAAGACAACACCATCTGTCCCACAGAGTTACTGTAAAGACTCAATAAAATAATGTTAATAATAGTACTCATCATACTGGATTGTTTGAGAATTAAACAGCATAATGTATACAATGTACTTAGCATGGAACTTAGCATATTATAAATTCTCAACAAATATTAGCAATAGATGAGGAATAACAGAAAGTGGAAGGGGTACAGAAAGGAAAATTAAGAAGCTACTAAAAGTACATCAAAAGTATGTGCAACGGGGCTTCCCTGGCGGCGCAGTGGTTGAGAGTCTGCCTGCTAATTCAGGGGACACGGGTTCAAGCCCTGGTCTGGGAAGATCCCACATGCCGCGGAGCAACTGGGCCCGTGAGCCACAATTACTGAGCCTGCGTGTCTGGAGTCTGTGGAGAGGCCGCAATGATGAGAGGCCCGCACACCGTGATGAAGAGTGGCCCCCACTTGCCGCAACTGGAGAAAGCCCTCGCACAGAAACGAAGACCCAACACAGCCATAAATTAATTAATTAATTAATTAATTAAATTTTTTAAAAAATGTATGTGCAACGAAAGAAAAAAATAGGTAGGCTGGACCTCATCAAAACTAAATTTTTTTGTACATCAAAGGACAATATTAAGAGAGTGAAAAGACAAACCAAAGAATGGGAGAAAATATTTGCAAATCATATATCTAATAAGGGACCAATACCCAAAATATATAAAGAATTCCTACAACTCAACGACAAAAAGACAACCCAATATTAAAATGGGCAAGACCTGTATAGATATTTATCCAAAAAGATATACAAGTGGCTAACAAGCACATGAAAAAATGTTCAGCATCATTAGGAAAACACAAGTTAAAACTACAATGACAAACTAGTTTGGCCATAATTTTTAAAAAAAAGAAAATGGAAAATAGCAAGTGTTGGTCAGGATGTACAGAAAGTGGAGTCCTTGGGGACTTCCCTGGTGGTGCAGTGATTAAGAATCCGCCTGCCAATGCAGGGGACACAAGTTCGATCCCTGGTCAGGGAAGATCCCACATGCTGCAGAGCAACTAAACCCGTGTGCCACAACTACTGAGCCTGCACTCTAGAGCCCGAGAGCCACAACTACTGAGCCTGAAAGCCACAACTACTGAAGCCCGCATGCATAGAGCCCATGCTCCGCAACAACAGAAGCCACCACAATGAGAAGCCCGCGCACCACAATGAAGAGTAGCCCCGGCTCTCCACAACTAGAGAAAGCCCGCGTGCAGCAACAAACACCCAACACAGCCAAAAATAAAGAAAAAGAAAGAAAGAAAGAAAGAAAAAGATCTAGCAGTAATTTTCTCTGGGTGATAGTGAAATTATGCAATTAAAAAAAAAAAAGAAAGAAAGTGGAGTCCTTGTACATTGCTGGTAGGAAAGCAAGATGGTACAGCCACTGAGGAAAAACTGTTTAGTGGCTCCTCAAAAAGATAAACACGTATTTACCATGTGACCCATTAATTCCACTCCTAGGTATATACTCAAAAGAATTGAAAACCGCATTCAAACAGAAACTTGTACATTAATAGCCCAAAAGTTGAAACAACCCAAATGTCCATCGACTGATGAATGGATAAACAAAATGTGGCATATCCATACAATGAACATTACTCAGCCATAAAAAGGAATGAAGTACTGGCACATGTTACAATGTGGATGAACCTTATGTATAAACACTCTAAGTGAAAGAAGCCAGACACAAAAGATCACACACTGTATGATCCCATTTACATGAAACATCCAGCATAGTTAAATCCACAGAGAAGAAAGATTAGTGGTTGCCAGGAGCTGGGGAAAGAGGGATAAAGAGTGACTGCTTACTTGGTATGGTGTTTCCTCCTAGGGTGAGAAAAATGTGTTGGCATTAGATAGAAGTAATGGTTGCACAACACTGTGAATGTCCTAAATTCCATTGAACTGTGTACTTTAAAATGGTTAATGGTTAATTTTCTGTTATGAGAATTTTGCCTCAATTTTTAAAAGTCTCTTTTAAAAAAAGTTAGTAAAGATTAGCTTTTCACCAAGGGCTAGACCAAGAAAAGAAAAGAAATCGCTATTTCTCTTGCCGTATGGTTCCTTGAATTCAGGAAGTAAGACTTCAATTAACACATCATTCAATTTACACAACAGAATGCAGAGGAACCTACATTTGGATTGCTCCCATGGGTAGAACAGCCCTTTTACATGTATCTAAATTTATGGAGGACCTACTCTGTGCCAAACACAGTAGCAAGCACTTTACAGATATTTTAATTGTCCCAACACTCAATTAGTAGCTACCCCAGCAAGTATGTGAGGGTTACAGACAATAAGATCTTATTACACTATCTAATTTTTATTTTGGGGGGCCACACCATGCAGCTTGCGGGATCTTAGTTCCCCGATCAGAGACTGAACCCGGGCCCCAGCAGTGAAAGCACCGAGTCCCAACCACTGAAGTGTCCGGGAATTCCCAATAGCTAATTTTATAAATAAAGAAACCATCTCAGAAAGGTTAAGTGACTTGCCAATGGTCACATCATCCTAAATCTGATCCCCAGAACATGAACCCACTACACAATAGAACACTGACTTATAAACTTGAAAGTGCCTAAAACAGTCACATTTAGCAAGGATGCATGGTGCATACACAAATACTCCAGAGTTCCTTGCTCATTAATCTGATGATGCAGAATCCAACTTTATTTTTCATTATTCCTTAACCAGCCTCTTAACCCCAGACAATTTGTCTGGTGTTTTCCAAATATAACATGCCAGGGAATGGGCCCCATGTTGTGCTCAATATTGAGAAGGATGTTTCTCTTTACTCTCTACCCCCATTAGCCACCTTCCAGTAATCTGAACCTCTAAGCTTTACAGACAACAACAATCATTAAGTCCAGCTGACTTAATCACATCCTAGCCTCTAGGATGTCAAAGCCTGACTAATCTATTATTCGAAGCTAAATACTGTTCACAAGTTCAAAATAACTGGAAGCAAAGAAACAGAACTGAAGTTCTCTGACTTTTTATCTAGTTCTAATCCTAATGGTTAATTAGATCATGAGGGACTCCCCTGGTAGCGCAGTGGTTAAGAATCCGCCTGCCAAAGCAGGGAACATGGGTTTGAGCCCTGGTCCGGGAAGATCGCACATGCCATGGAGCAACTAAGCCCGTGCGCCACAACTACTGAAGCCCACGCGCCTAGAACCCGTGCTCTGCAACAAGAGAAGCCACTGCAATGAGAAGCCCATGCACCACAAGGAAGAGTAGCCCCCGCTCATGGCAACTAGAGAAAGCCAACGCGCACCAACGAAGACCCAAGGCTGCCAAAAATATAAATAAATAAATTAAAAAAAAAATAAAAACTTAGATCATGAAATAAGGCAAGGAAGGGAATTCCCTGGCAGTCCAATGGTTAGGACTCTGCACTTTCACTGTGGCCGGCCCGGGTTCAATCCCTGGTCAGGGAACTAACATCCCACAAACCACACAGTGCGGCCAAAGAAATAAGGCAAAGAAAAAGAATGAGTTGATGGCATAGTTACAAGATTCTTATCTCTGATATGTTACGTAATCCTGGCTCCATTTTCTTCTTCATGTGGAGTAGGTAACATTCAAATGACAATTGTCCAGTCTATGTAATTGTTTTATATTCAACATAAACCACAACATTCCCTCTACGCCTATGTAAGAAATTTACATCTCATAAAGGCCTACAGGCTTGAGGTTACTTCAACAAGTCCAAATTGGAACAGTCCTTTAGCTCAAAACAAGAAATATTAGTTCTTGACATATCTTATGATTATATGCATTTAACTGGAAGAGTGATAACTAAATCAAACATTTCCTTAGCTAATAAACAGTACGAAAACACACTATTAGGACAATAGTGTCTATTACATGAGTGTCCTTGAAATATATAATTCAGGCCTGATAAAAGTGAGTTATAATGAGATCTACTTGGGAATTCCAATAATTAAATTCTTTTGAATGGTCTGAATTTATACACACCAAGGTAGATATATATACATATATATATAAGGAGGGTCTAGTGTAGATTGTTTGGTTTATTTCAACCAAATTCAACCAGTTTAAGCTCTTAACAATATTCTTCAGATAAGAAGTGGGTAAACTCCTCCAACAAAGAGACCCAGATTTTAGTCACTTTGATAAATAAGTCCCTTCCAACTAAAAAGCTATTCTGCTTTCAACTAGGTTTATCACAGTAACACTGCAATAAAGTCATATTTTGAGCCAGAGTTTCCTAGTAAATAATTTCTTTTTCAAGGATCAAATGCTTCCCTAGCCTAAATGTTCATGCTTCAGCCAAAGAAGCCTCACCACATCCGCAGGTACTTTACACCCAGAAGAAATCAAATTCATTCTGACTCAGGCCTGGTCAAGAACTTCAAAACATTGTCCAGCAACTATACTTCAATAAAAAATAAAATAAAAATAAAAAAGAACTTCAAAACAGCTTCCCCAATAAACAATTTATGATATATATCTTGAAGATTGGCTAGTATCAACAACAAATTTGAGGAAGGAAATGAAGAATGCTAATCTATTCTCTCCAATAATTTTTTTTTTTTTTTCTTATCCCTGAAAAGCCAAAACCATGGAAGCACGGAAGCACAGTTCCCTCCTATCAGACAACATCTAGCTGAATCCTCTGTACTTTTTAGGAAAACCCAACACTGCCCATGAAATTATGCTAAGCAACTTAACGACTATCACACTTTTCAAAATGAACACTCAGTGAGATACATTTTCAACCTAATCTTTTTAAAGGAGCTTCACATAACCCAACACCATGTTTCTCAGTTACAGAGATCATATTCTATTGATATATTAAAAAGGGGTGAGTTGACTAGCAGTCAGGAAACCTTGGTTCTAGCCCTGGTTCTGCTAGCTCAGTGAACCTCGACCACTAATTAACATTTCTGAGCCTCAACTTCAGCATCTTTTTAAGTGTAGTCACATATTAAATGAATAGCCAAGACCCTATGGTTCCATGACTATGATGACTATAAAGTCATGGTCATGACTTCTTTCTCACCTTTAATTATTGAAACAAACACATCCAAAAGTGTTAGAAACAGGAGACGTCAAGTCAGAGCTATGATTTATGATAATAAAATAGACCTACAGCTAGCTCATCTTTAGAAAGTCAAGACAGAAAGAACATGAGTAACAATCAAAAACTCTTTTAACTGTTTTCAACTTTTCTTCCAAAAAAAAGTTAACAAGAAAAGTAGAAAGCTTGAGGCTTGTTTTATAACTTTATTTCACCTGTGAACCACTGGTGTTCTGGAGGTGGTAAAGACCAGTGAAATGATTTTCTGCTTGTTGCTTGAAGCCTGCTTTTATTCAAGTTCATGAATAAGTCCTCGCTCAGATGCAATGGTTAGGTAGCAAGCACAGCTGTCTGGGAGCATTATGGACCCAAAGGACACATACTCTCCTCTCTTCAAGAAGCTACCTCCTTCAAACATTAATTCTAACAAAAGGCTGATCTAAAATGAAATCTTATGTACTTTTCAGCAGTCCCATTTCTTTACTTATACCTCTTCTTATTCCGCAAAGGAACTGTGGCAACTCACTGGTCTCTAGTAAAAGTTTCCACAACTTTTTCGAATGTAAATTATTTAACAAAGTCTCACTGTCTGAACTAGAGCTGAAAAAGAGAAACAATAAGGTCTCTGATGCCTGATGTTAAAAGTTGTGTTGTTTACTGACCTACTCACCTACCTTACAGGTATGCTGGAAGGATTAATACCATCTGCTATTTAATGTTTTGAAAACATCTTCAATTCCTCACAAGATTAGGATGCCTCACTGCTCAACTCATAAATTTCAGTATTCTACTAGATTCTAGTAAATGTACAGTAGCCCTTAATTGTACAGTTTTTCTTAATTGGTCATTGATCCTTAAGAAACAAGGGCATCTGAAGCAATTCTTTAAATGTCATGCCTTTCCATGCCATCTGCTGGCCCTTACTAACTTAATGCTCTATTGCCTTTCCTTTTTAGTTTTTCAGAATGAGCATGACCTTTAAGATGCTGGTATACTGCAGCATTGTTTGCAATAGCAAAATCGAAACCATTCAACAATAAGGGACCACTAAATAAATTACACAGAATATATAATTAAGAATATATATACTATATATGGATATAGTAGATATACAGTATATAATTATGATATATATAGTAATACATAGTATATCCATACATATGTATACTACATATAAAATATATAATACCTATATTATATATGATAGTATGTCAATACAATAGAAACACAATGCAGCCATCAAAAATTATAGCACCAAAGAACAGCTATTGGCAGTGAAAGGTGTCCATGATATATTGCTAAGTGAAGACAAATTGGAGAAAAACCATGAGGAACAAAATTGACTAAATTTGTTTTAACGACACTTATTTCTCGGGAAGACCCTTAGTTGGAATTTCTAATGACTATTATCTAATAATGAGCCAAAAGAAGCTTATCAAAAACCTAGCTTATAAACAAGCCAATTCCCAGATGCAATAGTAGGAATGACAAGTACAATTGCTATCTTTTATATAAAAAAAAGATTTACACATACATATGTATGTGTATGTTTGTTTGTGTGTATGTTGGAAAAAGTCTAAAAGGTCATACATAGACCAAGAAGTTGATGGTAGTTACCTCTAGGTAGAGGACTGTAAGTAATTTTTATTTGCTTCTTTTTACTTAGCTGCATTTTCTAATTTTTCTATAATAATTAAATGTATTTCTTATATAATGTTTTTTTAAAGTTTAAAATTCAAATAAAATTATATTCTGTAAGTGCTAACTTAAACTGAATTACACTATGGAAGTCCCTATGTGGTTATTGCCTCAATGAGATGGTCTGTTCAATTCAATTACCATTTAAAACCTAGGATAGAAAAGCACTTAATAAACTCAGGCTTTCTAGAAATGAAACAAAATAAAGAGCTGAACCTATTCTACCACTTCCGGAGAAGTGGACAGCCATGCCCACTGTACACTCACTGCTTCAGTCCATCTCTCCTGACCTGAGACCCAGAGGTATAGTGGGGAAAACAAAGAGAAATAGGACTGATCAAAGGCCAAAAAGGATAAGAGGGTATTGAGAGGGGAATTTGGCGGGTTTTCTACTGTTTTACCGTAATACCAAGTACTTGGAGAAAGACAGTTGTAAAATTCAGCATTAAGAGATGATGGTTTACTCTATGAGGGCAATTTATATCAACAAAGTGCCTTATAATCATGAGTTACTTTTCTAGCAAGCTAAAGATTCAAACAGACTCAAAGTTCCCACAAAGTTGTCCCTAAACTGGATCTTCCCTGGAGCCATCTACTCAGCTTTCATTTAAAGACAACAGAGCCAAAATAGAAACTAAAAAAAAGTAACGACAACAGAGCCACTTTTAGTGAGTCAGCTGATAACATATAACATAAGAATAATTAAGGAAATAGGACTGCTGCAATATTTTACATTGAATTTGTTCCCTCTTGGCCTTTAAATAGGCTACGGTCTTCTCTGCATGTGCTACCTGACTACACAATTGTCACCTTCACTGAGAATAAACATGACATTGTATCATGATCGAGTCCTCCATGCAATGTATATATAAGTAAGTTTACCCTTCAGGTAATAACTGTGGTCTCATATTTATATACTGTATAAATAAAATCTGTTTTAATAATTATTATATAAAGCAAACTCCCCAATTAACTTAATAGAAGCCTTAAGAATCTTTTTGGAATGTAAATATCCCCTCCTACTTTAGCTATTTTTGTAAATTTATATTCTCTTACACCAGGTTTCCTTAAGAATAGACCACACCTGTATGCTGATGGATTGGCAGCTTCTAATTTGGGACAGAATGCATACAAGAAACCAGATGGAAATTTTAATAGACAGGCCATGTCATAACATTTATTCTATAAGAGCTATTCAGATACTACCTAAATGTGCTTAATCTTGGAAACTCAGTCCATTAGAAGGCCAACACTGAAGCTGCAAAAGTCCTTTTTCATTTAATTCAAGAGATAACCAAGAGAAAAACAAACAAAAAAGATACTCTCTCTATGAGCAAAGGATTCTAATGGTACCTGATGAGGAAAGTATATGCTTGAGGCTTAGTTGTGGGAAGACTATCTGTGAAGTATGACAAGAGTTCTGGACCAAATCACATCTACTGGTAAGCCGAGTCGTAGAGGTCAGGGATAGAAGTGTTTGTATGAGCCATCTCAGGCCCAACTCAGGCCCTCGATTTCTCCTTCCTTCCTTTTCTCAGGATTTAGGTATGCAACCTACTTACACTCCATTAGCATTACTCTCACCTACTTGATCCTCTGGACTAGAGAACGAGATGCTATCTCTCTGGCTGCCTCTTTCCCTGTTCTCGAAGACAAATAACCTGGTCCAAGCTACTCAACTACCTCAATGCACTCGTCTATACAATGGAAATAGCATAGTACTTAACTCAGAGACTAGGATATGAATATGGATATCAAATCCTTAGTTCCTGGCACATAATTAGCATTATATGTGCTAATTATATGTGTCAGCCATTGTTTCATTATTAGTACTGTTTAGAACAATGTTTGACATAAAAGCACTATATACTAGTATCGTTACTGGTGTTTGAAGTATCTGATTGCTAATTGTTATATAAAGCGAGAATAATAACATTAACACAGAAGATTTTTTTAATTTAGAAAACTTACAAAAATCTTACATTCTTGGTTCCTGACTACTTGATGACTAACACAGAAAGTCCATTTTGGGGATGGCCCTCCATCCTTTCTTACATTTATTGTGTATTTTCTCTTAGCCTTCATTTACTAAAACTCTATTGTTCTCTTATGACCTAATTAAATGGGCCTTCCTTTATGAAGCTTTTTCTGAAGTCCACCTCCTAGTATACTAATAACTTACATTTTTATTTTGTTTATTTTGCCTCTCTCCCTAGTTAGAATAAAAGCTTTAGGAGGGTAGGGACTGTTATATTTTACTTATTGATGAATCCCTGTGCCTAGAATAGGAGCTGGCATATAGATTTTCAATAAACATTACTGAATGATGAATATTCAATCTGGCCTGCCCTAGACCTCTTATTAGATAAATAATACCTATCTATTTAAGCCACCAGACTCAGGTATTCTGTTATTTATAGCTGAATACATTCCTGACTGTTAGAGCACTATAGAATACTCATCAAATATTTGTTATTATCCCTGTTATTGCTATTACTGTTATTATAAATTAACTAGCATTTATTATGTGCTTACTAGGTTCTAGGCATGATGGTCCATATCCTTAGCATATTGCTAAATAAGCACCATCTTTTTTAACCTTTACAGTCAGTAGCTTCAAGGTACATACCAATTTTGTAGAAGAAGAAACTGAAGCTCGGAGAAGCTAAATAATTTGCCCAAGGTAACAGAACTAGGAGATGACAAGCACAAGTTGAAAACCCCAATTTCTGGCTCCTGTGCCTACACTCTTCCCCAGTAAACTATACAACCATGTCTGTGAAATATCCACATATATCTTCTCTCTTTAAAATAACTATAAACTCTACAAGTCAGGAAGCCTGTTTTCCAAGCCTTGGTATCTACCAGAGCAATTAATGTGTTAGGACCTGAAGTATCTACTCAGTAAACATTTATTAGAGAGATGGGCAAGTGAATACCACGCCCACTTTGGAAATCTAAACTTTTATAAAAATGAGACATGAGTATACTTTGTTAAAAAAAAATGAATTTACTATATTTATGAGCTGCCCCTTGCTTTCTCTTAATTGCAGGGATTCTCCTGTTGTGGCTGTATCTGCCACTCAACCATCCAGAATAAAAGAAGGGCCTCCTAACAAATTAAATGATTGGTGTTGTATGTATTTAGAGATAATGATGGACTTATTTTCAACACAAACCAATAGGCTTTCTGCCACATATAGTAACCCCTAGGCCCTTACGCAGCTATCCCTCATGCAAAATAATGCCAGTCCCTAGTTGGGTGAGACAAGTAAATAAACACACACACACACTGCATACAAATACATACATAAAACAACATATCTGGAGAAGGCAGTCAAAAACTGAATGGGCCCATGAAGAGAGCCTCCAATGCACACATTCCTCTCTTCCTTGCCTACAGCTCAGTAATCTATAACAGTTTTCCCGTAATAGATAATAAGCAGAGATGTGTGAGCAGCTGCAGAGAGATGAATGAACTGTGTGATGCTGAAAATCTGTGAATTGAAGTATCTAATACATGAATTGAAATAAAAAAAACAATTCTCCTCCTCCAAACAGTTATAGGAACAAATCAAAGGGAAAGGAAAAGAGTTGGAGGGAAAATGAGACAAAGAATAAAATCCGGTCTGTGTGACACATTTATAAAACTGATGGCCTGTCAGCAAGACACTGATGAGTATTTTTGCAGGATAAAAATGGCATCCCAATGTCTAAAAATAATCCCTTGCGCTGCAGACCTGTCTGGTTCAGCTACACCACTGGAATACAAACACCCTCACTCACTAGCACATTTTGACTCAAGGTTTCAAAAAGAAGGAAAAACGGAACGTTTTGTTACCAAGAGGACATATTTTATGTGGTTTTCAATCAGTTATGCTCTCTATAGAATATCCATTTGAATTTAAATTAAGTTTAAATGATTTTCATTTACTAAAAAAGGTAAAATAAGTGGTAACAGCAATAAACCATTAACTCACCTTATATAAAAGACTATTTCCTCCCAGCCCAATTATACTAAAATAGAGTGGCATCATAACCATCTCGTGATAATAGCCTAAAATCACAATTTGAAAATAAAATCATGAATTATTTCTAAGGCTTGCTGACTTGAATGGCAGATCTAGTCAAAACACCATCTCCAAATGACTCTGGAGATAGGGTGAAAAACCTATTATCTCATTTTGCATCTGAACTCCACAATAAAAAGCTGTTAGCTCAAATGGCAAAGTAAAGTTACTGTCCTTCACAAGCAGCACTTTAATTCATCAAAGCCGTTCACCTTCCTCAATTCTGCTTTATGTAGTTAGGAGTCTGGTCTCAGCTAAATGCTGGTTTCAATGCTAAGAGTTACGCCCCTCTAGAAGGCTCTCCCAGAACATTTTGATTACTATCATGCCACCATTTTTAATAGTAAAAACGAATGAACTCTCCATAACAATAGCATATGAATAACAAATGACACATGACCCTTTATGACCACGCCCAGTTGGAATAAATAGGGGAAAAAAACCAAATCGACATTCTTTTCAGGGGCGCATGAAGTTTTTACAACATAGTACAAAAAACACTGCCTAGGGCTTCCCTGGTGGCGCAGTGGTTGAGAATCTGCCTGCTAATGCAGGGGACACGGGTTCCAGCCCTGGTCTGGGAAGATCCCACATGCCACGGAGCAGCTGGGCCCGTGAGCCACAATTGCTGAGCCTGCGCGTCTGGAGCCTGTGCCCCGCGACGGGAGGGGCCGCGATAGAGAAAGGCCCGCGCACCGCGATGAAGGGCGGTCCCCGCACCGCGATGAAGAGTGGCCCCCGCTTGCCGCAACTGGAGAAAGCCCTCGCACGAACCGAAGACCCAACACAGCCAAAAATAAATAAATAAATAAATAAATAAATAAATAAGAAAATCCTTTAAAAAAAAAAAAAAAAAAAAAAACAAACACTGCCTAACTCTGGAAGGTATTTGGTTGTACTACTAATTTCACAGTAAATGGCTGCACATTAAAAAATATATATCCTCCAATACACATCCATATGCTTCACTGCATCTCAATCTAAATAGTGGCAAAGTTTCCTAATGAATAAAAAAGCACGTATAAAAAGCCATAAGATAAAAAAATTTCATTTTTAGGAGTTTTTATTATCATCGATCTTATTTTCATAGTAGGTATCACAAACTTAGTAACGGTCACAGTAAAACTCTTGATTCCCACTTCAAGCTTGCTCCTCTTGCAGACTCCCCATGGGACCACCCATCAGCTACTCAAGCCAAAAGCCTAGAAGTCAGCTCTGATTCCTCCTTCTCACATCCTACACCCAATCCACCCACAAGACCTGTCTACTCTATCTCTCACATATATACCACGTACAAGCACTTCTCATGCCCTAAAGCACCATACCCTAGTTCAAGGGGCCACCATGCACATCTCCCCTAGATGACTGCAAGGCTCCTTAGTGCCCATCCAGCTTCCACCCTTGGCCACTCCAGTCTATTCACCACACAGCGGCCAGAGTCACCTTTACAAAAGTGAATGGCATCACGTCACATCACTACCCCTCTTGAATTCCGCCATGACTTCCCAATATTCAAAATGAATAAAATCCAAAGTCCTTTCCATGTCCTATGGGATCTTTCATGGCCTCATCCATACCTACCTCTTCTACTACCATTTTCCCCCTTACACTCCACACCTAGTCACACAGCTCAGCCAAAGGCCTTGCCTTTTCTCAAACACACCAAGCCCAGTCCCACCTGTTGGTCTTCTTACTTGCTTTTCCCTCTGTCTGGAACACTCTTACTGTAGAACTTCACAAGATTGGCTCCTTCTCATCACTAAGGTCTCCACTCAATATCATGTCTTCAGAGAGTGCTCCCTGACCATCCTACCTAAAATATCCCCACCACTTCACCACTCACATACCAGTTACTTTCAATCGTCTTTATCCTTCCTTTATTCCATCAGAGCAATTATCACTATCTGTGATTCTATTATTTATGGAGCTAGTTGATTATATTCAAGGAGGGAAAGATGGATAATAATCTCTATGTCTGCCTTACACATCACTGTATCCCCTAAAAGACGTACTGTACAAATCAATCATCTACAGCAGCAAAGAATACAAATTCAAATACCAAATTATTTCCAGATAGAAATAAACTAAACAAGGACCTGTTTAATTTTCAAGCAGAATTTTCAAGAAGATATAGAGGGCACAGGATTGGCAAAAGATTCTCAAATTAAGAAATGGTCTCAGGGTAAATATCAAATCAAGGGTTTGTCCCTAAAATCTTTTGTTGAGACCCTGGAAATATTTAAGGTATTATCTAGTAGACTCTTCTCACCTATACAAAGGGACTTGTAAGAATCGTAAGGACCTTGTCTTATAGATGCAAACCAAAGACAAGTCTGTCTTGGAAAAAATAATGGATGTAGCTTTGGGGACATAAAATCAACCCCCAATAAAATTCATAGAAAACCCTCAAAGTTTCTAAGAAAATTGTAGTGCTAAAAGCACTACCATCTTGGACTAAAAGAGAAAGAAATAGTTCAAAATGAAAAAATGTGTCTGGGGAGGGGGGTCCCAACTTCATATAGATAGGAAGCAGGTTGAAAAAGCTACTCAGCTGCAAATATAACTCATCTCTTATGGAAAAGAAAAGCAGCAGAGGAGAAAGCCAGAAGACCAAAGGGTAGAGCTGACAGTCTCAGAAAACAATGTACTAGGGAACAACTCCCAAGGAGCAGAAATGGGCACAAATCAAAGAACATTTTCAATATGTGGAATAAGAAAACTGGCAACATAGTGCCCAGCTGGATTTCAAAATTGCTATGGACCAGTGATGGCTATGTACTTCTCATTCTTCCTTTTTTTGAATGGGAATACCTATTGCAATTTTCCTGTCCCTGTCTCACCAGCATATGTTGGGTGTGGGTGGGTCAGGTGAGTGGGGTAGGCAACTTGTCTTCTTAGTTCATAGACCTCTAGATCATAAGAAGCTGTACCAGAGCAGAGGTGCCTGAGAAACTTCATGTGCATCTGTTCTTTATTTAAATGATAAGGTCCTCAACTTCAGGTTGAAGTAATGGGATAAAACTTCTCCAAAACTTCTGGAAAAGGGGTAAGTGTATTCTGCATATGAAAGAGATGTGAATTGTTATGCTCACTGTATGTTAGGGCTGACTGTAGTAGATCATTTCCAAAGATGGCTGCAACAATATCTCCCATCTTATGCCACTTTGCTATGGGAATCTGCCACTCTTCCATCAAAAGGTGGAACCCTTTCTCTCCCACTTGATTCTGGGAGGGTCCTGTGACTTGTTCTGACCAAGAGAATGTGGCAGAAGTGACACTGTATGATTTCCAGGTCAAGGCTTTAGGATACCTTGCAACTTCTGTTTTTACCTTCTTGGAACAATCTCATTGCCATGTAAAGAAGCTCAACCCAGTCTAGTGAATGATGAGAGACCACCTAGAAAGGCCACATGGAGAAGAACTGAAGCTCCCCTCAAAGAGTTCCAAGGCCACAGATATGGAGGTGAGGCTGTCTTGAACATTCCAGCCCCAGTGGAGCTGCCCCAGCAATTACCATGTGAAACAAAGTTGTATCCACTGAGCCCTGCCCAAATTCCTGATCCACAAATCATTAGCAATAATATATTTGGTTGCCTTCTTAAACCATTGAGTTTTAGGATAGCTTGTTATATACAACAGGTAACTGAAACATTGGGTGGAGGGGTGGGAAGGCCAGTGTGAATAATAAAAATGTCTGAATTTTTCAAGTTTGAAAAAAAACACATTTTAATACTTTTAAACATTCACAGTGACTTTTAGGATAATAACCTAGGACTCATTTCTTCATTCACCAAATATTTACCGAGCACCTAATATGTGCCAGGCACTGTTCTAGGCCCTGGGAAAACAGCAGTGAATTAAAGTCCTGTGGAGACAGCAGGAGCAAAGGTGTGAAAGTAGGAACAAGCAAGCGAAACAAAGAGACCTTTAGGGATCTGCTTTAATAAATAAAATGATTTCTAGTAAGCACATCAATATTGTAAGTTAGTGTTTGCCAAATAACTAAACCTAGTTTTAACTTTCTCCTTGAAATTGTTACTTGGATGCTTTATCACTGTACCAGGAGTTCTTTTTAGCCCGGCCCTTCTTCAGGCTGAGCTAGAAGAAAAAATGAGGTCAAGATGATTTAATACCACTAGTAAATTTTGAACACCTGAGTTTTCAGGTATCTTCAATGTACTAAATTTATTCCCTGATTAGAACATGAGCACTTTTGCACCTTTGCTCCTGCTGTCTCCTCTTCCTGGAGTGCCCTTCCCCCACATTCTTCACCTGGAGGACTCCCGATGTCCTCATCAGTCAGGGGCTTCTCCTGCTCTTCCACTGCATCCTTTGCATAAATAGAGCACAGTATTGAACATACTATATTACTAATTTCTTATTTATTTGTTTATTTGCCCCCACTAGATTGTTAGTTCCTCCAAGGGAGGGCTGTTCTTCCATTTCTAACCCAGAAATCTACGTATAATCGTAAATGAAAAATAAATGTCTGTTGAATGAATGAGCCTTAAACTTTGATTAAATCATGGTTCCCTCACCTGTAAAATGGGGCTAATAATCCAAGAAGAAGATTGAATTGCAACTGCCTGGGAAACTATAAAGCATCATTCAAACTTTTTAACATTATTTACCAGACATGATTTGGTGTGTTGGGTTTTTTTGCTTTGTTTTAATCGGTCACTCCATTTGCAGTCAGTTGTCATATCCTGTGTATCTGTACTTTAACATGTAATTGTATTTAACATGAAGAAAACCTTCATGGTTTGTGCTATACCCAAAGGGCAAAAACACTTTAATTTGTGGGTTTTAAGAGTCACAGAATTCTAGACCTAAACAGACACATCAACTTAGTTTTCAGAACAAAATTCCTCTTCTTTCCACATAAAGGTAGTTATTTTAAAGCCAGATGTTTACATATTATAGAATCTCAGGCAAGATTATAAAAATGCAGAGGACTGAATGGATATGCATACATCCCATCAGAGTCATGATTCAATCCCTGATATATCTATCACTCAGCAGAGGCACTTTAAATCTACACTGTCCATCACAGTAGTCACTAGCCACATGGTTATTAATTTTAATTTAATTTCAATTAGATAAAATTAAAAATTCAGTTCCTCAGTTGCTCTAGCCACATTTCAAGTGCTCAAAGGCCACATGTAGTTGGTGGCTACCAAACCGTACAGTGCACATATAGAACATTCCCATCATTGGGCTTCCCTGGTTGCGCAGTGGTTAAGAATCCGCCTGCCAATGCAGGGGACACGGGTTCGAGCCCTGGTCCGGGAAGATCTCACATGCCAAGGAGCAACTAAGCCCGTGCGCCACAACTACTGAGCCTGTGCTCTAGAGCCCACGAGCCACAACTACTGAAGCCCGCGCCCCTGGAGCCCGTGCTCAGCAACAAGAGAAGCCGCCGCAGTGAGAGGTCTGCACACATGAAGAGTAGCTCCCGCTCGCCGCAACTAGAGAAAGCCCGTGTGCAGCAACGAAGACCCAATGCAGCCAAAAATAAATAAATTTATTTAAGAAAAAAAGGAAATATTCCCATCATCATGTAAAGTTCTATTGGACAACACTGCCTTCAGGGAAACAGTTTCATATCAAATTACTGAGAGAATTCTTTCAATATGGCTTTCTGCCTGCAGTAATGAAAACAGTGTGATAGTTCAGAAGAAATGTTAAACACAGGGATAGTCAGAACAAAAGGAAATATATCATTTTTTCATAGGTTGAGAGGATGCAAGTTTATGTAAAAATTCATTCTTTGAAGTGACTAATATTCCAATTAATGGCAATACTAATTGTCAATGCTAATTTTGTTTAGCAAACTTTCCTCCCTGAAATACAGACCTTTTTCTTAATGTACATCTTCAACATCACCATCTTTAGAGTTTGGGTAAAAGGAGCAATCTTCTAAAAGCTTTCCCATGTTAAAAGTCTGATCACTGGGCTTCCCTGGTGGCGCAGTGGTTGTGAATCCGCCTGCCAATGCAGGGGACACGGGTTCGAGCCCTGGTCTGGGAAGATCCCACATGCCATGGAGCAACTGGACCCGTGAGCCACAACTACTGAACCTGCGCGTCTGGAGCCTGTGCTCCGCAACAAGAGAGGCCGCGATAGTGAGAGGCCCGCGTACTGCGATGAAGAGCGGCCCCCGCTCGCCGCAACTAGAGAAAGCCCTCGCACAGAAACGAAGACCCAACACAACCAAAAATAAATAAATAAATAAATTTATAAAAAAAAAAGTCTGATCACTTTCTTCAAATTAATATATCACACTATACTTTTAAAGTATTTTATCTCCTAAAATATATAAAGCATATTTTATTTGGGACTCTAATAGCTAAATGTTAATTCTATAAAATCTAACTTTAGAATACACTTTTGGAAGAGTTTCTAAAGCATTAAAATAAATATCTCTGCAAACTTATCTGAATTTAAAAGATGGCAAATCTATCCAGTACTAAGATTTGTATTTTATATCCATGAAGTAGGTTCTTTTCTTTTGAAATATTAAACAAGCTTCCAAAAGTGGGATGCAAAGATGGTTTACAGAAATTGCACAAATTCAATGGAATTTTCAAAGAATTTCAAAATATAATGGTAAATTATTTACCCAATTGAAAAAAAAACTAAGTATGTTTGCTTTGGGCTCTCTTGGGAGGCAAAATATGTATTTATGTTCAAGTACTAAATTAAAAACCAAAGAAAACTTCATTTTAATAAAAATCACCTTCAATATAAATTTTTAGAAAGTGTTTGGTGCTCATCAGCGCCCTCTAGAGTCAGTTATTACAGTTCAAAGTGAACCAGATGTTAAAACAGTAATTCATTATTTAAAATAAAAGTGATACGGACTTCTCTGGTGGCTCAGTGGTTAAGAATCCGCCTGCCAATACAGGGAACACGGGTTCGAACACTGGTCTGGGAAGATCCCACATGCCACGGAGCAACTAAACCCGTGCGCCACAACTACTGAGCACACGTGCCTAGAGCCCGTGCTCCGCAACAAGAGAAGCCACCGCAATGAGAAGGCCGTGCACCGCAACAAAGAGTAGCCCCCACTCGCTGCAACTAGAGAAAGCCCGCGCGCAGCAATGAAGACCCAATGCAGCCAAAAATAAATAAATAAATACATTTTTATAAATAAATAAAATAAAAAGTGATAAAGTAAAGGTAAATAATTTTTAAAGAACTTAAATCACAGTCATATCATAATTTTCCCTCAAAAATTTCAAAATTCCCCTCTAAAAGTCCGCATACACTTTTTTAAAAAATGAGTTCAGTTTGGCAGTGTCTCCTTTAGATATTTATATTGTTTTGCAAAAAGATGCTTCAAGTGAAAGACACTATGCCTTCTGAAGTTTACTATGCAAAGATTCTTGCTCCAAAACCTGCATTTTTAAGATTTTTAAGTCATGTATTTTTATTTCTAGTTGTCCTCCATATGCCTAAATTTTAAGAATCACTCTATGTGTAAAAAAGTTTACCTAATATATACTCCATTAAAATAAGATAAAGGAAGCTTATATTTCTTGAATATGTTGAAAATTTCAAATGACAATTCACTGTAAGGACAGTTGGCCCAGGTTTTTGTAAGAGTCAAGAAAAAGAAAGCCTGTGTTTACTATTTCTCAGATATCACCCACTAAATTATTTTAGTGAAACATATCTCCAAGTTTCCACCAACACAAAAACTAACATCAAATCTCTTTTTATGTTTCCCCTTCAACTGAGTGATCCAGTTCTCCGACCCTAGAAGTGCAGAGCCACAAAGGAAGCCTGCAGGCACAATGTGCCCATCATCACGCAGAATTCAGCACCCCCTAACGCTGGCTTCATCCCCCAGCCCAGAGCTGCACATGTACCAACCCGTGTTCTGAGCATGCGCCTCTGCAATGCTCTCAGGGGCTCAGGCACACGCAGTCACCATACCCACAGATGAAGCCTGTGGTCACCAGAAGACCACTACGTTCAGGCCAGCAGTCAAGAGCACAAGGCAGCAGCCCTTTCTGTTCAGAAAAGAGGGGAGTAGTGGTCCATTCACAATTTTCTGAACGCTTTAAATATGCACAGGTACAGCAGCAAGATGTTTATTGTGTACATCCACTAAATTAATTTCGGGTTTTCTTCTGTCTCTTTAAAAATTTTTTTAAAAAAGTAATTGTTTAAGCTCATTCTAGGGGGAAAACTCCAATTACTCCCTACTCTCAGCTCTTACTAAACTTGCCTGATGTTTCATAAACTGCATACACCATCACAGAGGGGACAAAACGCGGCAAAGCGTTGCATCAACTACTTTGATAAAGCAATGAAGTCAAAGCACTACTGATAAATCCCTCTTTGGACGTTCAACAAACCCATAAAGAGGAGGGCTAATGCATAGTATTCTTGCTTATGAGGGGTAAAAACAAGCTCTTTCTTTTATGTAGAAAATAGTTATGCAGCTTGGCTCTTGACGTGTTACATCGCCTCCTCTCTGCTGCTTATTACCTGGGCTATTTCACTGCCCTGTGTTTTCTCCACTGGAGGGCACAGTTAGCTAAAAGAAAATTTGGTGAAACCTAATTTGGTCTGTTCTACGGTTCCAGAAAAAGTATGGGTGGGAAATGAGGTTAAAGCTGCTCTCAGAAAGGATGTCTCAGTAATATTTCTGAATTTTACCTATCTCTGTTCTCCTTGAAAACCATTATAAAAGATAATCACTAATTGGCTAACAGCCAAAAAATATATATTCTAAACACCACTATCTATATAAAGCGTAAATAAAAGATGAGGCGGAAAGCAAAGAATGACTTTTTAAAATGGTGAAAATGACCCACTTCAGGTACAGAATAATCTAAAGAGTAAGTGCAAACAGAAATTCTCCTCTTCAACAAGCATATACACGACTACTAAGGTCCCAACAAGGCATCACCATGAGAATGTGGTGTTGAATGACTCAGTTCTTTTGCAATGACGTAAATCATAAGCTCAGAAAAAATAGTTTTTTTTTATTTTCTGGTTTTTGCATTATCATTTTAGAGATAAGCCAATAGGGGATGCTATTCAGAAGTTCATTTATAGCTGCCTTTGCTTTACAAACCTAATCAATCATAAGGGTGTAGTTTCAATATGCTTAGGAAAAAGATTAGCAAAGAGACACAAACACTGCACTTCTCGATAAAGTCAATAAATGTACAGCTTTCAGAGGAGCTTAGAAAACAACAGTCTTTTGTTGTTTTAAAAACTGCTTTTGAATAAAACTGTTTGTAGGCTCCAAGTTATCAGTAAGCTTTCTAAGCTTTTATTGTGTTGAAAGTAAAGTGATGGAGGACAACTCTGGATATTACCCAGGGAATCACGTTTTATTAGGTCAAATGACAAAACATTAACACTTAGTTTTTTATTACAAATAGATCAAATTAATTTTTTAAAGTAGCAAATGGGGCAGAATAACTTGGGTGGGATTAAGCCTTCAGAAAGATCTTCTAAATATCATGTACATTTAAACAAATTATTCATGTTATTTTAAGCACATCAAAGAAATCCAGAAGTTCCAGCTAGGATCGTCTACATAATTCAGTGGCAGGCAGACCAATCCTCTGCAGTCCTAAGAGAAGAAAGAATTCGATCTGCCTGGTAACACAATTGATCGCTCCCAATCCTTTTCCCCATTTATTTAAATCATGGCTAACCATAAGAAGAGTCTTCTAGGCAGAAGGATAAACTAGTACAAAGTCTGTGCTGTAGATGCACAAGGAACAGCAAGGAGGCCAGGATGGTTGGAGTGGAGAGAGGCAATTGCATTCAGGTCTGAGTTCAAATGTCACCTCATGAGAAAATCTTGCCTAACTACCCTATATAAAACTAGCAGGGATACAAACTTCCTCTCCATGCTCCTGTTATTCTCTATTGTCTACCTTGCTTTATTTTTCTTCTTAGTACATCTCATTGCAAGACTTACCAAATATTTATTTGTTTGTTTATTGTCCATCCTTCCCTATTAAAATGCAAGTTCCATGAAAGCCAACACTTGGCCCATTTTGCTCACTGCTATCCCCCCCAGCACACTGCAAAGTATCCGGCACACCACAGATGATCAAATATTTGTTGAATCAATTAAATGAGAGATTAATGATGGGAGTATGGAGACAGCCCGAGAATAAATGATACAATATCCATGATATATGTTGTATGCCTGATATGAGGTGCCAATACCAAATAAGGGGCAGAAATGGTCGTAATATAAAAATGTAACAACAAATACAGAAGAAAAAGAGGCATAAAGACTACAAAATTAAAACTGGTGATAATAGCTGTCCTAGTCTTCTTATACTTGCCTTTGATCTGTTACCAGAGAATCAGATTCTTTCACTAATCAGCAATAATACCTTACCTTAAATAATACCTGTTTCTTAAACACAAGAATAGTCATCTTTCCAAAACCCATGAGTGTTTCACCTCTGAAAGAGGAAGGCAGGAAAAGAACACACACACACACCCCTTCATTCAAGGGACAAAATGTGAGTAAGTCACCGAATCTCTCCTATCAGAACTGACACACCCACACAAAGAAGCACAGCTTCCCTTGAGCCCCAGCGATGGTGCATGGCCAACCTGAGTCTTGACAGGCCTGAGAGGCTTAATTTCTTATTGTACTACAGTCCTTTTAGACTTGGTCTTTGCATTACTGCTATTCAAGATGAACTCAGTCTCTATCTTCTTTTTAAAATAGTATTTAGATTCACACATCAGGCTCTCCTGGTTCTTAAAACAAACTCAGCATCAGTAAGGCCATATCCCCATCTGAGATACAAAGCAGAATCCATGTCCCTAAGCTCCTGTATCTTTGTTCCAGCTTTTCAGTGACTCAGATGGCACATTTCCCCATTTGGACTTTAAAAACAAGGGAATTTAAATAACACTGAATCTCTAACCTTATACTCGATTATTGTCCCAACCAGGAATATATGAAATAGATTTCATAATTTTTATGTTAATAATACATTAATATGGGGAAATGGCAAAGCTAAGAATATACCACCAGGGTAATGAACACTACTGACTTCTTACTGGCTTTGAAATGGAATTAGAGAGAAATAAGCTCTAAGGATAATAACAGACCCACACATAACATGCACCCACCCCACCTTCACTTCTTCATGTCCAGTCCTGATCCTTTTCCAACTCAGTTGAACTACACTGGGTCAAAGTCTTCAGATTACTAGGTACTCCCTAAAAATAAAGTTACTTAGACTAACTTAAAGTAGACCATCTTATGACATTTACTTCAAATTAATTGAAAACCCAATATTCCTAAATCATTTGGTAACAGTTCTCAAAGAATCTTGGCAATAAGACAGTTTTCACATACTTATACTCTTTGGCTTTATAAACTGTAGACCTGACTAAAACAATTTAATGGCCTAATATGGCCAAGAACTCAATGACCAGCATAATCAGGAATGAGACTTTATTTGTTTAATGAGACGTGCAATCATATCTCATACCAAGTTGGCCTCCTTTCATCCATTTCAGTATTCAAATGAACTGCAATATATTGTTTATCCAAGTCTATAGGACCTTAAATCAATTATAAAATTTTACTCAAAACAAGAAAATCTCCCTACTTTTCTACTGAATCTGTAGGTTAGGATGCTTTCAGCTGAAATAACAGAAATAGCTTTAAGAAAAATGGGGTTTATTATCTGAAAACAAAAGGAAGTGTAAGGCACCACCAGAATGGGTGAATTCAGCAGCTCAATGACAGAATCAAAGACCCAGATGCTTTCCATCTTTCTGCTCTGCAGCCCTCAGTGTGCTGGTTCCTTCCTCAGTTTGTCCCCTCTGGTCCCAAAGACGGCTACAGGCATCACATCCTCACAGACCAGTACCCTTCCTTCTGCCTCTTTTGAAAGGGGAGGAAAGCTTCTCAGAAGCCCTCGCTCCAGGAGATTTCTTACATCTCATTGGCCAGAACTGTGCTACATGCCCATTCCTAAACCAATCTCTAGCAAGGAGAGAGGAATCATCAAAATAAGTGTAAACTACGATTGGGCCCCTGGGTCTGAGGAGAGGGCCATTCTCCTCTGAAGTATATGGTTGTCCAATACCTATACAAATCTGGCATTCTGTCAACAAGCAACCAACCACATCTGCCACAACTCCCTCAAATGCTGTACTCACTCTGTACTGACCATATGGCAACCATCTCCTGTTTAGTAGATCAGAACTAAATTATGGAGAGGAAGAGATTAATTCATACCTTAATGCAAACATAATCCTAATGAAGTTCATTCAATATTTAGTCAGTCATCTGTATTTATAAAAAGTGTAAAAACACTTAAAACAGGCTAATCCATCAACCAGCCTGAGAGGTAGCAGAACTCCCATCCACAGTGAAAGATTATAACATATATCAACTTATGCTTCAAATCTACTATATTTCTTTTATTATTTCCAGGAAATAACTCCTCCTACCTTTTCCTGGGTCTTTATTCGTTGCTTTGTTTAAAGAAAATGAAACCAAGGGCAAATATGGTGATGGGAATTAGAGCTAAGCCGGTAGTGCCCTGTCCATATCCATGCTGACCATACCATTGGACAGCACATTCCAAATGTGTCTCTTCGCCCCAAGGGCTTTATCTGGGGGCTGAAGCCAGCAACACCCAAGTGCACAGTGGACATAAGTACTATCGAATTAGTGTTCCTCACCACCAACAGCCCTCAACCAGTGACTAATGGCCATTGGTATATAAAATACTTGAGCTTCCAGGCCCTGCAGGTGAAGTAGCTCTGAAACTTGAGTTCTACACTAGCTACAGGTGATCACAGGTCTTGATAATAGCCCCTTTATTGGCTGTGTTCCCTTCCCTGTCTCCCTCCCTACTGGTGTTTCTTGGGATCATCTTCCAAACAAACTAATTGCACTTGAGTCCCTGTCTCAGTATCTGCTTCTGGGAGAACCCAAAGATAGGAATGCAAAAGGAGAGAAAAGTAAATGTTTCCATTTGAAGAAACATTAACACATTGACAAATAAAAAAAAAAAAAAGTAATTCACAATTTTCAAAGAAGTAATGTATTTTGAAGCAAGTATTATTAGAAGATTTGGGTGTTTATACATGGTCCTAATCTTTGCTATATTTTTAAAAATCAGAACCAAAGTACATCCGGAAACTATTTCCTCATATCAAAGATAATACTTTTGCTCTGGAGAGCTAAAAAGTACCATTATGTCATCAATGTCATAATTCATAAGAATCTAGCTTAAATGAAGGTTGGAATAGAAAACTTTTAACTAAAGAAAAAGTACCCTCTGAATATCTTTAAGCCTGAGACAAAAACAGTAGGGTACCGAGTAAGAAATGACAGGAACTTCTAATTACCTCTTACAATAACGCTTCTAATACAATAATGGAACTTTAAACAGTTATGTCAAACTTGAGAGTCTTCCAATTACATCAGAGTTGAAATGACACTTCACTGCCAATAACTTAACTATAACCTTAATCCATTATACCTAACCATAGCCATTGCATATATTAAAAATAAAGTTGAAGTATTTACTTAAAATTAACATAATTTGTGGTTAAATTAGTTTAACTTTTCATGCAGAAACCCAGCTTACATCAACAAAGTTGTTTAAAAAAAAAGTTTTAGGTATGTTCTAAAATTGACATATATTAGATAATCACTTCAAAAGAAACTTAGGTGTTGATCATGACAAATGTGCAACAGATCCCAAAATAAATCTCTGAATTTGAACCTCACACAAAGGCTCTGATCAACTCATGGGGCAATTCTATTTTCTAGGTTTCTAACTGAAAATGGAAGGAGGAAAAAGGCCCCATTGTCCCGTTTGTGCATAATGCTTTGTACAGTGTTTCCAGACACGATTCAGAGACTCAATATCTCTGAAGATATACAGAGTGGGTATTTTTAGACATAATTTGATAGATGCAATAAACAGAGAGGCTGACTGAAAATTCCACAAATAAATGTCAAAGGAAGGTGGACTCTGAACTCAGGTCTTCTGATTGTGTTTCCCTGCTTTTCCGCCTAAAAAGGAAATAGCAAACATTTACCAAACTAAGCCACCAAGTGCTACATGGGATACACTCAAACAGCTCAAAAATAATGTTCTCCTTGTCCTAAGATATTACATGTTGAGGCTCCAAAGTTTCTATAGATCGTAAGATATAGCATATAATTTTTGACAACTATAATTGATTGCTGAGCCAAAGGACTTTGGTAAGGAGCTCAGAACATCAGGCTCGGGCCAGTGCTAATCTACAGGAAGACTGCCGGACATCCACCCAGAACCACACGGGAATCACTGCTTTCCTCCCAAACCTGCTCCTTCTCTTTGGGTTCCCACGGTCGGTGCCCAGTGTCAGCCTCTGCCGCCTCATTCACCCACACAACATACCTGTGACGAGGGCCCAGGACTTCTACCTCTGTCTCTCGTCTGACTCCCCCGCTCAGTCCCTGCCCCATGACCTTAATCCAAGCCACCATCACCCATCACCAGTCTCCTGCTGGTCCCCCCCCCCCCATCTGCTGGGTGGCTACCTCCACATCCATTCTCCAAAATGCGAGAGTAAGCGGTCCCAATACAAACTCGATCATGACACCTACTGCTTAAAATCTTTCAATGACTTCCCACTGCCCTGAGAATAAATAAAACCCTCACGGAGCCTCAAGGTCCTTTAGGACTGGCCCGCTGCCCATTTCTCTAAGTCTTATCTCTTGCCTCTCTCCTCTCAAGGACTGTCTGCCCAAAGTTCTTGAATGCTCTCACTTTCCTCAAGGTCTTCACGCCAAGTCTTCTCTCTGCTGGAAAAACTCCCCTGTCCTCCAACCCCCCACCTGCCCACTTCTCATTCATCAACGCAGTTTGCAGAGTTCACAGGAGTTCCAATCCCAGGGGCTCCTCCACTTCCTAGCCATGTGCCTTCAGACAAACTGCTTGACCTCTCTATTATCTTAGCTTTCTTTCAGTCAGATGGGGATAGGACCTACCTTATTGGAGTGTGTGAGGAGTAAATGAATTCACTGAGGCATTTAGAAGAGTATCTGGTAAATGGTAAGCTTTTTAACATTTTGTCTTATTACTATTATTCACATCATCATCTTCCTACTACTTTTCTTCCACACCTTGGATTAAATGTGACTTCTTACAGAAACTTTTTTTTTTTTTGAATGGTCAGAATGGCAGATTTCATTATTATTTTTTATTATTATTATTTATTTATTTATTTTTGCTGTGTTGGGTCTTCGTTTCCGCGTGAGGGCTTTCTCTAGTTGTGGCGAGTGGGGGCCACTCTTCATCGCGGTGCACGGGCCTCTCACTGTTGTGGCCTCTCTTGTTGCGGGGCACAGGCTCCAGACGCGCAGGCTCAGTAGCTGTGGCTCACGGGCCCAGTTGCTCCGCAGCATGTGGGATCTTCCCAGACCAGGGCTTGAACCCGTGTCCCCTGCATTGGCAGGCAGACTCTCAACCACTGCGCCACCAGGGAAGCCCCTTATAGAAACCTTTAAACCCCTGAAGAGGTGTTCCCATAGCTGGCTCCTGCTAAACTTTTCGGAGCTGCTTATGTAATGATCTGTGTCCTCTACTAGAACAAAGAAGGTAGCGACCAAGGCTTTCTTGCTCACCACTAGTTTCCAGACCCAGTGCGGTACACCAAGCACATAGTCAGCACACAATGATTATCTGCTGAATGAATGAATGACCCAATTCCACTGTTTAATCACTACAAAAGTCATTCAGATTGCCAACTATAATCGAAATTTCTTCTGGTTAAACCTAAGCCCATTTTGCTGCTGTTTCCTCATTTGGAGGACTTTAATTTTTTGTTTAAAGAAAAAGAACATCCTCTCCAGTCTATTGGCCCAATAAGAATCACTTATATTAATTTCACAATAAGGATAATTTTTTTAAATCCATCTATAAAGAAAGAAAGCAGACTTAAAACGTTCTTGTCTATAAATGTAATATATATAAACTAAGAAATGGGGCCACTAAAAAAAAATCACAAATAGAAAATAAGGACATATTGTTCTCTCAATTCTTTTTTTTTTTTAATAAATTTATTTATTAATTTATTTTTCGCTGTGTTGGGTCTTTGTTTCTGCGTGAGGGCTTTCTCTAGTTGCGGCGAGCAGGGGCCACTCTTCATCGCGGTGCGCGGGCCTCTCACTATCGCGGCCTCTCTGGTTGCGGAGCACAGGCTCCAGACGCGCAGGCTCAGTAGTTGTGGCTCACGGGCCCAGTTGCTCCACGGCATGTGGGATCTTTCCAGACCAGGGCTCGAACCCGTGTCCCCTGACATTGGCAGGAAGATTCTCAACCACTGTGCCACCAGGGAAGCCCCTCTCTATTCTTTATAGTGAAGCTTCCAAAGTCCTCAGCTATTCTTCCTATGGTCTTACCAAAAGCAAAGTAAAATTTCAACTATTTGCATCTACCAAAAACCATTCTTATTGACCCCACTACCCTCACCCCCGATCTCCAATTAGTGAAGACTGGGAAATACTGGGTGTGCTGCTTGTGGTTCTTCTCATTGCATAGCAACACAGAGAAGTTTCAAGTTTTCTCTTTTTTTTTTCTAATCTATTTCAAATGCACAAACACAGAACTAGCCTAAAATAGAATCTCTATTTAACTGTCAAAGTTATATGTAAATATTTAGTACAGAAATCACTTGAAGTTTTAACACTATTATAAACCAAGCGCTGGTACCAAGAATAGCTATCTGGCTAAAAAGCCTGCATGTATAGTCCACTGCCTTCTTCTAAGGCTAGCCCGACCCCAGTCCAGTGTTTCCCAAAATGCATGATCTTAAGAATCAACTTAATTTGTTAAAAATACATTTTCCCATGTTCTTTTCTTAGAGAGTTTGATTGAGTGGGTCTGTAGTGAAGCCCTAGACTCTCTATTTTTAACCAACACATCCAACTGATTCTTATGTCCCATGGATATTGGCATAAACAGACCTTTCACTTTCAGACAACATTTGAGGAAGTCTCCGACGTATAAGCTCTTGGATAGGAACTGCAAATTGCCTTAGAATCACCCTTATCAGGAGCTTCGGCAGGAAATTTGGCAGGAGCCCGGACTCAGAAAACCTGGATTCAATTTCTTGTGTCATTTACTAGCTGTGTAACCCCTATACCAGTCCCTGCAGCTCCCTCTGGTCCTGGTATATTACGTGGAAATAATAACTACAGGGTGGTAATGGCAATCATTAGAGAATACTTGCAAAAGCAATTTGTAAATTAAGATGTCAACATTACGGTAAAATTTCATGAATTCAGCCTCCTCTAATTCAGAATGTGTGAACATCATTGTCTAACCCCTGTGTTTTTTTTTTTTCACATTATCTATAAAGAGATCATCCCCCCCTTTCTCATGACAGGCAATGATAGGTATTGGAACACACAGATAAGAAGCTGCTCCCCATTCCACAGCAAAATTATGACTGAATGTGCAAGATTAGGAGATCTTGCTTACTTTATTAAGTCTGTTTATGTGACAAGATGGGAGTTTCAGCAATCATTAAAGCAAGCTTGGCAATATTTCTACTGGAAGTGAGCTTGGTGGTGAGCAGTTACTGCCGGCATTACAGTAAAACCAATCTGGAGAATGAGATTTCTACATACGAGGAAGGTTAAGGGAACTCTAAAACTGGAATTTAAACTTCTAAAGGATACTGCACCCTTTGCTGGCCACCTTGAGAAGCAATCCTAAAAACTATACAGTATTTCCTTGGCAATTTAGTGTCATCAACATCATCTGTAGTTAGGGCTACAGGCACAGCCAAGACTATAGATAAGAAACATTGGATCGACCCACTTGGCTTGTAGCACTATACATAGTGAAAAAGTCCCCGGGTCTTAACATCCATGTAGGAGTGTACCAAGAGTAGGAAACATGGTACCCTCGGGGCTACAGAGATGTGTGTCATTTCTTCGAGAGTTCAGGCTCTTGCACAGAGAAGGCTTTTCGCCCCATACCAGTTGCGGAAATGGGATGAAGTTCAGTTCTGCCAGCATCCTTACTGTTAGCACTCATCACCTCTGCCTGTCCTCCTCACCAGTTTTCCTCTCTTAATTCATCCCTGACAAGTCTCTTCTATTCTGCTGTCAGAGCCTGCCGCTCATCACTCCTACCACTGCTTTTAATCAACCGACCACCGATGCAACCCCCATTTTCTGCTCTTTGCCACTGACCCTCTTGCCTAAACAATCTCTAACTGGATGAATGAACTTGAGCAAGTCATTACCTCTTCCAGCTTATTTCCCTAATAGTTCAACTGAAGAGGTCACCAACAGCCCTTCCAGTTTTGTTATTCTATCATTAGTCTCTTCTGCCTCCTAATGATTTTTCAATTTTCTCAAGTTTCTCACAAAATGGCTGACTAAACTTTTGTAGATTATCAACCAACTGCAGTATTCATTTCTTTCCATGAAGCAAACAACGCATATATTCAATGCTCTGTGGTTAACTTTCTAGCAGTTATTAAGTATATACATTGACCATTCAATGCCTTTACTACCAAAGAGATTTTCCAGGAAATTCAGCTCAATGTCCCCAAAAAGTCTGAAGGCTCTAGAAGGCGTGGGTTCATTTTCTCAGGCCTTTAAAATAACAAAACTACATTTTGGTCAACACATCCTAGAATTCAGTTTTTTCACTCATTCATCTCAGCCTTACCAATTAGCAAGGTTTCACTGGAACTTTCATTGGAAAAGTCTTTCTTACTAAAAGAAAGCCTACTTGTAACAATTTTATAAAGACTTGGGGATGAATAATAAATATATCCATTAATATTGAAATGTTTATTAAATCTGGCAAAGTGGTTGATTTCCTACAGCAATTTCCTAACACAAGTATGAAGGAAGATTAGCTTATTACCAATGCTACACAAGGACATCTCTTTGCTCTCACTGCATTTCACACTTTCAAAACTGTTATCCCAGCTCTGCTACAATAATTCCATAACCAGTCTTTGTCTAGTCAGTCTGGGTTTAACTTCAATCTAGCTTTTTAGGTGTCACTTGAGGTTTTAAAACAAAGAGGAAAAAAGGCGTACAAATTATTTTGTAAAACATAACCAAAAAAATACAAAAGCAAAGCAAAACACCCCATCCCCATCAAAATATAATTCAAAGAAAATATATTCATTTACTACGTATTATTTATTGTGCACTCTCGAGGGGCTTGTAGTTTAGAACAAAGTCATGAGTGCAAGCACAGACACACACACAAACAACCAAAAAGGTAAAGTGTGGAAAAGCCCACAAAAAAGCACAAAACAAGCACTATCAGAGTTCCAAAAGTACATGATGGCTTCCATGTGGGCAGCTGCACATAAACATTCAGAATCAGGACTCTGAAAAGTAGGTAGAATTTCATGAACAGGAGGAGTAAGGAAGAGTGAACAACAGAAGAAAGAGCACTCCAGGCAGAGAGATCAACATTCAACAACCACTGAAACTACTGAATGTCTCTGCACAAGCAAAAGGACACAGAAGCAGAAAGAAGCGTAAGTACAGGCACGTCTTGGACACAAAGACATTCAGGGCGGTCTAGTTCCAGGGTCTATACTATGAGAACTTCTTCCTGAGGTTATAATCTATATTTTGTTTTCAGACTAAATAATTTCATTTTTAGAGGTGGGGAGACCACTAATATTTCTTAGATTTACAACTAATAAGAGAATATAGAAAGAGAAGATAATTCCCCACAAAAAATACATTATCCCTCAAAAACACTGGAATACCTGAATATTTTCATTCATTCAACAACTATGTATTAGCACTTATTTTGTGCAGGCTCTGTCCTAGGCACTTGAGATACATAAGTGAACAAGAGAGACAGATCTTTGTCTTCATGGTGCTTCCATTCTAACAGGGGTAGACAAACAAGAAATGTCATACATGAGCAAAGTATGCAGTATGGGAGATGGTGACAAGTGGGGTTTTCATCTAAACAGGATGAGATGGGAGACTGGAATTGATGTATATACACTATTGATGCTATGTATAAAATAGACAACTAATGAGAACATACTATATAGCACAGAGAACTCTACTTAATGCACTATGGTGACTTAAATGGGAAGGAAATCCAAAAAAGAGGGGATATATGTATATGTATAGCTGATTCATTTTGCTGTACAGCAGAAACTTACATAACATTGTAAAGCAACCATACTCCAATAAAAATTCATTTTAAAAAAATAAATAAGTAAACAGGATGAGAAGACATTGGAGGGATCTGAGCAAAGGATCACATGATCTGACTAGAACTTTTCAAGGATCACTGGCTGCTCTGTAAGAACTGATTATAGGGGAGCCAAGGTGGAATCAGAAGGACAGGAGGCTGTTATAATAATCAAGGCAAGAGATTTTGGTGGCTTACACCAGAGTGGTAGAAGGAACTGGATACTGGATATTTTGAAGTTAAAGTCAATAGGATTTCCTAATAGACTGTATGTGGGTGAGAGAAGAAGAGCTGAAAATGACCCAAGGTTTTTACAATGTAGTTGAACAGAACCAGATTTTTCTAAGTCCATCGTATCTCAGGTTCACTAATGGGGACACTTAGTAAATCTTTTCACAAAGCAAGCAATTCTCCTGGAGTACTGTGAATCACCTCCTAATCAATCTATTCACAACTTCAGATTTCCAATAGTTTATCTGCTGAGTGAACTACATTTCTTGGTTTCAACAATCTCTGTTCATCAAATAAGAGCAATGTATACAAATAAAGATGTCTTAAATATATGTTACTTGGCATCCATAAAAACACATAAGATGTTACATGAGAACCTCATTTACATCTCATTTCACTGTCATAATAACCCTGAAAAGTAACAGCCCCATTTACTAGATGCAGAAAGTTATGCTCAGAGGTTAGCAATCTTTCACCAAGGTCAAACTTCTTAGCAAGTAGCAAAGCTCAGACCTGCTGTACTGACCCTAAAGCCAATCTTCCGTTAGCGTTACTGTTCCCCAATGTCATACTCCTGAGAGGCAGTAATTGTTCAAAATCTTTAGTTCTCTAGTCTTTCCTCCTTTCCCCCAATGACTAGATCATTTAAGTAGAAATAACTTCACTTAATAGTGGTAAGGATAACTTTTCAGAAACTGGATAGTCTCCCTGGAATTGCCAGTTAGAGAGACCAGGCAAACACGTTTTTTCACCAGACAAAATGAGTAAGAAAACAAAGCATTCCTTCTGAGACGGATGTGTGGCAGGCTTCTCAACTATCACACCATGGTCCTATGGAGTGACCTCGAGAAAGCAATAACCCAGTTTCAGGGTTCATGCAACGTTATCATCCAGTCCCTGGTCAAGAGTAGAACTTCCCATACCACAGTGATTAGATTTTCCCCCAGGGAGAAACAGTCTTTGAAAGATGATAACCAGAAAGTGCACAGAAATGGCCTCCCTTACTATAAAGTATGAATTTGCATTTTTTAAAGGCAATTTTAACTGAGATTATGTGAATAATCTGCTCTTCTCTATCTCTGTGACAATGCAACAGCTTCAGAAAGATCATAGAAGCAAAAACTTCTGTTTAAAGTTGCAACTCAGGGCTTCCCTGGTGGTGCAGTGGTTAAGAATCCACCTGCTAATGCAGGCGACACAGGTTCGAGCCCTGGTCCGGGAAGATCCCACGTACCGCGGAGCAACTAAGTCTGTGCACCACAACTACTGAGCCTGTGCTCTAGAGCCCGCGAGCCACAACTACTGAGCCCGAGTGCCACAACTGCTGAAGCCTGAGCACCCAGAGCCCAAGCTCCACAAGAGAAGCCACCAAAATGAGAAGCCCACGCACCACAACGAAGAGTAGAACCCTCTCTCCACAACTAGAGAAAGCCCACTCGCAGCAACGAAAACCCAATGCAGCCAAAAATAAATAAATAAATAAATTTACTTAAAAAAATAAAGTTGCAACTCAGCATTACTCTTCTGCTTAAAATCCCCACAATTGTCTTCCATGTTCTTAAACAGCCCTGCTCACTGGCCCCTGAGCCCCTCTCCACTCCCATCTTACATCATGCCTACCCTTTCTTGGCTCCAAGCGCTCAGGCCTTGTTTTAAGGGGACCCTGCTCTTTCCCACCTCAGGAGCCTAGCACCTGCTGGTCCCTCTGCTCTGTCTGCTACTCTTCACTTCCCTTCAGATCTCAGCTCAGTCATCACTCTGACCTTCTTTCACAAGCTCCCATAGAACCAAGTGTGTCTGCTTTCCACCACTTAACAGGGCAGTCTGTTCCTGATTCCTGTTTGCCATCCCACTGGTCTGTTACAAGGTCCATGGCCAGCCTCAGGAGGATGTGGATGGTGGGTGGACAAATGAACAGTGTTGGATCACACTCTCCACCAAGATGGTGAAGGCTTCACCCTCCCTGCCTCCTAGCCTTAATCGTAATCTATCCCAGAAGGCAGAGATACAAATTGCTATATTTTAATATTTTTATGTTCAGGAAAGATGAGCAGGAGAGAAATGGAATAAAGGATCTGTGCTACAGACTGAATTCATATGCTAGAAACAAAATGTATATATTGAAATCCTAACCCCCTCAATATAATGGTATTAGGAGGTGGGGTCTTTGGGAGGTGATTGGGTCATGAGGGTGGAGCCCTAACAAATGGCTTCAGTGCCCTTATAAGACACCCCAGAGAGCTCCCTGGCCCCTTCTGTCATGTGAAGACAGAAAAAGACAGCTATCTATAAACTAGGAAGCAGTTCCTCATCAGACACCGAATCTGCCAGCACCTTGATCTGACTTCCCAGCCTCCAGAACTGTGAGAAATGTTTGTTGTTTAAGCCACCTAGCCTAGACTAGTTTTGTTATAGCAGCCTAAACGAACTAAGACACACTATTAAATAAAATTTCTTTTAACTTATCCTTATCTACAAATGGCTTTAAAGGCAATGGAATTGATCTATTCAAACCCACTTACCAATGTACTCTGCTCACTAACTAAATCTTTCAATAACTTTTTTCTGAAACTGAAAATTATCCTCAACCAACAAAAACAAACAGAAAATTAGTTTCGAAGCTCAATAGTCTCACTTGAGTAGCAAAGGTAATCTGTTTGCTGAAGATGCAGTCAGCCAGCTAATAACCTTTTCTTACTAAGCCTTATCTTGTCAATTAGCTCAAGTGATTAATATATAATGCTACAAAGGCTAATAATATTACTAATACATTACTAAGCATTTATGTACTAGGCACTGCACCACCTATTTTACACAGAATAAGTATTTTCATTTACCCTTCACAACAATCCTATGAAACAGGCTCCAGTATTATCCCCATTTTGTAGATGAGGAAAGTGAGGCTCACAGATGTTTACTACCTTACTCAATGTTACACTCTAGTTTAAACTGGAGGAGCTAGAATCCAAGTCTAGATTTGAGTCTCTGAGGTCTCAGGTTTGACCCTTAAATAGGGAACTTATTATTGCACAGAAAGGAAGAGGAAGAACAGAAAAAAAAAAAAAAAAAAGGAAGCAGGAGACAATGGAGGCTGGTGTGAGGTTGGAGGGAACAGCTCAGAGTACAGAGGCTGAATTTCTAATTCCAGGAAACCATCCTCTTTGGTTTTTCCTCCAAATAAGACCAGGGCATGCTTTTAGGGCCGATCCTCCAGTTCCATCTGTTTCCTCTTACACAGCTCTAGCCCTAGTGCTTTAAGGTTGCCGCTGCTAACTCCAATCTGGAGACTTTGCTCCATTTAGGCCTATGGACTCCCTTTTCAGAGATGAAGTGAATAATTAATAAATATCTTCAAGAACTTTTATGACTAAGTTCATCTGTTTCTCTGCCCTCCACCACCTGCCCTGCTTTAAAAAAACAAAACAAACAACCAAACAAAAAAAACAGCTTTTTTAAAAAATACTGTGATCAACATCAAAAACAAATTCACCAGCAAGAACAGGTCTACCAGAATGTCAACAGGGAGCATATTACACTAACCAAGCTGGACCTCTGGAGAGTCACTAAATCCATTTGAGACTGCCAGACTGATAAACAGAAAACAGCATTCAAGGTCAGGTACTGATGCCAGTCAAACCCTTCGCTTTGTTAAGCACCTTGAGTGCCTTTCCAATGTGTTCATGGTTACAAATCTGAAGAAAATCCCGAGCTACTTGATTCTAAAATGTGCTACTTATCCTGAAATGCTTCCAGAATTACCAAGCATATCCAGATTTGAAAGTGTGCCTTAAATCAAAAAGCAATAAAGTTCCTAAGGTATAAAGGAATCCACCCCAAGTATCCATGTAGTCTGTAAGCCAATCCCCACCACACACAACATGTAGATGTTGCATAACGGACAACTTGGCTTTGCATCCTGATCCTGTAACTCACCAGCTATGAAACCAGAGACGAAGTCATTTACCTAAGCCCCTATTTCCTTCTCTGTACACTGGGGATTTTGGAGCACAACTCAAAGAGAAATTAATGATAATCTATGTGAAGTGCCTGGAACACTTCAAGCATTCAATAAGTGATAGTAATATTTCTTCCGGACTTGCCAAGTTAAATAACATTTCATACATACATATGTACATACATAATCATGTAATACCTCAAAACCTAGTTAAAGAAAGGGACCCACTGTCAGTGGGCCCTGGTCACTCAAGTAGCCTTCAACAGTTTGAGGTAACTAGACTAATCCTGCACAGCTGTCCGATGTAAAAACAGTAATTATGTACCACACCTGATTTTGAGAACCCTTTGATTCTTGGAGCTTGGCTAAGCAGAGCCAGCTTTGACGAATGGCTTTTCCACAGGAGAACCCCACCACCCCATACCCTTTTTAGGTCCTCATTGTCTACTGAATTAGGAAAACCTTGCAATACTACAGAGCCAAATGAGTTCCATCAGCTTTGGAAAATCTCAGGGACCTGCTAATGCAGATGTGCAGAGGGCAAAATACAGAGGAGAAGACCCTTTGCAAAATCTAACTCACTCCACAGAATCGAATATTTTTTGTTGTTGTTGTTAAACTTCATACTTTATTTGGATTTCATTAGTTTTCCTTTTTTATTTAATTAATTTTTATTGGAGTATAGTTTGCTTTATAATGTGTTCATTTCTGCTGTATAGAAAAGTGAATCAGCTATACATATACATATATTCCCTCTTTTTTGGATTTCCTTCCCCACAGAATGGAATATTATTCAGCAATTAAAAAAAAAAATGAAGCCACTGAAACATGCCACAACATGAAGGAAGCTTGAAAACACTGTGCTAAATCAAAGAAGCCAGCCACCAAAAGCTTCACATTATCTCATTCCATTTACATGAAATATCCAGAATAGGGAAATGTATATAGACAGAAAGACTAGGGCTCGAGGGGGTGGGAATGAGGGAGTGACAGCTAATAGGTACAGGGTTTCTTTTAAGGAAGATGAAAATGCTCTAAAATTAGGTTATCATGATGGTTGCGCAACCCTGTGAATATAATAAAAACCTTGAATTGTACACTTTAAAATGGGTAAATTGTATGGTCTATGAGTTATATCTCAATAAAGCTATTTTAAAAATCTAACTCATTAACTGATTAGTGGATCCTTCATTCTTTGCTGCCTGGAGCTATATCCTCTCCTTTAGAAACTAAGAGCTCAGAGTGCTGTCTCAAGTTTAAAGGATAAAATATCGTGGCTTTGGAAGTATAATTACCTTGTCTTTGCACCTATCACCTCCACTTTATTTTTATTTTCTTATTTTTTTTTAAAGATTATTTATTTATCTGGCTGCATTGGGTCTTCGTTGCTGTGCGCGGACTTTCTCTAGTTGTGGCGAGCGGGGGCTACTCTTTGTTGCGGTGCACAGGCTTCTCATTGCAGTGGCTTCTCTTTGTTGCAGAGCACGGGCTCTAAGCGTGCCGGCTTCAGTAGTTGCAGCACGTGGGCTCAGTAGTTGTGGCTCACGGGCTCTAGAGCACAGGCTCAGCAGTTGTGGTGTACGGGCTTAGTTGCTCCACGGCATGTGGGATCTTCCCGGACCAGGGCTTGAACCTGTGTCCCCTGCATTGGCAGGCGGATTCTTAACCACTACGCCACCAGGGAAGTCCCCACTTTATTTCTACATCAATCATTTTAGATGAACTCCAATGATGGAAACTTGCTCAAATAAATGCAAAATGTGTCTACGCTCAAACCAAATTCTACAGATTACATTCTCTGTTGCTCCACAGCAAGGACTATTCTCTTCTTAGCACAAACTGACCACCTTTGTTAGCAATCTTCTTTTCATTACTTGCTACAGTGACCTTCAAACAACTTGAAGCTCCACTTTCACAGGATCTCTTTGTTCTCGGAAGAGATACAGAAAGTGTCACATTACAATGGCAGGCAAGAGAGTCTTACCTCCTAAATTGGCTAAACCCACCTGCTAGGGACCTAGTGAAATCAGCGTAATTCACTTGAGTGGGACTGTTACTGGAGAGAACTAGGGAAGGGATGACCCAGCTCTTGATTAGAAGATGAAGGAGATAAATTAGAGGATGGGCCATGTAATGGATGGTCTTAAAAACCTACTAGACTAAGGAATCTGTGGTCTGGAATATTTTTACAGATTGCAAAGCACAACTGTATTTCAGGGATTTTCCCAGTTTTTTTTTTTTTTTTTAATGTCTAGAAGAGCTTATATCTGATCAATATGCCAGTTACTGTGGGAAAAGACAAAAAATGAGGACCCACAGTCCCTGCCTCTCAGATTCTAAAATCTGAGGGGGAGAAATTAAACATACTCACATACAGAGACTTAAGAATAACAAGTATAAAAATATACTACCAACTCAACACACATTATTATGTAATACTTAAAATAATTGGTTATGGAGAGGAAGATGTTAAATAAACATCAGTATTAGAAACCAGGCAATGCCTCCCTAATGACACCAAGGTGCCCTAAAACCGAGTTCCCTTATTGAGTTTATGATTAATCTCTCTACCCAAAACTTTATTCCTTCTCTGGTCCCCTCTGACCTCAATCCTGTGCTAACTGAACACTAATCAACCAGAGTCAGATGACTGAAACTGCCACTGTCCATATAACATCATTAATGTACTAAAACTGCTGTTGTCAATAACATCATCAACGTATAAACTCAGGCTGTTTCTCCACTACAAGATGAGCTCACAGACCCCTGAGCCGTGGACCACCTGGCCTGGGAATCATAAACCAGAGACACCCTCACTCCCAAAACTATGATTAGGAAATGTTACAGAAATGTCCCTAGATGATAATTAACCCCAGCCTCTTTGTTCTTTCCCGTAAAAAAAAAAAAAAAAAAAAAACAGAACCTTAAACTCAAAGACCAAGTTGAAGTGGATCTGAGGCTTGTCTCCCACTCCCCTTGGTGCCCTGCAAATAAACCCTTACTTTGCTGCAAACACTTACTGTCAGAGTTTGGCTTTCAGCACCACAGGCACACGAGCCCTTGCCTGGTTAGTTACACTAATAACTGGTTGAACAAATTACCTATTTTTAATCACAATTTAACCCTAATTATTCAAATGTCATCTCTGCTGGTTTGTTTTTCAAATTATTTCAGTTTTTCTTTGTTTTTCAAAGATTCCCTGAATTTGGAGACATAAAGGAAGACGTATTTACTTTTAAGATCCAGGCCACCACGTATAAGTAATGCTAAAAATAACAACTTCATTATTTTTTCTACTTAAGTACTTAAAAAAGACAGTTTTCCCAACAAGTGAACTGGATAACATTTCACTTTATGATACTATGAGCCTCTCTGTTATATCCCAGTGTTCTAGTTCAAATTTCATTTCCAAATCTTTTAAACATTGCCCTTAATTTATCAAACATCCTTCCTCTGGGGCCAAATCTTTTCAATATAAATAATACTTATGAAATGACAATGTCATATCACTTGGCTTTTTACTATGGATTCATATACAGATGACTTGGTCCCTTTGAGTTATTAGCCACTATGGTCAATTTGAGATAGTTGAAAAAAAAAAGTTTTTACCATAAGTCTTTGCTTACATATTACAAAACTTATTCATCTTGATATATAATTTCCTAAGGCACTAGGGTCTTGTTCAAAAGTCAACAAGTGGACTTCCTTGCTGGCGCAGTGGTTAAGAATCCGCCTGCCGATGCAGAGGACATGGGTTCGAGCCCTGGTGCGGGAAGATCCCACATGCGTCAGAGCAGCTAAGCCCATGTGCCACAACTACTGAAGCCCGCACACCTGGAGCCCGTGCTCCGCAACAAGAGAATCCCCAGCAATGAGAAGGCTGCGCACCGCAACAAAGAGTAGCCCCGCTCACCACAACTAGAGAAAGCCCGCGCACAGCAACGAAGACCCAACACAGCCTAAATAAATAAATAAAACCTTCATTTAAAAAAAAAAAAGAGTCAACAAGCAAGTTTTCCAAACATGACAACCAAGAATTTGGGCTTATCAACCGTGAAATTACAATCTTGATTATAATCAAGCTGAGCACTTCACTTGCTTTTTCAACGATCAAAAAACAATTAAGTGACTTTTTAAAATATGTATTATGTTAATAGCTGCTTCACATATTCATTCCTACTTGAGATGTTTTCTCCTTTTGTTGCTGTCCCAAAATGTTAATTTATTATGTTTTTCCTACTAAGTTGTTGAAATGTTTTTGAGTGAATAAAGTTAAGAATATGGAGTAACATTATCTGTGTACATTATTTGAGCCTAGTCTGAGAGCAACCCCTAACTACCCCAAAATTCAATAAAATGCTTTGTGAAGTGAACATTCAATTATAAAACAGCAGAATGAATAATCACATCGGAGAACGGCATATCACTCGGTTTTTTAAAAAAAAAGCTTTTTAAAGAAACAAAAAATAAGGAAAGAAAATCAGCAAAAAAGGCAGAAAAAGA
Organism: Balaenoptera acutorostrata; assembly: GCF_949987535.1. Classification (NCBI taxonomy): domain Eukaryota; kingdom Metazoa; phylum Chordata; class Mammalia; order Artiodactyla; family Balaenopteridae; genus Balaenoptera; species Balaenoptera acutorostrata. The sequence goes on from NC_080072.1 coordinate 17,431,647, forward strand.
AAAACAGTAAGCGCAAAACTTTCCTCAGATGTTTCCCAACTTCTCCAATCTGACCTTTCTCCTCCATCTTCAAAATCCCCCGACTAGATGGAACAAGACCTGTTTGTTTAGCTCACTCTTTCTGGGAATACTTTTTCCTGCAAATGTCCTTCTGCAGAAAGTATTTCCGATTTCTACATGAAGAGTTACCGTTTTGCAGAAGCAATAATTCTTGCTACTCATTAGGACTCCAGAACAGTTAACCAAATTTTTTTGGTAAATTACATGAACTAGGCCGAATCCAAGGTTCCAAAGAGCAGAAAGTCTTCTGAAATTCTGTGTCCTCTTCCTCCACCCTCGCCCCCCAAAAGGCAACAGAATGCTTTTCATCCTGAGCACAGGGCCAGTATTCAAGACAAAGACTTTGTTTTAAAAACACTCATAAGGGGCGAGCCAAGGTGGGTAGAGTGCGACTGAGGAAGCAAGCAGCAAGGCGACTAACTCCGTTAACCCGGAACGGCTTAAAGGACACAAGCCCCAGGGAGTTCAGGCCAGATTTCTCCCGCGCCCACCAAGTGGCACTTCAGATTCGCTGACTTAAGCCAGCAATGTATTTAGTATTTAAAACCTCTACAAGTCTAAGCAAGCCAGAAAATGGCTTAGGGGACAGGCAGGTATGCGGGACGCAGGAGTCTCAGAATGGAGGAGAGGGGAGCTGGGGACGGGAAGGCCAAGCGCTGGGCCCAGAAGTGAACAGCGCGTACCAGGCCCAGCCGGGAGCCGCGCGAGCCGCAGCAGGAGCGAGGGGGCCGGCGGCCCTGGATTCGACTCACCTGCCCATTCACCGAGCCCCGGTCCGACCCCCGCCTCGTGACCCAAACCCCAGACCCTAAGGGCCGTGAAGAGCGAGCACGAGATGCGCAGGGCCAGGTAGGCCACGGTGCCCGCGCCCACCCAGTACAGGAAGCCGGCGGCAGGTAGACCGCTCTCCATGGCTTTCAACCAGGCCTCACTACCTTCGTGAATGGAAAAAACAAACGAATGAATGCAGGCAGAGGCGCCGGCCGTGAAGATGAGGACTACCGTAATAGGCGCTACTCCTACACAGCTTTGGGCCTAAACCCCGCCCATGGCACCATATCCGTGCCGCCATTGGTGATCTATCTTTCTCTCTGCAGGTAGTGCGTCGGTCATTGGCTGACCCTAGTTTCACTGCCCCGCCCACGACCCCCACCCTTGCTCTCACCGAGCCGCGTTTCCGTTCTAAGGCGGCGGATCGCTCACCTGCCAATCAAACTTCAGTCCCGCCCAACGTGTCCCCACGCCCCCAGGATTCCGCCAGACGGCTGCACGTCTCACCGCCGCCAAATCGCCCAGGTCTCTCATTGGCTGGAGAAGGCCTCGCGATTACCGAAGGTTGTGCTCCTATTGGCCAATCAGACCCAGTCTGGTTTGAGCTTGGGTTTGAGGAGGGAATGGGGTCAGAGACAACGCTAGTGAATGGGAAGATTGTAGTAAGAAGTAGACGTGGAGCCATGGTTTTATTTTCACATCTTTGTTAAACGATTCTTTACCATTGTTAAATGTGCTGTCATTGTTCCTGTAAGCTTTTCCGAATAAAGGCTTGCATCTTCTGTGTCTGTGCCGTCCCCACGACACACCTTCGCTCCGGTTACACAGCCTTATGGAGGGCCTTCTAAATGCCAGGCGTCCCTCCCGCGCGGAGCATTAAATAACACAGTTCCCCATGTCTTGGAGTTCAAAGCAAATAACTTCATGGCGTCAAATGACTATAATACGCAATGGCATAAGAGCTATAAAATGAATTAAAGATACATTATGGGAATACAGCTTGATGAACAGTTAGATGGGGGAAGGGCTCCATGTTTTAACTGGACTTAAAGGACTATAGAGATTTTTATTTTCCTTTTGTATTTCTTTTTTTTTGGTGGGGGGCGAGGGGGAGTGGTGAGACGGTACAAAAGTGCACAGTCCAAGTACAGATATGAAAACCACCGCAGCAAAGTTCCAGAGGAGTAGGACGACAAGATAAATTTAAGAAATTGTGTAATGCCATATGGTGCTTCACACATACTCCTTCATCCTTCCATCAGGAGTTTTTGTTTCTTTTTCTGGCAGGGATTTGGGAATCATATAAGATACCTAAAATTTTTTCTTAGCCAGTAGGGGCTGCTGATTCAAGACTTGAGAGTTTCTTAAAAGGCAGAGACTTAAGGGTAATAATTCTAAGGGTCAACATTTTAACACATCTTGAAGCTAAAGTCATAATTTTATAATATTTACTTTAAGAGCCTTATGTCTCCCTGCCCAACCCCCTCTCTCCTCCTCTTATAGGATTAATTAGATATAACCTCTCTTATGGGATTATATATTATTTCTCCACTCCCTCTTATAGGATTAATTAATGTTCTTCATAAACTGTCAGTTGTCCAGCAGAATTCAGCCATGTGAGTTGAGCTGGCACCATATTTTGTTATAATTGAATTTGATATCTTTGGCTGGGGCTGCCTGTCCAATTCAACTGAAGTCTCACCACTCCTCTCCCTCCACCTCACCTTCCTCCTCTCGCTCTTGTCAAAACCTTTGCCTACAGTACAGCCCCAAATTTATATATCCCAATTCATCATTGCTCACCAAAAAAGGGCCCTCCAGATATTCAATCCCATTCTTCTTAGAATAGGGTGGAAGGAGGGGGCAAGAGTTACATAAACTAAAAATACATATTTTGTGGCATTTGTATGTATGTACTGTATGCATATATAGCTCACACTACAATTTATGATTATTGGGAACACTATGCTGTGAATCCATAGGACCTAGAATAGTACCTGGAACTTAGAGACACTCAAATATCTAACAGATAAGTAGAAGTAAAGATTCATTCATTCAACAAACACTATTCTGGGAATTCCCTGGCGGTCCAGTGATTAGGACTCTGCGCTTTCACTGCCGAGGGCCCGGGTTCAATCCCTGGTCAGGAAACTAAGATCCTGCAAGCCGCCCAGCACAGCCAAAAATATATATATTATTCTGCTCTAATTATGTACCAGTAACTGAACTCAGTACTAGGTATACAATAGTGAAAAAAATCGTCAATTCTTAATCCTCATCCTATTTTATCATTCAACAGTGGGTGGCCACTGTTTTCCTCACCAGCTGCTCCTTCCCAGAGTCCTTTGCTGGCCCTTGCTCTTGATGACCCCTAAATGATGCAATGCCCTTGGGCTCAGACCCCAGCTCTCTTTACTTCTCTACATTTTATCTAGCCCCTTGTTTTTTTTTGCTTGTTTGTTTGTTTGTTTTTGTTTGTTTGATCTTGGCCACACCACGCGGCTTGCAGGATCTCAGTTCCCTGACCAAGGACTGAACCTGGGCCGTGGCAGTGAAAGCACCGAATCCTAACCACTATACCACCAGGGAACTACCATAGTCCCTTGTTTTTAAATATCAACTGTAAGCGGATAATTTCCAAATGTCTCTGACCAGACCGGAGTGTGTATATACACACACACACACACACACACACACACACACACACACACACATCTCCACCTGCCTACCCAACATCTCCACTCAGATGTACGATAAAAATAAACATCTCAAATTTAACATTCAAAACAGAACTCTACTCCGACCATACACATACCCCTCCCTTCCCCTGTTAAAGGCACCACTATATACCCACTTCTGAAAGCCCAAAATCTAGGGGTCAACCTTGATTTGATTTTTTGCCTTTCCATTGCATTCCCATATCCAATTCTTCAGCAAGTCTTTTTCATTCTACCTCCAAAATATACCTTGACAGACCACTTCCCCCACTTCTGCTCCTACCAACCTAATCCAAATGACAAGTATTCCTTACCTGGAATATGGCAATAGCCTCCTAACTCGTCCCCCTGAAGCCTGTCTTGGCGTTTGTTCTCCATGAAGCAACTAGAATTTTTTTAAAGTAAATTAGATATCTCTTTCGCTCAAATCCCTTCACGGACTTTACATCACGTTAACAAAATCCTCCAATACCAGCTTAACTGCCCTGACCTCTCCAGCAGTATCAACCACCCTCTCCTATGTTCACTTGATTCCAGCCACACTTTTTGCAGTTTCTCAGATAAGTCAACTTCATTTCAATCTCAAAGTAGTTTTACTTCTTGTTCCCTCTCCCTGGAACCTCTTACCTTCTATTTCCCAAGACTCAGTCCTTTACATTATTTAGACTTTTGCTCACCACTTGTGATTTTCACTAACTGACCTACATAAATAGACCAAATAGCCTGTCTCCTTTGCCCTGTCACTACTTATCCTTTTACGCTAATTTGTTTTCCTTATAACACTTAATGTTTTCAAATTCTTTGATTAATTTTTGTTCATCTTCCCAATAGCATGTTAAGTTCATGAGGACAGTGATCTTTTCTTGTCCACCACTGTTCTCTTCACCTCAGATGTGCACCTAAGAGTACCTGACACTTAGTAGGTATTCAATAAATACCCGTTGAATGGATGAATGATGAATGAAGGAAAACACTTTAGCAGGAGAGACAGACATTAAGCAAATATCCAACTAATTATATGGTAAAAATTGTAATAAGTACAAAGAAGAAAAGAATAGGGCTTAAGGCAAGAGGATAGGTGGGGAGAGGAGACTGCCCTGAAAGGCCTTTCTAAGGAAGTAGCATTTAAACTGGATCTAAGGATAAGCAGAAATTAATCTGGCAAAGAGTGGAGTGGAAGAGAGGAGAGGAAAGAGCAACAATACCTGTTAATGGTTTTGAAGAATACACATATGTGTCTCTAGCACCTATCATAGCATCTGACATAAAATTAAACAGGCATTAAAAAATAATTGTTGGGCTTCCCTGGTGGCGCAGTGGTTGAGAGTCTGCCTGCCAATGCAGGGGCCACGGGTTCGAGCCCTGGTCTGGGAGGATCCCACATGCCACGGAGCGACTGGGCCCGTGAGCCACAATTGCTGAGCCTGCGTGTCTGGAGCCTGTGCTCCACAGCAAGAGAGGCCACGATAATGAGAGGCTCGCGCACCGCGATGAAGAGTGGCCCCCGCTTGCCGCAACTAGAGAAAGCCCTCGCACAGAAACGAAGACCCAATACAGCCATAAATGAATAAATAAATAAATAAATAAAATTTTTTAAAAAATAAATAAATAATTGTTGATTTTGGATTTTTCTTAATAAATAAAGACAGGTACCATAGAAATATACTTTCCATTGCTGTTAGAGTTCATATTAAGTATGTTATTTTAACTCAAGGAATATTGAAGATTGAAACCACCTCATTTTGATATCTGTTCTTTTTCTATAAAATCTGGGCACTACCCATGCAATTAACAGGAATAATTTTTATTAAAAATGTACACATTTATTCTGATCACCTCAACTTCCTTTTAGAAATATTAATTATTCTATTGATTAAAAGTAAAAAAAAGAGGCTTCACAGAGTGAAGTGGTACATGACAGAGTTAAGCCCTTTCTGGTTCAGACACTTACACACTTTTGGAATTGAACAACAATACTTTGCCCCTGGATAAACTTTATGAACCTCTAAAAACACTAATACATACAGGAACCTATGGTGATCTAATCCTATTCAGCAGTATTCTGTGCTAGAATTTAATATAGACCACGGTTCCCAGAGATTGGTAGAAACATATGAAACCATTAAAAACTCTCCGAAGAGGGAGCAAAACTATAAAACTTTGGGCTTGGTGTCAGGGAAATCTGGGACAAGATCCTACTTCTACCTCTTATTAGCTGTATGATCTTGGGTGGATTTAGCTACTAAGCATTCAAATTCTACATCTGTAAAATGCGGCAATACTACTTAAGCAACGATTGGCACAGAGATATTGTGTTCAGAGAGGTTGGTACTACTTTTATCCCCATTTTACAGATGAGGAAAGTGAGGCTTAAAACATTTACATACTTTTCCTATGGACACATAGAAACTAAGTAGTAGAATTGGGATTTCAATTTAAAAGCTGTGGGTTCCCCTGGTGGCGCAGTGGTTGAGAGTCTGCCTGCTAACGCAAGGGACACGGGTTCGAGCCCTGGTCTGGGAGGATCCCACATGCCGCAGAGCAACTAGGCCCGTGAGCCACAACTACTGAGCCTGCGCATCTGGAGCCTGTGCTCCACAACGAGAGAGGCCGCGATAGTGAGAGGCCCACGCACCGCGATGAAGAGAGGCCCCCGCTTGCCACAACTAGAGAAAGCCCTCGCACAGAAACGAAGACCCAACACAGCCAAAAATAAATAAATTAATTAATTTTTTAAAAAAAGAAAGAAAGTAACAAATGTTCAAGTACAATTGGTGTCTTTAAAAAAAAAAAAAAGCTGTGGTTGAGAAAACCATAATCTGAAAGGATATATGCACCCCAATGTTCATTGTAGCACTATTTACAATAGCGAAGACATGGAAGTAACCTAAATGTCCATCATCAGATGTAAAAAAGATGTGGTACATATATACAATGGAATACTACTCAGCCATAAAAAAGAATGAAATAATGTCATTTGCAGCAACATGGATGGATCTAGAGATTATCATACTAAGTGAAATAAGTCAGAGAAAGACAAATATGATATCACTCATGTGTGGAATCTAATTTAAAAAATGAAGATACAAATGAACTTATTTACAAAACAGAAACAGACTTATAGATATCGAGAACAAACTTATGGTTACCAAAGGGGAAACATGGTGGGGGAATAAATCAGGGGCTTGGGTTGAATACATACACTACTATGTATAAGACAGATAACCAACAAGGACCTACTGTATAGCACCAGGAACTCTACTCAATATTCTGTGATAACCTATATGAGAAAAGAATCTATAAAAAGAATGAATATATGTATATATATAACTGAATCACTTTGCTGTACACCTGAAACTAACACAACATTGTAAATCAACTATACTCTAATAAAACTAAAATAAAGAAAGAAATTCATGGAAAAAAACTGTGGTTATGAAATCATTTCTCAATAACTAGATCAGAGAAGGCAGCATTTTAAAAAATGCTTAAGGACGAATAGAACAGTCTCTAGAAATATTTGGTTGTTACACAGATAACATACTCAGACGTAACCACATTGAATTTCAGTCTCATTTATTTAAAAGATTTAGAGTTCAGAATAATCTTTAATATGGAAAAAAATGGGAATCAACCAAATTGTATCATATTAATATACCAATATTCCCACTTAATTGTAAATTCATTTGCAGTATTTCTGTAAACTGAGTTCCAGGTCAGATTTTCATGGTGAAATCAGGAGTAGTTCAATATAATGAAAAAAATTCTGTAATTAGAGAATTACATAGAAGATAGGAATTTTTAAGAATACATTACAACAGAGCTGAATCCTTCATTTGTCTGTATAATAAAACTTACATACTTATAACAGTTCTGTCTTCTATCTCATCTTCATTTAAACGCAGTTCAAAATATTGCACTTAATTTCTCCTTTAAGTTCAGTTGAGGTGTTCAATTCTAGGTTAAAAAGAAATAGTGCCATGATAAACAAACCTGTGACATTAGAAATTGGGAGGTTTCCAAATAGTAAAAATTTAATTTCTTTAACACACAGTAGTACCATGACATGAGCATTAACGTTTATATGCTTCAATATTGCATTATCGTTTTCAAAGTGACTTCACATACATTATCCATTCAAACATCACGTTAGCACTCTTATTTTTTCAACAAGGAAACAATCTCTTTGAGATGAACTTCTTGCCTAAGAACCACTCTGGTGCAGTAGGCCTGTTTCTAGAACCAAGGTGTTTGCACTAAAAATCCAGTGCTCTTTTCTACTCTATCACCTACCTTATAAGAGAACTTAACGCTCACATTTCATGCAACCTTCTGTAAACATATAAAACTAAACTAATCATTTTGAAACAAATGATTGAAAAAATACAGTTTTAGTATTTTATTTTTTTAGCTTCAAAAGTTCACAGAAGTATATAAAAACCATCCCACCTCATTTCCTGTTCCCACTAATGCAGCTGGCAATTTGGAGTGCATTCTTCCATTTCTTTTTCTATGTAATAAAGCTATATGATATATACAACATACATACTTCTTTTTTTTAGTAAAAAAACTGTGAAGAGGTAGCCAAGATGGTGGCGTAGGAAGACCCTGAACGCACCTCTTAGCAAGGACACACCAAAATTACAGCTACTTACAGAGCAACTATCTATTTGAATGGCCTGAATACTAGCAGAAAAGATTTTTCACAACTAAAGACATCAAGAAGGAACCACAATGAGACAGGTAGGAGGAATGGAGATGCAATATAGTCAGGACCCACACACCTGGGTGGGCAACCCACAAATGGGAAAAATATCACAATCATTGAGGTCCTCTACGTGAAGCAGGGGGCCCAAGCACCACACTGGGCTCCCCAGCCCAAAGGTCGTGCACCTCCTGCACCAGGAAAATGAGCCTCCAGAACATCTGGCTTTGAAAACCAGCAGGGCTTATGTTTGGGAGAGCCAGGGAGCTGTAGGAAACACAGACTCTGCTCTTAAGAGTGTGCACAAAATCTCACATGCCCCAAGTCCCAGCACAGAATCAGTAGTTTGAAAAGAGCCTGGGTCAGACCCACTGGCTGATCTTGGAGAGCCTCCGGGAGAGGAAAGAGGCAACTGGAACTCACCCCTGGGAAAAGAGACATTGGTGGCAGCCATTTTGGGGAGCTCATTCTTCCGTAATAACACTGCTGCTGGCAAGTGTCATTTTGTAACCCTCCATCTAGTCTATTAGCACCAGGCACCTGGCCCCACACTTCAGCAGCAGAAGTGGCTTCAATAACCCCTGGACCACGCAGACAGCCTCAAGGGAAGACTACCCCATGCTCCAGCAAGCCCACATCCACTTCTGGAGGCATTGCCTTGCAGCCAATCAGGATAGGGACCAGCCTCACCTACCAGAGAGCCCGCAGTAGTCAAGCCCACCACAACAGAAGGGTGTACACATAGGGGGCACCCCTAGAGCATATCGTTCTGATGACCAGAGAGGAGCACACTGCTGAGCCCCATAGAGCTATACGCAAAAGAATCAAACTGGACTACTTTCTCACACCATATAAACTCAAAATGGATTAAAGACTTAAATGTAAGTCCTAAAAGTGAGAAAGGAGGGAAGGGGGCAGAGCACAACCACTAGCTGTTGAGGATACAACAGAAACTGGTTAAAACCTATTAGGCCTAAGATGGTGGAAGATTCAACTTCCGGTAGACTTTGAGCCTCATTATACACTCACTGTAACACATGAGCATGCTAAATGACACACCCACAGGTGCCATGACAGTCCCGAGGTTGACCATAAAAGGCCAAAGAGTAGGTAATGTCCCAATTCCTAGAAATCCCCACCCTTCCCCCAAAATAGTTGGAATAATCCTCCCACTTGTTAGTCTATGAAATTACCCAGTCCATAAAAACTAACCATTCCATATTTCAGCGCCACTGTCACCTTCTGAGAAGGACCACATTCTGCCTATGGAATGTGTATCTCTCTAAATAAACTTGCTTTCACTTTACTATGGCCCACTCTTGAAATCTTTTCTGCGTGAAGCCAAGGACCCTCACTTGGTGGCCCATCCCAGGAACTCGCCCAAGACCCAGGACATGACCATCCTCTTGTGCCCCATTTTCTTGTAACAAAACCATAAAACTTCTAGAAGAAAACATAGGCAGTATGGTCTTTCTCATTGGTCTTAGAAATTTTTTTTGGATATGTCACCTCAGCAAGGGAAACCAAAGCAAAAATAAACAAATGGGACTACATCAAACTAAAATGCTTTCCCACAGCAAAGGAAATTATCTAAAACAAAAGGCTGCCTAATGAATGGGAGAAGATATTTGCAAACAATATGTCCAATAAGGGGTTAATATCCAAAATATATAAAGAATTCACACAACTCAATATCAAAAAAACAAACAACCTGTTTAAAAAATGGGCAGAGGACCTAACTAGACATTTTTCCAAAGTAGACATACACATGGACAACAGGCACATAAAAAGATGTTCAACATTACTTATCATCAGGGAAAGGAATGCAAATCAAAACCACAATGAGCTATCACCTCACACTTGTCAGAATGGCTATTGGCAAAAAGACAAGAAATAACAAGTGTTGGTGAGAATGGGGAGAAAAAGGAACCCTCATGCACTGTTGGTGAGATTATAAATTGGTGCAGCCAGTATGGGAAAGAGTATGGAGGTGCCTCAAAAAATTAAAAATATAATTATCAATTACCATATGATCCAGCAATTCCACTCCTGGGCATTTATCTAAAGAAAATGGGAACATTAATTCAAAAAGATACATGCACATGAACGTTCACTGCATCATTATTTGCAATAGCCAAGATATGGAAGCTAAGTGTCCATCGATAGATGAGTAGATAAAAAGATGTGAGAGATATATATATATCAACATAGATACATAGAGATATATATGGAATATTACTGATCCATGAAAAATAATGAAATCTTGCCATTTGCGACAACATGAGTGAATCTAGAGAGTATTATGCTAAGTGAAATAAGTCAGACAGAGAAAAACAAATATGTATGATATCACTTAAATGTGGAATGTAAGAAACAAAGCAAATAAAACAAAATGAAAACAAGACTCATAGATACAGAGAACAAATCGGTGTTTGCCAGAGGAGAGGGTGGTGGAGTGGGTGAAATAGGTGAAGTGGGTTAACAGGTACAAATCTCCAGTTATAAAATGAATAAGCCACAGGTATATAATACACAACATAAGGAATATGGCCAATAATATTGTAATAACTTTGTGTGGGGACAGATGGTTACTAGACTTATTGGGGTGATAATTTCATAATGTATGCAATTGGCAAATCACTATGCAGTACACCTAAAACTAGCATAATTTTGTATGTCAACAATAAATATTTTGTATATTTCAATAAAAAAAGAAGAAAAGAAAGTACAAACTGTGATCATACAATCATAAGCCAACCACTTTCTTTCTCCACTCAATATACCTTTAAAAAGACATAGTGAAATAACATATCAGGGTTGCACATTACTGGATTTCTTTGTTTCACCAGCAGATCTATTAATCATTCCAACAACCTTACCCAAAATATTCTTACACTTAAAAAAAAATTTGTGCCATGATGAACACATCAGTTTAAAATGAGGTGAAAGGGAAAGTAAACAATATATTTTGCCAACATCACACTGCTAGCCAAAAATAACAAAACTTTAGGATGGTTATGCAAACAAACTGAAGTAAAGAATATGAGGGAATTTCAGGTGAAGTTTTTCTTCACCTAAATGCTTCCTTTATCAGTGGACTCAGGATTTGCTATCTTTATTCATTTTTTTTTTCTAAAATTTCTGGCTACCTTAATTTCTATGACTTTCACCTGGTTCTTTTCTTTCTTCCCTTTATTATATTTGTAAATATATTTGATATATACAAAAGATTATGTGAAATACATAAGTTAGTTATAAATCAAAATATAATTTTAAAAAAACCCTAAACTCACCATCCAATTCAAGAACCAAAGACTCAAGAAGCTACCCTATCCTACACTTCAGAGGTAAGCACATTCCTAAATGTTGTGTGGCATTCTGCTGTTTTTATATATAAATGTTTTAAAAATACCTATACATATAAATACTTTATCACAAATTTATATGAAATAATATATTGTTTAGTTTTGCTTATTTTTGAGATCTATTACAAACCATACTGTAGGGACTTCCCTGGTGGTCCAGTGGTTAAGACTCCATGCTCCCAATGCAGGGGGCCAGGGTTTGGTCCCTGGTCAGGGAACTAGATCTCGCATGCCGCAACTAAAAAGATCCGGTGTGCTGCAACTAAGACCCAAGCAGCCAAATAAATAAATAAATAAATAAAATATTAAAACAAAACAAAAACCATAGTATAAATGGATGCTGGGGGATGCAACCCAGACACCCACAGCAGGATCAAGACATCCATTTGAGGAGAGTGCTAATTGCTGAGGGCTCACAGCTGTGTCCCTCCCTGGGCATTATCCTTGGCCAAAGGGAGCTGCTTTGTCCCTCCTGTGGACAGCCTGCTTCCAGTGCCTGGTTAATGCAGAAATACAAAAGCCTGGCCCACTTATTTCAATTACAGACATCTCTGAAGGGCCATCCTAGCTTCAGAGCTCCCTGTGGAATTGGCTGAGGCCTCTATTACTGCTGCATTGAAGCTCAGCCTCTTCCTCAGCTTGATCCTGCTTCCCTCATTCTCTTACTGATGTTGTTCCCCAGAGTACTCCATGAATAAGTCCCCTGCAAGCAAATCTCAGTCTTAGAGTCTATTTCCTGGGAAACCTGACTGTTGTAGGTTGAACTATGTTCCCACAAAAGATATGTTGAAGTCCCTGGCATTCCATAAGGAATGGTCCCTATGGTCACCTATGAATGTGACCTTCTTTGCAAGTAAGGTATTTACAGATGTAATCAAATTAAGATGAGGTCATACAGGATTAGAGTGGGCCTTACATCCAGTGACTGTCCTTATAAAGAGTAGGAGATTTGAAACACACAGAAAGACAGAAGAAAGAAGACCATGTGAGGGAGAGAATGTAGTGATGCAGCTACAAGACAAAGAATGCTAAGGATTGTTGACAACCCTAAAAGCTAGGAAGAAGGCTCTTCGCTAGAGCCTTCAGAGTGAGCATGGCCCTACCTTGATTTAGGACTTTTAGCCTCCAGAACTGTGAAACAACAAATTTCCATTCTCTAAATCTACCCAGCTTTTGTCAATTTGTTACAGCAGCCCAAGGAAGCTCATACATAGACTTAAGACCTACATTTGGGTAGTCTTCTGGGACTTGCTTTTTTTACTGGACATCATGTTTCTAAGGATTATTCATGTTGTTTACTGTAGCTGTAGCTCTCCATTTTTTTCCCCTCAATATCAATGGCAATATCTCATCAGAGACCTAGTAATAATACATATGTGAAAAACTTTATTCTTTCTACAATGATTATTCCTCTGTTTGAGGGTATAGTCTTATTGTTTGTTCCTTTATTTCACATTTTTTGAGAAAAATTCTATATAAATTTTAAAATTCATTACATATCTATCTTTGTACATATATGTATGTGTTAGGCAGAATAATGACGCCCCCCAAAGATTCACATCCTAACCACTGGAACCTGTGAATATTATATGACAACATATTATGATGATACAATTAAGTTAAGGATTTTCAGATGAGGGGATTATTCACATGAGCCTAATATAAACACCCAGGCTCTTAACATTAGAGAATCTTTCCCAGCTTTGGTCAGAAAGGGAGATGTGACTATGGACGAATGGTCAGAGAGATGCAATGATGCTGGCTTTGAAGATGTAGGAAGGGGTCCACGAGCCAAAGAATGTGAGCAGCCTCTAGAAGCTGAAAAAGGCAAGGAAAAAAACTCTTCCCTAGAACCTCCAAAACAAAAATTTTGATTTTAGTACAGTAAGTCCCATGTTGTAATTCTAACCTATAGAACTGTCAGATAATAAGTGTGTGTTGCTTAAAGCCACCAATTTGTAGTAATTTGTAATATCGACAGTAGAAAACTAATGCTGTTTGTGTGTGTGTGTGTGTGTGTGCCCTAAAGAAGCATACCTGGTTCTGGCCCCTGCCCTCCTCTCTTGTTCACTACACATAAGCGATAAGGTCCTTCTCTACAGTCCTCAAAAGCACAAAGATCCATACTGCACCAACCATACTTTAAGCACCATAAAGTTCTGTTTGTCTTATTCACTAGTATAGCCCTGGTAAATATATAATAGGCTCTCAATAAGTATCCATTAAATGATCGAATGGATTATTATTGTAGAAGGAAAAGTGTAAAAGTTAGTGGCAGGGAGCAATAACTTCCAGTTGAAAAGTAAAATCAGTCACAATTTTTAAACTATATAGCTCGTCTGTTGGTTCTACTTTTCTTAAGTTATAACTCACCAATTTTTCCTTTATAAAACCAAGAATTGGAAAGAAGCTATGCTTTATTAACTCACCTAGCCCAAATCAGTTTGTTTACTATCTGCAGGGGGGAAAGCAAGCTGTTAAAAATAGTACACAATTAGTTGGTTACTATTTGTCCTGCTTTTGGGGCTCACCTGGTAAGTCTACCAACTTCATTGTCACCTCTTACTCAAGAGTGATTGGATCTTAGGAATACCACCTCCTGTTACTCAGTTTACAGGGGATGTTGAAAAGTCAAAATGCTGGGTATGTCTCTGTGAAATAGATATTGTTAGTGAACTATGTTCACATTATCTATGTAGGGGACCTAAACATATTTTCCTATCTCTAGCTTCCTTCTATTTTTCTTCATTTTGCAATAAGAGAACTTTAATAAGCCTCCTCAAAATCTTCTAAACAAGATGGGGAATGGAGAAATAAATAGCTGCCCCCCCTTTCCTAGCACCCAGGTATGGAGGGAACTGAGGGAAGAGCATGCCTAAAGGGTGTAAGGCTGAAGAGTTCAGGGAGGAAGAGAGTAACATGACTGGAGGGCAAGGGAAGTAGGGCAGGAAAGGGAATGACAGGGCTGGCTTACGTCTGCTCTGTTTCACAATCATCTTGGATCACCCAGGTCAGAAAACAACACATTATTATATATATTGCAAAATATTTCAAAAACAGAATCTTCTCTCTCAGTAGTATGAGGAAAAGAACAAGTCTTAAGTTGTATCCCCTTGGACAGCTCTAGTATTTAGTTAGCTCACGTGTAAAATGGGGATGGCAAATAATGCCTACCTTTTGGAGAAGACAGAGAGGACAACCAAGAAACCTGAGAGGCCTGCTGGGTTTACATATCTACTAGTGGTGGGTGTGTTGCAGGAAAATGGGGGGCGAGAGGATGGTCATGTCCCAGGTTTGGGGCTGCCAAGTGAGGGTCCTTGGCTTTGCGTAGGAAAGAATTCAAGAGTGGGCTGTAGTAAAGTGAAAACAGGTTTATTTAGGGAGATACACATTCCATAGGAATGTGGACCGTTTCAGAAGGCGAGAAGCCCTGAAATATGGGGTAGTTAGTTTTTATGGGCTTGGTAATTTCATCTGCTAATGAGTGGGAGGAATATTCTGTCTTGGAGAAGTGGGTGGAGATTTCCAGGAACTGGGCCACCGCCCCATTTTTGGCCTTTTATGGTCGGCCTCAGAACTATCATGGTGCCTGTGGGTGTGTCATTTAGCATATGCTAATGTATTACAATGAGCATATAATGAGGCTCAAGGTCTACTGGAAGTCAAATCTTCCACCATCTTGGCCCTAGTAGGTTTTTTAAAAAAATATTTATGTATTTATTTTGGCTGTGCTGGGTCTTAGTTGTGGTACGTAGGATCTTCACTGTGGCATCTGAGATCTTTTTAGTTGTGGCATGTGGACTCTTAATTGTGGCAGGCATGTGGGATCTAGTTCCCCGACCAGGGATTGAACCCAGGGCCTCTGCATTGGGAGCATGGAGTCTTACCTACTGGACCACCAGGGAAGTCCCTGGCCCTAGTAGGTTCTAACTAGTTTCTGTCATATCCTCAACAGCTGTGTCATTCTTTTAAAGGTTGTGCCCTGCCCCCTTCCCTCCTGTCTCAGGTGGATTATTTGCCTTACCTCATCCTCATCAACAGTAGCTATTATCATTCAATTTTGTCCTCAGTCAATTCTACAGGTGAAAAAAAGTCTCTCATTTCCAAATGTGTTTTCCAACACTAGTGAGCAATTAAATTAACTCAATCCTGACACTATCTGCTGGAGATAGCATAAGATCTCACAGGCTTAGTCCCACAAGACTGCCCCCACTTCAGACACCAAATGCAAATCCAGGTTGTAATTGCACTTCTGACTGACTGGTTATAAATTGGAGGTTCCTACTGAAACAGAAGGGAAGGGGGCAGGGCACAGCCTTTAAAAGAATGACATAGCCCTTGAGGATATGAAAAAAACTGGTTAGAACCTACTAGGTCCAACATGGCAGAAGATTCGACTTTCAGTAGACCTTGAGCCTTGCTATATGCTCATTGTAATACATTAGCATATGCTAAAGGTCACACCCACAGGCAGCATGACAGTTCCAAGGTCAAACCATAAAAGGCCAAAAAGTGGGCAGTGGCCCAATTCCTGGAAATCCCCACCCCTTCTCCAAAGTACTTGGAATAATCCTCCCACTCATTAGCCTATGAAATTACCCAGTCCATAAAAACTAACCACCCCATATTTCGGGGTCTCTCACCTTCTGAGATGGCCCACACTCTGTCTGTGGAGTGTGTTTCTATCTTGGACGCTCTCACTTTCCAGATGACCCCCATGCCTTTGGGCCGCTCTTGCCTTCTGAGACAAACTGCATTCTGTCTATGGAATGTGTATCTCTCTAAATGAATCCACTTCTTACCTGTCACTCTGTCTCTGAATTCTTTCTGCAACTAGACATAAAGAACCTGAGTTTCCTTAAGTCCTGAGAACAGGTGTGTGATCTCAATTAAAAGACAGTGGGTTCAAGTCCCAATCTGAGGTGCAGGGTTTCACTACAACCCCTTTCTCAGCTTCTATTAATTTGCTAGAATGGCTCACAGAACTCAGGAAAACAGTTTGCTTACTAGATTACTGGTTTATTGTAAAAGGATATAATTCAGGAACAACCAGATGGAAGAGATGCATAAGGCGAGGTGTGTGGGAAAAGGGCACAAAGTTTCCATGCCCTCTCCAGCTGCACCACTCTCCGAGCACATACACTTGTTCAGCAACCTGGAAGCTCTCAGAACCCCATCCTATTGGAGGGCTCATTACGTAGACATGCTTGATGAAATAGTAGGCCATTAGCAACTGATTCAACCTCCAGCCCCTCTCCCCTCCCCCAAGGTGGGGGGAGGGGTGTGACTAAAAGTTTCAACCCTCTAATCACTGTTGGGTCCCCTGGCAACCAGCCCCCATCCTTAGGAGCTTTCTAAAAGTCACCTCATTAACATAAACTCAGATGCGGTTCAAAGGAGCTTGCTATGAATAACAAGACACTCCTATCACCCTTATGGCTCTGGAGCTATTTCAAGGAACTGATTACAGAAGAGCAAATATTATAACAAATGATGCTCCTATTGTTCTTTTCACTTAGGAAATTCCAAGGGTTTGGGGAGCTGTGAGCCAGGAACAGTGGAGGAAGACCAAATATATGTTTCTCATTATAAATCACAATATAATCACACATTGTTTTAATTTGCATTTTTTTTGAGGCAGAAGTTTTCTTCATATGTTTATTTGCCATTTATATATTTTCTTTTGCACACTGCCTGTTCATGTCTTTTGCTCACTGGTGTATTTCTCTTTATCCTAATGATCTGTAAAAGGTTATTACAAGGTTATTAGTGTAAGGTTATTAAACCTTTTCAAAATGCATTTACTTTTTAAAATATTTATTTATTTATTTGGCTGCGCCAGGTCTTAGTTGCTGCATGCAGGATCTTCGTTGCAGCATGTGGGATCTTTTAGTTGCAGCATGCGAACTCTTAATTGTGGCATGTGGGATCTAGTTCCCTGACCAGGGATTGAACACGGGCCCCCTGCATTGGGAGCGTGGAGTCTTAGCCACTGGACCACCAGGGAAGTCCCTGCATTTACCTTTTTATTGTGGATAATTTCAAACACATGAAAAGGCAGACAATAATTTGATGAACTCCTACACATAATGAACTTCCATAACTATAAACTCATGTCCACTCTTGTTTCATCTATACCCCTATCCACTTCCCCTTTCACAAATTATTCTGAAGCAAATCCCAGAAAGCATATCATTTATGAAAATATTTCAGCATGTATCTCTAAAATTATAATGGCTCTGGAACCAAGCAGGACCCTGTGAGGCTCCCAGGTACAAATCCTTTCCATGTCCCCTGTTTCTTGTTTGTAGGAAATGGGCTTCATTTAACCTCCTAAGACCTTCCCTGAGTTCCAAAGGGCAGATTCAAACAATTGCTAATCAGAGAAGTGAGGGAATGCAGAACAAAGGAGGAGCAACCAAGAAAGAATAGTGCAGCAACTAGAGCTGGGTCCTGGTTCCTCCTCAAGGGTTATACATAACAGTGTCTTTGAATTCTGCTACAGGAACTAATGCCCTGTCTAGGCGGAGGATGGTAAGTTCAGGCTCAGCACAATCCTGGAACACCAATCTAGTTACCTCACCACCAACAAATCAGAAGAAAGTCACACCCCCTGCAGCCACCACCCCAAATTTTGCCTGTAAAACTCCCCCAAAACCATTAGGGGAAACACTCACTGAAACTGCCTACCCTGGCCAGGCACCACAGTAGCCATTTGCATGAGTTATTTTATGATGGGAGGTCCTGGTAAGGAACACGGAACTAATAAGCTACCACCAACCAGAAGAATTTGGGAAAGGTCAAAAGGAGATGCCAGTCCATATGTCCTACCAATCTCCCAGAATCCTCCTCACTGGAATCCATCTTGGCTGAGCAATGTGTGCACCACCAGGAAGGACCCTGAGTCAGAATGATTGGCCAGAGACAACCCGGAAACTAATCCCATCACCATAAAACCCAAGACTGCAAGCCACATGGCAGAGCAGTACTCCTGGGTTCTTTTACCCTCCTGCTTTCCACCGGGCTGCCCCTTCCCAATAAAGTCTCTTGCTTTGTCAGCACATGTGTCTCCTCAGACAATTCATTTCCGAGTGTTAGACAAGAGCCCACTCTCGGGCCCTGGAAGGGGTCCCCCTTCCTGCAACAAAACCATTAGGGAGTTCTGGGTTTTTGAGTTTGACCCACCCATTCTCCTTGTATGTTCTTTGCAATAAACATTTCTCTGCTCCAAACTCCTATGCTAGTCAGGCACACGAACTTGCATTTGGTAACAGCTCTTTTTAAAATTATAATACAACTAAGTCACATACCACATACCATTTTTATCTTTGCAAGTTTCAAACATACATACTTGGAAGATTCATCAAGTTGAGAACATTTTAATGACCAGGAAAAGCAAACAAGAAAGTAGGATTACATGGAAAAAAAAGTTTAAGTCAGCTGCAAAAATAGATATCTAGCTAACTAAACAAAGAACTACTAGAAGTGAATTGTTAAAGACAGATGTAAAATCAGTAACCAGACTCACCACAAATAAAGAAATCATCAGAAACATGTGTAAACCAAGTCAGCTAAGAAAACAACATTCCACTTTGTGAATAACAGAAGGGAGAAGAAAAAAAAAAAAAAGGACTGTGTGATTATCCTAATGGTGAAATAGCTTCTTGGAGCACAAAGCAAGTGGTCTTTATTTATAGTTGGACACAAAGGAAAAAACTGCTCTTGGTTTTAGCATACCTGTATTAAATGAAATACAGGTTTTAGCATACCTGTATTAAATGAAAATCAGAGTGCAAATGACAATAGCTCTTTGAAACAAATTTGAAAATAAAACTATGAAACTGTAACAGGGAAGAACAAAATCTGACTCCATGTTGGATCTGTTTCTTTTACTTTGACCTTTGCTTTCCATTACTTTTGTTCTGTCTATAGCTATAGGCATACATAATGGCCTGCCTCAGGGAACCCTGCCCCTCTGCCTGAATGTTAAAATAAAGTGCCTTTGTTCAGCCCACAGGGAAACACCCTGACCCTGCCCACTTGTGAATGGCTGCAGGAAAGAAGAAATTAACACACCCCTTCCCCGAGGCTGGCCAAAACCAGGAGATATTTTGCAAGACTTATGGCCTTTTTACTTTACTTCCTCACCTCCTCCCCCTCTCTGTTCTATAAAGGAAGCTAGCATCCAGACCACATAAGATGGTACATCTGGGACGCTAGTTCACCATTTCTTGGACGACTGGCTTTCTGAATAAAGTCGCTATTGCTTGCCTCAACACCTCGTCTCCCAATTTATTGGTCTGTCATGCAGCAAGCAGAGTGAGCTTGGACTCAGTAACAAAACTCTAGTTTTTGTTAGGGAGAAACAACCTTTGCACAACATATGAGTACTTCCTAGGGCTCTGTTTTCTATTCCCAATCCATACATTTTTTTCCTTCAGCATTATAACTATATTCTGCACTTTATCATATGTTTATATATGTGTATTTAATGGAGATAGGAATGCTCACTCTTTCTGTAAGTTTCTTAACATAGGTCTCTTTTTGGTTTGAATTTGTAGAGAGACCAAAGAGCCCAATTTTAATATTTTCACAAGTTCCTCATAAATAAACTGCTCATTCATCATTTCATGAATGAGATATTTTAATCATTTAAATGTGAATGTGAAAAAGACTTGATATCCAAAACGGAGAATATATGTTATTCATACAAAGTGTTTAATAATCTGGGCTTAACGTAAAAGACCCTGTTTTTAAAAATCCAATTAATTGGGGCTTCCCTGGTGGCGCAGTGGTTGAGAATCTGCCTGCCAATGCAGGGGACACGGGTTCCAGCCCTGGTCTGGGAAGATCCCACATGCCACGGAGCAACTGGGCCCGTGAGCCACAACTACTGAGCCTGCGCGTCTGGAGTCTGTGCTCCGCAACAAGAGAGAACGCGATAGTGAGAGGCCCGCGCACCGCGATGAAGAGTGGCCCCCGCTCGCCGCAACTAGAGAAAGCCCTCGCACAGAAACGAAGACCCAACACAGCCAATAAATAAATAAATAAATAAATAACTTTTAAAAAAAATCCAATTAATTGCAAATTTATAGAGAAGACAACAAAAACAATTTTTGGACAAGATTGTAATTTTTGAGTACAGATTTCCAAGTATATAGAAGACATGGTTTAAAATGTTTGAACATTACCACTTTTTTCTACTTTACTTTCAAAAAATTAACTGATACTGAAAATATATATACAATTATTTAATAGTTATTTTGCCTGTTTAGATAACTTCCTTGATGTTCTAGGGTTGGTGAAAGTTGGAGGTGCAAAGTTGGAGATCTTGGAGTTAATCCATTCTTTCTTTTAATCATGAAATGAAAATTTGGGGACACCAAGATAGAGACTAATCCAAGAATTTCACAGTCTCTTTATTCCCTATTTAATATAGGTTCAAACACTATCAGATGACCTGTTTTACCTTTCCTGCCTCAAGGTGGAAATATTCAATAGTCTAAGTGGTCCTGAACTCCTGCTCTGGGGCTGCTCAACCAGTAGATGGGAAATTTTACGTACAGGCTATTGATGGGATGAGATATTCTGACCCTTTCCATACCCCAGGGAATGTACTGAGGATCTATGTTTAGTTAGAATTTTGCCCTTGTTATAGTCTCATTTCAACTCTCTTCTGATTTGAGATACAAGTAAGTGTCCTCTTAATCTAATTTAGGGAGATTTTTAATAAATCAAACCTAAGGGGATCAATTGGGGGATTTATAAACATTAGTCAATATCCTTCAGAGTGAGTATAATCCTCGTTTTATAGTAAAAGGAAATGGTGGACTTGGTCTACCTTAGTGCTAAAGAACATTGCTCTAAATTTTTAATCTCTTCCATTTCTGATGAGAAGAAAAAATACATATGGAGGTAGCAGATTTTCAGATCTCATTTGCACAATACCACAAAAATCCCACTTGCCCCTCATTTATCAGTGAGATAGTGAACAATGTATTCTATTAACCCAGTTTCAAAATAAAAATAAAAGCAAAAACTAGAGTGCATATTATATTGTAATCTGCCTTTGTACTTAAAATAGTAAACATTTTTCCAAGTCATATTTTCTATATAACTTTTAATGGCTTGACAGATTCCATGTATGGATATATCATAGATAGATCTAAATATTCTATTCCTGGGCATTTAGGTTGTTTCTAGTATTCAGCTATTATAAATAAAGCTGAAACAAATACTAGTATGTTTTTATACACATCTCTTGATTGTTTTATATTAAATTCTTAGAAATGCAATTACTGAGATGTGTTGCAAATATTTTTTCCCAGTCTTTGGCTTACTTTTTCATTTTTTAAAGTGTATTTTGATGAAGTTTTTAATTTTGATGAAATACAATTAATCAATTTTTTTCTCTTTCGCTTCCTTCTTTTTGTGTCTTATCTAAAAAATCTTTGCATTAACCAAGATCACAAAGATTTTTCTCCTGTTTTCTTCTAGGAGTTTTATCTCTTATGTTTAGATTTATGACCCATTTCAAGTTAATCTTTGTGTATAGTATAGTATGAGGCTAGGAACAGGGCTCATCATTTTGCATATGGATACCCAACTGTTCCAGAATCATTTGTTGAAAAGATTATTTTTGCCTATTGACTCACCCTGGCACTTTTGTTGAAAGTCACTTGATGTTACATGTGCACATCTCCATTTTGTTTTGTTCCACTGATTTGTTTATCATTGTTAAAATTACAGTTAGGTTACTGTAGTTTTAAAGTAAGTCTTGGGAATTCCCTGGTGGTCCAGTGGTTAGGACTTGGTACTTTCACTGCTGGGACCTGGGTTCAATCCCTGGTCGGGGAACTAAGATCCTGCAAGCCACGCTGCATGGCCAAAAAATTAAAGTCTTAAAATCAGAGTGTTCTGATTTGGCTACACTAGAGCCTTTGCATTTCCATATAAATTTTAACCTGTTGAATTACATATATATTTATATATATATAGAGAGAGAGAGAGATACACCAATTTGAGAAGTGAAATTTTAACTATATTGAGTCTTCCAATACATGAACATGGTATCTTTCTCATTATTTAGGTATTCTTTAGTTTCTCTCAGCAGCTTCAGCATACAAGTCTTGAACATACCTTGTTAAATATATCCTTAAGTATTTCATGTTTACTGGGGCTAGTTAAATGGTTTTGTTTCTTAATTTCAATTTACAATTATTGTTGTTATGACATGAGCATTTTTAAGACTCTTGGTAAATACTGTCCTTTATGAAGGTCATACCAGTTTGTATATCCAACAAAATATGAGAATGCCTGTTTGACCACACTTTTGTAAGTACTTATCACATTTAAACATTTTTTCTCCAAATGTGGCAGATTTTAAATATAGTTCTATTCTTTCAACTTACTTTCTTTGATTACTGGAGAATAATTTTCTCTTCTTGGGAAGATTGTTGGACCTCAGGCACAGAAAGTTTGAACATATGCCTTGGTTTACAGCACACCATCATCATTGGCCTTTTAATTTAGTTCCTTTTACTTCATTTCCTGCTCCTATTCTCTCTCCTTTTTGGTCTATGGGCAACATTTTTCTTGTCCTTAGGAAACCATTCTATGTTTGACATGTTTTTGAATATTTTCTTGTAAGACATTTTTGTTTCCATGTGTTTTAAATGTACACAATGGTATTATGTTATAGATTTCATTATTACTTTCACTAAACACTGCATTTTAAAAAATATATGCACATGTGGTGGGAATATGTAGTCCTTTGCTTCTATGTAATGCATAGTACTATATATGTGCTTCCACCATATTTTACCTATTCCCCCATCTCCCCAAAGGGATTAAGAATCCCAGGTTCACTCTAAGCTACTGCCACCAAAAACAATGAGATCAATATCCTCATTTTTGTTTCTCTGGAGACCTGCATAAGACTTGAGGACACATACCCAGAAACAATTTATTAAGATCTATATTCATTTGACTAAATTCTGCCAGATTAATCTCCAGAATGGTTCTACCACTTTATACTCTCAGCACCAGTGTATGAGGGTTCCTATCCCCTCATCCCTATCAACACTTGACATTACCCATCCTTCTAATTTCTGTTAGTCTACTGGGTATAAAGGATATTATATTGTGGCTTTAATCTGAACCCCTCTGATTACTAATGAATTTGAGCATATCTTTCTATGTTGTTAGCTTGATTATAACCTTGGTGCATTTTTCTATCGGTCTCTTATTTTTTGTTTGATGATCTAGGTATTCCTTGTTGTATTTTTTTTTTGAAATTTATTTTTTTTATACAGCAGGTTATTAGTTATCTATTTTATACATATTAGTGTATATATGTCAATCCCAATCTCCCAATTCATCCCACCCCCACCCCCGCCCCACCACTTTCCCCCCTTGGTGTCCATGTTTGTTCTCTACATCTGTGTCTCTATTTCTGCCTTGCAAACTGGTTCATCTGTACCATTTTTCTAGATTCCACTAGGTATTCCTTGTTGTATTATAGATACTAGGTCCTTGTTGGATTTAGACATGAAAATATATTCTCCAATAGTGCCATCTATTATAAATTATGAAATCTTTTTTTCTCAGTACCTTTTTCCAGTGATCTGTTGATGCATAATGAAGCACTCAAAACCTCAGACACTTAAAACAAACCATTTTACTTTGCTCATGATATTTTTGGGTCAAAAATTGGGAGGGGCTCCACTGGGCGTTTCCCCTGATTTACACAGCAATAGCCAAGGCAGCTGGGGCTGGAAGGTCCATTTCCAAAATGACTTCTTCACTTACACTTCACTTCTTCAGTTTCCTTGGTGCTCCTTGGCTTCTCTACTTGATGTCTCAGTCTCCAGGGCCTATTTTTATGACCTTGGACTTCTCACAACATGGTGATTTCAGGGTAATTGGATTTCTTATGTAGTGGCTGGCTTCCAAGAGGCAGGAAAGAGAAGTCAGGCAAGGTAAAAGCAACACCTGGAATTGGCACACCATCACTTCTACCATATTCTCTTGGTCAAAGCACTCAAAGGCCCTGCCCAAATTCAAGAAAGTGGAGAGATGCTACCTTTTGATGACAGAGTAACATCACGTTGTAGAAGAACATGTGAGCTGGGAGATATTGTTGTGGCCAACTTTGGAAAACACAGTCTGCCACATTATTGATTTTTTTTTTTCTTTTGTGAGTTGTCAAACCATGGCTTAGCCCTTCCATCTTTTCCTACTGATTTATAAAAACTTTTTATATTACATATCTCAAAAATTTTCATTTACAAAAATTATGTTTTTTCCAAGTTTTCCTCCTCAGGTAGAAGAATATAAGACAGTTTCATTTACTTCACTGTTTCCTTCTAAAAATCTTTTGTTAGGATGAAAAAATTACTGAAATCTATATATCTCAAAAAATTAATGATATATGTTACAGGATCTTCTCAAAGAATAAACCATTTCACAGATATCTTTAAATTAATCCCATTATATTAAAAATTCAGGGACTTCCTTGGTGGTCCAGTGGTTAAGACTCTGTGCTTCCAGTGCAGGGGGCGTGGGTTCGATCCCTGGTTGGGGAACTAAGATCCCACATGTCGCGTGGCACGCCCAAAAAAAAATAAATAAAATTATATAATAAAATAATTAGAATAAATGGCACAAAAAGTTTAAAATCACTGATGTCTTCATTTTAACTTTCTAATACAATGGGCCTTTTCTTTCCCCTCATAAACTGCACATACTCTACACCTTTGGTTAACGCTAAAATAAAAAAGAAAAAGTCGTCCACTCTTTTAATACAACTTCATTGACAATATGGTCCTCACCCCCTCAAAAAAAGTTCTTTAGAAACAATTTAAAATCCAGAAACATGTATTTATTTCAGAGTTAAAAAAAGCAAACTACAAAAGCAGTTTACCAATAATATTTTTTGGTTAATAAACACACACAGAACTGCTTTCTTCTATTATGTGAATTCAAGGACTTCTAATATTGTCTCAATAAAACCTTTCACAAATATTTATTTCATGAGATTGTCAGACAAGAAATAATACCATCTTCAAGCAAGACTTGTCTGAAAATGACAAGTCATGCGTCTCTTCATTAACTAAAGACTGTTAATAACAAAAAAGCAAACTAAAGCTATATGTCCTGGATTTTTTGCATGCCAAATTCTGGCACTTTGTGCTCAGGTTTAAGGTAGTTATTAACTCATTTTTCCCCAGCACATAGAAATATAATATGCATAGCATTTTAATTATAAAACTATAATATGACAAGTATCCTTTATTAAAATAATGTCCTTATTACAAATATTTCAGATAGAAATGGTTTTTAAAGTTGAAGCAAATTAATTTGGAAAAACAAATTCCAAACTAAACAAAAATGTCATTTAAGTTCTAGAAGCACACAGGCACACTGAGGGAGAAAGTCAAACAAAAAGAAAAACAAGGAAGGCAGAGGACACAGCAAAATGACCTCTTAAGGTCTTCTGAAGCTTTCAGATATAGCTAGAATCCTTTAAGTGGCAGGATATATGCTTATGACCTTGTTTTCTTTCAGATGGAAATGAATTAATGTCTTTTAATTTAGACACAGTATTTTGAAGTACCTGTTGGTTTGCTGTGTCTTGCCCATAAAAATCATATGACATACTCTGACTTCAAAAAATAAGGCCCAGCAGAGCAGAGATAATGTATTCTGTCCTAGAAATATATGTAGGAAGAATCAGAAAATAAAATTGACAGGCATGCAAAAATTTTAAATACCTTTCCTCTTTCTCCCAGGAAGGTGGAGGTGAGGGGTGGAGACACACTGTGTGTTTAAGAGTATCACAATCTAAAAACAAATGTATTAAACAGAAGAAAACAAAATACACATACAAGTGCACAAAGTACAATCAATAATTCTTCCTCTTCAAATAATGTAAATGAAAAATAAGGGCCAAATTCTGAATGGGTGATTTGTTGCCTTGTACATGCAGTTTTGCCACTCACAAATGTTCACAGATACAGAAACACATTAATAAGAGATGCTTACTTTCAGCAAAGGGAAATGGAATAGAAAGGACTCGAGAAAAAGCCTCAAATAGATATTCCTACCCCCACCCCTACAAGTGTTTCCAAATTTTGGCTACAATCTAAAATGAAAACTTAATTTTTTGTTATCTTCCGAACTCTATTACCACGTACCTCAGAGATATTGCAGGTTCGGCTCCAGGCCACCGTGATAAAGCGAATATCGCAATAAAGCAAGTCATGCAAATTTTTTGGTCTCTCAGTGCATATAAAAGTACTGTTTACACTACACTGTAGTCTATTAAGTGTGCAATAGCATTATATCTAAAAAATAATGTACAGACCTCAACTAAAAAATATTTTATTGGGACTTTCCTGGTGGTCCAGTGGTTAAGACTCCGCACTTCCACTGCAGGGGGCGTGGGTTCGATCCCTGGTCAGGGAACTGAGATCCCGCATGCTGCGAGGCAAGGCAAAAAAAAAAAAATTGCCAAAAATGCTAACCCTCATTTGAGCCTTCAGCAAGTCACAGCAGTAACATCAAAGATCACTGATCACAGATCACCATAAAAAATATAATAATAATGAAAAAGTTTAAAATATTGTGAGAATTACAAAAAGGTAACACAAAGACACAAAGTAAGCAAATGCTATTAGAAAAATGGTACTGGACTTCCCTGGTGGTGCAATGGTTAAGAATCCACCTGCCAATGCAGGAGACACAGGTTCAAGCCCTGGTCCAGGAAGATCCCACATGCCACGGAGCAACTAAGCCCGTGCGTCACAACTACTGAGCCTGCGCTCTAGAGCCCATGTGCCACAACTACTGAAGCCCACACACCTGGAGCCCGTGCTCCGCAACAACAGA
This sequence comes from Balaenoptera acutorostrata, assembly GCF_949987535.1. Classification (NCBI taxonomy): domain Eukaryota; kingdom Metazoa; phylum Chordata; class Mammalia; order Artiodactyla; family Balaenopteridae; genus Balaenoptera; species Balaenoptera acutorostrata. The sequence goes on from NC_080072.1 coordinate 17,459,156, forward strand.
AGCCACCAAAATGAGAAGCACGTGCACCGCAATGAGTAGCCCCCACTCGCCACAACTAGAGAAAGCCCGCTCACAGCAACGAAAACCCAATGCAGCCAAAAATAAATACATTTATTAAAGCAAACAAACAAACAAACAAAAACCCACCAAAGCTGCTAAGTGCAATAAAGTGAAGCACAGTAAAACACAGTATGCCTGTATCTGGAACTAAGTTTGTGTCTCTTTTTTGAATGAACACCAGAACCAAAGGCTTTCACTTATAACACCTAGGTCAAGAAAGTTACCCTTTGGTTTATGTCTCATTGAAAGGAGTTTCATCAAAACCATGCAAAGCCTAAGTTTCAAAAAGACAGCTTTTGACATACCTATCCAACACACAACCTTAGGGATCATCCTCTCCAAAAGGCAGTGGATTTTGCCATATTTTTTTCTGAAACTACTGTTGACTTTACGTATTACAAAACACATTTTACACCAGCAGCAGAACTGAAGTGATGGAGACGGAAAGCAGAGTACAAAATAAAGGCCTCAGGGGCCAAATGTTAGAATTCTTGGGTGTAAAACCTCACCATTTCGTCAAGAGATGTGCCTACTCGTAAATGTCCAGAAGGGTTCTTTGCAAATGCATTGAAAAGTTTATCTCTAAACTTATAAGTAAACACCCATCCACTCTCAAAGCACCTTCTTATGAACCATCTGTTCTGCTTAACGCAAGTCAAAGGTAACTTGGCAATTTAAAATTAATGTATCTTCTTTCAAAGCAAATTGTGCTTGTGGTTGGTTTTGAATGATTCTGAATGATTCTACAAATCTACAACTTCTAGCCATCCAGTTTTCCTAAGATACAAAACCAACTCACCAGTTATTCTACTGCATCACCAAACCATAACAAATGTGGACAATACAGACCATTTAAAAGTAAGTTTCTCAATCTTTTATCAACTGGAAAGTTAGCTAATATTCTGAGACACATTGGGGTCAGGTCAGAGGAAAGGAAAGAACTTTATGTATTACAAAACACATTTTACATCAGCAGCAGAATTGAACTGACGTGACTAGCAAGCCAACAACGACAGTCTACCAATTTATACCCAAAATCACATTCAGCAGAAACACACAAACGCACCCAGCTTTGCTACTTTTTCTACCATTAGTATACTCTCAAGTAGTCAAGTACAAAGCAAACTCAGACGAGGAAAATTATGAAAACCTACTTCATTACAAAACGTCAAAGGGCTTTTTAATGATATATGAAAGTGGTCCAATGCAATGACACAGAAACAGGTTTTAGATGCTCCAAAATACCAAGAAAAAAATGGAACATAATTTTTTCACTCTCTCTATAAATAATTTCTGTAATGTGGCCTGCCCCCCAAACTAAAAACTGATAGCTGATTTCCAAAACATCTATTATACATTATTTCAAATCCCCTACTTCACCAAACTTGAGTGAAAGAACTTTCTACACACCAGTTCTACTTGGGGGTGGGGGGGAGGAAGCTTTTAAATAACCTTGTCTGAGAAATGGCTTTTCATGGCCAGTTAGGTCTCAAGTTACATAGACAACAACCAGACTATAAGGCAGAATTTATGGAGCAACACATGGTGGCAGAAATAGTGAGGTCCAAGTTCTTGCAGTAGGTAAGGCAGCTGCTGACCTGCTTGGCAATCTGGTGTTACCCGGAGATGCTAATACATGAAGTTACATGTCAGTGCACAGTGTCTCCTTTTGCCTCATGTTGAGAAAATACCCAATAACAAAGATCAAAGTGTCCCAACATGCAGAAGCACCCTGTGAGCCAAGAGTCAGGTAACACAGGTAAAAGTAAATCTGATTCCCAAACAGTTCCAAAAGTTCCCAAACAACTTCAGAGCACCAGAGAAGCCGAAGGGGCTTGCTCCCTAGAACTAAAGGTATTACGTGTGATACTGGCATTTGTTTTAAATCCATTTTTGCACACAATACTTTTCTACAGACAGCTGCAAAACACTCTTCTGAGAGCTCCAAAGATTTAAGAACACATCCAAGTTGGCAGAAATGCACTTCACAAGAAGGAACTGCCTGCCACTGCCTCACAGCATTAGCAAACAAGGTTAAAGTTCACCACATGCAAGAGAAAGGGAATCACACATTCACGGCCGACAGGCTTACAACTCATACAGTTTCTTACACCTAAAACAAGAGACAACACCCAAGCTACTGCTGTCCACCCTTTCCAAAATCCCAGATCTTGCATAAATCCCACCAGACCCAAGAAAACGAGCCCAACCTCACCCCAAACAGGGTCGTAAGCATCACCGACTACATGCAGAGTGGAACGCTGTAAGAAACGCGGAAGGGGCGCAGGACACACACCACAACAAAACAGAGGCGACTCCAAAACTCTCAGGCGCTAGCCACACAGGTATTTCAAAGGCAGAAGGCCAGACGGCCAGGGTCCGGCAGGCTGGGGCCCCTCATCAAGCCGGTAGCCGCCAGAGGCCCCCCCCCTCCCCACCGCCCCGGACAATCTAACGACAGCAGGCCCCCGAATTAACCCGTCAGGCCGCTCTCCCACCTCCCAAGCACACAACTAACAGGCTCTTGGCAACCTGGGGGCTGTTGGGGGCCCTCTAACGGTACAGAGAGCCCCCCAAGCCGTCCGGAATGGCAGGATCCCCCAACTCCTGCCTCGGCGGCGGCCATCACAGCAAGAAAACGGACTTTTACGACAACTCCCACAATGCCGCGGCCTACAACTCCCAGAGTGCACTGGGCGGCGCCGCGGTTAACCCTGTCGTGGCGCCGGGGCGGGGGAGCCCTTCTCCCGTCCCCCTCCCAACTCCCAATTGCTGCACTTACTTTCACCCTCACAGTCCGAAACTAACTTTGGAAATTTTGTCAAGCAACTACAGTTATGCTATCTCGGTGCCTTCTTTTATCATACAAACAACCTCAGCAGCCCAGAAGATTATCCCTGACAGAGAACTTTTTGTTATTTCCAGAGCTCTCCTCACAGTGCCAAATGTTTATCATTTTCGGGGACATTTAACTTCAATTAATCTTCCCCTTCGCCCTTATAATTTTCTGACATTTTTCTGAATTATTATAGCCCCGAGCTTTTGGTACTCAACTTTATTAATTTTAAATCTGTTTTCCAAGTTCTGGGAATCAAGAGAGAAAGACTATCCTATAACTGACCACAATGTTCTACATCTCTCCATTTTATAAGACGAATTTTCTCAAATATTTGACTAAGAAATTCATGCAACTCTAAATAAGTCCTAATAAGACAAATTAGTTATGGGCAATATATCTTTTAAATTTCAAGTTAATTTTTTTTTAAGGGAAAACCTCATGTGCCAACATACTTTGCTTTCTCTTTTCTCTTTCTATTGATAGACAGTCAGATATAGCATAAACTGCTGCTTTATTCCTTTCCGACGTTAAAATATCAGCAAACAACAGGTAAAGAAACATTTTAATATAATTTGAAAAATAAACGAAGACTTCATTCTTTCAGAAAACTGCACAGCACATCTTTTTCTCACGAAAGAACTCCTTTAAAGTCTTTCTCATTTTAATTAAAAGTAAGGTTTAAAATACTTTCTTTTAAATATATTACCCATAATTTTAGTAAAGATGACAATCACATTTAGAGATCACTGTATCATCAATATAAATTAAGTGTCTAAGCTGTACTTACACAAACTAACTTGCTCAGACGTGTAACTGACTGACAGACAAAATAATTGTTTGGCATTTGATGCATGCACTAAAACAACAACTAGAATTCTCCTAAAGTATCTGCTATTTTTCTTATACCCAAATATAAAATAAAATGTACACAATGTCTGATTTTTCCATTGGAGCATTTTGCCATTTGAAAGGGCACTCAAAATGTATCCTGAATTTCAAAGCACAAAACTCAGAAATCCTAATACACAAACAAAAACCCATAGCCTTCTTGGAAAGATACATCATCAGCAAAACTCTATTCTACAATATTCTATTTTAAACGTATCTTTTAATATTACATTTAGCTTATTAGCAAATGCTTTGATCTAGTAAACTACAATGAGAAAATATTTCTCCATCATTTATTTTTTTCACTCATGTTACAGTATGTAGTTTCATTAACAATTAAGATAAATGCTACATACCAAGACATAAAAAATTATACATTCATATATGTTTTGAATTTTAGTTCATTATACTATTATAGCTTCTGTATTTTTCTAATTTTCACTTAACACTTTAGCTAGAATTTAGGTAGAAGAAGTTGACTTGTTTTCCCCCTATTTTTTAATAGCTGTCAGACCATAAGAATTTAATGCATATTTTATATATTATTCTCCTGATGTTAAAATATATGATTCATAAGAAAGGCTAAGATACAAGTCAGAAATGAAACTTATCTCCTCGTATATGTATTACATGCTTACAACTCTCTTCTCAGTGCTATGAGATTATATTTTCCATTAGGAGGTTAGTCATTTTTTTCTTTGCTTTGCTTTTATCTTTCAAATTATAAGATTTAAAAATTGGTATATTAAAGGGCTATATTTAAAGATTAAAATAGAAGTAATTTTATATTTTTTTAAGTTACCATAATTCTTCTTTTAAAAATAACTTAGAAGTTTAGTATATCCTAGTTAAGTAATTTAAGTAAGTCTTAACCTATATACTTAATATTAACGTGAGTTTCTTTATAACAAATGTATTCTAGAAATGAATTTTTCAAATTCATACCAAAAATTTAGTATTTTTCTCCCAAAATTTTAGATTCTGTTTTATTACATGAATTTTTACGTGTATTTCTTAAAAACCTAAACCTCTATACTATGTTTTTTTTTTAATATTCACATGTAACGGTATTAATGTATTTAAAATTAGGGTAAATCTTGTTTATTCTTGAGAATATATGTTAATAGAAGTCAAACACTGCAATCTATTTCTTTTTCCAAATGTGGTATTGGTGACAAAGCTAGAATGTACAGATTTGCAGATCTTACAACAGATTCTATATATAATTTCAGTAACTACTTCTTTTATCCTTTTAACTTCATAAAATACTTCAATGCATCTCTAAATGTTTGTTTAGATGTTTTAATTGCAGTTTTAGTTTATCTGCTTTAAAACATCTGATTTTCATATACATAATTTATACTGTTCATGCAAGTAAACTGCACTAATAGAATTACTGCCAAAAACAGAATGAGTTGCTAATATTCTTTTTTGCTCAAAAAGTTAGTCTGTCTTTCCTTTTCCGACATTACCAGTATGACACAAGCAAAAACTGAAAAGAGGTCACACACAAAGGACAGGTTCTTGCCTGATTAAACTAATTGGTTATATTTACATTATAACCCTACAAAGCAATATTGTGAGTCTATCCCAGAGCTTAAGCTTCTCTCTCAAATCTTAATTAACTTTAATTCATTGGCCTGCTTTTAAAGCAGTGACCAGTCTTTCAAATTTATCAAAATAGTCTACTTTTTATTACCGTATACGTTTACATTTATGTTTAGGAATATTCTAGTTTTCTGAAAAATCTCTAGTTTCTGATTTTGCTAAATATAATTTTAATTTTATGCCTTAAATACTTAGAAAAGCTGGATGATGGGAATCCTATTATCACGTCAGTCTATGAGAAAGTGCAAAAAAATTTTTGCATTCATTTTTTTCCAACCAATTGATCTTTTTAAATCAAAATTTTCCAACTAATTTGTTTTATTTAATTTAAAAAATCTTGCTTTCTTTCCTCTTCATAATGTTTGACATCAGTTAGGATAAGCAAAGCTTAAGTACATGTCACTTCTTTTCTCTGATCGAAATGCTCTCTTTTCAACAGATGGATAAACAATGGAAAAACGTTTCCTTACCTAAAGATGAAATGTTTCACTTTCAAAAAGAATCTTCAAGGTTTGTCTGGAGATAAGACTTTTTACATTTTCCTGTGGAAATGAAAAAGATACAGGTTAATGATTATGATCACTTCTACTCTGTAAAAAATCATAATAGGATGATGGATATTTGAATCTTTTTAGTCTTAATTTTAGAGAGCAAGGTCTAACTAGAATTTAATTAAATCAATGCTGTCAGTTAAAAAATCATCTTGTTTTACAGTTTAAATTTTATCACAGAACCGCCACAAGGTAGTTTCTTATACTTACTTGTTCTGCATTTTATTCTGCCATTGATTTTTCTTGTTTTTATGCATATGGCTCAATAGTTTTAATACTCTTTCAATCTATTGAAGTCATTAACTATCTTTATCTGTTTTAAGATGTTTTCTAATACATAATAATGCCTCCTTTATATATAGTTTCTATAGTCTAAATTTCAAATAAATATGTGAAAGAAAAAAATCCAAACTCTAAACTTTCTTTCAGAAGGCTTTTTCTAACTTCAAATCAATTTCCCCCAAAAGAGATGTGTAAAACACTACCTACTCTAAGGCAGAAATACTAATACTCTAAGACAGAGTAGGATTTAGGCTGACTTTTTAAAAACAATTATCCTGCTCCTCCCTCTTCCTCTTTGTGCTCATAATTTTTTCTCCACTTTAATTCAGGATTACATTCATTAACCCCCATCATGCCTTCTCTCCAAAGAAAAATTACCTTCGGCTTGGAAAACTTTCAGATCCCTTACATTTTCCCTTAATTTCACATAAGGATCTACTATGTCAAACTGAGTATTAATGAGTGTTAATTATGCTGTTTCTCCCCTGAATTTCTTTTCCTAGACCTGTTTCTAATTCTTCCCTCTATATGATTCTACCATACCCCACTTAGCTTTTTTCTTTTTTTTTTTTTTTTTAACACCACCAAGATTTGTCTGACATTTCTTTCCCCAACATTTCAGGGCATATTCCAATTTTCTTTTTGGGTTTTGATGCATGTATCACAGTCTGGCTAGTGGTACCTCTCCATACTCCAAACATAAATAATTTCACTCCCCACTAGAGACCTGTGGGCTTTCATTCAACAGACCCTAGAAATTTCCTGTTCTTCACCAGGACATCCATTTGGGATTCACATATGGATGAATAAAGTTGGAGAGTTGAAGGTGAATTAGATCCACAAGAAAGAATGCCAACCACAGATACCACTGTTCACATCACTGAAAGTATCTTGCTCAAACTACCTTGATGCTTTAGGGTTTTAAAAATTCACACGCACAAGCACTAAAAAAATTCCTTTCCTCATGTTACCCTCAGCTATCTTCAATTTCCTAAGCCATTTTTTCAAAGGATGTAAACTTTGTGGTATAATATGCACGCGCAAAGCAAAGGTTTCTTTTGAGGGTAGGAAAGGGGGCCACTCACAGACCCAACCAGTTTCTAGGTCAGAAGCAACGTGACCTCCGGGGTTTCTACCCAGACTAAAAGCTTGAGTTCTGCCTCTCATTTTGCCTGTCATATGCTCCCGAGGGATTGAAGATAAGCATATAACTACACCGTGCCTCAGTTTCTTCATCTCTAACTGCATTCCCTGACTCAGTACAACAAGCAGATGCTGAAGTGGGAGTAGCCAAGGAAGGCAGAATCAAAAGGCCAAAAGAAGAGAGACTTAAACTAACCTGGCATCTATCCCTCAGCTCCACCCATTTTCCTGAAGCCTCCCAGCAATGGCGGTGGGCTGTGGCATTGGGTGAGGTTGACGGGAACAAAATGGACAGCCTCCAATATCTCCAAACCCTACAACAGTGCAGGCAATGAGGGTCAGAAATAACAGCAATGTTTTTCTTTTTTAAGAAAAAAAAGAAAAAAAAAAAAAAAAGCCAGGCTAAAAGCCTCTTTCTAAAATATTGACATGGTAGGTAAATGCTTTTTATAAAGAAGAATACACAAGTGGGTTCAGGGCCATAAAAATCTTATCTTTCCTTCAGCCTCAGTGCTATTGGCTTCTTTTTCTCCATGTAAACAGACAAACTAGTCCTCATTCAGTAACCCAACGCTCTCATAACTGGGGAGCAAGCACAGTGGGGAGCCTTTAAACCCCTCAGAGAAACTCCCTCCAACCCAACCCTAGCTCAGTGAATTGTGAAGGAAACTCAGCAAAGCGTTATTAGTGTTTGGGAGGATTCTGCCCCTCCCCTGTTCAGAACTCCATGCCAAATTAATCTGACTCATTAGATCCTATTGAGACACTCCATTATGTAAAAGAAAGCACTAAGCTTAAACTTAGTTAAAAGTGATTTTTTAAAAAAGCCAAGATATAGTCATCCTAAACAGTAACAGATTAACATTAACTGCTTACCAGTTTCAACACCAGCTGCAAACGGGGTTGATTCTTCATTTGCTGCAACCATAAACGCTGCCAAACTCTCCCCCAAACTTCCTTTTCATTTTAGAAACCAAGTTCCTAGAAATAATCTTTAAAAAAAGAATTTTCTTTACTATGGGCTTTTAAACATTAACCGCAAATCCAATCTAACACTGTTTAGCGTAAAATTAGAGTTCTCTCTCTGTCTCTGTCTCTCTCTTTCCCTCCCTCCCTCCTTCTTTCCCTCCCTCTTTTAATTAATTTGGGAAAGTTCACTGACTTCTCTATTCTGCTACCTGGGTATCATTTTAAAACTGAAGAAACTTCCCCTCTCTTTTCCTTCATCCTTATTTGAAATCCCTCTTTAAACATACCACAAATTTCCCTGGCTTCACTGTACTGCAATCTTGGCCGAATTTCTTCAAATTCTACCCTCATAGAAATGTAAAATGTAAAATGAGGGGGTTGTACAGGACAATCTCCAAGGTCCCATTTAGCTCTAACATTCTATATGTGTCTATGATGATCCAGAGAAACTGGACCAACTCCATATAAGCACCCAAATTTGGGTCTCATTTCTATGTGTGTTACTGCTGTCACTATGTTTCTATAAACTTTTTGCTAAATTACAATATAACACAATTTTTCTGCCTTTCTAGGCTACCAGTCCCCTCTTCAGTTTGCTTCTTCAAACTAATTATTTTCTTTCTCTAAGAAACCATCTGTATCTCTAATAATGTTAACTCTATCCTTCCCATCAAGACTATCACTGCCACCAGCAGCCTTTTTCTGACCTAATTGAGGATCTCTTAATGACAGTGACACATTCTTCTAAGTGAAACAATAGTGTTTACTTACCCTACTGTCATCATCGTCATCCTCCTCATCATTTATAATATTCATGACAGCTTCCTAGATGGCAGACGACTATTCTAAGCACTGCACATTTAATCCTAACAACCTTCTAATGCAGATTCTATTATCGTCCCCATATTACAGATGAAGAAATTGAGGCAAACAAAGGTTAAGTCATTTGTCCAAGGTGTATTCCTGATGAGTGAAGGATCCAAGTTTGAAAACCATACATTTTGGGGACAGAGCTTGCACCCTTAACCACTATGATGCCCTGCCTTTCTGCTTAAATGATTTCCATGGGCCCTCCCACCTCTAAAATCCTCTGATTACCCAGCACTTGATTACCTCAGAATATCTAATTTCTTAATTGATGAATTAGGCATAAGCAGAATATCTACTTTATAATTATGAGAATTAAAGAAATTTAATGTAAAGCACTCAAAACAGTGCCTGGCACAGAGTAAATAGCTTGAAAAGACATCAGCAATTATTTAATGGGTGAGCTCTCAATTTGCAAATGAACACACTGAGGTCAGAAGTTAGTGGGAAAATCTAGGACTGGAACCCAGGAGTAATGCACCCACTTCTTTTTTAAAAATACCATTTACAAATGCAAGGCTAACTTCAGAGACACACTTAAATTTTAAGACTTTAAAATATCCCATGTCTTGTGTTTCTTAGATCAGGGCTTTAGCTATTGAGCCACACAGCTCTTGCTAAAAGGCAAATTCCAGGGAATCAAGGAGTCTGGATTTGCCTGTCTTCACCTCCTGGTGCACAGCTGGGCTTTGCTAACCTGTAAGTCAGCAGTGTCTGTTTTTGGAAGAGCAAGCTTACCAGAGGCTTCCTGTTTATTAAAAATGACCACCGTGTTAAGAATAGGTTTAAAGTCTTTTCAAATAGTGATATTGATTTGGTGAAATGTATTTCTCACCAGAGGCCCCATACTTGAAAATGAGCCCATTTTATAGGTATTAACTGAAAAAAAAAAGGTATTCAAAAGGAAAGATCTCCTTCCCTGTATAAACAAAACTGGGGCTTGCAAGGGTTGTGCAGGTAATATTTATATTTTTAAATCAATGTGACGTATCACATATGATAACAGTAGATTCAGGCATGCATTTGCGTACAGCAAAGAATCAAAGGGCTTGACATCAGCACAGTTGAAGCTGAGCTCTGCACTCTAGAATTTTACGTAGAAACAATCCCTTCACTACTGTAGGTATATCTTCTTTTTGTGTCCTCATGGCAATGAATAAACACACACACACACATTTTGTGAGAAACAAATGCTATACTAACATACCAAAAAAGTATTACATTACTTGGTTAGAACACAGCTACTGCGATAATTACTATTCAAAAGATAAAAGAAACATTTTTAAGAAGCACATAAATCTGGTAATTCTAAAGATGTTTAAAATAAAATATCTCGGTATAATTTATAATTTCATAATTTATCTCATCAGCATCAGATTTGCAGTTATCTTATGCGGCGATACTGGCTACCCTGATTTCCTCTCAAGTTCTTATCCAAGAATCCAAGTTCCTCAAACCCTTTTATTTCTGTGACCTTCTTCAAGCAACATTCCACCTTGCCCTGAGGTCAGAACCCCAAACTTTTCATCTATTAGCTCAGGTAAATAAAAAGGAACACGTCTTCATTTTTAAATGTCTACTGAGCTTTTCTTGTAGTTTCAATTCTAGAATTTTAAATGCATTTAAAAAACATTAAATAGTATTTTTGCACAGGATTTTCATTTTATACTGGTTTGTGTTACTAACCAAACTCTTTAAAACTAAAGCCTCACCTCAGAACATTAAATTTGCCCTTAGTCCAGGGAAATTTTAAGTCCATGCTCCCCTCTTGAACATGCACACAAAATATTATCTCAATAAGATTTTATTTTATTAATATGCATGGTATTTTTTAACATTAAAATATTGGATCCCAAGGGGGTTTTATTTGTTCAGGGTTTTTTTTTTTAAACTATTTATGATGGAGAATTTCAAAGAAAAGTAGAAAGAGTATAACAAACATCGTGCATACATCATTTCTATTTAAATGTTAATAGCTATTAACATTTAGTCATATTTGCTTCCTCTCTCTCCCTTTTTTTCTTTGCTGAGATACGCTAAAGGAAATTACAGACATCATGGCATTTCACTCAAAAATTCTTCACTGTGCTCGTCTAAAAAGTAAGGACATTTTCCTACGTAACCAGAATGCCATTATCACTCCTACAAAATTAACAATAATTCCCTATTACACAGGCCATATTCTAATTTCTCCACTTGGAATCTAATTTTCTTGATAATATCTTTTAAGTCTCTGTTCTGTCATCAGTGACAGTACACACATGTTCTTAAATAAAAGCCACCTCTAAAGTGGCTAATTCCAACTAGTTCTGCTAAGGAAGCAATACCCACCTTGAACTGCTCCAAGTCCGTTATCTGACAGATCATCAGGCATCATCTAATCTTGCCCTTTTGCCTGTTGGGGATGTCACGTTAAATCAAACACTGATGAGAACTCGATAAAAGATCCTCTGGTATTTCAAATAGATATCTCCCCTCAAAAATCAGTGTGCATTGGGGAGCAAAGAGAGTGGGACAGGGGACCATAAACCCTAAATACAGTCACATAGTTTAAAATGGGGCTGTTTTGCCTCACTCAGTACAGGTCTACACAACCCAATCCGCACAAGATGCTAAGGTGGTAATTTTTGATAGAGTCAAATTCACTGAAACTCAGAGGAAAAAATTCATTTTTCCTTCAATCATTTATTTAACTCAGTGAAAGTAAAATTATAATAATCCATGAAGGTGATGGAATAACTGGATTATTTGGATTTCTAGAAGTGAGGAATAAAGAGGGTTTTTGAGGGGTTTGGGGAGGAGACTAGAAATTAACCTGACATAAATTTTGTTATGCTTTGTCATACAGACCAGGGCAAAAGATCTCTCTTGTCCTTTTGTAGGAAATAATCAGAACAAAGAAAATAGGTAACCTAAGATTATCTTTTCTTTTCAGTTCCATCTGCGAGCTATTTGTTTTTCTGGAAATGATCATCTATCTATATCTAAATCTATATCTATATATCTCTATATACATATATATGTCTTTCAAAAACTGATGCAAACAAAGGAAGATGGTTAGTCAAGGGTTTTGCAAGCTCGGACACTTGAAGGCTATTCTTCCATGCTATTTACAGTGAGAGCATTGCTTGGAACAGCTAAACAGCATCCTTTTTTTTTTTGGCCACCCCACACAGCTTGTGGGATCTTAGTTCCCTGACCAGGGATTGAACCCCAGGGAATTCCCAACAGCATCCTTTCTCAAGCTTTACCTTTTGAATCTTCCCCTTCTCCCTGAAGCCACAAAGCCACCTTAAAAATGTGTGCTCTCATTATTTTTAAAAAATATATATTTTTTTACCTATGACTGAACCAGTTAAGGAAATACAAATTTTGGTTTGTTCACTGAGGTAAAACTGGGTGGGGAAAAGATACTTCCCCTTTCCTTTGTAACAAAAGCATACCATATTATGTTTTCTCTCTCTTTTTTTTCTTTTATAATAAGAGAACTATAGCAAAAGTATGAAGTAGAAAATATTTACTGATAGTATCAGAATTGAGTGAGGCATACCCATCAGCGCTCAGCCATGTGCCACCCCCTTAAGAACCTCATTCTAAAAGACATGCCAACATGCCCATGTGTACATTTACAAAAACGTATGTGTGGAAACATTTACATTTGATATGATAATTTAGGTGGAGGAAATCAAAGTGAACTGCTTCCAAAAATGGGAACAAAGGACAATATGGGAAACCAGAATCCAAAGACAGTTCTCCATCTTTCCCTTTAGTAATAAAAAGCTTTCCAGCAAAATAAATAAATAACTTAATTGTTGGCTACCTCCCCTTACCACTCTTCGGAATAAAGGCAAGAAAAATGGTAAATATGCAAGAAGTAAAAAAGAGCTGTAAAGGACCTATGGAGATCTAAAAACTCAGAAATCCATCCCTGACCAGTGACACTGGCTGCAGAGCCACTCAACATATATGCGGATGGACAGACAGGCTGTGCATCCACCCTTGCCCATGTGGTCGTCCCTCCGGATGCCTTCCTGCCCTCACTCAACGGCGTGTTACAACTTCAAAAGACACAGACACACACACACACACACACACACACACACGCACACACACACTTCAGAAAACTTTAAATGCCTCAAAAGAAAGGTATTTTTTTCCCTGTACAGATTTACTTTCTAAGTGACGTTTACAGTATAAGTAGTCCTGTGTTATGCCATCCTTACAGCATGTCCAAGAAACAGAATGTTGGCATCATTTACTTATATAATAAATACTTATTGATTACCTCTACATGCCTGGTAATAGAAACATTGGTCTTTGAAGTTGGAAGCGTCCTTAAAGATAATCTAATTCAAGTTATTCACTCTACAGAGGGAGACAAGAGAGGTAAAATGACTTATCAAGGTCATACAGCTTTCTGAATCGTTTATCTTCTTCAATAGATGGCAAAGAGATCAAAAGAAGGAACTGCCAGGGACATGATAGAGAATAGCTAGCAAAACTAAAAGATGAAGAATTGTGCTTTCTGACAACTTTTCAGAAGAAGGAAAAGTTCTGGCCATTTTCTCCATCCCTCCTTTCTCACTTCCCACTCCCTCACACATGCACCCTGATGTGGCATGGTCAACCAACTGCCTCCCGGATTGCTCTCCAGCCCAGGTGTGGTGAGAGGGAGAGATGATAGGGAAAAAACAGGACACTGGCTATAGGACATAGAGGCTCTCCCAGACACAGTCGAAACCATGGTTCAGAAAAATGGCAGGATCCCTACAAACTGAGCTTTAAATCAAATATTGATAAGATGGTTCCTTTCTATGAGAATCCATAGCTCATTGCATGGTAACTTCAGGGCAGAACAGCTCAGGGTTTAATAGAGAACAATTCTTACAATGAAAGAAATGAAGGGGAAAGAAGAGAGAGAGATAGAGAGAAACTCATTTTTCTGTCGTTCATTCAGTCTCCTGATATGGGACCTTCTTGTCTCCCAGTATTAATGTTAATGGTCTCTTTTAACAGAAAGGGTCAAAAGGAGCTCAGCTGGTGACTATTAGGACTGACCATGCTCTGGACAAATAAGAAACTGCCCTTAGGAATTTTGAGGGAAAGTGTTTGGAAGATTCTTTAAAAAAAAGCAGTGATGTTATATCTGTTAGCATGTACTTTTTCATTAACTTAAAAATTTCTTATAGTATTAAAATATCTATATTCTGGCCTCTTAAAGTAGTTGCCAGTAACAATGAAAGCTTAACAAGTAAATTCTGTTTATTTCTAAAATATATTTTAGAAAGTCCTCTTGCTACAAGAGGACTTGGAGCTCTCTTGTTAAATATAATACTTATAAAGAGACACTTGAGATCCCTTACTTTCTATCCAATCTGTATTTGTTCAAAAAACTTTATAGTTGTTTTCTTTTGTTTTGTTTTACCCCTGGACAAACCAGCCACCATCTATTTTCTGACTGCACCAAAACTTAAATCTCCTTTTTAGTCTAAATCATGTGTCCAAGCAACCAACTTTAGAAAGACAAAGGTACATTTTTTTTTTTTAAGAAAAGAAACCTATTAGACGATTAAGATTCAATTTACAGGGCATTAAATCCAATGCTGGGGAAACTTCAATAGAGGTGACATATTAATTAAGGCAGTAAAAACTCAACCATCTTGAACCTTCATCCTTTTGACCCATCCAATTAGCCATCCAGTTAGGTTCTTACAAGGAGATGAACTTCATAGAAACACAGAAGTTGAGGTGGCCGAATAGCGAACCTTCCCCCACAGTCCACTCTATGGCAAGATACTCCACTGCGGGGCATTTAGACAAAAATGCTTCTGGTTGTCACAGAAACCTGGATGCACAGGGGCTTGTCGTGGTTTGTAATACCCTCCAGGGCAGTATCACCTAAAAAAACGGAGGCATGAGGCGCAAACAGAAATGTAGCGCATTAATGCAAGCACAGAAAAAAAAAAAAAAACACCTTGGAAACCCTCCACCTTGGGGGTAGTTCGGAGACTTGCTATCTTGTCAATAGACACCAGCCCTAAGGCTCATCATCATCCCCGAAGACAAGTTGTCAAAGCTACTAGAGGACTTAAACTCATCTAGTCCACTTTTAACATTTTATAAATAAGGAGACTGGGATCCGGAGAGGGAAAGTACCCGAAGCGACACAACCAACAAGTTGAAAAATCCGGAACTTCTGCCTCCTGTCCAGTTCTCTTTTCTATGCACTGGATTTCACCTTTCCAAAATGTTTAAACATTCATCACCTTAAGTAATCCTGTAAGGAAACCTCTGTGGTAGATACAGTTATCCCCATTTTCCAGACAAAGAAATTACTATAGACGTTTACACCAGGAGTCACTGCCAGACTCAGAATTAAAGTAGATCTCCTGGACACGGAATCAGAGGTTCTCCTAACTGACGTCTGAAAACAATAGTTTCTGTTTGTTTAGCGTCTACATTCGTACTGCGTATATTATTATTTTTCTTTTGTATCCCAATTTTTAAAAAAGCAAACAAAATTAAACACACCCTGTTTGAATTGGAGATCAGACTGAATACAAATATTTCCCGTGAAAAAATGAATTCCAACACTGCAACCTCCCTACTAAACAGTTATGGAGAATGTATTGATTTGTAAATTCCCTTCTGGACCTAACACCAGGTTTTACCATGGCTGGGAAGTCCAACCCTACGGGCTTTCCTATTTTATAGCGATCATTTAATACAGAAAAGAGCCTGCAGTCACAAGGAATTCACCAAATGAAACTGGTGTAAACCCATTGAGCCTGTGGCCAAGGTAATATGTCCTTCTATGCAGACCTAGAGAGAAGTGATAAGGAAGAGAGAAGAGGGAAGAAGAGAGAGGAGGAAACTTCACCAGACAGGCTCAATAAACTCCATGAATGGGATCCCCAAGGGGTGTGAACCATCTGCCAATGAGCTCTTCTAAGAACAGCATATTCTATGTTGGTTAGGGTCACCCAATAGATTTAAAGCTGAGAAAGAGAGAAAATTGAACAAATACCAAGGACAAACAAAAAAAATTATAGTAGCTTTCTCAAGGTACACTTAGAGATAATGAACTAGACTTACTCCTGTTAACAAACAAAAATAACACATATGATCACAATTTGAAAACCAAGATGTCACAGGACCCCATTAGAATCACTTGACACTGCTCATTTGTAAAATTACAATATTATAAAAAATTATTATATTTTGTCAAGAAGTCTAGGTCATTTGTTCAATGCAAAGGGATTGCAAATAGGCTTTGTCAGAATTGGCAGTTAACTAGATCTTTCCAGGTTTGTAGACAGAGAGGAATAAAGATGTTTCTTCATCCCCCTTCCCCTCCCACCCTCCTCCACCCACCATCCATGTTTCCCTAGAAAAATAGTCCTGGGTAAATCAACTTCCAATTCCATCAACATGAAAAAAAAAAAAGTAAGGGTGGGATCACATTTGGCCAAGTAACTGCTTTGTAACAATTACAAATGTAGACCCAGACATTGGGTGAAATGTGGTTATGAGATTAATGGTATGGATTATCAGTAAAGATGAGTGACATTCTTAAATGCTTATTTGGATAGCTCATAACACTTTTGATTAAGCCAGTCAAATGACGTTGCAAAAGTCGACAGTAATTGTTTGAAAATTACTTAGATGAATCTCAGATCTTTTAAAGAGAGGTTTGGGATAGCTCTACCGATGGTATAACGTAGTATCACAGTTCAGTTAGAACCATGAATACAATAAATATATAAAACCAAAAGAATATACATGTGTGCTTCCATACATCCATTCATTTCTTATTTCTTTGGCTATGTCTATAATACAGGTTTAAAAAAAAGGTTTAGAAGGTTAACACAGATCTGGAGACTAGTTCTAACCCAGCCAAATGTGTATTAGGACACAATGGTTTTAAGTCAAAGCCTGAAAAACTGCGAGAGGGTGAACTGGTCTTCTTGTCCATTTTTATTAACATTTATATTTGCACAACGTATTCTTTTTGGGTAGCCGATTTTTTATCTGTGAGTTGTGAGCCAGTGCTCATCTGAATGCCTAACAAATCTTGAGAATTAAAAATGCTTCTAAAATTCTAGTCAACAGTGACAGTGAGAAGTGATCAAGGCCAGAGGGTTTGTTGTTGTTTTTGTTAACATGTGGATAGCAAAAGAAATGTAGTCAATAGTTGCCAAGCTTGAACCAATAATGTCGCTGAGAATGCTCAAATCTATTTTATTTGGGGGTAAGTTTCAAACAGAAAGTTCTTCAGCAAAATGAGATTTCACTATAAAAAACAAAACATGAGAAGCTAATAAAAAATTTTTTTTAATTTTATTTAAAAAAGGAAAGAAAATTGTACTGAAATGGGATCTAATTTCTCTAGTAAT
The DNA here is from genome assembly GCF_949987535.1 of Balaenoptera acutorostrata. Lineage (NCBI taxonomy): Eukaryota > Metazoa > Chordata > Mammalia > Artiodactyla > Balaenopteridae > Balaenoptera > Balaenoptera acutorostrata. Next base: position 17,476,759 of record NC_080072.1, read on the forward strand.
TAAAAAAAAATCATTGCTTTGTAATATTTGTTTTATGTCGTATGTTGCAAACATTTTAAACCATAATTTTATATTGCTTCTTTTTTTTAAAGTATAGTTGATTTAATTTCAAGTGCACAGCAAAGTGATTCAGTTATATATACATTTGTTTTCAGACTATTTCCATTATAGGTTATTACAAGATATTGAATACTGCTTCCTGTGTTATACAGTAAATCCTTGTTGCTTATATTTCTTCTTATATGGTATTTTGTAAAAAAAAAAAAAAAAAAAAAGGCAAAAAGGCAAAAACTTCTGGACCAGTATTGAGAGTTTCAAAATATTATTATTACCTACATTAAAGCTGACAAAAAGAAAAATTTGCCACTGCTTTTCAGTTCTTTCTAATAATACATTGAAAATACAGATAAGATTTTTTTTAACATTACACAAAATTAAAACTTCTTAAAGATTTATCATGATCAAGAGTCTAAAGGTTAGCATTATATCAGAACTCTTTGATCAAAATCTAGAGAGGAATATCATTTAGAATATTTGAAAATATGTTTTAGAAATAGGCACAATTTACTTGTTAAGCTTTCATTGATACTGGCAAATACTCTGACACCAGAATATAGATTTTTTAAATATTATAAAATTTTTTAAAGTTAATTAAAAATTACATGTTAACAGATATAACATCACTATTTTTAAAATGTTTTAAATATCTAATGAATGCATAATAGTAAATAACAAAACAGTAAAATGCCATTTTAGGTTTTTTTTTTTGTCATTTTAGTTTTCATCTATGGTTCCTATTTGATATCAGCATAAATTTTTTGTTAAATCATGTATTTTGTTTTAACTCAAAAAAAATATATATATATATATATTTTTTTTTCTTAAATGCAGTTCATTGTAATTGAGTTAATTTTGTTTTTAAATCAAGGACTAATACCTAAACATTTAAATAGCAAATTCAGGAGATAATAGGGCTTATCCCTAACATTTCTTTCAATGTTGGTATAATTCCATATAATCACTATAAAACCAATTACCATGTTTTTATAATGTCAGTATATCTGTATGAAAAACCAGAAATCTGCGCAGGACTATTGCCTGGGTGAAGCCTGACAACTGGATGTTTGTAAACATCAGGTAGCTAGAACCGAGTCATCTAACCTTTGTGCACCTTCTAAAACCAAGCTACCCCTCTGCAGCTTTCAAGACTGTGAGTTTAATTCATTAAGAAAGTAAAGTAAATGCAACTGATTAGCATGGATTTGAAGGTTCTAAAACTGTATTAAAATTTCCCTCCTTATTGATTATTTCTGTAGTAGCTCCTACGTTCTGTGTAATACCCATTTTACTATTATTTTTACCCTATAGAATGTGTAATATTTATTTCTATATCAATGCAAATACTTAGTTTGGTAAGATAAGATTATGAACCATGTTTTGAGTTACATTTTGCATCAAATTGTAATCTGCTGCATCTGTTTCATTTAAGCCTGAGAGTTGGCAAAATGGAAAGTTTAAAAAGAATAGTATTATTTTCCTTTGAAAATGTTACTTATTTTACTACAGGTCTCAGATAAAATGAAAATAATCCTTTTCCTGAAATTATTGTTTTAGCAAATTTTAAAAAATAAAATGCAAGAAATCTTTAATATGCCATATGGTTTCTGTTTCTTGCTACTAGTTCATTTATTTGTAAAAACAAAAATGCATTATTTTTATATGCATTTTAAAAGCCAATAAATAAATATGTGACTAATTCTAGAATGTATACTTTATGTTTAGAATTTATAAATAAATTGAAGTAAGTAGAAGGTTTATATTCCAACTAAAGGTTACAAAAATCTGAGCAATAAAATACCAAATTACTTAAATTTTGGCACTCAAAATAAAATTTTGTTATTCTGCTTTATAAATGTAAGAAGAGCTTAACTGAAATAATTTAAAATTTTTTATATTTAGTTAAAATTGCTTTTGGTTTTTAGTAAATGTTTAAAATAGGATTTCTATCCAGAATGTATACTTTTCCATTGTTTTACAAATGGTATAATGCAGAGTTTTTTTAATTCAATTTTTCAAAAATTGAAATAAAAAATCTTAAGCAATTAATACTTTCTTAGCAGCTCCTTGTTTTTCATAGAAATAAAACTTTAATGAAATTAGCTCATCTTCCTTTTAGTATTTCAAATATTATCATTTCAAATATCAAGAATTTAAACTTTTAAAAAGCATAGGAAGAGTTTTCAATATTTACAATAATGTTATTCCTAAATTAAAATATTTATGAATTAAAAATAATTCATCTTAAAATTTAGAAATTGCCAATGATTTCTTATGGGAGAATGTAAAAAATTATATTGGTTTTTAACAATGTCATATGTTAACTATTAGTCCAAAATTGTTTAGTTTAGTCTTTTTTAATATTTTTGAATTATTAAAGGCAAATTTCAGGACTATGTTGACAATGAATTTCTATAGTTATCAATTACGCCTTCATCAAAATGTTCCAGCTTGGCAAAAATTAAAACAATGTAATTTAAAAGGATAACATCCTCTTTCTATAATTTGGTTTTTTCTTTTAAAATAAGGTTCACATAAACATGTGATAAAATGTCTTGCATGCTTCCAGTATATTTATAAGCTATGATTCCCAAATAAAACATATTTTAGTCCTATCTTCTTTTTTTTCTGAATTATAAATCAATTGCCAAACAAATTGATTGTTAATAAACAAAATTTAGTTTTTCAGATTATTTTAGAATTATCTATTTTTACTTTAATTCTGAAAATACATGAAGTTAAAAAAAAAATAAGTACAGCATTTTTAACAGTAACTATTAGTTTAACATTTAGTGATTAAGGCCAGTATCTGCCGCAGGCTTTATAAAAGCTTTACGTTAAGAGTTTAAAATACTTAATTATGCCATCTTGAAAAAAAATCTTCAAATACTACAAAATTGTAATGAAAGATCCTAAAAGTTAAATTTGGAGAAATTTTAATTTTTGGTTTTGTTTTCTTTTTACATTTTACAATTTAGTTTCATAAAGTTTGGGCTTTTTGTAAACAGATAACAGCCATTTCATGTCTGATATTTGGAATCGTTTTGATAATATTTTTGTTTGTAGAAGAACTGTCTTTTAAATTTTGTATGTGCCTGAACCTTTCTTTAAAGCAGTATCAGAATTAAAGTGATTCTACTGAATGTATTCCATTAGTCTATATTTGAAGAACAGTGAGATAAATAATAAGCTTCCTTTTAATACTCATTTAACTCTTCCTGGTTTAAGTATTATAATTCTAATTTTCTAATAGGACATATGACAGGCTTTTGCAGTAGTAATTTCTGGCATGAATGGGTTTCAAATTTTGTTTTAATTTAAATATCTGATATATTTCATGGACTATTAATCTACTCGATTTTTATCTTGAAATTTGCAGCCCAGTTCAGTTTTATGTGAACATTTCCTTTAAATGTTTAAAATAATTCATAATGTGTTTTCAAAAATATTTTTAAAAGATCATCTACCTTTAGCTGACCAGATCAATGTAATTACTTTTGAATTTCTGAACCTTTATAATTTCATAGCTTGGCTGTTACTTTAGCACCTATCGATAACAATCCTAATGTGTACTGAACACACTGGTAATAATTCCCTCCTTTATTTAAATTGTGTAATTCACAAGAATATACAAATACCACGTAAACAGAACCATAGGGTATCACATCCAGCTGAAAATAGCTTAATGAGTTTCTTTTGTCTTCCAGTTAAATCTTGTCATCTCATCTGAAAAAGAAAGGTACTTAGAAGGTTAGACTTGAGAAAACTTTTTTAGGGTGGAGAGGAGAGTCATTATGAATAAAAGATTTTCTATCCCTCATAAAAATAACTTCTGATTTTCTTGAAAGAGGATTCTCCGAGAGCCTTACTTTCTTTTCCTATAAATTATACACATTTCATTGAGGTTGAACGCACAGGAAAAAAAAAATGTTCATGAAATTTCTTCCTGACTCAAATCCTACGGCCCTTTTCAAACTCTCAGGGCGAAGTACAATTATCTGGTGAATTGATCAGTGAGGACAAACAATTCACACAGTTTAGGCTCCTCCAAATCTTTTTTCAATGAGGAGATTTTTTTCCTTTAAATTATCTGAATAATTGCTTCAACTCTTCAGTTCAATTTGCATGTCTAGACAGGAAACTAGACTGAATAAGGCTTGGAAGGACTGTGATTTTTGAAACTGCTTTTTTTTTTGAAACTGCATTTTGAATTGTAATTCTTACTATCTTCCATGTATAACCTCACTGACTGCTTGCATCTGAGGCCTTCCAGAAATCTTGTGACATTTTAAGCATTCATCCAGTAATATATAATATATATGTATGTTTTAAAACATAAAATATATGCATATATATGTTTTAAAACTTACCAGGGTCTGTTCTACTTTTCCTCAGATCTTCACGTGGCACTTATATGCAGGAAAATATAAATGATCTCTCCTCCCCCACCCAGTTTTCATGAACAAATAAAAGTGTTTTACCTTTTTATACAAAAGGAAAAAGTCCATATTTGTGGTTTTTTAAACACTTTGCTGAAAGACTATTTAAAGGTAATTCTTTTTAAAAAGACCACAATGTAGCAATGGTTTGATTTGTTAGACCTAGATTTGTTCAATTACATTTTGCTAAAACCCTTTAAAAAAAAAAGTTATTGGTCATTTCATAAAAAATGACTTTAAAAAATCATGTTGTTTGAAGAATATGCAAAAAAGAAAATCTAAATCTTTAGTCATCATTTTTTCAAATGGCTAATGGCAGACGGGAAAGAGTTTAAAATGTGATTGAATGAAGGTGGTCAAGAGGTACAGCCTTCCATTTATAAGATAAATAATTACTGGGGATGTGATGCACGGCACGGTGACTCTAGTTAACATTGCTATATGTGGTATATTGGAAAGTTGCTAAGGGAGTGAACCCTAAAAGTTCTCAGCACCAGGAAAAAACATTTTTTATAACTGTATGAGGTAATGGAAGTTCCCTGAACTTACTGTGTTAATCATTTTGCAATATATGTAGGTCAAGTCATTAGGCTGTACACCTTAAGCTTATACAGTGCTGTATGTCAGTTATATCTCAATAAAACTGAAGAATAAAAATAATTAAAAGAAATAAAAATTTTTAAAATGATTGATTCAGAAGCTCTAATAAATGTTAGCTTATGGCTCCGAAAATTGCTATTGCTATATTGATAAAACAAGACCTTGCATGGAATCCTTCATTTTCAGCCAGATTATTTTGTCTTTTATTTGTTTTATTTATTTATTTATTTGGCCGCACTGCTCAGCATGTGGGATCTTAGTTCCCCAGTCAGGGATTGAACCCCTGCCCCCTGCAGTGGAAGCTCAGAGTCTTAACCACTGGACCACCAGGGAAGTCCCATTTTCAGCCATTTTAAATAAATTACTCACTCTCCCTCCAGATTAAAACCTGGAAAGTAAAGCTTCAGCCACAAGACCCAAAACCATGCAAGGCCTTGAACTTTGTTAATCAACTGGTCTTAAAACATGACTCCAGGGCTTCCCTGGTGGCGCAGCGGTTGAGAATCTGCCTGCCAATGCAGGGGACACGGGTTCGAGCCCTGGTCTGGGAAGATCCCACATGCCACGGAGCAACTAGGCCCGTGAGCCACAACTACTGAGCCTGCGCATCTGGAGCCTGTGCTCCGCAACAAGAGAGGCCGCGACGGTGAGAGGCCTGCGCACTGCAATGAAGAGTGGCCCCCGCTTGCCGCAACTAGAGAAAGCCCTCTCACAGAAACAAAGACCCAACACAGCCAAAACTAAATAAATAAATTAATTAAAAAACAAAAAAACAAGCTCACTCTGCATTCTGGGTCTCTAGCTTTTGAAAAAAAAAACAAAAAAAAACAAAAAAAACAAAAAAAAACATGACTCCAGCAATATTATTTTTCCTTGATATTATTGTTGAAACCCACAGAGGAGCTCTTTGACATCACAAACAGCACCTATTCACTATAAAACAAGTTGAGCTAACCAAAAGGAAAAAAAATATTCAAAACAAAAAAGGATTTAATCACAAATCCTGTAGAACTGTTAGAGTCCATTCTGATGTTAAAATTCATGAGATTGTCTTTTGAAGATGGTCCTTTCTTAAGCCATTTTGGTTTGGGTGCACCTAGATAAATTTTTATAAGCCTTTCCCCTCAAAAAAAATTTTTCCCAAGGGGATTTACGTCTTCATTTCCTCATATGATGGTTCCTTATTCATGCCCTCTTTTCTTCTCAAAGTGCACAAACTAGTAACACTAAGGAGAAAGGAGTCTGGGCTAGTAAGTCTAGAATCACTTTTCCAAAAAATTGCAAATTCCATTAATTAGTTGAAAATCTTTCATTTATAAAATCTGGTCACCTTCTTTATCATATATCCTCTTCTATTTATCCTAAAAATAATTTTCAATATTCTGCCTGATAGAAAAAAAGTGAGGTTCCAACTTCAGATAATAAAAGCTATTATTGAGTAGCTGGGGGCCAAGGGCTCTGAGAAGTCAACAGGGTTCAATAGGGATCAAAACAGTAAGAGAGGGGAATTCCCTGTCAGTTAGGACTCAGCAAGGGGCCCCGGGTTCAATTACTGGTCGGGGAACTAAGATCCCCCAAGCCGCGAGGCGCGCCCCCCCTCAAAAAAACAGTAAGAGAGTAAAATCCCTTGTCCCTCAAACATTGTGCAGTGCATTCAGTTATCTCATTCTGTATCTTCTTCCTAGAATACTCCACCTCTGGTTTACCTTCTCCAATGACAGAGCCCATGCAAATTTACAAAACCACTTCAGATTGTTTAGGGTGCAAACCCTTTCCTATTTTTGGACAAAAGGGGTAAGATCGGAGCAACTGCTACATAACTGGAGCTATGACTCAACTAAACTTTTGGTTTTCAGAAGAGAAGCCTTTACACCCCAGCAGATGGAGATCAGCTAAGATAACCCATAAGTATGGAAACCATTCAGTGTGGATTTTCTGTTGTAGCCCAATTTCATAAAATGCTATTCTTTTCAATAAAATGAATTATTAAACATGCACTAAATGTGATACAAATTATAATCCTGAAAGACGTTTTCTATCAATAGACTCATAATTCAGAAAAAAAGGACATCCATCAGATAAAGTATCCCCATTTCTAGTTGGGGAATTATTGTCACTATCAAGCCCAAGAATTTGGACAAAATTTCTTTGTAAGGGATGTTAAGTATGATTTCTAATTCAGTCCTCGGCTCCACAAAGGGTACAGTATCTGGTAACTAGGGTGTACATTTTCGTTTCACGACATACTCGTGACCACAGTCCCTTTACTCTTGACCTACCTATTATTATACATTCATATCTGTCTACATTACCCTAAAATAACTAATCACTTCAATCAATTCCATCAGTACTATGGGAACTAGAAAAAGGCAAGCCTGTTGTTTGACGCTAAGAAGCAGTTTCCACAAGAGATTCCATCTGGTTGGCCCATGTAGCCGTGACCTTCCCGCTGATGACTGAAGGGTTCTTGTTGAGTTCCTGACATAGCAAAGAGAAGGAAGGAAGAAGTACCTGAGCCTTCTCTTCTACCTCACGCACCACCTGTCAACAGAGTTCTGACCACAGAGGACAGGCTCACGGAGCAAAAGCAGAGTGCTTTTCGGATCTAAGGAATCTACAGATCCCATAGAGGGAAAAGTATATTTTGGCTTTGTGGCCCAAACACTTGGGTTTTATATATTGAATATTTCTGAGATAGAGCATATGGAACTCAAATAAATCTTTTCAAAATCCTTGGGGTTTTGTGTTGTTGTTTGTTTGGGTTGTTTTTTAACAGTAAATCTACAAAACATTTTGATCACTGTGTTTCTAAATTTACTGCTTGTAGAGGTCCATTTAAATTTCTATTTGAAAGTAAAATAACTTGGTATTGTGGTGGTGATTTAAGGAACATTATGTCTTCGTCTCATAGACTCTGATCCTACAAGCAACAAATAACACTATCTGGACTATTGGTAACCTACACTATTATTCCTGGGATGTTTGAGATGAATTTCTGTGCAAATGTCTTCATAACTTAAACAAGTAAGCAAACCAGTGCAACTTGGCTCAGAGGTAACAAATAGACCAGAGTTGCTTCTCTTTGTCTTTCAGGTTGCCCAGCTTTCAAAAACAGACACAATCTAAAGTGAAATGGTCATTCATCATACCTGATTTATGTAACATATCATATTTAATATTTTGATGGGAGTACTGTCAAGAAAAATAATGTATTCAGGAAATTCTAAGTTGGTTTACATGGAACAAGTAAGCTCTGGTTTATAGGCATTTGAAAGTACTTTTCCATAACCATGTCATGTAACTATTTCTTAGTTTTCCCTTTTCTTAAATGACCTCATTCTAACAATTATAACGCCTCCCATGTGTATATGAATTTGGTGCTTTTACAAACATTATCTCTTTTGATCCTCACAGTGTCGATAACAATATTATTAGACCCATTTCAGGGTGACTAAAAGCTCAGACTCTGAAATGAGACTGATGAGAATTTGAATCTTGGTCCTCTTAGGTTTCTAGCTATGTAACATTGAACAAGCTTCATAGACTTTCTGAGCCTCAGTTTACTTACCTGTAAAATGGGGATGATAATAATGTTTGCTCCACAGGATTGTTGTGAGGTTTAAATGAATAAAAGTGCTGAGTATATAGCAAGTGCTCAACAAATGTTGGTATTTAACCAAAAGGTAAATGAAACTGAGAGTCGTTGAGAGGTGTGCCCTTGATGCAACCAAGGCTAGGACCCAGGTTTGGAACTTCAAAGCCTATGATGAAGCCCTCTCATTTTGTTTGCAAATGCAGCTGTTTTAAAGTGTGACTCAGCATTGTTCCCAACCACCTTCCGCCTACGTACTGATCAAACACAAAAGCACTTTTTCCTCTTAACCAGTGGACTTCAAAACCTTCCATAGATGCCTTCATGAAAGACAATGGACAACCAGGCCTTGTCCTGATACAGAAAAATGCAGCAAGGTTAAGTCATAAACGCAAATCACTGAGAAAAAAATATTCTACAAGGATGAGCTTCAGTAGTAGCTAATTGCCTTAGCAGGAAGCTATTCCAAGAAGCAAGCTGGTAAGAGGAATTGAAGAAGTCTCAAGGTCTTTTTTTTTTTTTCTTTTTTGGCCACATCGTGCGGCATGCGTAACTTCCCTGACCAGGGATCGAACCTGTGCCCCCTGCAATGCAAGCGCAGAGCCTTAACCACTGGACCGCCAGGGAAGTCCCAAAAGTCTCAAGGTCTTTACATCAACGTATTTTAGTCTATCTTTTTAAACAGACATTCTTAGTACACATGATCCAGGTATTCTGTTGGGTTAAAAGGAAAAGTGCATTGGCTTGAATGTCTGGTAAGTGCCCAGACCTTCGAAACATAACACTAGTCCCCTTAAGTCATAATACGTGTATTCTTTTCCATGTCTGTGGAGAAAGCTTATAAATGAAACTCATTTTAGTACTATAGTACTTTGAGTTTTCTAATGAGGCGCTCTCCCTTGAGTTCTGAGTGGGGCTGTTCTCCAAAACAAAGTCCCTTGTTACAGCTGCACATCTCTGCTCCCTCGGTGCTTTCTGAGTCACTTCAGTTAATTTATTTACCCTTTGGCTGCCTTCAATACACGTTTGAGCCCTACTGATGTTCATGGGGAGTATGTCATAATCACAGGCAATAAAACTGTGGTGCTCTATTTTTAACCTTGGAGCCAATACCATTCCAATTCAGATGTTAATGTTCTAGGCTCTCCAGCCCTAAATTATAAAGTTTCTGGTTGAATTCCAGTTCCGGAATCCTCAGAAACGAATGGTGACGTTTCATAATTTCAAGTTTAGGATTTTCTTACATGGAATTTTGCAAGTGGTTTGCTGGAGGAAGGATACTCTGTTTTGTTTCCAGAAGAACTTAAAGAGGGAGAAGATGGGGTATAAATGTAGAATGAGAGCCAAAATTTAACTGGCCCTTCAGTGGGACATTGTTTTGACTTGGCTAGTATTACTCTGGGTGGCTTTCAAAATAATAGCTGTTAAATATTTAACCAAAAATGTGTAGTGCAAGGTGTTTCAATTTCTTTGTTTGGTGAAATGACACTTGGAAGATATCTTTAATATACACAGTGTATAACAATATTTCTTGGTTCTATAGAAGGCATCAGTTGTCAAGAACCATATGAAATTCTTCATGAAATAAACAAAAAAAACAGCATCAGGGTTTGAGATTTGTCTTCAACCAGCACAAGTAAAATAAAAAATTCTAACCCAGGATCTCTGAAGATGACACGTATTTCTCTTGTGGAAAAAACTAATGAACATAAATAAATAAAATCAAAGCTATCTTGATGTTATTAGTCTTAGAGGAAAATTCCCTGGAACTTAGGCATCTCTTTAGATTCTTTCTTCAGCAGGAGACTCCTTCCAAAAAGAAAAGAAAAATAACAATTATATAGAATAATTGCAGAACTCTGGTTCACAAGAGAAAAAGGACAGTAGTTTTCAAATGGGCCCAGGTAGAGCTGTCCAAGTTCAGATCTTCCTAGTAAATAAGATGCTATGTTTCCAATACAAATTCACCCTATTTTGTTTCATAAACTGTAATGTCTAATGCAGTTTCCTTAGATATTTCAAATAAAACATGATCTCCCTAGTACATGGCTCAATCCACGTAAAAAGATATTTAGGGAGATGATTCACTAATCAGGAGCCTTGCCGACAGCAGAGAGAATAGACAATGGCACCTCCTGTCTGCGAGGACATGAGATTTTATGGTCTGGAAAGACGTCTGTGGAATAGGCACTTGTAGGTCCATACCAGCTGCAAGGTGTGGTTCCTGGCACTACTTCCAACCTGATTCATTGCTGTCTTCCTGCTGGGTGCTGGGTGATTCAGGGCCTTGGTTTTGGCACACACAGACTTTCTCCTCTAAATTTCAAAGGCAGTTGAGTTTGACAGACACTGAACACAGTGGTTCAATGATTCAGGGAACAACTGTTTGGTGGCCAGAGAGAAATGATCTTGCCATAATAACAGCCTGCAATCTGCTATCCTTTTCCTTCTTGAAATCTCAAAGATCACAGGAAGAACTCATCCCAGGGAGATATCAACTCTCAGGTAGAGAAGTGGAAACAAAATCCTAGAGAGACTCAGTGCCTCTAGTCTGGGTCAGGATCCCTATCCACCCTCCCAATCTCACCACCCTCGTCAGAAGCAGAAATAGTCAGTCTCCTGATGATTTAGGGAAGTGATTTTTTTTTTTCCCAACAACTTCCTATATCTCAAGAAAGATGGGTCATCACAATCGTCACCTGGTTTCTCAAGCAGTCCAGATTAAGGAGATAGGCACTGAAAATCTCCCTGAGTCACTCATCAACTTTTGCCCATACGTGAAGGTCACTTAAATATCTAAGAGATATTGGTTACTGAAGCTGATGAAATGGAAGATGTTAAGAGTCCAGTGTGAAAAATCTGTGGACCACCAGAATGCCTGTCTCTTCAATAGTCAAGCAACTCTCACCAGCACCAAATCCCAGTGAGGTTTTTACAGCTCACCAAAACTTAACATAGAATTTTTTTATTTTTTAAGTTTGGGGACAGGGAAGTGAGGCAGGGAAAGGGGAGAGAGAGTAACAAGATCTTTCTCTGATCTGAAGGCGGTGCACAGGTTAAAAAGGTAGAGTTTTGGATGTAGACCACCTGGGATCAAGTCCTAATTCCTACGTATTAACCTTATAACCTTGGGCAAGTTATACTATCTTTCTGCTTATCAGTTTCTAATTTGTAAAATGGGATAATACAGGCACCTACCAGAAAGGATTGTTGTGCAGAGTAAATAAATTAAAATATATGAAGCATTTAGAACAATGCCTGAAATATGATAAGCATTCAAAAATTTAGCTAATATTACAAGAAGAGTTTAAACATTTTTTGTTTTAAATTACTTTCAAGCTGAGTATTATTTTTTAAATATAAATGTTCTGACCCTTCCCGTGTGTCTTCCCTACTTTTATATTTACTTGATTTCTCTTTTTCCCCTTCTAATACTCATCTTCTCTCACTTTTACTTTCTCACACACAAATATACAAAATCACACAACCACACTTACAGGAAAAAATTAAATCAGAGTTTGTAAACAACACCTTGAATTCCACATATCACCTTGGCCATGCTCTTTGTCTGTAAAATATATATAGTTTCACATGCCTTTTCAGAGATATTCCATTTCTCAAACGTAAAACTAGAGCCATCTACAACATCGCTGATTATTAGAGAAATGCAAATCAAAGCTACAATGAGGTACCACCTCACACTGGTCAGAATGGCCATCCTCAAAAAGTCTGCAAATAATAAATGCTGGAGAGGGTGAGAAGAAAAGGGAACCCTCCTATACTGTTGGTGGGAATGTAAATTGGTGCAACCACTATGGATAACAGTATGGAGGTTCCTTAAAAAACTAAAAATAGAGTTACCATATGATTCAGCAATCCCACTCCTGGGCAGATAACTGGAAAAGACAAGAACTCTAATTTGAAAAGAAACATGCACCCCAACAGTCATAGCAGCACTATTTACAGTAGCCAAGACATGAAAGCAACCTAAGTGTCCATCAATAGATGAATGGATAAAGAAGATGTGGTATATTTATACAATGGAATACTACTCAGCCATAAAAAATAATGAAATATTGCCATTTGCAGGAATGTGGATGGACCTAGAGATTATCATACTGAGTGAAGTAGGTCAGACAGAGAAAGACAAATATTATATGATATCACTTATATGTGGAATCTAAAAAGTAATACAAATGAATTTATTTACAAAGCAGAAATAGACTCACAGACACAGAAAACAAACTTATGGTTACCAAAGGGCAAAGGTGGGGAAGGGATAAATTAGGAGTATGGGATGAACAGATACCACTATATACAAAATACATAAACAACAAGGATTTATTGCATAGTAGCACAGGGAACTATATTCAATATCTTGTAATAACCTATAACAGAAAAGAATCTGAAAAAAATATGTGTATAACCGAATCACTTTGCTGTATACCTGAAACAAACACAATATTGTAAATCAACTATACTTCCACTAAACAAACAAACAAACAAAAAAACTAGAGCCATCTAAGATGGAGGGGTATGAACAATTGAATGTGAACCACTCAGTTGTACTAGAGACTTCCATTTTCAGCCATTATGGAGTAATTAATACCAGACTAGCTCTCCTGCTATAAGACAAATAAAACTGAAAGTGTTCACACTTTAGATGACAATCAGAGAAGGAATGTAATCACTGAGAAAAGGAAAACACATGATGTCAGCGCCATAATCACCTTCAGCTTCCTGTCTAGAAGTACCTTCTGGACTGTGGTGCAGGAAGGGGTAACTTAAGCAAAGCACAGTGATCTCACTGATCTGATGGGATAATGATTTGAGTTCAGGTTTGCTTAGGTGGTTAAAATTTGTGTGTTGGGTATCAGAGAGAAAGGGTCTGTATATAGAGAGATAACTCTAAAATATGCATAGGAGTCTCCTTGAATCTTTCACTGAACACTGAATTATGCATGCATAGAAAAAGACTCTGTGAGCCATGGCAGAGAATAATTATTGAGAAACTGTGAGCTGTGCAAAGATTCCAGTTATTTCATAGGGTTTGGAGACATTGGAGGTCTGACAAGTCAGAATAGAAAGACCTCACTGAACATACTGGGCATTCCTTTGAGATTTCAGAAGGGCAAAGACTTAGGAGTAGGTCTATTTTAGCTTTAGAATAAGAATTACTCTATACTCTCCCTAAAAACATTAAAAACAAGTCTCAAAAGGATCAAGCTAATCTGTGAGTAAATTAACCACCTGACAGAACAAAAGTCAACATTCTTCAAAGGAGGACAAATAAATCACATACAACAATGTAAAATCCACAATTTCCAGCATACAATGAAAAAAATCACTAGCTATGTAAGGAAATAGAAAAATGTGACCTATAACCAAGGGAAAAAAACAGTCAAAAGAAACAGACCCAGAAATACAGATAATGGAATTAATAGACAAGAACTTTAAAACATATTAAGAACTTTAAGTAAAAACTAGACATAATAGGTGGACAGATGAAATTTCCATATAGAAATAGAAACTATAAAAAGAACCAAATGGAAATTCTAAAAGTAAAAATTATGATATCAGAAATTAAAATTTTACTGAATGGCTTAAACGCAGATTGGACGTGGCAGAAGAAGAGATCAAAGTACTTGGAGCACAGAAAGTAGAAAGATTGAAAAAAATGAATAGATCCCAGGGATCTGAGGGACAATATAAAATTGTCTAATACAGGTGTAACTGGAGTCCTAGAAGGAAAGGAAAGAGAAATTAAGTCACAGAATGTATTTGAAGACCTGATGACCAAGTTTTCCCCCTTATTTGATGAAAAATATTAACCAACAGACTCCAGAAACTCAGCCAATCTCGAGAAGCAAAAATATAAGCAAAACCACACCTAGACACATTGTAGTTATATTGCTGAGACAAAAATAAATTTAAAAAAAATTAAATAGCCAAGCAATCACATACAGAGGAATAAAATTTTAAATACTGACTTCTCATCAGAAATAATGAAAGCCAGAAGACAATGGAATAACCTCTTTAAAATGCTGAAAGCAAAAAAAGAAAAAGTTGCCATTTGAGAATTCTGTCTCCTTCAAAAAGTGAAGGCAAAATAAAGCCTTTTTTTAGATAAACAAAAAGTGACATAATTCACCACTAGCAGACATGCACTATAAGAAATATTAAAGGAAGTCCTTTGAGCTGAAGGAAAATCACACAAACAAAGGAGTGAAGAGCATCCTTATATATGTGGGTAACCATAATAATTTTTATTTTCTAATTTTATGATTCCCTTAAAAGTGATTGTGTAAAAGTATGGTTTATAATATATGCAGAAGTAAAATATATGGAAATACCACATTGTAAGATTCTCATAATATATATGAAGTGGCATCAGATTAATTCATAAAAGGTTATGATAAGCTAAGAATGCAAATAATACTTCCTAGACCAACCAGAAAAAATAAAAACCAAATAGGTATAGTTAAGAGCTAATAGAGGAGATAAAACTGTGCTATATAATACTAAATTATTACAAAAGAAGGAGGAAAAAAGGAACAAAGACTGGTGGGACAAATAGAAAACAAGTAAGATGGTAGAATTAAATCCAGCTATATTAACAATTATGTTAAATGTAAATTGATTAAACACTCCAATTAAAGGCACTAATTGTCAGACTGCATAAGAAAGCAAGACCTAACTTTATGCTAAAGAGATGCACTTTAAACATAAACAGATGAGTTAAAATTTAAAAATGGCAAAAGATATAATGCATAGACATTAATCATAAGAAACTGGAGTATGAAATTAATATTAGATGATATTAATACCAGACAATATTAACAGAGGTAAAAAAGAATATTTCATAATGATGAGTGACTTCACCAAGAAGAAACAACAACCCTAAATGAGTATGCATCTAATAACAGTGATTCAAAATACATAGAGCAAAACAAACAGAACTAAGGGGAGAAACAGACAAATCCATAATTATTGTTGGGTGTTAACTCTCCTATCTCAGTAACTGATAAAACAAGCAGACAAAATATTAGTGAGAATATAAGATTTGGAATAATACTATCAACAACTTAATCTAATTAACACTTATTGAACACTATATCCAGCAACTGCAGAATACACTTTTTTTTTTTAAGTGCACAGGGAATGCTCACCAAGATAGAACATATATAGGGTCATAAAACCATTTTCAATAACTTTCAAAGGATTAAAGCCATATATGGCACGTTATCTGACCACAAAAGAATTAAATTATAAATCATTAGCAAAAACGAGATGTAAACTATCCCCAAATTGAATTTGAAATAGATAATAATTTTAAAAAATCACATCTGAAAAGTTGTGGGATGCAGCTAAAGCAGTGCTTAGAGGCAAATTTAGGGCATTACATACTTATATTAGAAGAGAGGAGAGATTTTAAATAAACAATGCAAGAATCTAGAAAAAGAGGAAATAAAGCCAAAATATGTAGTAATAAAGAACATAAATCAATAAAATAGAAAAACATAAACTGAACAATATCAAATATTGGTTCTTTGAGAAAGAGCAATAAAATTAATATATTCCTAGGTAGACTGATAAAGAAAAAGAGAGAGAAAATACAAATTAATAATATAAAGAATAAAAGAGGGTTGTCACTACAGATCTTTCAAACATTAAAAGGATAATAAAAAGGTTATTATGAACAACTTTATGTCAATAAATTTGAGAATTTAGTTGAAATAGAATTTGTGTCCTAGACACTGATATAAGAAGAAATAGAAAATCCAAATAATCCTACATCTTTTACCTATGAGGGAGGAATTAAAAACTTCCTGTAAAAAAAAACTCCAGGCTGAGATGGTTTCACTGGTGAATTTTACCCAAATTCGAAAAAGAAATAATATCAATTTTCTATAAATTCTTTGAGAAAATAGAGGAGGAGGAAATATATCCCAATTTACTTTATGAGGCATTATGATGTTCTTGATAATAGCCAAGGACATTATAAAAAAAAGAAAATTATAACTAATATCTCTCATGAACATAGACAAAAATATTTAACAGAATATTAGCAAACCAATCCAATGATACATAAAAATGATAATATATCATGACCAAGTAGAGTTTATTCCAGGAGTGAAATATTGGTTTAATATTTGAAAATCAGTGTAATTCATCACATTTACAAAATAAAAGAGAACAGTGACACGATCATGTCAACATATGTAGAAAAAGAAATTAAAATGACCATTCATGAAAAAAAAAAAACCCACCAGTTTTAGTGAAATAGGAATGAAGGGAACTTATTTAACCTGATAAAGGTCATTTATGAAAAACCTACAACTAACTTCCTCCACCCTGTTAAGTTCAGGGACAAGGAGAGACTGTCTGCTTTCACCGTTTTTCAACATCGTACTGAATGTCCTAGTCAGGGCAACAAAGAAAAATAAAAAAAGAAACAAAATCCATACTGTTTAGAGAGGGGAAAAAAAAAAAAAAAGGACTTCCTTGGTGGCGCAGTGGTTAAGAACCCGCCTGCCAATGCAGGGGACACGGGTTCAAGCCCTGGTTCAGGAAGATTCCCACATGCCGGAGCAACTAAGCCCCTGTGCCACAACTACTGAGCCTGTGCTCTAGAGACCGGGAGCCACAACTACTGAAGCCCATGGGCCTAGAGCCCGTGCTCCGCAACAAGAGAAGCCCCCGCAATGAGAAGCGTGCGCGCGGCAACAGAGTAGCCCCCACTGTCCGCAACTAGAGAAAGCCCGCGCGCGCAGCAGTGAAGACCCAACGCAGCCAAAAATAAATAAATAAATAAATAAATTTTAAAAAAAGGAAGAAGAAGAAGCAAAACTTTTTATTCATGGATGTACTAGAAACAAGGATCAGGCCTAGTCATATTTTTGACCGTGTCACCAGTCACCAAACCGTATAACTGTTTAGACAACTGCCAGGAAATCCTCCTAATATTCTGGGCCTGCCCTTTCAGGATTTATGTCAAAACAAAGGCTACCGAACGCTGCTATGAAGGAACTGTTTTCTGTAATGGAAAGAACCGTGGGAGAGAAGTGCCCTATTGCTGGATTTACCAGTAAGAAACAGTGTGACTTTGATCAGTCAATTTACCTCATCTCTGCCTCTATATCTTCATCTGTAA
Source organism: Balaenoptera acutorostrata (assembly GCF_949987535.1). NCBI lineage: Eukaryota > Metazoa > Chordata > Mammalia > Artiodactyla > Balaenopteridae > Balaenoptera > Balaenoptera acutorostrata. Next base: position 17,494,601 of record NC_080072.1, read on the forward strand.
AATGGGAAAGTTAATCATTTCCAACCCTAAGATTCCAATTTTGGTCCTGAATAGGCAAATATTTGTTCATTAAGCTTCAAGCCCTAGAGAAAATGAGGGTAGCTGGAGCCATGCTCCATCCCAGTTTCCTGAGAGCACTGAGAGCCTTAGATTCCGTGAGCTGTACCACAAAAATATACCAAAGACACATCCGCCTCTCACCATCTCCCACTGTCATCTCTCACCTGCAATAGCTTTTTTTTTTTTTTTCTTTTTTGGCCACACCGCCTGGCTTGGGATCTTAATTCCCCAACCAGGGATTGAACCTGGGCCCTCGGCAGTGAGAGCGCAGAGTCCTAACCACTGGACCACCAGGGAATTTCCCTGCAATAGCCTTTTTTTTTTTTTTTTTTTGCAATAGCCTTTTAATTGGTCTTCCTGTTTACATTTTGCCTTCCTTCAATCCATCCTCCACCAGTAGCCAAAGAGATATTTTTAAGAATAAGTCAGAGCATATCAGTCTTCTGCTTCAATCCCTCCAATGGATTTCTCATTGACCTTGGAATTAAACCCCAATTCTTGACTGGGGCTAATAAGGCCTAAACGACGTGGCTCCTGACTACTTTTCGGACTTCACCTTTTAGGCCTTGTGTCACCTTGTTCACTACTCTCCAGTTACCCTGGCCTTACTGTCCCGTAAGGATGCCAATCCAGTCTCTGCCTAATGGCCTTAGTCTTTACTTGGACACCCTCTTCCCAGATCTGGACATGGCTGATTCTTTCTCTTTATCCAGGTCTCAGAAAGGCCTCTCTCTACCACCCTACCTAAAGTAGACACATCCTCTGCCTTACTTTTTAAAAACTCTCTTTCACTTTAGCCATTTTCATTTTCTTCATTCCTTAGTGCAATGGGTAATTTTCCTACTTATGCTTTATCTGCTTCCTTCACCAGACTTTCTCTCTCTTGTTCACAGCTGTTTGCCTTTGTCTGGAGCAGTGTCTGGCATGGATTAGATACTCAAGATACCTTTTTTTTTGGGTGGGGGCCGTGTCGCACAGCATGCGGGATCTTAGCTCCCCAACAAGGTACTAACCTGCGCCCCCCTCACCCGCAGTGGAAGTGGGAAGTCTTAACGACTGAACCGCCAGGGAAGTCCCTCAATATACCTTTTCGAATGAATGAATGAGCTCCACCCTATCAGACTATATATCTGGCTTGAGTGGCCACTGAACCGGCCTACCTCTCCATCAGTCTAGACCAAACCCAGACTTGTCCACAGATCCCAGTCTACCTCTTAAAGCAAGTAAATGCAAATGTATTATGCACGATATATTTATTAAGCATCATGTAACTACTTGCTCTGTGGATACAAAGAATAAGGCAAGATTCCTACTCAGCAGGACTCACAATCAAATAATGATGGAGATAGACCAATAATAATAACTAGAATTAGAATATTATAATATTTTAATAATTATTAGAATTATAATTTTAATACCTAAAATTTCCAGGGTTCAAAGTACTTTCCTATGAATTACATCATTCAATACCAAGAGAACAGCCATCTTTTTCTGTCATTATTTTCAACCAAAAAGAAGTCAGACAAAGGAAAGACAATAGAAGTACCCTGACACAGTGGAAAGAACATGGGATTTGGAATTCTCCAGAAGATCTACACTCATCACTTTAAAAATAACAATAATGATGATAATAATAATAACCACTATTTACTAAGAACCTACTATGAACCCAAGCAGGACTAAGTTATGCCGTGTAGTTAACTCAGAGTCAGTATATACTAGGTGACTTTGGCAAAGTAACTTAGCCTCTTTAAACCTCAGTTTCTTGTCCCTAAAATGGTGAAAATTTACACCATGGTTGTGGTTGGATTTTGAAATAATATACAAGGGGTTCTTGGTATATGAGAGGAACTTAAAATATTAACTATTATTTTTAATAATTACCTCAAATCAAATATTTTAGAGGAATCTGTTGGCAACAAAGGCAAGTGGTGACCACAGTCCAGCTGTCACTTGCTCCTGACCAGAGCTATTTTGATCACTGGGGAATCTGTATCCTTCCTAGGCCAGAATTAGTGAGACTCCACACCCACTCTGGGAGTCTGCAGTTCTGAAGGATTAAAACAAAACAAAATAAACCACTAACAACTCAAACATAAATTTTACACAGTAAATTCTTAATTGCAATATTTTATTGCCTTATTACACAAATTGATGTCTCTGGGTTGCCACAAAACTGGCCCTAAGCAAGAACTCATCTACCACTCTGGAAGTGGGGGAAGGGAAGGCTATATAAAAGAAGTGTCATTTGAGCTGGATGGGGAAGGATGGGTAAAATTTGCCTGTAGGGCAATGAGATTTCAGCTATGGGATGAGTTAACTCAGAAACACAGGATAACACAAAATATTTGGGATCCCATCTACATATTTTTAAAGTAGGATTACCTTTGTGGCACTGTTTTCTTTGTTGCTGCGCTTTAAAAAAAATGATATTAAAAGAACTATGTTCCCTGAGCAATTCAATATCAAAGTTTTTTGTTGGAGTTATTTTACGTGTCAGGAAGAAGACAGGCTGGATTCATGGTCGGATGGACTACAGATCAAATAGGCAGTCAGCATGCAGATAACAGAAAATCAAATATACTGGGTTTGAGGAAGGACCAAATTTCAAACTCTTGGAACACTGGACTTTCCTAATGAATTTCAAAGAAAATGTACTCATTGTCTGCCAAGTGGCAATCTCTGAAGTACTATAAGAAGGCCCACAGGAGGAAAAACATCATGTTCCTCTAGAAGACCTTATATACTCTCCAGGTATCGTTGTATCCATGAGAGATTGCAGAGCAGGTGCGCACATCAGTGTATTCATGCAGGTCCACGCACACATTCCACTGGTAGATATAGCAATGAGGTGAAAATACCATTTTTGGGCGGCATTAGTTAAAAGATGCCCAAGAACAAAATTTTCCAAAGATCTCCCCTGCTGTTCATGGTTCACCCCAGAGCATCTTGTGACATCTTTCACGAAGAGGAACTCTCCCATAATAAGCCCTTACCATATCCTAGTACTATATATAACCATGACAGGGAGGCAATATTATCTCCACTTTACATATGAGGAAACTGAGGTTCAGTCCACTCAGCTAGTCAGTGTCAGAGCCAGAATTTCAACCCACATCTTTTGTCTTCACTAAGTTTCCTCCTAAGTTCCTCCTACCTTCTAAGCACTTCCTAAGACTCCTACTGAGCTAGTTGTCTAAAACCAAGAATTGACTAGAAGACAGATTCTTACACTCTGTCTGGAGTGTAGAAGACAGGGATGTCTGCTCACCACCCTACCTTTCATAACAATCATCATTAATCACCAATTATGTGCCAAACATTATGTCAGACGCTGGGGATTTGAAAATGTGTAAGATATTCCTGGTTTCAAAGATCTCATTATGTAGTAAGGAACTCAGTTTTATGCTGGGTCCCTGTGACACCAAATGTATTTTTTAAACCCTTTATACCTGAATCAACCTAGCCAAACAATAATGGAGCAATCCAAGTGGATAAAAAGAGAAGAATATAATGAAAAAGGAATTCTTTAGGAAAAAGGGGTGGAAAAACTATATTCCAAATTTTTCTTTCTAGTAACAACTAGGAAAAATCACCCTCATTTTACCCCTTGCTACCAGCCTTGCAGAAAGGAGCAGATGAAAATATAAACTATATGGAAATTGCCTGGCGGTCCACTGGCAGTGGTTAGGACTCTGCCCTCTCACTGCCAGGGGCCTGGATTTGATCCCTGGTAGGGGAAATAAGATCCCACCAGCTGCGCGGCATGGAAAAAAAGAAAGAAAAGAAAATATAAACTATGCAACCATAGGTAATGGATTTAACCTTTCTGGATCTGGTCCCCTTTATGGGACTAATAATTCCTCTTCTGAGTCTATATCGGAGTCACTAATAAAGATCATATCAAAATCTTGCTGATGGAAGCCATGTGCTGCTACAACCCCCGCATTTCACAAATGGGGAAATAGTTCCAGAGAGAGAAAGTGACTTGCTTAAACTGTCAGGGCTATTTAGTGGCAGATCTAGGATTAGAACCCATGCCTCCTTGTCAGGTTGGGGGTCTTCTTCCTTGACCGAGGGTACAGGGTGTGCAGGAGATTAAATATATACTAAATTATATCCATCAGAGCTTACATGTGTAAAGGTTTTCATTATTCTAAAAAGGGAATGCATGTACGTTATTCTTATTTTGAGATTTTAAACCTCAGAAGGCCCCTATGAGGCAGTAAGGGGAGATACTATTATTCCCATTTTACTGATGAGGAAAAGTGAGACTCAGAAGACACTTAATATTTTCCCAATATCACACAGCATGCAGCAGAGACAGAACATCGATCCAGGTTTTTAATTCCAATCCACTACTCATAACTCCTACACATTGAGTTTGGGGCAGGCGGAGAAACAGAATAATACACCAAAAAAAAAAAATGCTCTTTGAGGCCTTAAAAAACTAACAGGACCTTAGGTATCTGACTTCGTTTGGATATGAGACATTCCTCAATAAAGGGACTTTCCCAGTTAACTGAAGCATACCCATTTACGCAGCTCCCCCTTGCCCCCTTGGCTTTAACTCTCATTTCAACTGTTTTTAATATAAGGCCTTCCAATGTGCTTCACTATTTGGAACAACTTTTCTGAAAAGCAATTTGGCAATAATTTAGTCTAAGAAGTAGTCAGTAATGTTCACAAAAATTTAGCTACAAATATATTCATTGCTGCATTACCTACAACTCCCCCCCACCCAAGTTTTTTTAAGTTGAACATTTTCAACAATAAGGGATTCGTTAAATACATCATGATGCATGCATGTACTGGAGTTCTACTCAGCCATTTAAAATTACGTTGTAGTGGATAGATATTACACGAAAATCTGTTCTCAAAATGTTAAGTGAAAAATCCATATATAAGCTTGTTTTTGTAAAACAAAACTATACACAGATGCACACACTAAGATGCTATCTCTAAGTGTTAGGATTATGGGTATTTTTTCTTCTTTTTGATTAAGTGTACTTTCTAATATTTTTCCCCCAAAATGCATTGCTCTTTAAATTAAGAAAATGTTATTTTCACTTTTAAAAAATGCTTACACCATGCAATTCAATAATAAAAAAATAAAAAACAATCTGCTTTAAAAATGGGCAGAAGATCTGAACAGACATTTTCCAGAGAAGACATACAGATGGCCAACAGGTACATGAAAAGGTGCTCAACATCACTAATCATCAGGGAAATGCAAATTAAAACCACAGTGAGATATCATCTCACACCTGTTAGAATGGTTATTAATAAAAAGACAAGAAATAACAAGTGTTGGCAAGGATGTGGAGAAAAGGGAATGCTTGTGTGCTGTTGGTAGAATGTAAATTGTTGCAGCCACTATGGAAAACAGTATGGAGGTTCCTCAAAAAATTAAAAATAGAACTACCATATGAGCCAGCAATTCTACTTCTGGGCATTTATCCAAAGGAAATGAAAAACAATAACTTGAAAAGATCTATGCACCCCCACGTTCACTGCAGTATTATTTACCATAGTCAAGATATGGAAGCAACCTAAGTGTCCATCTATGGATAAATGGCTAAAAAATATATAGAGAGATATATATAATTCAATCATAAAAAGAAGGAAATCTTGACATTTGGGGCAACATGGATGGACCTAAAGGGTACTATGCTAGGGAAATAAGTCATATAAAGAAAGACAAATACTGTATGGTCTCACTTATATGTGGAATCCAAACAACAACAGCAACAGCTAACTCATAGATACAGAGATGGGAGGTGGGGTTGGGCAAAATGGGTAAAGGTGGTTAAAATGTACCAATTACCAATTATAAAATACAGTTGACCATGAACAACATGGGTTTAAGCTGCACTAGGTCCACTTACATGCGGATTTTTTTCAATACTGAATACTACAGCGTTAAACGATCCGCAGTTGATTGAATCCGTGGATGTGGACCCTTGGATACGGAGGGCAGACTGTACAGTCATGTGGATTTTCAACTGCACAAAGGGTCAGCACCCCTAATTCCTGCATCGTTCAAGGGTCAACTGCAAATAAGTCGTGGGGATGTAATGTACAGTATGGTGACTATAGTTAATGATATTGTGTTGTAGATTTGAAAGTTGCTGAATGAGAAGCTACTGTATAACACAGGGAACTCTACTCAGTGCTCTGTGGTGACCTAAATGGGAAGGAAATACAAAAAAGAGGAGATTATATATATATATATGTATAGCTGATTCACTTTGCCGTGCAGCAGAAACTAACACAACATTGTAAAGCAACTATACTCCAATAAAAATTAATAAAAAAATAAATACCTTTAAAAAAAAAAGAAAGTTGCTGAGAGAATAGAACTTAAAAGTTCTCATCACAAGAAAAAAAAATTCCTAACTATGTGGTGATGGATGTTGACTTATTTGTGGTGATCATTTCACAATACATGCATATATCGAATCATGTTGTACACCTGAAACTAATATAATGTTATATGTCAATTATAGCTCAATTTAAAAGACATGTCGACCAGCTAAAAAATATATATACATTCTTTTCCTCTTCAGAGGAACATGACTTCATTTTCCTGATAGCCCAGTTGTCAGCATGAACCTGTTACTGCCCAGACAGAAGCTATGCACTCAGGATGTATTGAGATGTGTAGGGCTTGTTTCCACTACATTAAACAGTCTTGGGCCAGTGTGCTCTTTGAGTTCTCATGACTGCATTTTATAGTCTTTCTATTGGTTATCTCAAAATCAGCATTTCCATCCCGTCACCATCAATTATTATCTCAAAATCAGCTCTTCTGTCCTGTTGCCACCAATGCCACCCTTTCCCCAACTTCTAGCCCACAGCTTCTAATCTGAAGTGGGGTGGGAAATTGGATCATCAAAAAATGAGAATCATTTATAAAAGAAATGCATGGGAAAGTCATCAAGAAAGTATGTAGTACTATGCAAATATTTAAGCTCCAATTATTTTATGCCTTTTATATCATTTTATAAATAGATTTACACTTATATGATTGATTGCACCTCAGTTTCCTCATTTGGGAAGTGGGTACATTAATGTACCTACCTCATACACTTGTTGTGACAGTCAAAGGTGTTATTATTTGTAAGGCACTTAGACCAGAGTCTGGCACATATTAAATCATGAGTAAGTGCTTGTTAAAGAAAAATAAATGAATGATTAGAGTTAAATAAAAGCACATGGGCTCAGAATCAGAGCTTGAAGGGCTTTGACATGAATAAAATGTTTGAGTTTCACAGAATGATCTCTGACATCTATCTTCTTTGCTTGGAAATTTTTCTGGTTTACTTGTTGGTCCTCAGGCCTATTATACCAGGCGGTGCTACACAGCGTGTGCACATACACACACACACACAGTGCATACATGCCGGTACACCCATCACCCTTCCTCTTCTCTCTCTTCTATGATTCCCTGAACTGTCATAGTCAAAGATTCACAAAAGGAAGTAATATGATTTAAGATATGATATTATACCCAGGACATTTCTAGAGTGAAGCAAAATGTCTCAACACAATAATAACTAAGATAATACATACTATACACTGAACATACTCACTGCCATCTGCGCATAGCACTTTACGTATATTAAGTCATTTAACTTCGACAACAATCATCCGAAGTAGGGACTACTGAGATTCCCTGTCTATGCATACAGAAAACAGGTCTGCAGAAGCTAGCTAATTTGCCCAAGGTCATGCAGCACTACTCACACTGACTCTGAGGCAATGGTTGGAGAGCATTGTTTTCAAGTCACTCTATTGTTATGTGGGTGCATATTATTCTCAGAAGGGAGTAATCCCTAGTAGAATGAGCATTAATTGCTTGGCCTCAAATTAGAAGTCTCTGGTGATCTCAGTTTTACTTCCTCTCCTTTGCATAGAACACTGGTTATCCTAATTTGTTTCAGGAATTACTGGAGATGCGAGAAACTTCTCCAGAGAACCCTGCTTAGTGCTCTGCACTCAGAGGCAAAAGTCCTGTGTTTGAGTCCTGCCTTCTCATTCTTGTAGCCGGGTGAACACAGAGACTGGATTCAAACTCTTCAAGCATCACTTTCCTTATATTCAAAGTGGACACAGTGACAGCTGAGTTTGTTGTGAGGGCCAAATGCACTAATGTTTGAGAAAGTGTCTTGTAAACCTTAATGACCACAAACAGGAGGTAGGATTACTGTTTATTGAAAAAATGTCCTTTTGATGCACCCCAGCTATAACTGCATGGTGATGGCTGATTCCACTTCCACAAATGGCAGCCTCAGCCATCCATGCCACTCAGAGAACATCTGAGTTGGGCGGCTTTGGGACTGATGTGCCCAGAGTCAGATCCCATCAGAATGCAGATATATTGTCCTCCGTATCTTCAAAGCACCTAGTCTACAGAAATGTGCTTGAACTGTAGCAATAATGGGTACAGTCAGATATCAGGAAGAACTTCACTAAGTAGATTAAGTTAATTAGAAACTCTGAGAACTCCCTTTCTGGCATATTTAAAAATAAAATAGGTCCTTCTACCTTGAATAAAATAGGTCAGGTTTCAAGAATTCACCTGACCAGAGGTAGAGGCTTGGATGAAACGACCTCCTAGGGTCTTTTCTACTTCTGTATGGCCCTGATGTTCTAGCATTAGACTCCTTTGCTCGGTGTTGCCAATCATCCTCGTTTAGATGTCTTGGGCTCCTTGTCCATTAGATCAGCTGCATCCACAATACCAAAGACAACTCATTAGGACTGTCTAATTTCTTTCGCGTATTTTCAAGCACAGTTTCCAAAAAACACATGTTGACTTTTATATACTTCAGAATGCAAGGGACTATGGCACTCAATTTCTCCAGAAAAGTCTGTAATTATTACTTATGATAATAATAAGTATCATATCTATATAGTGCTTTTTACCCTCCAGTATATTCTATTTTATTAGATTTCAGAGCCACTAGTACAAACAAGCAATTATTATGGTCCATATTTTACAAAAGACAAAATGAAGACAGAGGCTTAACAAGCTGCCTAAGACAGCACACTCAGCTAGTAACTGAGCTAACTTCAGGATCCAGACCATGTTTCAGTGCTCACAGAAAAAAATCCAGTTTCATTGCATGGACCACCTAAGATAGAAGCAGGATAAGATGGGGTAAGGAATTCCAGTGTTTACGCAGCTATTTTTCCATCCAGTCCCCAGAAATTCCAGGTAATTCTCTCCAAGCTAGATCTACTTTTCTGGAATAAGACATTCTGCCCATTCTGACCACAGAAAACCTGGCCAAGTACTACTCTTGCCCTATGTGGGAATCTCCCATACATAGCAGGTCCCCAACAGCAAATCCTGGAATCTTCTTGCAAAGATCACCTCTAGATGGAGGCTCTAACTCTAGGAAGCCTAAGTTTCCATCCTGCCTTAACAGAGAATTAACAGCTGGCTGAGGTTGCAGAAGGGCAGTTGCAATTTGACTTGCAATAGATAGAAAATATAAAATGGCATCATTGCAGAGTACATCATAACTTCTAAGATGTTATTGAAAAGTTCTCAACTTTAGACAATTTTCAAATCACATTTAAGAGGTAGAAGGAAGATCACATAACTACATGCAACATAGGAAGCTGAGATTCATCTTGCAGTGTTAGCTGGTACCCATCCCAGATCCAGGGGGCTGTGGAACCATGACGGGAGACTAACTCATTAGAAGAATCCTGTATTTGGTGTGGGTAGTGGATGACGATGGAAACCTTAGCTTTAACTATTTTTCCTGTTTTGTGTTTCAATTTTTTTCGACACCGTCATTCTATTAACAACCGTAGCTGCCTTCATATGACTTTTGTGATGCTTAAACATTAAAGCACATTAAAAAAAAAATCACAGAACCAAGCTAAAGAACACAATTTTCAGATAGGTCTACACTGACAAAATAGAAAACTTCCAACAATAGTAAATCTAAATAAAATGGACCTTTACCCATATAAACCCATTAATGCTGTTTTAATATTGTCCTTCTTTACAGAATTAAAGATCTCTAGTTTAATTGAAGATTTTTTGCCCAGAAAATTTTTAGCATCACAAAATTCAACCAGTCTAGGCCAAAATAAATATCTATTTCTATATAATAAATTCTCAATAATTTGAAATAATAGAAATAAGAAATTATTCAATATTCAGAATTATGGTTTGTTTAAAAATCACACATATTTTTTCATGTACATTGCATATTATAAGGTAAGATATATCTCGGAATTAATAAGGAGAAACATGTAGTTGAGATATTACAATTCAAAATAAGCCTATGTTACATAATAATGATTTTTAAACACAAAAGCTCCACGTTATTTCATTTATTTCAAATATTGCTCAAACAGCATCACAATTTTTAAGTGTTGGCTATAAAATTATCAGGTTAGTACATCCGTTATATGTTTTACTCTGTATTAACAGATTATGTCTACATTTTCAGAGACAAATTTGGATTAAATTCTTATATAACTTTACCACTGAGCTAAAAATAAATATGGGAAAATATTGGTCTGATTCTTTGAAGGATTTTTAAAATTAGAAATAACATATTAAAATAAAGTTTTATGTAAATTTAATATGGCATAATTGGGGCATAGAGTTATGTGATCCCCAAAACAAAAATTCAATCACCAAAAACCAAAAACAAAATAAACAAACTAAAAACAAAACAAGCTTTTTTTTTAAAGAAGATTAAGCCATGGAATTTCAAATTATAAATAACAATTATTCCAAATTCATTTCTATAACCCATCACTTACAATATCTTTTTTCAAACTGACCAACAGAAGTGTGCTTTATGAATCTCAGCAAATTTATAGGTCTCCTTCTGTATCCATTCGTCTACTTTGGAGCGAATTTTTTCCCAAATTAACATAATTCTTTTACGTTTTTAAAAAGAGATCAAAAGACATAGTACCCTAACAAGACAAGACGCTTGGAAACCACACACACACAAAGTAAAATTACAACTGAAGTTTTTTTTTTTCATAGTAAGGTTGATAAACAAAAGTAAGGTTGATAAATAAAATCACATTATATAGCATTTTTTCACACAAAAAGATTTCAAAGTGCACCAAACTAAGATTTGCTTCACTCATTACTGATGTGTGTTCATCCCTGCAGAGGAAATATGGAATCTGATTAACAGCAAAAGTATACTTCCAATATTACTGTCCTTCTGGACCAAGAAATTTAAAAAGAATCCTCAGAAGAAAATGTTAAGTGGAGTCAATTGCAGCGGCAGCTGCTTAAACTGACCAGACTAGGATGTTGCCCGTCTTGATGCATGGAGCTTTTCTGTGTCAGGAGCTGGGTGGGCACAAAACCTTGCACAATCTCACCCCCAGCCTCCATGTGTCTCCAAAACAACTTTCTGGAGGCTTTGATGATGAAAGTCTTGTCTTTGAAATAAAACAACCTGTGTAGGGTTCATCTGTAATCCTGACCCTTAACAAGAGTATTAGAACACAATGAACCCTAAGGTTAGGCAGAGAGGACATAATCCCTTCTGCTTGATGGGGAAAAATCCAGACCCAGACTCAACTCTCTTCCTAGATCCATATTCCTGTGCTTCTCCCCATCCATTGCTTGGTGCACAACCACAATTACAATTAAGATGATACAGCTGGATGACATACCCTAACTCAAATAGCTTAGAGCTAGCCATATTTTCCAGTCCGTACCTATTGCCCTCAAATGGTATTATGGGCTGGACATTTGCGTTCTCCTAAAATTCATATGTTGAAGCCCGAACTCCTAAATGTGATGGTATTAGGAGGCCTTTGGGAAGTAAATTAGGTGTAGACGAAGTCATGAGAGTGAAGCCCCATAATGGGATTAGTGTCCCTGTAAGAAGATGAAGAGAGACCAGAGCTTGCTCTCTCCATGCACACGTGCTGAGGATAAGCCATGGGAGCACACAACAAGAAGGGGACTGTCTACAAGCCAGGAAACTGGCTCTCACCAGGAACCAAATCTGCCAGGACCTTGATTTTGGACTTCTAGCCTCTAGGATTCTGAGAAATAAATGTCTGCTACTTAAGCCACCCAGTCTGTGGTATTTTGTTATAGCAGCTTGAGCTGACTAAGACAAATGGCATAAATGTCTTTCTAAACAAAAACACCTGAGGACTGTTATTCATTCATTTGCTTATTTATTGAATAAAACTGAACTGAGTGCTGTTATGTGCCAGGCACTGCTGTAGGCACAGAGGATCAGCAGTGTGTGTCAGGTGAGGAAAGCCCAAATCCCTGCTCTCAGGGAGTTTACATTCTTCCTCAAAGTTATCTTCCAAGACCACACTGGGAACATCCCACCAAATTAGCTAGTTTTACAAAAGGACCAAATTTGTGTGTGCGTGTTATTGGTAAAATGGATTTGCACTGTACCTTGACTCTAAAGGGTTCTTGTGTTTTTCAAGACATTACGTCCCACACCCAAGCTGTTATGTCACAGAAATGGAAATGGGGCACTTGCTGGGAGGAAAACATGAACTTAGTATTTATACATCCTTGCATTATTTAGTTGAAATGAACATGTATTAATTTTGTCAGTAAGTATAATTCCATAAAAAGTTTTTTTAACTTTACTATCAGCCTCTCAGTATTCCTGAGAGACTGAAGCAAGACAAATGGAAGTGAATGAGGTTCAGAGAAAGACCCTGAGTTATGAGGAAAGAAGAGAATTGTCTCACAGATACTCCTTCCCCAGTACCTAATGAAGTGACAACAAAGTTCTCTAGTAGCAACTAACAAGGGAAGGGGCACAGCTGATACTGGAAGTAAGGCTCAAAAAGCGGCAGCTAAAAAAGGAAATACATTCTGGGATGGTGTTGGGCAGCAGAATGGCAAGGCCACTAACTGCATCCTGACTTCTCAAAAGCTCTCATGATACGTCACACCCATCCTGAGAATTCTCACTTAAAAATCGAAACCTGGTAAGAAGATGACTGTGGATATCCTAGTGTTTTCCTTCTTTACTTGGAAATAGTGGAAACTGCCACAAGCTGCTTGAGAGAAACATAGGAAGTGGACAAGGAGGCTGCCTCTGGCAGAAGTGGAGACTCCAAGGTATGTCCTGAGTGGGGCATGGCTCTGAAGCCAGAAGTTATCCATCCAGCACAAGGAGATCCACCCCCCACCGGAGCCAGGTGTTGTGAACACTGGTCCAGGACAACTAATGCAACTACCAAAGGGAGAGCAGAGCCCAAACTGTCTAACAAAGCCTGCCTCAGGTGAGTCCTCTCTGCTCCCTTGCTCTCAGGCTATAAGAAAAAACTGGATAGCTCTTAAAGCATAGACCTTAAGGAAAAAACAAATGATACTGTGAGATGATAGTCAAGACAACACTAACACTGTAAGAGTAAAGAAAGAGAAAATTTAACATAGATAGAACTGCCAAAGCATGATCAAGATAAAAAGAAATGGAACGGCACCAATACAAGTCTATACAAGATACACACACACACACACACACACACACACACACACACACACAAACAGCATGCAAAAGACACACAAATAACCAGCTTAGAAAACACAACTCAAGAAAGAGAAGAAAAATTCTTCACATGTGCATTTAACCTAAGAATAACTGGATAAGAATGAGTTCAAAAGATGATCAAAAAAACTAAAATGAGATCAAAAAAGAAACGACAGATCAAAGGAAACAAATAGATGCCAAAACAACATTAAAAAAATTATAGAGAAGTAAAAATACCAAAGGGATAGAATAGACAGAGCTGAAAATAAATCACAGTTGTAGAATAAAAGTTGAAATAATTAAAGTAAATGTATGTGAAAAAGACAAAGTAAATCAGGGAGAAACCAATAAACATGGAGGATAAAAATTAATAATAATAATAATAGGTATCTTTAAAGCATCAAACTCAACAAATAAACTGGGAAAAAGTATTAAAAGACTTAACAAAAGAAAATTTCCCTAAAAAATTAGTACCCTTTAAAATAGCGAATATTATGTGCCAGACACTATTCTATACACTTTACACACATTAACTAAAATCTTCCCAACAATTCTATGAAGTAGATATAATTATTTACATTTACAGATAAAGAAACTGAGGCATAAAGAGATTAAGTAACTTGCTAACATCTTACAGTTAATAATATTAAGCCAGGTAGAACTGAAAATGTCTATTGAAAAGCACACACTGGGTTCTAGAAATATGGAATGTAAAATTCACAAGGCCAAAATATAACATCAAGGATAAAGAAAAAACTTTTCACACATTGTCAGAAAATGTAAATTACCTACAATGGGAAGTAATCATGCCAACATCCTTCTCCACAATAATACTCAATGCCAGAAAGATAATGGAAAAATAACTACATAGTTCTTTAGAAATAAAGTGTGACCCAAGAATAGTATGCTTATTCAAATATAAAGGCAACATACATAAAAGAACTCAATGAAACAGTACCAGTAAGTTGTTTTAGAAGGAAAAAAAGTGTTTACAATGAAATCCAGCCAATTATAAAATAAATCCAAACAAAGAACTCAAGGGTGGAGAAACTGTGGTAAAAGAATATAATAAAAAGTACACAACTAGACAGTAGCTATGAATTATGGCTATAGAAATGATACAAAACCTGGTAATGTACAAATAATAATAACGTAACCAAAAAACAATAGCAAAATAATGTGATACAACAATAAAAATCAAAATGAAGGAGGAGGTGGGAGAAAAAAAAGAGTGCTTGCATGCAGGGAAATAAGTCAATACTGCCTAAAACAGAATAATTCAGGGTGAAAAATAAGGGCTACAACTTCTTAAGGTGCTTCATAATCTCTTCTTAAATTAGAAGGGATATTTTAAGAAATATTTCCTGTGATAAAGACATGTTTATTTGAAGTTTAGTAATTCTTTCAATTTCTTTCTCTTCTTTCGATTTAAGTCAAATTAAACGCAATCATTCTGTTTCAAATAGCAGTATGATCTCATTTTGTGTTACAGCAATAACATATTGAGTATCTCTCACCATCCATTCATTTATCCATCCATTCATTGTTCTATTTGTATGTGCCTTAAAAAAGTCTTTAAAATCACAAACTTTTTTAAAAGCATAAACTATCTTTAAAAGCAAAAACAATAAAGTGATTTTTATTTAAAAAGAAAAACAAAGTTATAATAATGGATTTGGGGAGCTGGATGGGGCTTTTAAAATCTCCTCCTCTTTTACATGGTAAAAGAACAAATGTATAAAATGGTGCAGCCACTATGAAAAACAGTATGGAGCTTCCTCAAAAAGATTAAAAATAGAACTACCATACCATTCAGCAATTCTACTTCTGGGTATTTTGCAAAGAAAACAGAAACACTAATTCTAAAAGATATATGGACTCCTATGCTCATTGCAGCATTATTCACAATAGCCAAGATATGCAACCAACCTAAGTGCCTATCAATAGATGAATGGATAAAGACTATGTGGTATATATATATATACACACACACAATGGAATATTACTCAGCCTTAAAAAATGAAATCTTGCTTTTTGTGACAACATGGATGGACCTGGAGGGTATTATTCTTAGTGAAATAAGTCAGACAGAGAAAGACAAAAAACAAATGATTTCACTTATATGTGGACTCTATAAAATAATACAAATGAACAAACATAACGAAACAGAAACAGAGTCATAGATACAGAAAACAAATAGGTGGTTGTCAGAGGGGAGAGGGGTGTTGAGAGAAAAAGGTGAGGGAGATTAAGAGGTACAAATTTTCAGTTACAAAATAAATGAGTCACTGGTATGAAATGTAAAAAACAAAACAAAACCAGAAAGAGATTAAGTACTAAGAGACACAAAGGTTGTTGTGATCTGAACCAATGTTCATTCCATTCCAGTATTCTGATTTCCTATTAGGAATTTAAGCAGTGTAAAAAAGCATCAGAAAGAAAGTTTAGGGCTTCCCTGGTGGCGCAGTGGTTGAGAATCTGCCTGCCAATGCAGGGGACACGGGTTTGAGCCCTGGTCTGGGAAGATCCCACATGCCGCGGAGCAACTGGGCCCGTGAGCCACAATTACTGAGCCTGCATGTCTGGAGCCTGTGCTCCGCAACAAGAGAGGCCGCGATAGTGAGAGGCCCGCGCATCGCGAGGAAGAGTGGCCCCCCACTTGCCACACTAGAAGAAAGCCCTCGCACAGAAACGAAGACCCAACACAGCCATAAATAAATTAATTAATTAATTATTTTTAAAAAGAACTTTAAAAAAGAAAGTTTAAAAAAAGTTTTAAAAAAATCACACCAAGACCTACCATCATTACCATTAGAAATAACCATCATTACCATTAGGTGAACATCATTTCACAGAATTTTTATCCAGTTATTCAGATATAAGAATCAGTGGCTAGACGGATAGATAGTTGAGCAGATAGAAATAATACGATAAAAGTGAAATGAGATTATATGTGCTATTTACTAACAAAAAGATTCCATTTAATTCCTAAACTATGATATTGTCCAAAGTGATGTAAGATATCAGGCCCAGATCTTTGAACATCCAGTTTAGGGTCTATGCCCTCAAGTATAATTACTTCACTGGATACATACACTGCCGGGCAGTCCCACTTCCACACACACACACACACACACACACACACACACACACGGCCTACTCGCCTGGTGATCTACAGCATCCTGAGGTCTGACTGAGTCTTGTCTGCACCCACAGAAGGGATTTCCCTTGCCTGACTTGTCACACCTGACTCGGACACGGAAGCCATGGTACAGGGATATCAGAGCAGAGACCTGAGATGCATGCATGAGAAAAGATTCAAAAGGAAGAGGAGTTGAAGCCAAGAGGGCTAAGAGAGGAAGAAGGCTTAGGAACAACGATGTGAGCACTTAAAAGCAGAAAGGGAAAGTAGGCAGGCAGAGAGGGTGAGAAAACAGAGCAAGAAGTGACAGAGGGGTGTTGCAGGGTGTCGTGAAGTGAAAGAAGGGTCTGGTTTCCATTCTGTGTCCCACAGAAAGACACTTTCCTGCTGGAAATGGACTGGCAGGAGCAGAAATGGGGATGCAAGGGAAACAAATCAACTTCACTAAGATCAAGTTTGGGGGGAAAAAGACCCCAGATCAAGAAACCGATCCACGAATAAACAGAGGTTCAAAATCATGATTAACTTTTATCAGAGAGGCCTGCATCTAGTACCCCTGCAGCAAGATGGTGCATGGACACCTGACAGGTTCAGCTTCCTCACCTGGGAGAGGAGGTACAACCTTATCTGGAGATGCAGCTCAGAAGGAGCATAAATGACCCAGGAGACCAGACACATAAGACACCTAACGTAACTCCGGGTGAAGACATTGTATGTTCAGAAGCCTTTCTTTCACCCATGTCATGAGCTTTTCCACCCCAGGAAGGACACTTCATAGCACACACAACAGCAGGATGCCCAATAACTTGGCTGCTTCTTGGAGGGTGCTGACTGGTACCAGGTACCCTGAGTTCTACAGAGAAGACAACTAAGGCCCACGTAGCTCCTCAGATCATCAGGCTCTGCGATCACCTGAATGGTGTCACCCTACTCGAGTTTATATCGAGTCCTGTCACAATATCTTGACTTCCCTTGAAGAAAGACAAAAAAAGCAGGAGGTCTTTCCTAATGACCAGAATGAAGTTGGGCCACTTATTTGCATTTCCTTGCTCTTTGCAACGGCTCTCCAATATTATCATCAGAGATCAACTCCCCTGTCTAAAGCCTTCAGTGACTCTGTAATGCCTTTGAAACTTTTACAAAGCCCTTTGCTCAGCATTCAGCTTCCTCTACAGCCCAGCCCCTAAATATCTTTGTAGTTTCTTTTTCCTCCTCATCATTCCAATCATCCAGTGCTCCAATCACAATATATTACCGAACATTTCCAGAATCCACCTTGCACCCACCATTCCAGACCTTTATGGTAGACTTCCACAGCCAGGAATGCCTTTATTCATTATCTTTCTACCAAAATTCTACTCAACTTACAAGGCTCAGCTCACATGTTCCCCGCCCCCGAACTCCCATCAGAATTAAGCTTCCTTCCTTTCAGGGCCACAGCAATTTGTTTTGACCTGTAGTTAGACTTAATTCATTTTGCCTTCTATTAGTTGCTGTTTAAATCTGTCTTGATTTAAATCTGTCCTTACTGGTCATAAGTGAGTGGACATTTATTGAACATCTACTATGAACGCCAGGTGCTTCCGCAGACATCATCTAATTTATCCTTCTGTTGCTCATATGTAGCAGAGTACTCACACATTTCAGGTGTTCATAAATGTTTGTTGTATTATTCTATGAAGAGAAGGGGAACTGTTTGATTTCTGAGCTTCAACAGGAGGTCATTTAAATATGTCTCCTTTAGAGGACTTAACGAAAAAAATGAGAAAAAGAGACTGATCAACTCAATTGGATGGCATAGAAAAGGGGTGATAAATATTTATTTAGTCTTTGATAATTCTGTCTTAGAAAAATACCCTAGCCAGAAAATAACACCATCTTTTTCTTCTGCTTGTTTTTCTTTGCCCCACCCGGGAACTCAGCATCACATCTCTACCCTGCCCAGAGCCAGACCTCAACAGGCTAGACGGTTCTAACCCTGGACCAGTCACTAATTCTCTGTGAACTTTAGGCAAGACAGAGCCCTACACTGGGCGTCAGTTTTTCCTCATGTAAAGTGGGGCATTTGGACTGGATGACCTCGGGGGTACTGATCAGTTCCATAATATCCTAAGATTCTGTTTTTAATGAGCATATACAAAATGACTTGGGAATTGGCTAATTCTTCAGGTCAACCTGCATACAACAAAATATGGAAGATTATGTAAACAGGGCAATAGATTTTCTCTGTGTGTGTGTGTGTGTGTGTGTGTGTGTGTGTGTGTGTGTGTTCTGAGAACGTCTTGTGTCTATGCATTGAGGGAAGAGGTGGAAAGCTGTCAATCCATGAAAGTCTATTTTCAAGAAATTTACAATTTATTCAAATGAATACTTAAACCATAAAAACATTGCTTGGTTACTTCCCACTAGGGGTTACCATTTTTGTTGTTGTTAATAAGAAACTAGTGAAGGTTAATTTTAAATACACTAATCTTACAGTTGAGAATGGCTTAAAAAGTCCACAGACCTACAGAGCTCAATGATCACCATTAACAAGTAAGTTCTCTTCATTACATCTAGCATCTAATCATCCAGAAGGATCTTCTTTTGACTAAATGAATTAATCAACAGTGTTTCATCAGCTTCTTCAGGGAGAGAGGGAGCGTGTAATAATTGATTTTAGGTAATCAATGAAGGCATATCACTCACTGCTTAATAACCAGTTGATCTAGATTCAACTATTTTCAAAACCATCAATTAGACTGGACTAAACCTCCCCTCAGACAGGTTTGGGTGAAAGGACATAGCTTGTATACCGAGCGTGTGCATATACACATAGCAATGTGAGCCTGAGAACCCTTAGCTCGACTTCGGAGGGGCCCACCACAGCTCTCTGCCTCCCCAAGGATATAAGTAGTCCTTTTCCTCCTCTGCTGTCAGAGAAAACCAAGAATAAACAGGGGCTTCGGCGCTCTTAGTGTCAAGGTCAGACTCACATCTTTGTTTCTATCAAATGTTTACTTTGTACAGTTCTGATATTTCACCAAGACTGTTTTAACCAAAGGCACATAATACTGGGTCTCAAATATAGAAGTGCCACGGTGGCCCCAATAAAAATGCTCTGACTGTATAAGGACTATGAGTTTGCTATAAGTAAAAGGTATAAAAAAAACTTTAAAAATAAGAAAAAAAAAAAAAGAAGACAAAAGAAATTTTTGATTGGGTACTTTTCAGAGGGACTGGGGAGCAACTTGATGTAAAATTCTGAAGAAAGGAAAATATCCAAAAAGAAAAGGGAAAAGAAAAGTGACTAAGGGACTTCACAGGGTAAAACATATTTTTCATGCAAACATAGGAGGAACAGAAGGGCTGTTTTGAAACAGGGACCTTCACCTAAATACAGCCATTAGCTCTTAGAGGCCAAACTAAGCCAGTCTACAAGGAGGGGGACGGTTTTCAGATGAGTATTGCTAAATCAACACAATTTTTTAAAATTTAAAAGAAAGGAAGAAAAGAAAGGAAAAACAAATCAGTTAATAAAATTTTGAGCCAAAATTTCAAGAGAATAGTTTTAATATTCAACTTCCTCATATATTTTAATATAAATCCTTTTAAAAGTATTTTTCTCACTGCACTGAATGCCTTACCTAAAATCAAATATGTATTTTTTTCTTTGCTGAAGATTCCCCTAAAAGAACATTTCCCTCCAAATCTATATTTTCAATATATTAATAACACAGATGCAACCTTTTTTGTTTGCTTTTGTAGAATTTGCTAGCATTTTTTTTTTTCTGAAAGAAAATCCTCCCCCAAAGTTGTATTTTTTTTATTCAGGATATTTAAAAGTAATTGCTACTTTTTGAAGGATTGTGTCAATATGGAATCATTAAGATTTAAAAAACTTAACGATCTTTATGACTCAGAAAGCCCTTAATCCAATTATCAGGGTGAAGGACGAATTGACCTTTTCTCCTTTCAATCCTGTTTCTAGTTTGGAAACAAAAAATCTCGTTCAGAAAATACTTATTTCTATATTTATCAAAATATGATGGCAAACAACAGCAGTGAAGTTTTAAATAAGCTTGACATATCAATTTAAAAAATACTTCTTGTGTATAAATTTTGGGTTTATGTATGTGCGCTCCTGCAAGAAGAAAGGGGCCCAGAGAAGAATTACATCTGATATTTATACTATGCGTTTAAACCTACCTCAAATAGTCCTCTACATTTAATTTCCTGTGGTCAGGTTTTCTCTTTCCTTTTTCTTTTTATGTTTTACTTTTTCTTTCTTTAATTATTCTGCTATTCATATTATTTCCTTTTTTGCTCATGAACAATATTTTTTAATAACAAAATCATCAGTAAATAATGATGGTTACAGCAACACTGAAGGTTATAATTATATTACCTATTGCTTTCCTCTAAGGATCTCAAGGTAGTTTACAAAGAGAAAATAAAATCAGCATTCCTCCTCCTGTCACAGGATTTAGAAATTGGACAATTGTAATTTTTAGGGGCACATGATACTGATGCTAAACCATTCTAAATAGTGCCTTTCCTACATCATTGTTGGAATTTCCCCGTATTCAAGGCTGGAGATTAAAATTTTATTTATTTAAAGATGTTTTTGTTTAGCATTGTCAGACACAGTTCCATCAGTTTTTTTAAGGGGCAAAAGGGTTCTAGGTTTAATTCAAAGTTGAGGGTAACCTACTCTTGATGAAAAGACTATCCTATGTCAAAAATAATATCAATATTTAGCTTATTCATGTGCAGACTCCACTTTAATTTTAAATGAAATTTAGAGGAATTCATATCTTCTAGTATATCAGTCAGTCTAAGCCAGCATGAGACTGTGTTTTAGCATTAGGGTACCTTCAGATACAAATGGTTAAGTTCTACCTTCTAAGTAAGAAAGATGGGCTAACGTCTCTGCTTGTGAGAATATACATAAGTGCATGTGTGCACATGCACGCGTACAAACAAAAACGCCATAATGAAATTAACAACATGTGGATGGATGCGGAGCATACAATTTCAGGGTTTTGATGACACCACTGAGCTAAGTTGTTGGGATAAGGTTCCTGTATCTTTCTTTATCCTGTCCTCTCCGAGTCACCTCCTAGACAGTGACATATTTTCCTCTCATCCTTTGAGGATCTTTTAAGATCACAGCCTCCCTCCCCTACTTTCAGTAAATGTATATTAACCTCCAAGAGTGCATGACATCAAAAATATAATTCTGAGCCCCTTGAAAAGAAAGAAGAATTAACAGGCATCAACTTCCTTTCCTGACTATCATACAACCTCCATTTTAAAAAAAGATACCTCTATAAGCCATATTTTCCCCTGTAAGTATGCATATTAACAGGCAACAGGAAAAATGGAAAAAGACTTGTATATATGGAAAAATTGTCCCTGGGGTTGTGCCTGTCTGCCCAGGAAAATGGCAGTGAGAGGAGGTGAGCGACTGCTTGAGGAATTTCATCATTTTTTAATCACCTCATGTCTCATCTTCTCTTTTCCATGGCAGACTTAGTACATTTATATGCAACAGGTTGATGATTGTGATGCAAGGTATGAGAGACAATTAAAAATTTGTGAAATTTTTGAAAACAAAAATTTAATTTGGAGCAATTCTGTGACCTAGGTTTTTATACTTTTGGGGCGGGGGGAATATATGATTTTTTAATTGTAATCCTTTGGGAAAATTTCCATAAACTTTATTTAATTCTATAATATGACTCCTCAAGCAACTGCCAGAATCTACTACTTTAACTTATTACAAGGCCCTACTACATTAAAAAAAAAAAAACAGGAAAAAATATTTTTGCTAAAAAACAGAGCAATAAATAAATAGCCCCTATTTAGTACTGTATAGAATCCTTTTATAAGTATAAATATTATAAATAAAACAACTTATTTTGATGTGTTATATTAAAATCTATCCTTTTTATAATTTATGCTTTTTTTTTGTATACAGAAAAAAAAATAGAGACGAAATCAACCTAGTGCTAAAATGCAAACTCTTAAAATTTATGTTAGTAAAACAGTGCTCAGTTTAAAATTATATCTAGAAAAACATTTTGACTGAAAATTCTCTTTCTAACTAAAAAAGAGGTCTTATTTTTAAATTAAGGAATGAATTTATGAATAGTACAAGAAAGTGGGACTCCTCCCCCAAATAAGCATATTAGTGAATATCACACATCTCTCTGTGGAAATTATATGTCCTTTGTGCCACATGAAAAATTAACGTTTTGTAATCATAAATAAAATATCTTCTTAGATATTTGAGCTTTGGTTAAATGATGATCTTTACTGGGATAAATTATCTTTAGTGTTATACAAATAAAAGAAACAAAATTTCATGTTAAAAATCTCAGAGTAGCTGAGAGGTAGCTCACTGAGAAGCAAGATTTTCAATCATAAGATTTAAAAAACTGTATAGTTTATTTTTAAAAGTTTCCCTTCTTTTAAAAAACATTTTCCTTTCTCTCAGAATTCTAAAGCATGATTTTTTTAAAAACATTCAAAAGCTAAAAGCTAATCCTCAGAAAAGTAGTAAGCTTGTATTTGTATTTTTAAAGTATCATTTGTTTGTTATTTGAAGAGATAGCAACTGTTTTCATGACTGCTTCATATTGAAATGTAAATATTTCTTATGTAAAACTACCTGAAACAGGTTTTTTTTCTGGACAAACTTCCTGAAAGGTAAGTTTGAGGGGGAAATAGCTATGAGCTGAGGATTTTATAAGCCTGCAACTGTATGAAAATACTAGTGTTATAGCCTAAAATATTTTCTTAATATTTTAATTTTAATTCTTTAAGATTTTAATTAGCAAATTTTAATTCTGGAAGCTATCGATAAAATTTTTTCTTCTTTAAAAAATTGTATTATAAATGACTGCTTCTGTGCTCCATTACCTACATATATTTTAAAATTTAAAAAGAAAGGCATAAGGAAATTCACTAAGGAGGAAACTATTTTCCTCTTTTATTTAAATATTATTTCATTAAATGTGATGTTGAGGTTCAGAGGAGGTAGAAGTCTAAAGGATAAAGTTTGGAGGACTATATCTAATTCACCCTTCTTTTTCCAAATCAATTTATAGGCTGTCAATTTACTTACTGCCCCTAATCAGCTGAGAATTACAGAACTTCTCAGACAATTTCATTTTGGTTCGTAGAACCCCATCTCTGGCAAGCGGGTTTTCTGCTCTTTTTGTTGTATCTAACCCAGTATTCTTGCCACAAATTCAAAGGGTAAAAGAGATCCTTTAATTAAAAAAAAAAAAAACCACTTACTCCAACTTGAAATAAATAGTGAAACTATTTCTTTAGTTGATTTTTTTTTCTACTAACCTAAGATCTGGACTTTAAAGAGGGGTCAGTCCTGGGGATCATGACTTTTTACAGGGTCAGTCTAAGTAATTTGCCTGTGGAGATAAAGGGTCAATGTGGTATAAATCATTGCAGCTTGAATGACAGCTCTCCTTAGAGGCTATGGCTATTTGTTCAGCTCCAGACCAGTTCCCAGCCCAATTCACTCCTGGAAAATCTCAGTATGATCCCAACACTCCTTGACTTTAGATTCCTCTCCCACCTCATGACTCCTAGTGACGTTACCTGCTTCCTTATTCCTATTTCAACTCTTCCAACCAGTCCAGGACTCTATCTAGACCCTGGGTCTGCAGGGACCTGTCTTAACACTAACAGTTCATGTTGGCCGAGTGCATACTACACGCCTGAAGTACCAGATGGTGTGTTTACTGACATCTCATTTCATCTTCCCAACAACCTTATGAAATAGGTACTTGAATATTCCCATTTTACAGATGAAAAAAACTGACTCAGAGAGATAACTTGCTCAAGGGCACGCAGCTGAAAAGAGCAGAACCAACAAGTTAACCTAGATCTCAATGGCCTCAAAGCCCATGGTTCTGGACCATGAGGTTGCACTGCTTGCTCAAATTATGCTGCTTTTATCCGCCCCTTAAAAGGCTGCAAAGAAGAGAGGGCAAGGACTACTATGTAGATTGCGTTTCACATGTCCCTGAGCTTTTTAGTATAATTTTTTAAAAAGAGAAGAAAAGTCATTGAGTAGAGTTGATCGGTAGGCTCTGGGGAAAATGCAGAAAATGCCTTCTCTGTGGAGCCTGTTTCTAAGAAATTTAAATAAAATACATAAAAAGTAAACAAAAACAAAAACATCTTTTGGAATGGCCTCAGATGTACTCTGCAGGTTTGGGGGGTACAAATGGTAGCCCTGGCCCATTTTTTCTAGTGTTACTCAGAAAATGTAGCGACCTCATCAGAGTCTTCCTATAATCACCCTGCAGTTTTCAGCCAAGACTTAAATGAAATGCCTGCTAGGACGAGTGAAGTGAATCAAAGGGAAGAGAGCAAAGGTTTTTTTTTTTGTGGGGCGGGGGGGCGGTAAGAGAAGACAGAAAGATTTATAAGACCGTGAAAAGTGAAGCTGGCGGAAGGAAAAAACGAAGACAATATATGTGCGAAAAGGAAAGAGGAAACATCCTTGATAACAGCAAATAGTGTTATCTATTCTTGCCCTGTTGCCCTTTTATTGTTCCTTTACTCTTTCCTTGGTGGGAATCACCTAAACTGAAAATTTAGGACTGGATATAAGCTGAAAGTAAAAGGTGAATGGTAAGTATTCTAGGTGAATCATTTTTTCTCCCTGATCGAAAAGTTAAAAAAAAAAAAAAGAAAAAGGGAATGATTTGCAAAAACAATGGTGATTAAATTCAGTAGATTTAAAAAAGAACTTGAAAGCAAGGAATTAAAGGGGAATGAAACTACAAAGAGATAATCTTTGTGTAGGGACGCATCAAGTAGAGAAAAAGATTTTCCTATCAGCCCTTCTGATTTGCTCCCAGCCGGGTAATCCTGGGCACTGGCAGGCTATGGAGCAAATGGACAGATGCTTTCAGAAAAGATTATCTTTTGTCTGTTGCTCAGGGAATATCTCTGGTCCTATGACTGTTGATTCCATGATCTAAGCCTTATATGCCATTGCTATATGTGTCAGGCAGGAAAAAAAAAACCAAAACATAATAATAACAACAACTAACATTAATTGAGCACTGAGTAGGTATGAAGCTCTTGACATGCATAATCTTATTTAATCCTCACCAGAACCTTATGGTTGTTATTGTTATTCCCATTTTGCAGATAAGGAAATTGAGAAAATGGAAATGACTAGTTTGCATTTTGATGGATCTTTCTATCCTTTAGCCTCAGGAGCAGCAATCTGTTGCTTTCTTGCCTAAGTAGAAATTCACACCCTTCACCAGCTCCTCCCACAATCTATCACAAAGTCTTTACAAATTCAGATCCTAATCCAGACCTTCCACTTCCAAGGTCATCTCCCAGCAGTGCCTTCCACAGCTGTTCACCCTGGGAGTGCTGAGTAATCAGAGCATCTAGCTGTCCCTGAAAGTAAAGTTTGCATCAGTACCTGATCAGCACTAAAGTCCATAACAACACCCTTTACCCTAAATGAAAAAGGTCAGATCTTCCTCGTTGCAAGGAGGAATTTTGAGGGAATTAAGGGCAGGGGAGAAAGAGGGTTTGGAAGACTCGAAACGAGGGCAGAACCTTTGCACACTGACCTCTCCATGTCCACTTTGAGTCTTAAAGACTTCCAATTTCTCCTTTACTGAAGACCTCAGCATAACTGCCTGCCATAAAGCCCCTGGCTATGCTACATAGAAGCAATCTACCAACCCAACAGGGCCAACCCAACAGGGCCAGTCTACCAACCTAATAATCCAACAAATGGACTGTTCCTTTCCTTCTCAAGGAATCCCTGTCCTGTGTAGTTCTGATTTTCCTTGGTGGTCAAAAGCACCAGAGAAAATCCATCTTTGCTATGAGCCCTGATGTTGAGATGTTACACTGTCTAGCTCCAACACCAACCTCTGTTCCTTCCACCAAATCACCAGACTTTGCCAAGAACATTTAGCCTATAAGATGGATTGTCACTTCAAAATTCTGCAGGACCGGGCTAGATTCGGTCATTAAAACTTCTCATCTGCTTCTGTCCCTCAGCTCCATGCCTGCTTTGCCTTTCAGTTACTGATTTTCTGTTCAGCCTTTTGCAGTGTTAACTAAATTCCAAATATTTGTTCTACAAAAAAGGGGGACCAAAAATCGTGATTAAAAATACAACAGAGTGCTGCTAGGAAAGAAAAAAGGACAGCTACAAATCAAGATTTGATGATGCAGCCTAAGCTGCAAACCTTAATATTGTAAAATATAGGACTTAGAGACTAACTAGGTGAAAAATGTTTAACTGGGGGCCCATGGAGCCTAGGGAGGTCATGAGCTCCTTGAAACTGTATGTAGAATATCTGTGTTTTTCTTTTTTCTCTTTCCTTTTCTTGTTTTGTTTTGTTATATTTTCTGGGAAGAAGGTCCGTAACTTCATTAGGTTATCAAAGGGAGAATAATTTATTTACATCTCTGATGCCTAGAGTAAGGCCTGATACATAGTAAGGACTCAATAAACATCCAACATTTGTTGAATAAATGAATGAACAAAAGGGGTCTGAGCTCTAAAGCACCTAATTGTATAGATGGAGAAGAGAAGCCTAGGAAGGATACAGTTGCTTTTTCAGGGTCATGAACCTAAGTAGTCAGGACCAGATAGAACTAGCTCTTTTAACACTTTTCACCGTTTGTCAATTCCCTTGTTTTGCTTTTTAACCTAATTGTATCTTTCATTCCATTTTTCTTCCTCCCAATCTGTTTCTTTCTAAGCTGAGAAATGGATCCTATTTCCTAGTTAGAAGTTGCCAGTAAGTGCACATCTGGAAAGAGAAGTGGGGGAGCAAACAGCAGGGAGAGTCTATGGAAAAGGCCCTCAGAATAATTTATTGGTGGTAGCACACCCAGCATGGCTACTATTCCTATGTGCTGAAGACATGATTAATAATGGCATCAAAATGGCTGTCATTGATGGAAATACGTAAAGCTGAAATAGTGGAGTTAGATCTAGGGGTGGGCAGTAAATCTTAAGCTTAAAACTGACCAGACCAAGCCACTGTCCTAAAAGCAGGCGACCTGCAGCATTCTAAAAGGTATCTGAGGGACAAGGATCAAATGAATCCCTGCTTGGTTTGAAAGCTCCTTTGGCGGACCTTCCTCGCTTGTAGAGTAATTAGGAGACCCTGGGAGAATTCCACTGGGCCTTACTACCCTCCTAACAGTTCACAGTCAAGCCCAGTAGGCAAGACGGATGAGACTCAAACTGCCACCCCTAGGAAAGAAATAAGGGAGAGAGGCTTAGGCCTCATGGAACTGCTTCACGCTAGGAGAGACTGGAAGAGACCAGTACTCAGATTCTGTGACACAGCAAATTTCTTGTGCTGGTGACTTCCTAAGCAGATCGAGGCCAACATGGAGGCACTGAGGTCTAGAACATGTCAGAGGCGAGAGAGGAGAGCCATGCCTAACCTAGTGATGCCCCCAGAATGCTAACTGCTAGCAGAAGAAACTTCAGGTAAACTCTTCTTTGGACCCTGGCATCCTAAATGCAAGTCATTTTGGAAGGGAATCTGTTACAATTTGTGTTTATGGATTATCGGTATTATGTGGTAGTGCTAAGAATTATTTAGCGAAAAAGGAAGAACCGAGAGTAGACAATAAACAACCTGTGTTAGAGCCCCAGCTGTGTGACCTTGGTAAAATCACTTAACCTCTCTGAACCTCTGTTTCTTGATTTATAAAATAAAGGTATTGGTCTGTATAGCTATAGTTCTTTCCAGCTTTTGCATGCTACATATTATATCTAAGTTTGAGGTTTAACTCATCGATAGATTTTTCAAATGTGATTAGAAAAGGTTACCTTTCAGGCAAGAAAATCCCACCCCCCGCATATTATTTCCTTAGATTTCTTTATAAGGTAATTGAAATATCAATTAAAGGGGGAGATGTTAACCTCTTGGAATGAACAACAGCCCTATTGCTCTAAGACAGATGCTGCAAACTTCAGATCCTTATACTCTAAAGGGGAATTTAAAAGAAGTTAGGGGCTTCCCTGGTGGCGCAGTGGTTGAGAATCTGCCTGCTAATGCAGGAGACACGGGTTCGAGCCCTGGTCTGGGAAGATCCCACATGCCACGGAGCGGCTGGGCCCGTGAGCCACAGCTGCTGAGCCTGCGCGTCTGGAGCCTGTGCCCCGCAACGGGAGGGGCCGCGATAGTGAAAGGTCCGCGCACCGCGATGAAGAGCGGTCCCCGCACCGCGATGAAGAGTGGCCCCCACTTGCCGCAACTAGAGAAAGCCCTCGCACGAACCGAAGACCCAGCACAGCCAAAAATAAATAAATTAATTAATTAAATAAATAAATTTAAAATAAATAAATAAATAAATAAATAAAAAAAGAAGTTAGGTTCAGCTAATGATTTGAAGACCTCACCCTCACTTTAAATTGTGGGATTATAGGGGATTCCAGTCAATTAACTTATTATTAAATTCCATTCTCAAAATGTAAACATTTCACAAAATCTATGTAGCAGTCATTTAATTAATACAGCTAATAGATCTGTTGTACAATAATCTGAAGGTCTTCCATGGAATGTGCTTCTGTTCTACCATGAGCCTCAAGTTTCCATCTAAGATTTCTGGCAGCTTCCTACATTTTGCTCACATAACAGCGAAGGATAAGTCAGGTAGCTCGCTTTCTCCCTACTTCACAAATCTAACAGTCCTGGGGTTTCAAAATTCTCTGCCTAGCCTTGAACTGAATTCCCCAATAAGAATCACAGTATGACTCTCAAGCTCAGAAAGGAAGCTAAACAAAAACTCTGGAGCAAAGGAGTTTGCTGGTTAATAGGAAAAGTAAATGTATTTAGAGTTTAATGCCTTACCCCTCAAAAAAAAATCAGGAACCTAAAACTCTTCTTGTCTTTCCTATGATGAACCCCAGTTAAGGAGACGTAATTCAACGTTTTGGCTTCCTCAGAGAAACCAAGCTCAGCAGCAAATGACCCTTCAACTCGACACCTCTCCCGGGCCCCTGAGAGGGCTGACATAGCCCAGGTCGTGGAGGCAGAGAGGCAACTGTGGGCCCCACTGAGGAGGCCTGCACCCCTCAGTACCGGGGGCTTGGGAGCTTCCAAACACCCAGGCTCAAGTTCTGCTAGGGGATAAGACAGGAAAGAGGCCTGCCTCATGGTGTACTGTGTCTCTCCTTATCACCTGTATGATGGATGTTTTTCTTTGCCAAAGGCTAAGCCATCGAGGACCATCCCCAAGCACTGGATCTCTGGCTTCCCTGTGTCTCATCACCAAGTGGGGAGTGTACACGCACTGCCCAGGCCAAGGGGCCATGGGCCAAGGTATCTTTGCACTCACCTGGGACTCCAGAGATCATCTGTCCAGACTCTTCAGCTCCTGTGGCCTCTGAGACCCCTTCCTTCAGTGGCCACCCCTCATGCAGACCTCCGGGTGTCAAGACAGGTT
Source organism: Balaenoptera acutorostrata (assembly GCF_949987535.1). NCBI lineage: Eukaryota > Metazoa > Chordata > Mammalia > Artiodactyla > Balaenopteridae > Balaenoptera > Balaenoptera acutorostrata. The sequence goes on from NC_080072.1 coordinate 17,524,793, forward strand.
TGACTACCTGAAAGGGCCAAAGATGGGCAAGGTTACTTTGCTGGCTCTGAAGGAGAATGGGAGAGTTTGGGGGCTGGGACATTTTGCAGGAAATCACAGAGTAGGGAGGCTACAGGGAAGGAAAAGGGCAGAGGGGTGCACTGGGCCAAGAGCTACAAGGCAGGGGAGCTGAAGCAAGAGGAGAGCTTTTCAGAGATGCCTACACAGCCCCCCAGTTAGAGAATTCCTGAGACAGAGAAGAGGGTCCTGGTCTGAGATTGCAGCAAGTGTGCCCAGTGCCTTTGACTCAATTCCTTCCTTTGCCTCCAGCCTAAGGTAGCTAAGGCAGGGATTCAAAGCAACCAAAGGTCTTGGAAAGAGGCTAGAAGGGGCAAAAGAGCCAGGCAAGAGAAGGAAACCTGGCTCTAGCCACAGGTAGAGGAGAGGCAGAGGGGAAGCAGTGCCGGCGCAGAGCAGCCAAAAGTGGGCCTGAGGGTGAGAGCATGCAGAACCCCCCACCCAGACCCAGCCACTAGGGGGCAGGTGGTAGGGAGGGGGCTCTGTGTGCCTTCACCCCTTCCTCAGCTCTAGAGACCACCCCTGGTCTTGATTTTCTAACATAGGCAAAAGCTAAGTTAGTTGATGGGCTCAAGGGACCAAGTATCCCCAGCGACTCCGTGGACACTTCCCACTCCCCACGGAGAAGCACACTGGGGTAAGGAAGGGTCTCGAGCTGCTACCTCCTTCCCTAATTTAGGGGCTCTAGTGTTTGCATCAGATGCAAGCGCCTGGAAGTTTCCATCAGGCCCCTGGCTTACTGAATGATGTGGCTTTTTTCAAAAGGTGTGTGCGTTAGCAGTTTGAGGGTTCAAAGAAATTCCGCCCCGCCTTTGCCCTCCTTCCTCAGCAAAGGGAAACTGGGGAGAAAGGGGGAGACCAACTCCCACTGGCCTCAGGCTGACGCAACCGCCCTAAGGAGGGAAGGAAAGATGCACAAAAAGCCACCAATTTTCACTGATGGTGAAGGGAAAGGGGAGGGGGGCTTTCCTCTGATCCCACCCGGAATAAGACACCCCTCTGAGCAAGCCCCCCGGCCCGGATCAGAAGTGAGCGCCCCCTGCCCCGGCGTGCGGTCGCCCCAGCAGCTGTGCTGCAGCAGCAGTAGCTTCAAAGCAGCAACAGTTGTCTGGCTGAGGCGAGGCGAGGCGAGGCGAGGCAAGGCGAGGCGAGGCGAGGACTCGCTCGGGCGCGCACGACGCCGGCTTCGGCCGGGTACTCCTGGGCTCTGGAGCCCCAGCCCCACACCTAACCTCGTGGGAGGAGTGAGGGGACCAGGGGCGCAGTAACCTCGAGCCTCCTGCACTCAGGATGCTCAACCATTTCGTGCAAGTTCACTTCGCTTAGGTCACCTCTCTCCAAAATCTGGTGGAGGTTCCGGCTTTTGGAGAGAGGAGGGCTCTCTGGCTGGGGAGAGAAGGGGGATGTAAGAAGCAAAAAACAAAAGAGGAGCTGAAGGGAGACGGGGTGAAGCTAATTTTAACCTAGCCTGGCTCTTAACGCCTCTCCCTCCGCGAAGCTATCGCTCCACAGACGGCCCCAGGTGAGAGGCAGGGAGGAAACCCCCCCAGAGCTTTTGCTTTGGTTCCATCTCTTTTGCAGATCTTAGGGACCCTTTTACTCTTTCAGAAAACGCAACCGGGGAGGGAAAATCTCCTTTATCTGGGGAGAGGGTCTCTGATTTATCCCTGGAGCTTGGAGTCCTCGCCTTCGGAGCCTTCTCGCAGGCTGAACTAGAAAAGATTGACTCGGTCCAGCACTCTCGGACTTCGGAGCCCTTTTCCTTATTCGGGAGAGGGTAGAATCTGGGTGCTCAGCTAACGGAGAGGGCAATGAGGGTGGGCACTTAGTTTGCTGGAAGAACGGTGGTTGGGGTGCGGGGGGAATTCAGGCCCTCCCCGAAAATGCGAAGCTTCGCAGCCCTCGGGTCTTGGACTCTCATATCCCTACACTCATCCTCTATCCGTGTCCATCCCTGTGGGCGCCCGTGTGTTTGTGTGTCCTTCTGATCCAGCCCCTAAGGGCGTCTAGCAGTGTTTCTAGCTGACGAAGGGCACGGGGGCACAGAGCATGGTGAAGGCCTGATTTGTGCCACTTGTAACAGAAGTGGTCACGACTGCAAGGAGTGGAAGGGGAGGAGAGGAGGGGGACCCACAGACGATCCCCAATCCTGCAGCTCTGCTTCCCTCCCCAGGACGGGCACCTAGAGAGGCCAGATCTGGGCTGCTGCAGCTACTGCTAAGCTTCTGAGTCGGGTGCAACCGCACCTCTCAAAACCTCCTTCTCTGCGGGGGTTTCCCCAGTTTTCACCTGTTTTACCCCCTACTGTGCTACTTAAGTTTTGAAAAAGGCGAGATGGGGGGACCCGAGGCTGCAAAACGCCTCAAATTGGGTTGGAAGCAGGTGTAGGGGAAGAAGGGACTCCGGGGAGCGGGCGGTGCCTGGGAGTTTTCCCTCTTTTTCGGAGCTACCCAGGTCACCGCGGCTCGCCTCACCTCCCCGTTCCCCACTAGGACAGGGGACACTGAGGGCTCTCCGCCCCTCCTTCAAGGGCTTCCCCACCCCTATATTGCAGAGTTGGATCGTTAGGGTCAAAAAATGACCAGAAAATGTCCTCAACTGATTCATATTCCAGGTGCCGACTTGGCCCTAAGACCAGATCCTTTTTCTGCAGTGGGTGAATGGGGTTATTCGGGGTGTGGGCGGCCGTTGGGGGGAAGACACAACTTGTGTAAACTTTTATTGTATTTTAGCTCCTTCCGACTTCTCCGAAAATACACGCACACCGCCTGCTCCGATTCCCCCTGTGATACAAAGTCGACTAAAAAGTTGGGGGTAGGGGACCTTCGCGGAGGACAGGCGGGCGACCAAAGCCTCAGGGAGCGCGGGAAGGACTGGAGGGAAAGGATTGATTCTTCCGTGGAAAACGGGGAGAGGGCTGGGAAAGGCTCGGACCGAGCCGCTTCGGGAAGGTGCGGACTTCGGCGATCGCTGGTGGCTGCAGTCTTCTCGACGAGTGCGCCCTCCGCGAATGCTTTTTGGGGTAAGGGCTTCCGGCTATTGAGTTATGTACAGCAAGCCCAGACCGCAAAAAGATTCGCGAAGGGCAGAGTCTGCTGGCTTCTTCAGTCCGCCGCCGCCGCCTTCAGCCCAGGATGTCTCCGAACCCCGGAGCCGAGCAGGCTGGGTCTCCCCAGCGCGCTCCAACGCGGCTCAGCCTTCCACCCCGAGCGCCGCCCGCCCCGCTCTCGCCCCTCTCGGAGACCCCCGACCATCCCTCCATTTCTCCACACCGTCCGCGATCCCCCAACGCAGTCCGCACAGCCTCGAGCTAGGTGTGTGGAAAGCGAGAGGAGGAGCGCGGAGGGGGACCAGGGATCCCGGTGCCCAGCCTCCACCCCTCTCCAGTACCCCAGCACCCCGAGCCTCCCCGCCTATCTGTCCTATCACCCTCTTTCCCCTATCAGGGTTCCGCCAGCCCCGGTTGCAATGTCGCGGATCTCTGAACAGGTACAGTTCGGATTCTCCCTGAACCCCCTCTTGTCCCTCCTAGTCCCCCAACAGAGGTTCCAGCCGTGACTACAGGCGCTGCGTAAAGAGAAAAACTCCCCCAGAGCACTAAATAAATACAGACGAGGCCGCCAGCTCATTGGTGCGGACTAAAATCGTCACCCACCAATCAGGAGAGAGCTCACATTTCCTTTTTTTTTTTTTCCCAGAAAGGGGAGGGAGGAAAAAAATATTTCCATTTCTAATTATTTAACAAAACCCAGACTGGAACACGTTAAAATATTGTTGTTGCAAAAAATCCGGCCAATCCCCCTGCCCCCATTCCAGCCCAGGTGAGGGGGAGGGCGTGAGATATTGGGCAAGGGGGAGGGGGGGTTCAAGAGAGCGACCTCTCCCAACAGGACCGAAGCCAGAACATTCAGACGTAAAATGACAGGCCAAGATGAACATAAAATATACCCAAACTGCACGCGAGCAGACTATTTCTAGCAAAATGAGGATGTCTCAACCCCCCCCCCCCCCCAAAGTTCTGAATGCTCAATAGGAACGGTGAAGCTCCTCCCCCGGTACCCTCCCCCAAACCCGTCTAGATGTTGTGTGTGGCCCACTTGCCCCGTGCGCCCTTTAATTGCTGCAGCCGGCCCCCCACTCCCTACCCATTCTGCAGAATATTGAGGGGAAAAACAAGAGGCGAGCCCCTCACTGACCGCCGGCTCCCACAACGTCGGGAGATTCCAGCCTCTGCAGGAAGAAGGAGAGGGGAGGGGAAGGGAGACTAGGGTGGAAGGAGGAGGGAGATCTCTTTCCTATGTTATCCCTCCTTCCCTCTTCCCTCTCTCCCTTTGGCCCCCTCCGCCAACCAATGTATCCAAACTTTGAGGGGTTGCCCTTCTTCCCAGTGCAGCGCCACCCTTCCCCTGTCCTGTCTTCCTCCCCTCCCCCCTCCCCCCGCTCCATCTTCCGAGAAGGGTTTGAGCAAAGGAACGTTCGGACCACCTCCCTCCCCAACGGTAGCCCCCGGTGGGGAAAAATTCAGTCTAAGAAGGATGCTGCAAACATTGCAAGAACTTGGGCAGGGGGGTGGGGAAAGTTGCCATATTTGTTCTTTGCCACCCTGGAATCGACGTGCGGGCGGGCGCGGGCGCACACGCACTCTTGTTCAGCTTGCCCAGAGAAAACATATCTAGACTGTCTCCAAGTCTCTGTCAGCCCATCCCCTCCGCGCACCCATCTCCCTCCGGCAGCTCTGCTACCCACCCACCCTCCCACGGCATCCCCTCAGCTCGGCGACCAACAGACGCACGCACACACCCTCCGAGCGTCGGCGCGTCCGCCGCGCCAGAGGGGGCTCCACAGTCCGCGACCGCCGCCGCTGCGGCGCGGGCCACTGGGGAAAAAAAGTTCTACTCAGCCGACCGTTGAGCCTACCGACCGCCGGCCGACCTGTGCACCAAGCCCCTTCTCCTTACCTGGGTCCCGAGGGCCCTGGAGCGCGCCGGTCCGGTCCACACTGCAGCCAGCTTGAAGGAGCCCTCTCCAACCGGCCCGCTCCCCTCCCGCCCTTCCCCGCCCCCCACGGGTGTTGGCCCAGCGGCAAAGCAGGCTCTTCCAGGTAAGTATATAAGTTACTGTACTGTGTGGGAGGGTCACGATCTTGGTAATTGCGGCTTTCCGAGCTTAACCCCTGCGTTCCTGCCTTCCTCCAACTTGTTGAGGACTCGTCGGGTAGCGGGAGAGCGAGCGAGCGCGCCAGCGAGCGCGCCGGCCGGGAGCGGGGCGGAGGGAGGTGCACCGGGCCGAGAGGGGAGAGCCAGACAGCGAGCGGCGGAGTTCAAAAGTCCCCCTGGCCGCGGTTTTCATTGGATAGGTCTTTTCCCCCACCTCCGTCCCCAGTGGCTTGCCCCCCCGCCCCGCCGTCTCCCTTGTAGGGGACGTCTCCAGGCGAAGTCACGATTCCTCCTCAGTTCGGAATGAACTGTGACTAGAGCCATGACGCAGCCAGCGCGCATTACTCACTTTTTGCAGTCACGACTTGGGAATCCGTGCTGGTTCCAACCAAAATTACACCGCTACCATTGAATTATTTAATAGGATCCAGTTCGAGGGTAAACTTGTGCTTTGTGCCAAGCTATGAGGAGGGGGGGACGGGGGGCAGTGAGGACAAGGGGCGTCCTCCCTTCCCCCTTAATGACCCTTGGACCCCCCTTCCCACCACTCCACGTGTTGCAAATGTGTTATTGCGCTGCCATCCCTCCAACACCCCGCCCCCCAGCTCTTGCCTTTGCAAATGTGGCAGAATTTGTAAACACAACCACGCAACTTGTGGGGCTGAGAGGGGCGAGGCTTGGGAAAGGGAATGAGTGGGTCCGGGTGAATGACGAGGAGGCCGAGGGGTGGACCGAGAGGCTGCGAGCAGCTTTGGTTTGAGCTGAATTGTCAAGACAAAGTGTGGGTTGCAGTTACTTGTGTTATTCTCCGAAACATCAGTAACAGCCCTTGTTACTATTATGAGTTGACGAATACTCAGTCTCAGCCAGGGAATCTACCCAAAGAGGGACTGCTTCTGAAGTAAACATAACTCGATCCCCACCTCGCACCCCAGGGCTGCGCCTCGGGTGCCCTGAGTGCGGGGTCAGGCCACTAAAGCCATAGGCTGTTAGTGGACTAGGATGGGGCTTAAGGAGCAGAGAGTACTGGGCTCTCCTCCTCTTTCACTTGAAGGCTAGCCCCCGCAGATACTTACCTCACCGTCCTTTTTTTTTTTTTTAAGTTATTATTACAGATATATAGAAAATATCCCTGCATGTGCACAAGCTTACTGCAGCTCTACAAGATTGCCTCATTCCCCCCTCCCACTGTCTACAGCCCACCCTTGTGGGCCAATTTGAGGGTGCATTTTTATTATTTCTCCCCGAGGAGTTAATCAGCATGAATGTCTTTGTGTGCGCGCGTGATGTTCATCCCCCCTCTGGCCTCTGATAACCTTCCTCCCTCCTCACCTGTCTGGCTACAGGTTTGGCCAAAGTATCGGGAGCTGACTGCAATGAGTCTCACTCTGGGTCAGCCCCATAACCCCAGGGAGTTGATGGGCTCTCCAATAACATTTGGGAACTTGGAGAAGAACCCCACCCCCCTCCCCAGTTTCCTTTAGAGCCGGTTTTCAGAAACCCTTTGGTTTGTGGTTTTACGGCGCCGTGCGATGTTCCCAAGCCTGGATTTTCTGCGCATCGCACCAGCAACTCCTGTGTTTTGGCTTCTAATTCATTCGTTCCACCAACTCATTTGGGGCTCCTATGACTAGGACGCGAAGGAAGGGGAATAGTAAGAAAAATGCCATAACGCACAGACACATCCTTACACACCTCCCGGGAACTGCAGAATGTGGGAACGTGGGGGCATGAAGTGGCAGCTACGAGGGTCTGAATAAAGCAACCTATAGCCTCTTATTTTGAAAGTAACCATCACTGGAGAGAAATCTTTCAAACCCACTGGCGGGAAGGTGCGGGCGCCTGGGAATGGGCACCCAGATAGTGCCTGGCCTCTGCGGAGAAAGCCGGTGAACCACCGGCTTGCGGTTCCTGGAGCGCTGGGCCTTGGCTCATCCTCGAATCTAACACTTTGCTCCCCCTCCTTTAAATTTTTTTTCCTTTCCTTCCCACTCACCCCTCCTTTTCCCCCAAAGCTCTTGCCGAAGTCACGACTATCCCCTTTGAACATCCTTAACCCTCTCCTCTCCGTATCCCTCTTCTGCATTCAGGGCGGGGCTGTCCGCAGCTGGCGCCAACCCCGCCCCCTGGCGCTCGGAGCTGAACTCGCCGAGGACCTAGGAATTTTCAGCACCTGCCTTCCATGGACAGCTACCGCACCCTGGGCCAGCCGGGATCAGCCAGGGTCGCGGTCCTCGGGCTCCCGGACCAGAGCGAGCAGGGAAGTTTGTCAAAGGAATAGGGATTTTTCCTTCTCTTTATCTCCCAGCCCCATCCATGCAATTTTAATCTATATCGCATCGTCTCCATTAATCTCGCAGAGAGATGGCCCATTAAGTCGTATCTGGACACCCTTTAAGACAGAGAAAATGGGGAGGGGAGGGGGGCAGTCGAGAGAACCGGGCTCAACAGCGCCGACCCATAAAGAGAGAGAGAGTTGCAGCTATTGATTCAGAGATTGGTCAGGGTGATTCCCGGCTCAGCAAGAATTTCCCCTTTCAGTTCCTTTTCATGCAGCCCAAAATTCATTATGCACAAACACAGCTATACCCGTCACCCCCTACTCAGTCTCACCCTTCTCTTTAGAAAGGGGTGAAAGGCAGCCAAAAAAGAACCCCAGAGCATGCACAAAGTCAGCCTCAGCTAATACTCACAGTCTGCGGCATGCACATGACATAATATTACTTACCCAAACGGGAACTCCTTAAGAGAGAGAAAGAGAAACATAGGGGGAGGGAAGAGAAAGTGGAGAGAGAGAGGGAGACAGGAGAGGGGAGAGGAAAAATCCAACAATTAATTTCCAGACATAGTTGGGGGCGGGGGGGGGGGAATGCGGTGATGTCCAGGTTTTCTTCCACCCGCGCTGGCTTTTTATCCCAGTGCAGCCCTCGGTCTATTTCTGGAACACGATCAAACACTGATGCTATTTTTAGCAAGTACTGAAAAAACCTCCACACACAAAGGCATTTCGCTGGAACGTTACGTCCAAAACATTAAATGTGCATTAAGCGCCCCCTCCCCTCCCCACCACACTCACTTGCATTACTGCAGATGATGTTTTTCAAAGCAGAAAAATACGCAAATATTGCTTATATTCTCCCTCCCTCCCATTAACTCCCATCTGCCTCTGCCTGTTGCAAGCTCCTCGGTCTCCCTGAGCAGAAGCCTTTGGAGTGGATGTATTCTTTTAGAGCTTCATGTCTCCATTGACCAGATTCCCTACATGCTGGGGAAAGGGGGGGGGGGGGTTGCTTAGGCCCCTTCCCCAGAGGAGCGTCCCAAGAAAGCTCTAGAGTCTAACGCTGTCCACGCTAGAGATTCCCAAATGAGGAAAGAAAAAAAAATTCCTCCATACCCTTCCCACGTTTCCCACCCATGCTTTGCAAAATCGCGCTGTGTTTGCAACACACCGCCTTTGGAAATGTATATTTTGAAGGCTACGTGTGTGTATGTGTGTGTGTGTGTGTATGTGTGTATGTGTGTTGCGTTCTAGTAATTCACTACGAAGGGGTTGGAGAAAATAGACTCATGAAGGCAGCGCGGAGCAGCCGCCTTGAGTCTCCTTTGCCAGTCTGCGTCAGTCATCAGCTACTGACGTCACGTGCAGATTCTCCTCTTTGGTGGGTCTGGTTCAGCCGAGAAGAGGCTTCTGCTCGGAGACAGCGCTTTGTGTTCGGCGCAGCCACTGAGCAAGCGAGGCGGGCGCCACCCGAGGCTTGGGCTGGGCAGCTGCAGAGGAGGCTGCAGCCTGGTGTGCACCGGGCGTGCGGGGCCCCGAGGGCTTGCCCAGCAGGACAGCCCCCTCCCCAAACGCCCGGCGCAAACTCGGCTCGGCACAGACGCGGAGCGAGCGTCCTTTCCCCGCCCTTTCGCAGCTGGCCGCTGTAGCGGAGACAGCTATGGCTATAACTCGGATTAATTCTGTGTTTGTCGGGCAGATAGCCCCGGCTCCTCGAGTGACGCAAGTAACAGATTCTAAGGCTCGCGCTCTCTCTCCTGCTCCCTTTTTCTCCCTCCCTCCTTCTTTTCCCTCTTCTGTTTCCTGCGCCCACGCATCCTGCTCGGTCGCCCACGGAATCAGACAGCTACAGCTTCCCAGAGAGCAATCATCCAAGTTACAGACAGACAGACTCCCAGAGCAGGAAAAAATAAACCTGCCATTAAACACACACATACACACAGCCTTTTGCAAATGGCCAGCAGCGTTTAGGGGCTCCCCTGTGTGGGGGAGGGGAAAGCTGATTCACAAATCCACCGGCCTCCAGTCTGTGCTCCAGGCAGGGCGGGGGGAGCGGAGAGCGGACGGAGAGGCGAGGGACCGGGAGGGCTTGCTGCTGCAGCTTTGCCCTCGCGCCACCACCCGGAAAGGAAACCCACCTCTATAGATACCCAGATGGCAGGGTATTAGCGAATAAACAACTTTTGTTGAAAGGTAGAAGGAGAAAATTGAACAAAGACTGCAAAGGCTTAGTCTCTAGCGACATTACCAGGACTTTTTAAGACTAGGTGACGCTTTACCCTTTCTGCCTCTCACAGACCAGGGGATCTTCTATTTTTCTTCTTAAAATAATGCCCCTGAAAAATGAGCTGAATGGATTAGTGCTATTTTTAAACCAGTTTGAAAGGAGCTTGTTTCATGAGAGTGACAAAGTGTGTGTGTGTGTGTGTGTGTGTGTCTCTCAGTGTGTGTTGTATCTGAATCTGAGGGTTTCAGCAGAAGACATGCCACATCTCAGCATGACAGAGGGTTTATTGACTGGGGATGTGATGCAGGTGGGAAGAATTTTTGCAGATTGGAAGGTTTGAACAAAATCACATACACAGATCACCCTCCCCAAATATACACAGCATCCCAGATCCACCTCGCATAACTTCTGCCTCGAGAAGGGGGAAAACCGGAAAGCAGAGAGCTATTTACATCGTGCCCTGATGCCCGGTCCATCTCCTTTATCAACCTTAATTATCAACGTTCCCTGTCAATGATTTTCCTTGTGCCAATAAACAATTTTCCAGAGGTTACCACTAGGATTTGGGGCACAAGGCCTGGGAGAGAGTGATCATGGGGCTGACCTTTAATCAGTGTGATCTTAGAGATTTTGGTTTAAGTTTAAGCCCGTCCTGTACCCTCAACTCCTGTCTGTGACTTAAGCTTTGCCTACAAAAGGGAGACAGAGGACGGCTGATCCGCATGGAGGACACCTTCTGGCAGCCCATCAGCAGCTGTTTATTTTTAGCTCCATGAATGCATGTATGTATGCACATGAGAATGTCGCTGCAGTGGGGAGGTGGGCAGTCAGAAGAAACTCAATGAGACGGAGTCCGCCTGGGTTCTTGCACTGAACATGGCTTATCACATGGGATCATCAGATGTGGCCCGATGGACAGGAAAGCTTCCCCATCATGTGTTTCAGTGAAGTCTTGTTGGATTAATGAAAGTGTCAGGCCAAGTATGCTTTTAAAGGCACAGAGTAGGTATGTTTTTAGAGATATGAGACTAGGTATGTGTAAACAAATTAATGTAACCATACAGTTTCTATATAGACTACATACACTATATAGAGAAGAGACAATTTAGAATTGTGTGACCTACTTTCTGTTTCTGTGCTTTGTGTGGTGGTTGGGTGCTATTGTGTCTGATGTTGAGGCCAAGGCAGCCTCATTCAAGATCACTTTGGGGGCCCCTAACAGCTTTCAGCAAACCTTGTGTGTAACCCTAAAAAAAGAGGCAGAGTTGGAAATTGAAGAAATGTGCTCAGACCCTGCATCTCAAAACTTTTGAGAGCAGCAACCAAAATTACACTAATCCAACTTTGGAGGGCTGCTGGACTCAATGTCTGTGCTCCTTCCCACGTGCCCCCAGAAGGGGACCCCCTCTTTCCTGTCCCTGTCTTGCTACTCTAATCAAGCTGACTGGTTACACTGGGGGCCAGGGGGTGCCTAGGAAGCTCAGCAGAAACATTTGCAGAAAGTTAGTCCTCCACAGACAGCACCTGCAGTTTTCCTACACATCAGTCAGGTCTTTTGGTACAGGCCTGGACTGGAGCCGGTGACCTTGGCTTTTCAAGCTGTCCCGCCATTCTTTGCTAAGGGTTGTGGTGCCCAATTCCTGTCTGAGCAGTCAAGCTAAGGACCCAGGGAATTAATAGACTGACGTGGAACCTGTCCAAGATGAAAACCGCCTTCTGCACTGCCAAGCTGTCCCTGGGCACCCCAAGCCTGAGGAGGACTCATTTCCCCTAATGCTCTCCCAGAGGGCCTGTGGGGTAGGCTGCTGTCACGAAGCCCTTGAAAAGAACTGTCTCCTCTCTTTCAGGGTCAGTGAAGGCAAGAAATGTCCCACCTGTGTCTCTTGTCTCCTCTCCGAGCACCAAGAAAAATGCCAGTAGGTAAAGTACTGGGTTTGCAAGAGGAAAAAAAAAAAAAAAAAATCCAGCTCTCAGGAAATCAACCAAGGGGAGACTATCAGGGAAGAAGTCCAGGAAAGAGATTCCTCTTGGCCTAAAGATGTCTCCATCAGGGAACAGAACTATTTTGGCCTAAGTAAGGGACAGGGTAGGGGGAGAATAAACCAATAGTTTTTGAGCACCTATTATATGCCAGACACTATGCTGGCTACTTTTACATGAATGATCTTATACTTAAAGGGCAATTTTATGGGTATCATTATAGTAATGTTACCTACCCCATTAGGTTGTTGAGCACATAAATCACTCCCAGAATATTAGTTTTTTTTTTTCCATTTTAAAGCTAAGGAAATGGAAAGCAGACAATTTAAGTGACTTGTGCAAAAGCCTTAGAGCTTGAAGTTGTAGAATTAGGGCTCTAACTGATCATATTCATATTTGTGTGGCTCCCATACTCACACCCACATCACTCTATCATGCTGCTTCTATTCCAGTATCTGGTCTTTTATGTACCAGTTCTAGGCTCCATCATTAGGAATTAGAGATGTCTGGGACTTTCTCAGCAGTAACCTAAATAATGAAATTGATTTATTCCTCCAATATGATACCCCCTCCCACCCTGGCAAGGCTCTCTGCCTATGAGAAGAGACCCCCCACTCTCTACCAACAAAAGTCCCAGCTCGTTCAGCCTCAACCAAAACTCAAGGGATTTGTCTGAAGCCAGCCAGTGTGAAGTAGAGATGCAATGAACTTTCTGTCCATTCAGGCTGCTACACCCAACCATGTTTCCCCCCTCCACTGAGGAAGTCCCATGGGCGGTACCAGGAAGGAGTTAGGAACTCCCCAGTCCAGTCTCCCAAGAAAGCTGTTTGAGGGTGAGAACAGCAGTAAATCTGCATTTGGATTGGCTAGTCATCTGGGTCCTCCTTCACACCTTTAGAAACTGGCATCCCTGATCATTTTCCTGATTCTGGAAACTTTAGAGGCCAAGCCATTAGCATGGTAGGGGAGATAAGCCACAGCATGCATTATACAAGCTATTCTACCATCCCCTTCCTCTGTTAAGTACACGTTTCATCACTTACCCTGATCAAGAGGTACATTTGGTCTTGGAAAACACTTCTTACAACCAGCACATTTGGAGGTTTGAGGGTGATATTTTTAAGGATCACTTGCATGCTGAAGGAAAGTGACTAGAATTCCAGCCCCTCCCTTTTCTTTTGTTGCCATCAGCACTCAAAAATCTCAACTCTCTATCTACCTGAAAGCAATGGCAGTGTTCAATATCACAACAGTTAAGACAATATCTGCTCTTTGCACACCTCCATTATCAAGAAGCAAGCTCTTTCAAATGCCCTCCTCCCCACCCTATGCCACTCTAACTGCTTGGAGAACCAGATGATAGGTTTTCCCATGCCTCACCAGATGAAAAGCACCTTTGGGAGAATGGGGACCTAGAGGGTCGCCCAAGAGTATCTAGAGTGGGTTACATGGTGAGGATCTAAGCAAAGACAAGGAAGCCAGAGCAAGCACATGATAGAGGGCTGAGGCTGAAGCAGTTGGGTGGGGTGGGGCTCGGGATACCAGAGTGCTTTAGTTTAGCAGAGGCTAAATAGAAAAGGATCAGAGCTTTGGATCATGAGAATAGAAAAGGATCAGAGCTTTGGATCATTTGGATAATGTGAGGGGTACTTCAAGATAGCTGCGTGGGTCTGGCTTTAATCTTGTGGTTGATGGACCACCCACCTGAATTCAGTGGGCAGAGAGACCTCAATCACAAATTCATTTCGGGGGTGGGGGTGGGGTGTCTAGTGTATCTGAATTAGCTGAACTTTTTATCCTTTCACTATTAAAGCAGCCTTGAAATTAGCTGCTGGTCTGCTAGACTTGGATCGCTATATCTGATAGTCCAACAGTAAAAAAATGGGTATTGCATCTCTAATTCCTTGTCCAATAAATGTAGGCAGTGGAACAGTGGAAGAATGGACTAACATGTCTACTGATTGGCCAGTTTTTTGTACTTACTGGCAAGACTATGAGTTAAGTAATGAATTGAGTCTGAATCTTTTCATGAGAAGAGAGACCTTCAGCTCACATGTGAAAACCTGGCATCTTCCATTGGTTCTAGCTTACCCCTAAAAGTGGAAATAAAAGTAGGGGAGAGAAAATATAGTGGGTTTTCCAAGAACCATGCTTTTTGAAGTGATTGTGAAAAAGAGAGCACTCTGACCTCAACAAATTCTGATTGGGTTAATCCTGGGGGTCTGTTTTGTTTTGTAGTCTAGATTAACATTGTGAGTCTGGACCAATGTCTGTGTCAGGGCTGGGATCCCCAAAGGGCATTCAGGTCAAAAGGAAGCAATAAATAACAAATCTTACAGCCTAACAGGGTAGATCTATTTCATGAACACTGGGTTTCTGAGATCATTACCAATCATCCTAGACAGGGCTGGCAAATGTCACTTACCTCACCATACAGGAACCTGTGGCTCAGAACCCATGAAGAAAAGCCTTGGATCTCAAATGAAAATGTCTAGAGTGAAGCCATAGCAATGTGGTAGAATGAAATGCAAATTTAATTGGAGAAAAAAAATTGTAGATGATTCCATCCTGTATTCGGGGGGCAATCCAATTCTGAGGATCTTTCTCTTTCTCTCCTCCCTACCCCCCCCCCCCATATTCTCAATCAGTCCTAAGTAAGCTCTTTCACTATATATGACTAGGATTAAGGGATTTCTGGTCTCTCCATCTGGTTTCAATTACACCACTCTCAGATACCTTGGGTACCTTCACTGAGAGTGACTTCTCTGGTAGAGAGTCTCGCAGCTTCATTTTGGAAGAGGTAGGATTTGCTGTGGTTTTCCTGACCTGGGGGCTGAGTGCTGGGCTGATTCTGGCATGAGACAGGGGGAGGAGAGAGGGAAACTAATGTCAGCCATCTGGATATAACTCAGAGAGGAACTTGCCAAAGAGAGAGCAAAGCCACTGCCCCCGTGAGGGGCACCTCAGAGAGAGAGCTGGGTGGAGAGTGAATGGAGGAAGGATGGTGATCAGGAAGGGGTGATGATGACGAGGGTTAATAGGAAGATGAACGTGAGCAGAAACATTGCAGAAAGCACGAGGCAAAGGATGAGGTGTGTCCTGGGTGCTTGAGGACTGCTTTGAAAACTCATCTGGTCTCCTCTTGGTCGCGGGCGCTCCTACAACAGCAAGAATGAAAGGGAAAGGGTGTCAGCAACCTACATTCCGTCACTCACAGCTCCCTGTGAGCACTCAGTTCCAGGCTCTCCCCTCCTCTCCTTCAGTGGTATCATTTTAGTTTCTCTGATCATGGCAGGGACACAAGGGCCAGATGCTCAAGGCTACAGTTAGGTAAAGGGATGCTCAGCCTTACCAACAGGTGGCCAAATATGAGTTCACTCCAAACTGGCAGATCTGAACCAACTATTCATCAAGAAGTCACATTTCTGGCAAAGCAGAGTTTGTGCTATTAACAGGTCAAATCAGAGAGAGATGCTTCCATTGGTAGCTGAGGGCCAGGAGGTTACATTATGGACAAATGTGTTTAACCCAACCTCTCTGTTTAAGACAGGGACAGCCCAATTGCTCAGGAGGTGCTGCAGAAAGCCTGCTCTTGTATCTCCTGTGTTATTATCATCAGGTACCATTCTGATCCCATTATGACATCACTCTGCCTATAGGGAAAGGGGTAGCTAGTAGGAGCTCTTGGGACAGGGGTGGGGAAGTAGGTAATATCCCATGTGACCACTGTCCCACTGTGTAGATTTAGAGACACAGAAGTGAAACTGGAAACCATCACCCAGCCCAAAGAGGAATGGGAATCCTATGACTTACCCGTATCTCAAATCCCCAGGAAGAACCAATGTGAAAAAATGCTTTTAAGGTTCTCCTGCATGAAGTGAAAAGGATTACACCTTTGCATGGTACAGGAGAGTTGAAATAATTTGTGGGATTCTCCCAGGGACCTAGATACCTTTAAAATGTGGGCTGGTAAGAGACCAACTTCAAAAAGATAAGTGGCTTGTGTAATTCCCAATTCTCAAATGACTCTGTATCCAGGGAGCTCAATTATGAACCAACCTGAAACAGGGAAAGGAGTGACTCAGGACAAGATCTGTGTGTAAATCAAGGAGGTGTTTTCACAATCTTTATTATCTGTGGTTAAAAAGCCCAACTGAGACCTCAATTTCAACCAACACCAACCAGAAAGTCAAAACTTAAGCTGAGAGTGAAGATTCTAGTCTTGACTCTGCCATTTGCTCCTAACTGAAATCTGGCACACGGTGCTCAGTATTTTAAATCCTCAACTTACAAAATGGGCGTACTGCTACCTGCCCTACCTACCTCATAGGATTTTATTTTTAAGAACATAGGTGTGAACATGTTCCACAAATGAAAATGGCCTCATCTCCATAATGGAAATTCTTCTTAGCCACTGTGGCAGTTACTCTGTTTTCTTCAGTCTGGGCTTCAGAGAGCACAGATTGGACATGCATTGCTATGTAAGTAATTGCCTTATGTACTGAATTTTTAAAAAAACAGGATTGAAATGCTCTAGGATCCAGGAAGTTTATGGAGAAATCTTAGAGCCAGATACGACCTATTTAAATTAGGTGATAAGAACACATTTCACTTCCAATTTCATGTTGTCCCTTGGTCCTTGCTTCTCTTGAGTTCTCTCTCTCTCTCTCAGGAAAATTCTAAGAACCATGAAGGTCACTGAGGGGCGTCCGCTAGCCTCTGGTGATGCCAGGAACTTACTTAATCTCTCCAGGTCTTGGCTGCTTCATGCAGTGGTAGTATTTAATCAGATCATGCAAGTAAGATGCTTCGCACTGTGTTGGCACCCAGTAAATGTTAAATGAAATTATGAAGGAGGCAGAAGAAACCAGTCTTTGTAGTTTCATCTCCCTTGATGACTCAGGACATCTTATTTTCTCCTTGGTTCAAGGCACCAAGAAGCTCAGATGCCTCAATTTGCTACCCACAGGCCAGGGCAGAATGACTGCTATGGAATTTCTATCAAAGAGCCAGTAGAGGGAGCTCCCCAGTTAAACTACTCTGGTCTACATTTCCTTCATTTCTGTATAAGATAAATCTCTGCCCAGAAGTCCGGGACTTTTTCTCTACCAGAACTCTTTTACTTAGAGAAAACTGGAGCCCTCATCAAAAGACCTGGACCCAGTCCTACTTTCAGAGAACCCAGGGGTTCTTGTACTTTAGAGACAGCTTGAGTCCCATGCCAAGGTTCAGCTCTTGGGCTATGGTGGCAAGTTGGAATAGAACGTTCCTGTTGGGGCTGAATCCAGAAGATGTGGGGCTAAGACTTTTGAAGCTAACACTTTTCTGGCCCATGGAATTTTGAATATGCTCTAGCTTTAATAACCATCCTCTCCCTGCAAAACTCTAGACTCACAGTCCCTAAAAGAACTTATTACAAATTTGTTATAAGGCAGTCATGGAACCTGGATTCTGTGAAGCAGCAGAGTGAAGGGAATAGTCCTTGTCTGCTCTGAAGAACCTTTAAATGCAAGCATCTGCAAAACTCAGTGATGGACATGAAATCCTTCTCAGATAAAAGACCTAAAATGGCTGCCAAGAGGTGGCAAGACAGACTCTACTGAGGCTCTGAGCCATGTTTTTCCACAGTTCCTTCTCTGCTCAGATTCCTCAGGTCAACCAGGCCCACTATCAGGGGACAAACTTTTTTTCCCCACACTTAATTTCTGGCTCATAGTTAATCAGTGTCATAGTAGGAGCCCCAAGAGATGGCGGGAGATCTTTCCAGCCTGTCTTACAATTAACATTTGCTCACAGTCTGGTTTTGATTAGCAGTGGCCTCCTTTCTTTTAGGGTACCCAAGGGGCTCTGTGCCTCACCTACTTACAGGATGATGCATAGCTCAGGAGGAACCCAGAATAAGATGAAGACTTGCCATTCAGGAAGCTTAAGAACATATGAGTGCTATTCTCCCTCCTCCTGCTGGTACGGTATCAAGAGTAACAACAGCTGAGATTTACTGAGTATTGACAAGCCTCAGGTGCTGTGCTAAGAGGTATGTATACATTATCCCGTGTGGTCCTTACAGTAACTCAGTAAAATAGTTCCTTTACAATTTCCATTTTCAAGTTGAAAAGCTGGGCCTTGGAGAGGCTAATAACCTGCCCTAAGCCAGTGTATTAGCTGTATTCTGAAATACAGAGCAACCCCTCTTTGAGCCCTAGCCGGGTTCTCCAGAACAGACAATAGTGGAGTTCCCTTCAGCATCAGGGGATGTTTCCAAGGGTAAGGGGAGCCTGGGCAGTGGCATACACCCTGTTAAGTCCCACCCAGTCCCAGTGGAAGCATCTGATGTTCCTTCTCATTCCATTGTCTCATTTCCATAGGGTAAGTGCAACCTGTCTTGGGAGGAAAAATTTACCACCATGCTGAAGCTCTTTACCTCCTTTTCTATCTCTAAGATAATCCCTCTAACACCTGGCCAAGCCACAGAGAACAAAAGGGACTCATTACATCTTTGGAAATTTCACTGGATTTAGAATTTGGGGATGAGCTGGAAGACTAACAGCTGGGGACCTAGTTCAAGAGTAGAATTCTTTAGGCCCTATGCTAGAAAAGAAAAGACTCTCTGGGAACTGCCATTAAGAATAATCTAGGGGCCAGGGGTAGGTAATGGATATTTTCAGCAGCTCTCAAGCTATGACTCCATCTACCCTGATTTGTAACTTTGCTTGGCTCTGTTCACCCAACTCTGGCTAAGGGTTGGTGTTGGCTCCTTTGACATAGGGGCTTGGACCAGGTAGGAAAAGCAGAGGTTGTACAGCTAACATCAGAGGAGGCACTTCTCCTTAATCATAGATGACGAAGGCCCTGCCTTCAATCACTCCATGAGCTTGACTCTTCTACCCTCCACTCCTGAAGTCAACAGAGGGAAGCTGTCCAGTGAGAAGGTAGGTTTCTGATGACAAGAAGGAAAAAAACTGATACTGCCTTGAAGAGCCTGAGAACCACTGGCTACAGGAAGAAGGCCCAAGCCTGTCCCAGGTCCCTCCTACCCTGTCTTCTCATCCCCTCATCTCTAGGGCTGACACCAAATGTTTTGACTCATGGAATAACTTGCTGCTCTGGGCCAACAGTATTAGCAAATTGGTTCCAATTGGTTTGAAAAATGTTCAGGTACAAATGAAAACAAAACTTTGGTCTGGATTGTAACAGGAGAATTACTAATGTTTTGATTATATCTGGAGGTCACGCATATGAAGAGTTCATTCTGATTAGGGATTTGTGGCCCAGTTTACTTCAACAAGTAGGCACCAAGCCCTCAGCAGGGACCAGCCTTCATCATGCTGAAGCTTGCTTCATCTGCATCCTGGTTAGAGCCCTCCAGTGCCAAACGGGTTACAGGGTATTTATGTTTTCCTTGAAATCCCCTTCAAATGCATGACAGTCTCCCAAGGGACCCAAAGGGGTGGGGTATTAGGGACAGAGATGCCTTAAGAAAGGGGGAAACACTAATAATAATAGAAAGCATTCATTGAGCACTTGTTATACACCAGGCAGTGTCCTAAAGCACTTCACACATCTTCATTTACTCCTCGTAGTAACCCTAAGAGAGGGTACTAGTATTATCCCCATCTTATAGATGAGGAAACAGGGAGGTGACTGAACTTGCCCAAGGTCTCAGAGTCTATTAAATAGGCAGGATTTTCATCCAGGCTATCTGGCTCATGCTCTGAGCCCTGTGCTAGATTCTCTCCTCTTAATGGAAGGATCTCCAAGGTGCTGGCAGGGGACTGGGCATGTATAGATCCCAAATGAAAAGGGATCCACATTCAGTCTGGTGTTATATTTGCTGTGGATAGTCTGCAGAAGGCCAGACATCACAGGGACTAATGGGCCCAGAGAAACCTGTTGCCTGAGGCCTGAGGAACCCCTGATCCCTGCATCCCAAGGCCATAGAAAAAGACTGTGATAACAGTACCTTTAACACATACATGCCCACTCCTCCAAACACCCGAGGAGCTCCTTAAGGAAAAGAATGATTCAACTTGCTCTGAGCAACAGTCATGAGATTGCATAAATTATAGAGCGGGTGGAATCTGACCCCTTGTTTTAGAGATGAGGTCAAAAGAGGCCAAGTGAATTACCGGAGTCCACTAGGTTAGGGCAGCAGAGCCTGGACCAGAACTGAACAGACTCCTGGTTCAGTCAGGCTTTCTGATCACAGGGTGTCTGAAGGCTGGGGGTCAGATAAGAGAATACAGTGGTTGCTGATGAAGGAGGCTACTAGTACTCAAGACCCCACCTTCTAGAAAAGAAAGGGCGGTGTTTTTCTAATCTGTGTCGGGAGCTAAAGCCGGGAGGGAGAGTCAGCTTGCACCAGCTCACAGGCCAAGTTAGGGAATGAGCTCATTGATTTCTGCTCCCAAATATCCAGCTCACCAGCTACATAGGTGGTGGGTGGTTAGCCTTTAAAAGTCTGAGAGCTTATACATCAGTAGGTTAATGGAGAGCAGGAGAAATCCTCTTGTCTTGGAGGAAGTGGCTAAAGAAACGCTTTTAGGGAGGGATAGTGGCTGTTTTGCTCTTTTCCCTTACATCACCTCCCTGAACGATTTTGTTTTCCAAATCTAAGCGAATTCAATATAGAAAAATAAGTGGAAGCAAATCACCCTCAGAGTGAATTGGGATACTAACTGCTGCCCTAGAGTGAGGGTAGGTGAAGCCACTCCCTTCTCAGACTTGGTCATTCTTAATAGCCAAGATGTGGTGGTATGGGTAAGTCCTATAATTCTGGGACCCAAGAACCCTAACATAATCAGCCTATGGGCTTGCAATAGGATGAACTGCCATAAAAACCTGGCATCATCCCCAAATACTACCAAGTCTCTGGAACTAGAACCTGGATCTTAACGGATGAACTTTTTTCTTTCCAGCTGGTACATCCACACCCATTAACACGCTCATATAAACTCATGGATGAAAGGATTCCTGATATAGTGGGACACAGGACATACAAGTTTGCAACAGGGAAAGGAAGCCTATGGTGGCTTATTGGTCAGGCAAGGGCTTTATAAGTTCATAAGAAATCAGGGTGGGTGTAGGGCTTACTGAAAGAAGAATGTGGGCCGCTAAAGGCCTCTTTCACCTTTTGGACTATGAGTACCATGGTGGCAAGCAGGATCCATGTCTTAGTTATCTCTGAATCTGCAGAGACTAGTATATGGCCTGCTATCTAGTGGACCCTCCATGATGTTGATGAGGCCATGGGGACTGGGTAAGTTACTACTTTCTTCTGTTCTCTATTAGAGAATGAGGTCATTGAAAATCAAGACCTGGATGAGGAGTAGATAGTCATACTTGCCCCCAAAGAATCACTGAGGGACTCTCACAATGTCCAAGGAGAACTTGGAACATCTGCCCCAATGGAGAGGAGGAGACTTGAGTCTTGTCCCTCGGCTCCAGTGAGTCAGACGCAGATGATCTTCTTACACCCATACTCTTGAGGTCCAGACTTGTGCTAAGTATTGACTGGGCCCCTTTCTCCTTACCTGGGTGCCTCCAATTTCATGACTGCGAGCTGCTGGGAGAAAAGGGTTATGGGCTCTGAGCTGAAGGGAAAGGTCCAGGGAAGCTTCCCAGGCCCGTCCCTTGCTTGGCAGGGTCAATGAGAATAGTTCCCTTGACTTTCAGTAGGGTAAGGAGAGGGGAGGTAGATTTTACCCAGCATCTCCCAAGAGGAGTACCTGAGTATGTGAAAAGGTCTAAGAACAACTCTGCTAGCTTCAGAAAAGGAAGAATCTACCCAGGAAAGAAAGGCATATGGTGGAAATGCCATCCCACAACATGCCATGAGAAGATACTCCCAAGTCACTTTTCTGTTGCTTCCTAGGGCCCGTCAGTGGCCAGAGGTATAATAATTAAGACAACAATAAAAAATATTAGTAATACATCAGATACTTGGTATATGCCAGGCACTGTGCTAAGCCCTCTGCAAATAACTCAATAAATAATTATAAGAGCTCTTTGAGGTGGGTACTATTATTACTCTCATTTTAAGTGTCAAGAAACCAAGACTTAGAGAGTTTAAATAACTGGTGAAAAGTTACATAACCAACCAAATACAGGAGTCAAGATTTGAGCCCAGCTACGTTTGGCTGCAAAGCCTGAACTATTCGTCGCCATACTCAGGACGCTGTGAGAGTCTAGCCTATCAGAGACCTATGTCTACCTCTACAGCTGAGTGAGGTGAGACAGACAGGAAGGCAGGGTTTTAAAAAATTTAACATCTTCCTCTGTGCACACGCATATGTGCAGACACATGTATCACGTATGTAGAAGAGTACTTTTGGATAAGCCACCTCACTTCCCATTTCATTCTCAATAGGCATTATAATGTGAATACTGCCACTTTTTAAGTGAGGTTAGCAGGTCACAAAGAAGCTACATAATTTGCCCGAGATCATACATCCACTTGGTTTCTTGAATCTGTGTGGTTTGATACCAAATCCATGGCTCTTTCACTATAACATACTGCCACAATAATGAGACGTACTCAGAGTCAGCTAGCATTTATTAAGCACCCACCATGGGTTAAGCATTGTGCTAGGCTCATTCATAAACAGTAAGTAATCATTCATTGATTGGTCTTTCAATCCACTGACTTGGGCTGTCACTGCAGCAGCCTCCAAGTCTAGTCAAGGTTATATAAAAGAATAAATAAGAGTAACTCCTTTTCCTCTTTTCTCTAGGTATTCTCAGTAGCTAAGTCCAAGCTAAATATTTCACAAAAGGGTGTTGCTGTCACCTGAAGGACCAGGAAGAAAGAAAAACTAGATTAAGGTTGAAAAACTCGAGTCTTAAAGTCCCCGATTCAGTGATGGAGGGTCCATAGTGTCTTTGTTCTCCATGTTGGATGCACTTTTAATGCCATCTTATTTCCATTCTAGTCCACCTCCCATTTCTGAGGCGCCCTCTAGCTTTGCTCCTTCAAGAGTAAGAAGTAGGGAGGCAGTTGATGATGGAAGAAAACATTCCCTTTCTTCTGGGGTCCATCAGGAATATAGGACTGTCTTCCTCTTGACCCTTTGAGCCTCAAACCCTAATTCTTCCATGTCAACATCAATTGAATGTAGTGCCAGTCATTGCTGAGAACCTATCATCCTAGACCAAGAGATCCCTGGGCAGACTTTGGAGCAGTGGTGAGATAAATAACAATTAATAAGTACTAAGTAATTAGCAAAATTATTCACAAAGCAAGCTAAGTATGTTTTGTATTTGTTTGTAGATGGTGAAACCTAAGTACATATCAGGCAGAAGATCTGCTTGATGGAGCCAAGCTCAAAAGTGGTGGGTGGGGATTGGATAGATGCTTCATTTCCAAGACCCAGACTCTAATCCAAGGCTTCAGCAGACCAGGAGATCAGCAGACGAATTCTCTCTTCAAAGCTGTGACACCCTCACCCGCAAACGGTGGACTTTTCACAGAGTGAGACTTGGTTAGAGGAGAAGAAAACCCCAATGGATGAAAAATGGAGCCTGCTGAAGTTTTTTACTGCAGATGGGTTATTTGCTTGATGAGGGAAAATGAGCAACAGTTTTCTCAGTCTGGGATCTGGGTTACTTTTCACCTCTTCCTGCCTAGGCTGGCTTCATGGGTGTGCGACATGTGTACTCACATATGGCCCTGTGCTCAGAAGGGCCGAGTGCTTGGTTTAATCCTCTGCTGTCATTGTCTTGAAATTCTTAATAATTTTATCTTTGCACTTGTGTTTTGTAAGTAGAGTCTCTGGGACAATGGAGAATGCACGAGTAGAGAAGACACAAGCCATATATGTGTTCACCGTTTCTTGCTGCCCCATTGGGTTGGCAGTACCCCAAGAGCACAGAATTCCAGTGGGAGCCCAGTAAGATGCAAAGCAAGTCAAAGGTGAGTCTATGAGAAAGTGGGGCCACAGACAGCACCAAGAGGTCATGCTGTTGAAACCAGAACTTGCTTAAATGTAGAAAGAAGGCAGTGGGGTTCTATGAAACACTAATGACCAAGGAACCCTACCCTATCATTTCTTACTCATGTTCCTTCCCTCTATTTGCCAACCACCTATGCTGAAAAGGATGACATGGAAGGAAATGGAAGGAAAGAGCAGCCCATAGCTCTCCTTCCAGTCCTTCCTTACTCATCAGCAAGCTGAAGTCAGAGATGCTGGTAGAATGTTCACATGTTAGAAGTCAGATAAAAGCAGTTGAGTTCATTTTGTTCAATGTGTCCATTGTTCTGGTAAGGACTAAATACATATGCATGTATAACCTATGAAATACAAATTGTGTGATTTTGGTGACTCTGCAAATGAATTAAATGCTCTTACATTTGCATTTAAAACTAGCGTTGCACAATATAAAAATGGATGGTAAAATTCATGCTAATAATTGAAAATTTTAATTTTTATTTAGCATGACATTAAACAGCAAATAAAAAACAACATGACAAGATGAGAGAGAGAGACTCAAGGAAAAAAGCTTTATATTTTAGTACCTTTAACATCACTTTTTTCCTGCGTTTTTAACACGGGGCCCTACATTTTTATTTTATACTGGGCCCCATGAATTATGTAGCTGGCCCTGCTCCTACCCTTATTTTTCTTTTGAGAAACAGAGGCGAAGCACTAGAGCTCATCCAAGGCAATGAAGGGAAAACTTGGACTTGATTCTTCTCCTAAGCGGGTGAGCATCTGCTTGCAGTAATGGCCTCCAACGTCGAGCGAAGGGGGAACTGACACTCCTGAATGAATATGAGGAAACCCCAGGCAAATTCAGGTTCACCACATACACTCAGGGACGTCAGATCCACCCCTAAACCGGAAGTGGCATTTCTCCGTTGGCATCTTCACACTTGACAGAGATGAAGAGAGTCCAATCTTTTGTGTGCTGTTTGTGAGCGCATGTGTGGAGAGAACTCTGCACACACACACACACACACACACACACACACACGTGCACATGTGGGTGCTGTTGTGGTCTTGGCACACACATGTGCATGTACACGGCACATAAGTGTTTGCATGTGATGTGCGCTTGGGCGCCTGGTAGAACCTGAGAGAGGCGGTCTTTACATGGATCTCGGGGTTGGGGGTGGGGATGAGGAGGGCTGGCTGACCGACACGAAACACCTTTAAGACTAGGGTGACGATGGTGTCCTTCTGGAACCTGGTCCTCAAGAGACCACAGCTAAGAGTGGAGAGCTATCCTGATGGGTTTGGGGGACCGTGGGGGACACATGGCTCTATTTCCAGGACCAGTTTTTCTTGTAACCACTCTCCTCTCCCTTTATATCACAAGAAGACAAACACTTGTTGACTCAGGTAAAGAACAGAAACAATTTTGACTTCCTTCTGAAAGGAGTGACACAAGTGACCCCACTGCCTCCTAGGCTGTGAAAGACTATTCCCTTCCACCACTGGACAAAAAATGAGGGGAGAGTCTCATGAACGAGGCACTTAAGTGATGTGGACAGTGGATGTCAGGCCTGCTGGCCTGCTTTTACTCCACACCAGCAGGTCCATAAGGATGGAGTCGCCATCCACTCTGCTTTCTTTAGCTGGACAGTGCTTCATACCAACAGCAGGCTCAGTGCCAGTCTGTGCCCCCATCTCACCTCCAACCCCATTTCTTTGCCTTTGGGTTATTCTAGCTCTGGAGCCATGCGGTGACAAGGGCATTGCTGATTCTAACTTCCAAGTACCCTCCCCAAATCTCCCATCACCTCTGCTGAACAAGATTCGCTTCTCATGTTAATTTGGTAACCCAGCCAGCTCCCCACGAGGAAAAAGCCACTAACTCACAGCTTCAGAATCTCATCCCCATCTGGGTGGTGTTCGTCACCAACAGCCCACCAAAGAATCTTTGCCTTTTATCTTTCCCATATTTCCAAGTGCATTTTAATCAGACATTCAAATGGCACCCCAATGTCTATATTTAAAGGCCATGGGGGGGATTCCCCCCTCTAAAGAGACTTGTTCCACCTCCCAGAAGTGGCTGCTCATCAGAGTGGAGGTGATTCCGCTTTCCTAGAAGATCATTTGCAGGGGAAGACACAGTACTACTGCTGAGGGTGCTGCCTGCTTCCCTAGATTAAAAACAAAAAACAAAAAAAACCTTGCTCTCAGACACATGGAATTCCCATCGAGGACGTTTGACCAATACCAGGCGCAGAATTTTTCCCACTAAACCTAAAGCTCAGGATGAAAGACATGGGGGTGGGAGAAGGGGTACCGTTTCAGCATTTTCAGCCCTCTGGAGGATTTGAACTCTGGCCCCCAAGGTCAAATGGCTGATGTTCAAAAGTCCCCTCTCCCTGTCCCTCCACCTCTCTTCCCCAAGCTCCCTCCTAACAAAGAACGACTCTCTTTGCTACACACAATAAAGCCCTGGTGGATTTACCCAGATTAGAGAACCCCTTGAAGTCTCTGTCAAAACTAATCTTCTCAGGAGAAACACTTGTTGGTAACCACCCTGCTTTGTGCAGCAGTGGGGAAACCGGGGCTCTGCTGGAGAAAGCGGCCTCTGACCCCGCCATCGCCACATGGCACTGGGCACCACCCAACCCCTGACCTCACAGAACGTCCCCCCTCGCCCCCAGCACTACTACACACGCCCTGCAAGCCCGCGCCCCCATTTATTGACCTTCTCCACTTCAAGCTGGGCCCATCCCAGCACCAGCCCCCCAAAGCAAGGAGGCCAGCTCCGTGGCTTCCCAGACCCTGAGAGGCCCTGGCTGCGCGCCAGCCTCTCCCTCCGCCGCCGCCACGGTTTAACCCTCCACCCTGCGGAGTTCAGCCTCTCTTGTCTTCAAGCTGCAAAGTTTGCCAGGCGCCTTTTCCGGCGGTTTTTCTCCACACAACCGGCCCTAAGAAATCATGCACAGAGATTTCCCTCTACAGGTGGTTGTGAGCTGTAGCAGTTTTTGCTCTTGCAGGAGAAACGTGGTGTGTTCTTTTTTTCTTTAATTTCATTTTACCCGCTATTAAGGGTTTAAAAAAATTATTTTGCTTGCACCCACTAAAGACTTAGCATTTCTCCAAATAATGGGAAGAGAGATTAAATTCTCTATGCAAGAAATGTTACCACTACCATCACCACCACCATGCCCTGACTCTCTTCATCTCTCCTCGCTCCGCCACTTTGCTCTGACTTCACGAAGCCTTTTCGGAACTAAAATTTCATATGCAAAATAATTACAAGAATGAAAACACTTAGTGAATGAGAATCCATCCAAAATATGACAAAGTGGACAAATTGCCCACGACAGAATCCCCCTCCATCCCTCCACCACAAAACATCAGGGTGGGGGGAGAGAGACAGCATCCCCTCCCTAGTTTGACACCACAGGATTGTCTTCCAGCTGGCATGACTCCTGCAAAAACCACACACACACCCAACCCCAGCAAAGCCTGCTCAAGAAGTCAAGGCGATTTGTACAAATATAATTGTTCAATGAAATAGACAGTAATCATGGCCAGTCATACAGCTCTAGTCCTCCAAACATCCATCAACTGACATCATAAACTTTGCAAAAGCCAAACACAAGACAGTGCACGGCATAACCTACCTTGGCGAGCTCCTTCACTTTTTGTGCAAATGTTTTCCCCTCCGCACGCTTCACAGAGATTTCTAGGGAAATTTGGAAGGACTGGTGAGGGGGTGGGAGAGGTGAGGGAATGAGGGTAATATAAATAAGGAAGCGTTTTAAATGCACCACGCAAAAAAGCTCGGGATTTCACGTTCTGTGTCTGCACTCTTCCCGGAGCAAAGCAAAACAGTTCGCGTTCAGTGCCAGACTTGGAGGGAGAGGGAGAAGAGAGAGGGAGGGGGAGAGAAGGAGAGGAGAGAGGGAGGGGGAGAGTAAGAAAGAGGGTGGGGGAGACTGGAGGAGAGAGGGAGAAGAAGAGAAAGAAAGGAAGTGAGGGAGAGATAGAGGGAGAAGAGAGGGGAGGTAAGCGGAGAGGGAGGGGGAGAGAGAGAAAGAGAAGAAAGGAGGGGGAGAGCCGGAGGAAAGGAGGAGAGAGAGCAGGCAGCCCCCTTCCCACGCTCCCACCCCCGTACATTCAGGCACCTCCTGAGTAACTGATCAGAGCAAGAACTCATCACCCACGTTCGAAAACCCCGTTTGGGGACCAAGTCCCAATGCACACACTCTCGGGGGCTATATATAGACAGACCCTAATGATATGCACTGCATTCTGAGCATAAATGTGTGTGTACGGATTACATACGGTTCCTTTGACAGGTATGATTTTTTTTTCTTAATTTTATTTATTTATTTATTTATTTTGCACTGCAGTGCGTCTGATTATATCTGTTTGGATTTTTTTCCTCTTTTTTTTTTTTTTTTCCATCAGGAAAACATCCATCAATTTTGAGGGTGTTCGGTAAAAATGGTGGGGGTCTCAATGCCTACCAAACCCTGGCTTTTTTTCCCCCTGCAAAGCTGGGATATTTGCAGAGTTGGGGCTGTTTGAAAAGGCTCCAGCTCTGGCTCGGTGTAGCACGCCCAGTTCCAGCAGTGTGTGCTATTGACCTGCATTGACGTCAGTGCGTCATTAGGTCTCCCTTAGAAACACTGACTTTCAAAAATAGTATCAAATTAATTCAGTTGGAGCCTGGTGAAGAAAGGCTACTAGCTGGAATCAGCCATAAAACTCCAGAATTTTCAGACCTAGATCTCTTCTTCTTTTTCTAGGAGCCAAATAGAAATCAGATTGTATGGAAAATGCCATTGATGGGATTTTTTTTTTTTCCTTAAGAAAAGAGACTAAATTAGATTGCAAAAACCCAGAACTGCTTCTCTTTTTTTTTCTTTCCTCTCTTTTTTCTGATCTAAAAATAACCCCTTGCTTGAGCTGACTGCGGTATCTTTTGTGTTGCAGCTCTCTGCTTTTAGCAGTGTGGTCCTGGTGAAGGGTGGAACACAGTGCAGATATCGATCTATTGATATTTGCAAAGCCAGGAATTAATTTCAATAAAACAGGTGCGCCTCAGTGGTGGTGGGTAATAAAGAAGAGGGGGTGCCCAGGGGGAGATTTATGCCATTCGCATTGTACCATTTCATTTTTTTCCAGTTCATCTTTTTAAGATATAATTCCCATCCCACGTGTCTCACGTGGCCTCTGACCGGCACATGTAACCCCCATTCATACAAACACAGAGCACCAGGGCATTCACACTTAGCAGAGAGCACATTCATAAGCAAAGGCTCTGGGATCTTCCTTCCTCTCAGGGTTGCTTGGCAGAAAAGGCATAGCAGTCACCCGCAGAAACAGGTTGAAGTTTAATTGGGGGGATTTAAATATTCAATCTGATAATTAGATTATATTATTAAAATCTGCATGTATTAAAAATCTGCTTTTTATGGGGGAGCAATCGCCCCCTTCACATAGCTCACGATACAGTTCTAACTGGTCTATTTTACAATTATACAGTTTTCGACATACCTATGAATTATATACAGGAGTATAGAGAGGGCCTCCCCCATAGAAGCAAGGTGGGTGATAGATGCCACTCTCAAAACTTTGGGGAGGGGGATATTGGATTTCTCTATTTTCAGAGGAGGCAATTTACAGTAGTTTTGTGGAGTCTTCATTGCCCACATTTCTTGCTTCCCAACCGTCTCGCCCTGACCCACTCTCCTCCAATGTGCTGCACTTGTGCCTCTGAGTGAAAAAAGAATTCGGTTTCTCTGACCCATTCAGTCTTTGGCCTCTGCTGAGACTGTTAATGAGGGGACTAATTAGGGCCATTGTGTACAGGGGCCCTCTTGGGAAGCATTTGGATGACAAGGGATGTGGGGGGCCTTGGGTGGAGAAGAAGAAGCTTCCATGATGTATTTAAATAACGTGACAAAATTAAGAGGGCCCTCAACTTTTTTTGATACACCCACAAGGTCAGGTTTCCCATTCATCATCACCTGATCATTTGTGCCTATCACTGTGTCCTAAAAGAATGAGGCCGTTCCTTTCATTCCCTGATATCTAGTCAAGAGAGAGACAGGGGTAAGATCTTGTCATCCTCAACATTTTCAAACAAGGACAGAAAATGCATAATTCTATTATGCCAGGCTAGTAGGTCAGGGGATTGCAGGGCAGAAAAAAACAAACCCCCTCTGCCCCTTGTCAGCCCCAAGGAGAAGCATTGAGGGCTAGTAGGGCTAGAGTTTATCTAAGGACAGTTTCTGGTTTTTGGAGGAAACTTCAACTGAGGACAGACTGACCATGTGATTTTCCTTGTCTCTTCCCCTCTTTCCTCTCTGAGGGGTCAGGGAGGACAAGACAATTGCCAATGGTTTGTGCTGCCGCAGCAGCAGCAGCAGCAGCAGCAAAAGGGAGATGCTGTGAGAAAACCCAGTGTTCCTCTCTCCCCCTAACCCAGCATTTACAGACTTTGGTAAAGACACTGATCATGTGGACGCTTCCAGCCAACCAGGCACCTGCAAACCACTACCCCAGCTTGCAAAGGCTCCCAGACGCCCTTCATCACAAATGCACTCATTCACAGAAACTTACAGTCATTCGGGCACCTGCACACAACGACATTCATTCATATTTTAGCCGCAACTGCAGTCACACATTTGCCTGCAAAGGCTGAGCAAGTGTGCACAGCAGGAACGTGCCTTTAGAAGGCTGCATTCTACCCCTCCCTTGCGTGCACGCACGCGCACACATGCGCGCTCACACACACACATATACACACCATCACTGCTGGCCTCACTTCCTTCCCTGAAACAAACACATTTCTGCTATTCAGACAGTTGAATCTCCAGCCTGTATAAAGACCTATTGACCTCGGAGGAGATGCCCAAGTGCTGGCAAAGCTGCAATTGCCTAGGTGGATGAGGGGGCCAGTTCTTTTCCTGGCCTGGTTTCCCTCTCTTGGCAGCCTGGTGAACAAAGAGAGGGCCAAGGGAGGGGCTTGCAGTGTGGCCCAAGACTGCACAGTGCCCCACTTGGCCCGTTCAGATCTTGTCCTCTGGGGAGAGGTGAGAGTTGTGGAGGGCTGTCAAGTCCTGCAGGAGCCAAGATTTGGCATTCCCAGGCCCTGGGACTCCGTGTTGGTCTGGACACTGAGTTTGGGGAGCTGGGGATTCTCCATTTGGCCCTCCAGGGGCATTTGGCAATTTCTCCCTTCTGTTCCGTGCCCCTGGAGGTTGACCTGCAGGGCCCCCATGGACTCTGGATCTCTGGTTCAACCAATGGGGGGCCCTGCCGGGGAAATCTGAAGACAGAAGGACAGCACCATCTTCCTCCCTGCCAAGCTATGGGTTTTCTGTGGCTGTGTTCCTTTTTGGCAGGGCAAAAGTCCCCGAATCCACATTCCTCATTGGTTCCTACGGGCTACTAGAAAAAATCTCCAGTCGGAATGCTGGGTAAGTAGTGCTTGTTTTATGGACAAAAAAAAGGTGAGCTTTTTCAGTTAAGTTCACTAAATTAAACGACATATGCTGCTGGAGATATTGTAGCATAGCAGTTAAGGAGAGCATTGAAAGTGGACCATCAGCTCAACTGTTTACTGCCTTTGTGATCATGGGCAAGTTGCTTAATTTCTCGAAGCCTCAGTTTCCTCCCCTGTAAAATGGGAATAATAATGATAACACCATTCTGCCCTTAGAATTGTTATAAGAACTGTATAAGATAATGTATGTGAAAGTGTGTAACACACTGCCTGGCATAGAGTTAACCCACAATAAATGTTAGCTATTTAACTATTAAGACTATAAGCATGCATTCTACAGATGACCATCTATGGGGTATCTAGAACTTTCAAAGTTTTGGCCCACGGCCAACAGTAAGATTTTCATTTTATATCATGACCTGAAGATAACACACACAAAGCTGAAAGATTATAATACTTAGCCTTACAACTTGCGATGCACTCTGATATTCCTTCATTTGCTCTATTTCATTACACACACACACAAAATGTGGGTCCCAACTCATCAACGGAGAAACAGTGATCTGGTGGATCTTCCAGGGGTCAATGTTCTGTCCTTAAAGGTGACAGAATAGGTAAAGACCATATCCTCATGTCTTCTAAACAGGTGTAGTCACATTAATGGGGGGAAAAAAATCAGTTGGCGATACTCTCTACAGAATCTGAAATTCACTCAATGAGCATTTGAGTGGACTTACATGTACAGAAGCCAGGAGTTGGGGAAGGGGACCCAAGTATAAAACATGGTGCTTGCCCTCAAGGAGCTTATAGTTGAGTACCAGTTAAGATCCATTCACTCATTCACTTAACAAATGAGCACCTACTATGTGCGAGGAAGCACTGTTCTGCATTAGTGAACAAGACAAGTTCCTGCCTCACCAAGCTTATCTTCTCATGATAGTGCCATACAATAAATAAATAAATAACCAAAGAAGCATAATATGGTGCAGACAGTGGTAATGGCTCTTAAGAATAGGTAAGAAAAAAAGAAAAAAAGCAAAGGTAAGGAAATGTAGAGTGACTGATAGGAAGGCCTATTCTAGATAAGGTAGTCAGGGAACACCTCTAAGGAAAAGGTATTTGACCACAACACGAAGTGAGGGAGTGAACCCTGTAAATTCTGAAAGAAAGGCACTCCATTAAGAGGGGCCAACAAGAACAAAGGCTCTGAGGCGGAAATGGAATACTCCAGAAACAGGAAAAACAAGGTGGCTAGAGATCAGGGAGCCTATGAAAGGTAGATGGGGCCAGATGACATAGGGTCATGAAGGTCATGTTAATCCTAAGCTACATCTGAATGTGATGGGGGACCATTGTAGACTTGGGGGCAGGAGAGTAACATGATCTGGTTTATGTTTTAAAAGGATCACGCTTGCTGCTGTGTGGAAAACCGACTGAAGAGGGCAAGAGGAAAGCAGTTGAACAGGTCAGGAGTCTATCATGGCAGTCAAACAAGAGATGATGGTAGCTTGGATAAGACTGACATTGATGGAGGTGGCAAGAAGTGATTGGATCAGCAGCACCTAATTTGAAAGTTGCTGTCTCTCCATATACATAATACAACGTAGAACGTGAGGTGCCAAGATAGAGTACACTGTGTTGTGGGAACTCAGATGAAAATTACATCTGGCTGTGGGATGAGCTGGCACTTGAGCTGTGTCTTCAAGGATGAGTGGGTAGAAATGGCAAGGGAGGAGAAGACATTCCAAAGAAAGGGAAAAGCATATGAGTAAAGGCACAAAAGAGGGAAAGCAGAAGGCATGTTTGGGGTCCTGGGGTAGTTCTGTGGATTATGGTGGGCCTGAAAGGGCAGAATGGGAGGTAAGATTGAACAGGTATGTTTGGGATAAATCACAAAGGACCCGGAGTGCCATGATAGACTTTGGGCAATGGAGAGCCATAGCATGTTCCTAATGAGGGTTTTATGTGATCAGAGCTGAGCTTTAGAGTGTGTGTATTGGGTTAACTAGAGGCTGCAGGGGAAACTGATAAAAAAACGTTTCTGCTTTGGGCCTCTGTAGATTCATTCATTAAGGCAATCTTTGACTTTAATCTTAAATCTTTTGTTCCAGCTAGACCAGCCTTCTCCCTGACCAGTGGGCTGCCCACAACCATCCCTTCCTCCTTGCCTTTACTCATGTAGTTCTCAGCACCTAGGACACCTTCCCCAGCTCCCGTCCATTTATTCAAAACCTCCCCATTCTTCTCTGGCTTCTTGGCCTCTATTGCTCTCCCCCTTCTATCAAAGCACTTGTCTACATCACTCATGTTGGCTCTTAACCTCATGTAGTCACATTTCCATAAGTATGTATTTCAAGAATGTAGGTAGGACTTTCCCCATGAGATGTAACTCCTTTCGGTCAAGGACATTACCTGGCATTCCCCTTGGTTTCTCCACAGTGCCTGACACTCAGTAGCTATTCAATTATATTGACCACCCTCATACCTAATAAAGTGAGTGTTGAGAGCCAAGTGGCCTCCTCAAGAGCCAGGAGTAGAAAGGGAATTGTCCAGATACACTGACATCTAGACACACAGCCCAAGGGGACCTATCTCCTTGTCTCCAAATGTCTTCCATTCCCTGGTCATCCCAGAAACGAACACACTAAGAACTGGACACACTTAGGTTTTGCCTTGCATAAAAGAACCGTCCTGGGGAATTACCTCTGCTCTAGAGAATATAATCCACATTCAAGAGAACACACCAAGCCCATGATTTCCCACAGGGAAACAGGGAAGTGGGCCTGGGTCCGCTGCAGGTCCTCTCCTCTCCCCCTCACACCTGGGCCCCTCCTCCAGCGCTTGGGGGTTTCCAGGCATCCTGCTCCCACTCTCTGTGCCACATCTGCCACTTTTCCCAGAGATGGTTTACTTACTTTAGGGATTTCCACTCTAGAGCCACCCTCCCACCCCGTTTCACCGGCCACGGGAACTAGCAAGCAGTGAGACACAAGTTTCAAGACAGCAACAAGCCTGCATGGACTCTCTCAACACCTGACACCCTACAGGAACATGGGTCACCTAAGGACACCATGCAAAGGCACAGATGATGGGCTTCCTTCTCTGTTGCTGTGGACACTCAATTCGGTGCTTGGCCTGTCCTTGGCCTCCAGTGCTCACTGGTTCTTTCCAGGTGCTTCGTCTGCCATTTCCGGGAGGGGTTTTGGGGCCGGGGGAGTCAGCGAGGTCACCGACCCGGGAAGGATGAAGATACTAGATTCTCGCCTGTGGGCTGAGCTTGGTGCTCGGCACAGGATCCAGTAAGCCAGGGCACCTGACCCAACCCAGCTCAGAGTCTGGCGGTCGAGACCAACCAAGGCGTCTACGCCAACAGCGTCGGCGCAGTAACGGAGGCTAAAGAGGGCTGCGGGCTCCCCCTCATTTCAAAACCTCTTCTCCCCGCCTCCCTCCCAAGCCAAGCTTAGGTTTAAATCTGGAACCGTCTCTTCACTTACAGAAGAGTCCCCCTACTCTGCCTCCTTCTTGCATCCCTGAAGCTCAGGGGGTTGGGGGTTAAGGAAGGGAGACCTCCTTTCACCGAGTTCCATCCCGTTCCCCACATCCGGGCTAGCATGGAGCTCAGCAACCCTGGCCTCCAAGTCCGGGACAGAAAGGGGCGGCAGTCCCGGGGCCTCGGGGGGTTGGGGGTGGGGGGACGCGGCTGCACGAGGCAGAATTTCCCTCCGCTTGCCCAGGCCGGCCCGCCCCCGCCGCCGCGGCCTCCCTCCCACGCGTGGGAGCCGAGCGCCGGCTGCGGCCGGGCGGAGCCTGCCGGTCACGCGGGCGGCACGCGGCCCTGCGCCCCGGGCACGTGAGGGGGCGGGGCCTGCGCCCAGGATCCCCTCTCGCGGCTGCTTGCGTAGGAGCGCGGCCCCCGCCCGCGCCCGCCCGCGCCCGCTCCGCCCCTCCCCGCCCCGCCCGGCGCCACCGCCCTCGCGCCGCTGAGCGCGCCGCCTCCGTCCCGAGAGCTCCCGCGCGTGGGCGAGCCCCGGAGCCGGAGCCGGGGGAGCTGGAGCTGGGCGACCAGGAGCTAGGGGAAGGAGGGGGGCGGGGGGGGGGGAGGAGAGGGAGGCACGGGGGGAGGGGCTGGCGTCCGGCGCTGCTTGAGGCCCTCCGACGGGGCAAGCCCCCTCCCCCAGTCCCTCCAAAGGCTCTCCCGGACCCTCCGGGATTTTCCTACATTGGGGGCGAGGAGAAGTAGGGATGCGGAATACAGCTGCCGGCTGGTGGAGGCGAGGGGTGCGGTCAGATGCGAGGATACCCCCTTAACACCCCGCCCCCCCATCCACCCACGCGCGCGTGCTCTCCCGGCGCTGATGATGTCCTGCCCGCTCCGCTGCTCTGGCTCGGCTCGTGACTCTGCTTCGTGCTGGCAAAATTCCGCAGCGTGCACTTGGGGCCGGGGGCGGGGAGGTTGGCTCCCAGCCTGGCCCCTTGAGCTTGCTACCCTCGGGCCTGCCCAACTGCCAGGCACCCCCACTTACCTGCCCTCACCCCCCCACCCCCCCAGTGACTGTGGCTTCCCACACCAGGTCATTGCCAGGCCCAGCCCCCGTGTCCCCGTCCACCCTATGGGACGGTCTTGTGTCTCCATCCTGCACCCGGTTGCCCTCGATGGCATTGAAATCTCCCATCTTTTCCTCTGGCCCCCACAACCCCGCCTCCGGAGTCCACATGGGTGCGGGCAGCAGAGGGGGAGTAGGGCGGCACACAGACTGTACACACGGCCCCTTTGGTGTACACCCTCCTGGAACAGGGCAGTGGAAAAACAAACAGGAACTCCGCAGGAGGAGATGGAGCCTAAACACCAGCTCATTTCCACTCTTTGTTGATCACCCAAGCACGTGTCCTCCCCCCACCCCCCACCCCCCCGCCCGGGGGTAAATATTGTGGTTTGGTTCCATTCAGCACCCAAGAAGACGCATTCGCTGCCTCTGCTAACTGGGCAGCAAGGCCTAGCCCGGGTTTCTCTCCTCTGGGTTGCAGTGCGTCTGGCATAAGGTGGTGTGTTTTGGACACAGAGGTAGAGTGAGAAATAAATATTATGAAAAGCGAGAGGTACTCAGAAATCAGGTCCCGCGCTCTCCCAGTTGTGAACACCCTGCCCTGGAAGGTGTGGGCTCACTCCTCTGAGGCCCGTCCCCTAGCTGGAGGATGATTCTGGATGTTGCCCTAAGAGACAGACCTGGGGCCCTCGCTTCCAGGTAGCGGTTGCCTGGGCTGAAGTTTCACCAGGAGAGAGGCAGCAGGGCTGGGGGTTGCAATTCCAGGTTCCAGCGTTACCTGCTAAGAGCTTGCCCTGGATAGGCTCTTGAAAACTGCCTTGTAAACAATCTCTATGAGCCCCAAAAGAGAAGTCTGAGTGGACGGTTCAGTGTCCCCTGGGCCCTCTTCTGCTCCAGCCTACTGGGGTTGTTGAATCTGGTTGCCTTGGACATTAGAAACTTGAGGACGTCCTTCAGAAAGCCCTCTATGCTCCAGGTCAAGCGCCTCAGAATTCCTGTTATTCAGGATAGCAATTTCATACAGTTTAGCAGCAGCTTGTTCTTTGAGTTAATTTTGTCACCTAGTATCACCTTGAAAACAGATTTATGTGCAAACATGCAAAAGGCCTCAAGAGAAGGCTGCACTCCTGGAGGAGGCAAGGGCACTGCAGAGCTTTAGGATTCTTTGACCATTTATTTACTCATTCATGTTTCTTGAGAGCTTACTGTGTTCTGTGCCTTATGCAAGGCACTGGGAAAACCTAGTTAAAATGACATGGCCTTTGTTGATGAGGAGTATTGGGTCCACTGAGAAGACAGTAAATGATTTTATCACAGTGAAATGATATAACTGGATTGCTCATGAGATACAATGGTAACATAAGGGGGAAGCTGCTGAAATCTGCACTGGGGAGTGTATCTGTCAGCTTGGGCTACATTATGTTGCAGTAACAAATGACTCCAATGGCTCAAGTAGCTAAAAACAATCAAAGTTTTTATTTTCTCACATGCATGTCCACCAGAGGTCTCCTGTGGTTTTGCTGCATGCTCCCTTCATTCTGGAACCAAAGGTAAAGGTGCTGTCCCTACGTGGGTCTGGCTGGTCTTAATGGCAAAGAGAAAATAGAGATGGCAGAGCCATGTAATGGCTTCTGCTCCAGAGTAGTATATGTCACTCTCACTCATGCCACATTGGCCAAAGCAAGTCATGTGATTAAGTTGGCCATAAATAGAGCAGAAAGTATAATCTTCCTACAGGGTCAGGAGGGGTGGTGAATATCTGGACCAATAATACAATCTACCACAGCTTTCCAGAGGTGGTGATGCTTGGACTGATTGCAAAAGTAAATCAGAACTTGGGCAGGCAAGCAGACAAGGCAGGGGAGGATATTCCTGTAGAGAGAACCTCATTGGCCACAGTCGTAGAGGCATGAAACTGCCTGGTTCAATAACCTTTCCCCCTAAGTCTGCATAGTGTGGGGTAGCATTCTTCATCCACTGTCCCTTTCCATGTATGAATCTCTTTTTAGGGGCTTGTCTCCCGCCCTGTTTCAAAGGGTTGTCAGTGGGGGAAAGATGCTGATTGGTTGTTGTATGTCTTCCCAGAGGAAATGGACCCAAGTTACCCCAAAAGCCTCTTGTCCTCCATAAATACTGGAAAACAGAACAGCGACAACAACAAATCAGCAAATTGCCATGAGATTCTTGTCATCTTGGAGGCTTGATAGTGATGGGTCTGAACGGCAATGCCGGGGGGGCTGGGGGCTCCCAGAGCGCCCCTGCAGGTGTCAAATCTTCTAAGATTTCAGCCTTTGTTCATGGAGGAGTTTCAGGGGATGTCTCTAGATGGTTCTTATAGTCACTTGGGTCTCTGCAACCCTGCCTCTGTCTCCTGGTGAGCCTGATCAATAAAAGCCTCATTCCCACCCGCTTCTTTCATTTTCTATCCTGATTTAAGTGTTAAAAGAGAGACCTGTTGGACTTCCCCGGTGGCGCAGTGGATAAGAATTTGCCTGCCAATGCAGGGTACACGGGTTCAATCCCTGGTCTGGGAAGATCCCACATGCCGGGGAGCAACTAAGCCCGTGGGCCACAGCTACTGAGCCTGTGCCCTGGAGCCCATGAGCCACAACTACTGAAGCCTGCGTGCCTAGAGCCCATGCTCCACAGCAAGAGAAGCCACCCCAATGAGAAGCCCGCGCACCACAACGAAGAGTAGCCCCCGCTCGCCACAACTAGAGAAAGCCCACACCCAGCAACAAAGGCCCAAGGCAGCCAAAAATAAATAAAATTAAAAAAAAAAAAAAGAGGGACCTGTTGACCAAGATGCCTAGGTGGCAAACACACCGTCAGATGCTGCTAAGCAAGAACAAATGCGTGTTATTGATTTCCAGAACGATTAGGTAAACCTTTTGTAGTGGTTTGGCTTTTCCTTTATGGTACTCTAAATGCCTGGAGGGCAGTGCTCATGGCTTGATTCTTTTCCCCTCTGTAACCCTTAGAGCAGTATTTCCCTGAGTACCAGAGCCCCCCAAGGGAGATTTGTATCTGGGTTGATTAGTTGGAAGGCAACCCTTCTAAAGAGAGTCAGGAATATTTCAGTTGCAAGTAACTGAAAATTCAGCCTAACCGGCTTAATTTAAAGCAGATTTTTTATTTTTTAATTTTTTTAGTTCACATGACTGGAAAGTACATAGGGCAGTGTCACCCTCAGGCCTGGCTTCACATAGGGGCTTAAAGCAGACATCTGGTTTCATTCTCTCTCCCTGTCTAGGCTCTGCTTTCTCCTTGGCAGGCTCCTTTCTCAGATAGGCTCCTTCAGCCTGGTTGTAAGATGGCTCCAGAACTTCCAGTCTTGCACCTACCTGGATTCAAGTCCATTGGGAAAGAATGTCTGTGCCTCTCCCAGCATTCCTGGCACAGGTCTCTCCTGAACCAATCGTGCTTTTGGGATTGTGATGCTCCATTGATAAAGGCCAAAGGCGCATACATTTTGGGTGAGTTTCACCCCACTCAAAGCACAGGACTGAGAGATGGAGAGGAATGGTTCTCAGGAGGCATCCAAAGGTGGTGACGAGAGGAAAGGTGAATGGCAGGTGGGTGACAAAAACAGCAGATGTTCAATTCATTAACAGTAGTCTGTATCTGCCAGCTATTGCTACAGTAACGCTGTATAACAAACCACCCCAAAACTCAGTGGTTTACAATATTTAGCATTAACTTTTTTTTCTCATTCATGGGTTTGTGGGGTGGTTGGCTCATTTCTGCTTTGGGCTGCAGATTGACTAAGCTTGGCCCCAGGATGTGGACTGGATTCAGGTTTAGTCTATTTTCTCTCACCTTCCTGGGAACAGGAGCCACCTCGGGTATGTTCTTCTTGTGGTGAATGGCAGGAGCTCACGGGATGGAGCAGAAACACGCCGCGCCTTTTAAGACCTTGGCTCAGAACTGGCACGCCTATTGGCTCTGCCCATATTCCTTTGGCCAAAACAAGTCAGAAGGCCAAGTCCAACATCAGTGGGGCAGAGAAATATACTGAAAAGTTCATCACAGTGTTGGAAAAAGTGAGCTCAGCAATAGGATTAGAATGGGCTGCTCCAGATTTCCCAAACTCCATCCCTCTGGCTTTATTCACAGTTGTCCCATGTTCACACGAACACGTGTGAGAAGTTTCTGCTGAGAAAATCGTGTCAAGTTCTTTTGTCTCCCTAACTTCCCTTTCCCCTGGCCTCAGCCTTCAGTCTGCCTCTAGATTTTCCTGCACCAACTATCTGTGATTCACTTCACCTCTTTTTGAGGCTGTGAGGGCTGATCCAAGAGCTATGGTGGGTGAGTGTCAACAACAGGTGAGTGCCCACCTGTCTGGAACATTGTGGAAAGAATTCTTGCTGTGAGTGGGAGATTGGATAAGAAGAGATTACTTCTTGAGCCCTTTCCCACACTAAGATACTCTGATTCTGGGTATCCTATGTGTGGGTTGTACCCCACAGGCCTGTAAGTCTTGTAGTTGCCCAGCCTGAAGACTGAAGAAAGAGCCCAGAGACAGTGACAGAGACATCAGTGATTTATTGGACAGAGGCTCTTACACAAAGGGTCCTGGAGTGACACCCCACCGTTCACGGCAGATGGTGGGCAGGACATGGCATCAGTCTTCACTACTCAGGGGAGAAGGAGGCTACCATTTATAGGGGGAGTTGACAGTCAGGTGGGCTCATCAGTTACCAGGGACTAATTAGGCCCTATAATTAAGAGGATTACATAGTCATGTGAGCGAAGCAGGGACTGGTTGAGCAGGGGATGTACAGAGAGCAAGAGAATAGCCATCCTGAATAGCGTAACCGTACACTGTGTCAGTTTCTGACCTGTGTAGTTGTATTTTAGGATACACGGTTTGACCTGTGTAAGAGATCTAAGAGATCTTAGATCTCTTTGCCTCCAGCGTCCTCAATCTGGGATCCATCAGGGCCTGAGACAATAAGCTCAAATACCCAGAAGACCATTATTCTGCCTCCCCTAGGGGACCCCATGAGGAAGAGAAATTGGAAGAAGGCAAGTTTCTCAGCAGCCACATTTCTTTATAAAGCTTTTCTTTGCCTCTGGATGGCTTCAGATGGAAGAGCCATCCAGAAACATTAGTCTCTCCCTCTCTCCCTCCCTTCCTTTCTTCCTTCTTTCCTTCCTTCCTTTCTTTTAAAAATGGATCTCCAAGAAACGAAGCACAACTTTTCATTCTGTATGCCAGTGGTGCCAAGGCCTCCACATCAGGAAGTTCTGCATAGTGTCTAACTTGATTCTCCATGGTTGGCCATCATTTCTCCCTTCTCATCTCTCACATCTTTACGTATGGTGGAATCCATCTCTAACGTTGGTGTTATAGAGACCTGGTTCCAGAAGAAAGAACTAGTATTGTTTTCTTTTATTTCATATCAACAGACAATTGTTGAACGAGTGTGACTGTTCCCATAAACACTGCAGCATCACCTTTGGAGTCAGACTGTCCGTGTTCCAGTTCTGGCTCTGCCACTTACTAGCTGTGTGACCTTGGACAAGTTATTAAGCATCACTTGTCCACAGTCTCCTTGTCTGTAAAATGTCTTTATGATAGTACCTCTCACAGGGTTCTCATGAGGGACAAGAGAGTTAACACATGTAGAGTACTTAGAATGGTGCCTGGCATATATGTGCTCAGTAAACTTTGGCTGTTATTATCCTTACTTTGAGATGTAAGACCTAGTTGCTGGGGACTTCCCTGGTGGCACAGTGGTTAAGAATCCACCTGCCAATGCAGGGGACACGGGTTCGATCCCTGGTCCGGGAAGATCCCACATGCCACGGAGCAACTAAGCCCGTGCATCACAACGACTGAGCTTGCCCTCTAGAGCCCGCGAGCCACAACTACTGAAGCCCGCGCGCCTAGAGCCCATGCTCCGCAACAAGAGAAGCCCGCGCACCACAACGAAGAGTAGCCCCTGCTCACTGCAACTAGAGAAAGCCCGCACGCAGCAACGGAGACCCAACGCAGCCAAAAATAAATAAATACATAAATACATAAATTTATTAAAAAAAAAAGACTTAGTTGCTGTCCTCAAAGAACTAAAACTCCAGGGAGGAAAACGGCACTGATGACACTGGGGGGGTAGCTGTCCTCTTGTTTAAGGTGGCAAGGGGACATAGGTGGTTGTAGGAACAAAGTGAGAGAAAGTTACAAGGAGGTAGATTTTGTAAGATAAGATCTTCCTAACAATAGAATTGGTAAGTAATGAGCTCCCCTGTCATCAGAGGCATTCAGGCAAATCCTGAATAGACATCCAGGTAGATGGTGTATGACTTTGCAAATGGGTAGGTAGTCCATGAGCTGGATGGATCTCACCTGCAAAGGTGTATTATTTGGGCTGTCATGTATTTTTTAAAAGTTTCAATGAGTCGACAGTGGATTAGGAGGGAATTCCCTGGCAGTCCAGTGGTTAGGACCCCGCGTTTCCACTGCAGGGGGCACGGGTTTGATCCTGGTCGGGGAACTAAGATCCCACAAGCTGCGTGGTATGGCCAAATAAAATTTTTTTTAAATTAAAAATAAAAACAAACAAAAAACAATGGATTAGGAGATTTTTGTTAAAAAGTCTAGATTTTCAGCTTGTTTGCTTTTTGCAGAGTTGGAAGATCTGGCAACACTGAATCAACAGTCCTGCATATCAGTAATGCAGCTGAGCAGTGGCTACTCCCTTAAGATAAAGCCTATTGTACATATAGGTATGTCTTATACCCTCTTTTAGGGCCGCATCTCTCATTTATGGGAGGCAACTGACTCCTGTGTATTTTTAAATTTACAACACCTGTTGCAGAAGGTCTGCATAGTGGGTGGGAGGCTAGATCAGATGAGAGATCACCTTTAGGATGACCTGATCCCAGATGAACTCCCTCCTAATTCTGAGAGCCTCTGTTCTGGATGCAAATCTGACCTCTGGCACAGCACCATTCATTAAGCGTGCCCTGCACACCTACTCCTTGCTAAGCCCTATGATTCATACTAGAATACTAAACTGGCCTTCAATGGGTCCTATTTTAAATATTGAAAGGAGAACACTTGTTTTCTTTATTCACTATTCACTGACTACTTCTTACACCAAATGTGTGTGGGTTTTTCCCCATCAAGCAGTTCTTCAACTCTTCAGACATCAGCTGGGTGTCCTACAATTCAAACTCAATTCTGACAATAATGCCTGTAGTTAGCACAGGCCCCACTGGTTAAGGGCTCAGTTCCATGATTGCCCACCCTCCCCCTTCCCTTAGATGCCAGTTGCCAAGTCCAGGTTGTCACCTGTGCTTCTTACCTTCTGGCTATAAATCAGAGGCTCCCGTGACCCCCTCCTTGGG
Organism: Balaenoptera acutorostrata; assembly: GCF_949987535.1. Taxonomy (NCBI): domain Eukaryota; kingdom Metazoa; phylum Chordata; class Mammalia; order Artiodactyla; family Balaenopteridae; genus Balaenoptera; species Balaenoptera acutorostrata. The sequence goes on from NC_080072.1 coordinate 17,567,807, forward strand.
TTTGATAGTTTGCTAGAACATCTCACAGAGCTCAGGAAAACAGTTTACTTGCTAGATAATTGGTTTATTATAAAAAGATACAACTCAGAACAGCCAGATCAAAGAGGTGCATAGGGCAAGGCATGTGAGGAGGGATGTGGAGCTTCCAAGCCTTCCTGTAAGGTCAGGCCATCCAAGATGGCTGTTCTCTTGCTCTCTGTACATCCCCTGCTCGACCAGTGCCTGCTTCACCTATACCCTACTCACATGACTGCCCGTACTACATACTTGCCTCCCACCCCAGCTAGAGATTGTTCTAACCTGACGTCACTGATTGGGCCCACCTGACATCAATTCCCTCTATAACTGGTAACCTCCCCCTCCCTCCCGGGAGTGAAGACTACCACCCGGTCCAGCCCGCCTGTCTGCCACGCACAGTAGGGTGTTGCTCCAGGATCCTGCTTCAGACGCTTCAGATGTGTAAGCTCCCCCGTTCATTAAACCATTGGCGTCTCTGTTGCTGACGCCAGGCTCTTTCTTCGGTCCTGAAGCTGGGCAAATACAGGGATGGTAGGCCTGGGGAGTGCAGCCCAACAATTGGCAACGCCTGCCAGGAGACCAAGGAAATTCCCGTAAGTGCCGAGATGTCGGGAGATAAGGAAGGGGAATGGAAAGTTGCGGCGGCCATCCACTAATATGTGGGCCCAGAAGATCCCGGGGTGTCTGTCCACTAGCATGTGGGGTCCTGTGGTAGCTGTCCTTGAGGAAGGGGGGCCGCCAAGAGAGTATGGAAAACAGTGGCCCCTAATGGCTCTGCTATTGTGTCAAAGTGAGCCTTTTGTCATTGGGTTGGCTTTTACCTTGGATGTGTGCAAGGGTGCCGGGTATGTGAGGAACCACGTACTAGAACAGGATTTGTGAGTCCCAATCCTGTTCTCTCTCTTTGGTCTTGACCTTCGTTAAAAGGTCCTGGTAACTTGAACGCTGATTCATGTTTTTCTGAAGGTGAGGCCAGTGAATGTGAGAGAACGATATGTATTATTGTCTACTACTATTAATTGTTTAAACTGAATTGGCTATTTAGAAACTGAAAAAAAAATTCCTAAAGATGTCCTCTTCTGACATTCTAAAACTGTTTAAAGGAAGTTAGCTTCCTAGAAGGACTGGTATTTCTCTTCTTGTGCCTTTGAGATGTAAATGACCTACCTAGGCTCTCAGGAACGTTAATCACCTGGTCCCTGAGAGTGAAGAAGAAAAAAAAAATGAGAGAGGCCTTTTAAAACTCTATAGGAATAATTATGTTTGGGGGATGTCTGTCTAAAATAGTTTCTCCAGATTTTGGTAACTTGCAAATAAACTAAGTTAAATGAAGAGAATTCATTCATTTACATTAAATTAAATGTAAAATTAATTTACAAAAACCACAGGCAGGTGTGGTTTAATTTACATTAAATTAAATGACATTAAATGACAATCTGGGTCATTTCAAATAGGATAAAATATTGGAACATTAATTGCTGGGCAGGTGTAAGTTTACCTACCTTTGCCTTTTTAGGAGAAGAAGACTAAAGGATAAGTTTTCCAATCAGGAAATGCTGGTAGGGCAAAAAGTTCACAATTACTTTCTTCTTGGTTTTTGCCAGAGATTAAGGTTGTTAAGGGTTAAGATTATAATCAGTCATAATTCTAGTTACTGTGACCAAGTTTCTTTATTGATTATGTTGCAATCAGGTGTTTAACATTGCCTTTTTAGGTCTTTTGTGATTTATAGACTTATTGTTGTATTCTGATGCTTTTGCAAAAGTGCTTCATCTTCAAGAAGATTCATAGGAAGGATCTTTTGTCAAGTACAGGTCTCTGATAAATTTCAGATCATACCACTGAACTGGGTAAGAAATTAAAGAATCCTAAGGGAAAACCTGATGGCTTCATAAAAAGTTAACGAAAGGATTGGTTACTGAGTGAATTGGTAGATATGGTTATACTTTTTATGTTTTTTGTCTGGAATGTTACTGGTTTTGATCTGTGTTTCTGAGGTCTAGGGAAGCCCTTCCCCTCAAGTTAGTTACGACTTACAGCAATTTGGTAAGCTACACCTGTGGGTAGAATTGAAACATTTTCTTCTCTCTGCCTGGTCGCTTCAGAAACTGGAGACTTTTGGGTTCTGAGTAGCCTTATCAAGTGAATGGGAAAGATAAGGCATGTGCGGGTATCTCGATATTTTGGGGACCTCTAGAAGAGAGAAAGCCACTGATGTGGAGTCTGATGGCAGGCCTTTGGCATGGCTCTCCTGGCCTTGAGAGGCTTTCTGGGAATTCAGTCTGAGACTCCTGAGGAATTCTACCACAGCCAGTTTTTGAGGAGCCTATGTGGTCAACTGACCAGACTTGTTTTGGAAACAAATTAGTTCTGATTTGGCTGTGTTTGGTGGAGATGAGGGTAATTCCAGAGAGAAAAAAGATTGTTTCAATAGATATTAAATTCTAGTTCAGCTAATTGAGGTCTGTATTTACGAAAGTTACTGTGTTAGCCATACTTTTGCCCTGATGTTCAGGCTGGAAAGAAAATTATCTAGTGAAGTTGTCCCAGAGTATAATTACTCATAGTGTATCACTGCTTGCTTTAAGTCTGCCACTAAAAGCACGTGTACGATGTTTGTGTAACAATTCGGTATAAGTAATAAAATGTATAGCCTATAAAATGTTTCCCCATACCTCTGCGCTTGTTCACAATATCTCATTAGTTTTCCCTCAAAGTGGACAACTCTATAAGCAAATAGAAAGGAGGCCCAGCACTGAGGCACATGGTCTGGACCCAGGGTAAGCAGCATTCACCCTGGCTCCAGGAACGTATACTTTGGTCTATCTAAAGATTTGCGATCAAAAGGGGAAAATGATGGGAAAATCTTCATATATGGAGGTATGGGGAAGTCATTCTGGCTTATACATGGTTTAATTTAAACTTTATGGACCAGAGTGGCCTGTTTGGTGGCCTGTCGAACATGAATTATGCATCTGCTTTGGCCACGTGGAGGGGAATGCATTTGAAAGTGAAAATGGAGTAGCTGTGGTTCAGACATCCAAGGTAAAACTAGGTGGCCATTGTTCAGAACTGTATTGCAGACCAGCACAAAAACCACAGGCAGGTGTGGTATTATCTCAGAATGCAGGTGCTGCTTGTATTTTGTTTAATGGTCATGGTTACCCCTGTACTGTACCTGTTAGATGCCTTACATTTCGTCCCTAGCTTGAGCAAAGGGAATCGATTTGAGGACTGAACAGCAACACTGACCTCACTGCAAAATGAGTCTAATTGCTGGGTCAGCAGCGAGATGCCATTGTCATCCTCCTCTAGACTTCCATGAAAAATTGACCCAGCTGATGTGACCATGTGGGGATGACTGACAATGCGGCAGGGGAAGACTTTCACCATCTTCCTTTCCCACGTGCCAGTACATCAGAAGGACCCCTTCGGTAAATGTAAAAACCAAGGGTGGCCTTACCTTCCTTATAACTGGACAGGGCATTGCTGCCATTGACTCCATCTCCATTGACCTGGTAAGCGCTTGGCTCCAAAATTTGCCCACATCCTGGCAAACGACTGTTCTTAGCATACTAGGTATCTTACTGTTGATACTCTCTAGCTGCTGGTGTCCGTAGTGTATTTGTGGTATCTGGTGGCCGTGCCCCTCTACATACCTCTATATACCCAGGGATATCATGCAAGAGGGGTGGACCAAGACTGTAAGGGTCGTGCAGGGTCTGTAGGGGTGGAGTGTAAGGTCAGGCCACCCAGGATGGCTGTTTTCTTGCTCTCTGTATATCCCCTGCTCGACCAGTGCCTGCTTCACCTCTACCCTACTCACATGACTCGCCTTCCTACGTACTTGCCTCTGCCCCCCAGCTAGTGATTGTTCTAACCTTTAGATCAGAACATTTCCACCATGATAGCTTATCAAAGGGGCAGTGAGGGGCATGCCCCTCAGCTGGTTTCCCTGGTAACCGATGAGCCAACCTGATGTCAATTCCCCCTGTAACCTACCCAACCCCCTCCCGGCCAGGACTGAAAACTGCCGCCCTGCATGGTGCAGTGTTGCTCCTGGACCTTGCTTCAGACATGTAAGATCCCTCATCCATTAGACCATTGATATCTCTGTCACTAACTCTAGACTTTTTGTTTGGTCTTCAAGCTGGGCAAGTACAGGCCTTGTAGGCCTGTGGGGTGCAGCCCAGCACTTACCCAGGCTCACCACCCTCCCAGCACTTCTACATATTCTGCAACCTGGAAGCTCCCAGGACCCCATACTATTGCTTTTTTATGGAGACTTCATTACTTAGGCATGGTTGATCAAATCATTGGCCACTGGTGATTAATTCAACCTCCAGCCCTTCTCCCTTCCCTGGAGGTCAGGTCAGGGGCTGAAAGTTCCAACCCTCTAAATGGTTGGTTCCCCTGGCAACTAGCTGCCATCCTAAGGGCTTTTCCAAAAGTCACCTCATTAACAAACTCAGGTGAGGTTTATAGGGGCTTGTGATGAATAACAAAAGATGCTCCTTTCACCTTTATTCCTCTTTTAGGGAATTCCAAATGCTTTAGGAGCTATGTGCCTGAAGACCAAATATATATTATAAATCACAATAGCACATATACATATTTGAATTTTTGTGGTAAAATATACATAACATAAATTTATTATTTTAGCTATGTTTAAGTGTACAATGTATTGGCATTAAGAACATTAACAATGTTGTACAACCATCACCACTATCCATTTCCAGAACTTTTTTGCCCCAAACAGACTCTGTACCCATTAAAAAATACCTCCCTATTTCCTCCTCCCCCTCAGCCCCTGGTAACCTCCATTCTACTTTCTAAGAATTTGCTTATTCTAGAAACTTCATACAAGAGGAATCATACAAAACGTGGTTTTCTGTGTCTGATTTATTTAATTTAGCATAACGTTTTCAAGGGTTATCCATGTTAAACCATGTATATATCAGAATTTCCTTCCTTTTTATGGCTTTCATTGTACATATATACATTTCATTTATCCATTCATCTGTTCATGGACACTTGGGTTACTTCCACTCCTTGGCTATTGTAAATAATGCTGCTGCGAACAGTGGGGTACAATATCTGTTGGAGTTTCTGCTTCCAATTCTTTTGGGTATATATGGTCCTGTTATATTTTAATTCAAATTGAACGATGAACTTCCAGCTCTTTCTTCTTCTTGGTGGTCTGTAAGGCTATAAAGAACCTGGTACTTCCATTTTCCAGAGGCAGAAACTGAGCAGGAGATTAAGGCTGCAAACTGGAACTGGAAACTAGATCCTTAGGGTGGAGTCTTTGGCACTAACATCCCCAAAGACAAGGGTTGTGCATCACCGATGCATCCCCAGGACAAGTGGCCAGGAGGCAGTCCACATGGTGAAAGAATGGATGAATGTTTTTTGTGCTGACACTTTGAAGAGCCTCTCGAATAAGCTCCTGGTGTCCGTAACACTTCTTCCTCCCCTTTCCCAAATCTCCCTCTCCAATTATTAGACACTCCTCCCCACCCCCCCACCCACCAAGGAACTTGGACAAACCAGCTGGTCCTGGTCCATATCTTAAGTCATAACAACTTCAGTCTCATTCAGGCCTGAGAGAGGTTGCTTTCCAAAGTGTTCTGTCCACAGTCCCAGGTGTATGTCTTTCCCTCCATCCTGTGTGGGGCTTCACTTGAGCTTCACCCCGAGTTCATTGCAATTCCCGAGCAACTGGTTCCTGGCTGCTGTGTGAGACCCACTGGGGGGCCCTCTGGCATAAGGTAGGGGTGGATTTGGATGCATTCTAGTCAAGTTTTGTCAGAGAATCTCTAGCCTGCTGCATGGTTGCAGGTGCTCTTATCTCTCCAAGCTGTCCTGGGGTTTTGGGAATCTCAACCCAAATTCCCTTTTGTTTAAAAATTGAGACAAATGTAATTTTAATGAAGTGGTGAAAATGCTTCTCTTGGTAAACTGTACTGTCGACTTGGCATTTGCTTTAGAAAATGCGGGCTCTAAAAGGATTCCCTGCTCTCTTCTCCTTGGAGGAGCCTGGCTTCAGGCTCTCAGAGGAGGTAAGGGGTGTGGCTTAAATCATCTGGGGTCCTTTGTCCACTTGCTTTCTGCCCACACAACAACAGAAGCTGTCACTAATGGCACAAAGATGGGATGCAGAAGGCGTGTGCCTGTCTCTCGCTATTGGGGAGAGTGTGTATAAGAAAGAAGGCAAGTGATGGTGAGAAGCACACGCAAAGCATTCATTTCATGCCCCCAAAGCAGTATGGCTAAAGGTTCAGTTTCACCAGGGAAAATTCTCTGTCTGGTGGAGGAAGGAGGCGCTGAGACAAAAGGTTTCGTGGTGAGGGTGGGGTGGAGATCAGCTCGTGCAGGTTTGGCAAAAATAGAGAACTAAATCCATCTATCTATAGCCCGACTAAAGGCAAACAACCACCCGTCTCCGCTGAAAGTGGGCGGGGCCGAGGGGAGCAGGGGAGGGAGCGGCTTCGCGGGCAGCAGAGGGTTAACCCCTCCGGGCGCCCAAGGACGTCAGAGCGGGTTCTTGTCTGCAGCTGGGATTGAGAGCTTTTATCCCTTGTTATTCTTCCTCCTGTCTTTGCTTTTTATTGTGTTAGGATTTCGGGATTTGGCTTTTTATTTTTTTAATGTTGAAAATATTTGGAAGGGGAGAAAAAAAAAAATCCATCCCGGTGAAAGGATAGGAAGACAGCAGGCTGGAGGATGGGGCCGTTGGGAGTCCGTGGTTCAGATCAAGAGCAGGGCAGCCACCCTTAGGTGGCCCCCTCCCATCCCTACATTCCCCTGAACCCCCAAAACCTCAACAAAGGGGCAAAGGGGCTTCCTGCTTTGGAGCCATTCATCCACAAGTCAGCTATGAGGCCCGCTGTTATTAACAGGGACCACTGCCCCATGTGCCCTCCTCCTGGACACAGCCGTCCTCCCGCCCAGCAGTCGGAGCCTGTGTTGGGCTGCGAGGTCAGGAGATGTCTCTGCAGGAGACTTTCTCCTCTGCTGACCCAGTGGGGAAGGGCATGGAGAAGGACACAATCTCTCTGAAAGTGAGGGGGGGGGGAGAATAGAGGAGATCAGGTTCCAGAAAGGAGGGAGGGAGTGGCATGCATTACTCAAGACAATTTAGAGCTGCTTAGATGTTTATAAGATACTTCTAAAAGGAAGTAAATATGAAAACTCAGGGAGGCCATATTCAGCTGATGGCCATAGGGGTCAGAATTTTTCGTAGTCTGCAGGCTTCACGACAGAGTTGTTGGTCTGAGGCAGAAGGTACTGAGCCAAGGTCAGGTGAGAGAAAGGTAAGGTGGCCTGAGTGTAGCACCATGAAGCCAGAAACTGAGACAGAGATGTGGAGACAGAACCATTGAGCCCCAGGATCCTAGGGATGGAAAGGATGCCTGAGCATATCTGGGGGACCTGCTCCCCAGAGGAAGAATGGTGTTGGCCCACATCTCTGATATGGAAGCCTCCGGTTGGCTTGCATACCTCGAGCCATAGGGAGATGACCCGGGAATGGGTATAGCTACTTCCCAATGTCACTTGGTAGCCCTGGGAAGCTGCAGGAATTACAGGGGGAGAGATGGGGACTCAAAGGGCAAGGCCAAATAACATTTGTCTCTTACTCTTGCTTATAGTCACTCTGACAGAGAAAGCAAGCTGTGGGAAATGGTCACCTAGTGTTAAAGATCAGAACTGGGTCTTCTGAACTAAGACTTAACATTTTAAAAATGGACTTTCTACCAAGGACAGAGTACATCTGACGGGGATCATGACAATGGGGGTTGGCAGGAAAATCTCCCACCTGATCCAAGTAACTTAAACTGAAATTTTGAGAGAAAGAGGGAGGGATAAATATCCATCTGCAATGAAAACTGGATATTGTGGAGAATGAGCCTGGCATCAGTGAAAAACAGAAAAAAAGAAGTTCTCGGTTAAGTAACAATGTTCGTGTGGTCTCAGATTTGGGCTGGAGATCTTTACTTTCTCCTCTCCACCCTCTCTTCAACATTCTGCCCTGAGTCCTGGAAGCCTATCTTTATGGATGCATCAGTGGGCTCTCAGGCCTTTTGGCTTCTGCTGGGTTCAGCCATTAAGAATCAACCAGCGGGAGACTGGAAGATGGGAGGAGAGTGAAGTCGGGATATTTATTTTCTGGCTCCCTCCCAGCTGGGTCTCCATGTGCTCCCTGCATCCCTCCTCTAAAAACCTCAGCTCTTGTCAGTGATGTGCTACAGCAACTCTGTTCAGATTCAGGTACCTACCTTTTCCCTTTGCCCCTCCAGGGCTTGGAATGGTAACAAATCCCCACCATTGCTAGCTCTAGTCCTTGCTGGTGGTTTCCCTTAACCCTGCTGACACTATTTAACCAGTCCCTTTATTAAACTCCCAATTACCCCATCTGAGATTGCCAACCACTTCCCACTGGGACCCTACCTAATACAATAATCTAATAAATGACATAAAGTTGAAACTGTAACATGAGGTTAGTATAAGCTCAATGTCCTCACCAGCACTTGGTTGGATGAGGCTTATGATGTGAATTCTATGTTGGTAAGGATCCTATTCACCCAAATAAATTAGTCTCATGGCAGTGGGGCAAGAACTCAGTTCATTTAATTATTTAAATAAATATTTATTGAGTATCTACTGCATGGCATGTACTACAGTAGGGACTGGGGAGTCAGTGATGGGCAAAACAAACATCCAGGTCTCAAGGTGTTTTCAATCTAGTGGGGGAGAAAGACATTAATCACATAGCCAGAAATATAAATATGTAGGTAGAAACTGTGATAAATCCTTGGCAAGATAACTACATGTTTCTCTGAGAGCATCTAATAGGAGGTTAATAAGGGCTGGAGCATCAGAGAAAGTTCCTTTGAGGAAGTGACACTAAGCTTAGCCAGGCAAAGGGCAAGGGATGGGGAGAGGGGCGTAGTAAGCAGAGGGAAGAGCACGTTCGAAGATTCTGAGGCTGGGACTTCCCTGACCGTCCAGAGGTTGAGCCTCCGCGCTTCCACTGCAGGGGGCATGTGTTCGATCCCTGGTTGGGGAACTAAGATCCCGCATGTCACATGTGGTGTGGCCAAAAATTAAACTGTCAAAGATCCTGAGGTTGGAAGGGCCTTACAGGCGTTCAGTGAACCTGGGAGAGGCCTCTACAGCAAGTTGAGAGTTGGCTTTACGTGCAATGGGGAGGTGTCACAGAGTTTTGGGCAGGAGAATAGCATGACTTGATGTCATAAAAGCTGGTGATGGTACACCATGGGGAGCACTGGTGGGGATAAAAGGAGAAACAAGTGACGCTGCTATGGGAGGCCCGAACCGCTGCCTGGCTAACAGCGTTGTGATGCTCTCCTTGTCCAGGAAAGCCTAACTTGGAGGCAGTGAACTGGGCTGATGGGCACAACCGTTGGGTGCCCTGTTCTGTCATAAGCATTGCAGTGCTGAGGGGAGCTAGTACCTGGGATCTAATTCTGACTAGCGAGGAAGAACTTGTTGGTAAGATAGAAGTGTCTGGAGGAAAAGGGGAAGTTCTTGGGAGAAAAGCATGGGTGATCATATGATGTGTGTGTGTGTGTGTGTGTGTGTGTGACAGACACTGAGAAACAGAGGTAGAGAGATGTGCTAGCAATGTGCTAGAGATGTCCAAGCAAATCTCTTGGACTCCAGAAAGAAAACAGGAGTTACTAGCTTATGGCTAGAGATTCAGACAAAGAAACTAGATTAACAGGCACAAGAAATCGTACTGTATTTATTTGCTTGGACTGCCATAACAAAGTTCCACAGACTGGGTATCTTAAATGACAGAAATTTATCATCATCTCACAGTTCTGGAGGCTAGACGTCCAAAATTAAGGTGTCAGCGGAGTTGGTTCCTTCTGAGGATGTGAGGGAAGGACCTGTTCTAGGCCTCTCTCCTTGGCTTGTAGATGGCCATCATCTGCCTGTCTGTCTTCACATTGTCTTCTCTCTACTTGTGTCTGTCTATGTGTCCAAATTTCCCCTTTTTATAAGGACATTAGTCCTGTTGGATTAGGGCCCACCCTCATGACCTCACTTTTCCTTGATTACGTCTGTAAAGATTCTATCTCCAAATAAGGTCACATTCTGAAGTACTGGGGGTTAGGATTCCAACATATTCTTTTTAGTAGACCCAAGGGACCCATCACAACTACCAAATGAAATTCAAGCAGAACTTACTAATTCATCTATCAAACATGCACCAGATGCTTACTCTATACCAGGTACCTGCTAAGTGTGGGCTTGGCCCCAAAAGTACACTTGGTCTTGTGGTAGAATACGAACCACAAGATATTCAAAATATGTAATACAGGTTAACAAGAGCTGTGATAAATATATTTACTTCTAGGACACACTTGATATATGACACAGTTTAATGTAACATTACAGGGAAGCACAGGGTATACAAAGCATAGTGGTGGCACAAAGAGCAGAGTGGGGACTTCCCTGGCGGCGCAGTGGTTAAGAATCCACCTGCCAATGCAGGGGACACGGGTTCAAGCCCTTGTCCAGAAAGATCCCACATGCCGCGGAGGGACTAAGCCTGTGCGCCACAACTACTGAGCCTGCGCTCTAGAGCCCGCGAGCCACAACTACTGAGCCCACGTGCCACAAGTACTGAAGCCTGCGTGGCTAGAGCCTGTGCTCTGCAACAAGAGAAGCCACCGCAGTGAGAAGCCCCTGCACCGCAACGAAGAGTAGCCCCCGCTCGCCGCAACTAGAGAAAGCCCGCATGCAGCAACGAAGACCCAACGCAGCCAAAAATAAATAAATTAAATAAATTAAAAAAAAAAAAAGAGCAGAGTGGTCAGAGCTACTCAGGGGGGTCAGGGAAGGCTTCTTGGAAGAGGTGGCATGACCTGAGTCTCTAAGGATGACAAAGGAGTGGCCCAAGGGGAGAAGAAGTGGAAGGGAGTTCCATGTGGAAGGAAATCCATAGAGTGAGTAAGTGCAGCAGGTTTGTGTGGGTGAGAGTATGGCTTCAGGTCAGTGAAGGGAGATGAGGTTAGAGATGCCAGATCATGAAGGGCCTTGGGTCCAGGATAAGAAAAGTGAACTTACACAAACACTTGACAAAGTTTTCAGGATGTGTGAGAAACATCATCTGGGGGATTTAAGGACAGAGTGGTATGATTAGATTTGGCTTTTGTGTGGAGGATGGATTGAGGGGGTTGTGAGGGGAGCCAGGGAGACTAGTGAGTGGGCAGAAGCAGAAATAAGAGAGTGAGAGGGAAAGAGAACAGAGGGCTGGACCAAGGCAGTAGGGATGGAGAGGGGAGAAACCATTATGCAGAGTCCTAGGGGTAGAATTGAAATCGGTTAGTGACAACTTAGTCGTGAGGGACAAGGGAGTGGGGAACTTAGGATGCTCCCTAGATATCTGGTTTGAGTGTCTGAGTGGACAGTGGTGGCATTCACAAGACAGGGACTTCAGGAGGAAGAGTGGACGTTGGGGGAAGGTTAGTTCTGTTTTGGACATGTTGAGATTGAGATGTTTGTGGGAAGTCAGGGAAGAGGTCTGGATTTGAGATATACATCTGGGAGCTGCCAGTAGTTGAAGTCATGGACTTAGATGAAGTTACCTAGAATGAACCTTTTTTTTTTTTTTTTGGCTGCACCATGTGGCATGTGGGATCTTAGTTCCCCAACAAGGGATCGAACCTACACCCACTGAAGTGGAAGCACAGAGTCTTAAACACTGGATCACCAGGGCAGGGAAGTCCCTAGGATGAACCTTTAGAGTGAAAAAAATGTAGGACTCAGGGACAAAACCTTGAGGAAAAGGAGAATGATAAAGGTCAACCAGATGGTGCTGGAGAAAGGTCTGATGAACATCACGGAGGAGAGGGTTAACACCATCAGATGCCCCTCAGAAATCAGAAAAGAAAAAGGATGAAAGGGAATCTTTGGATTGGCTATTTGGTGGTCACTGACTACATCAGTGGGTCAGTTTTAGTGGAGTGAGTGCAGGAAAGTTTAAGTTGCATGGACAGAGGAATGAACAAAAGGGGAGGAAGTGGAGATGAATAGTGTGGGTGATTCCCTTAGAAAGCCTGGCAGTGAAGAGAAGAAGAAAAATAGAGTGTAGCTAGAGGGGGACAAAGGATTTGGAGTTGGGTTTTTTTCCCCATGAGAGAGATTTTATGGTGTTTCTATAATGAATGAGCAGAAGAGCAGGAGGAAGAGGTCAAATACATAGTGAGGAAAGAGAAGACTTCCGGAGATGAAAAGGATGTGATCCAGAGCAAAGGTGGTTGGGTTATCCTTGTAGGAAAGATGTAGTGGAGGTAGTAGTGGGTCTAGAAACCTTAGATGGATTGGCAGGAATTTGAGAAATTCCTCAGTGATGTTGTCTTTTTTTTCCCCTAAAATGTAAGAGATGATTCATCTCTGGGGAGTGAGATGGGAGGTTGTTGGATAGTAGAGATGATGCGGGGAAGAAAAACTTGAAAAGGGTGTATTAGTCAGAGTTCAGTTGCAGTTAACAATCCTTTATAGCTATTTTAAGAAGAAAAGGACTTAATGCAGTGAATTGGGTACTTACAAAAATCACTGGAGAGTCTGGAAGGCCAAACTCTAAACTGAGATTCCAGGAATGAATCCAGGGCATCTCGTCACTAATCTTCCAGGGGACCTACCATCTCTACCACAGTCAAGAAATGGGGGAGGGACTTCCCAGGTGGTCCAGTGGTTAAGGCTCCATGCTTCCACTGCAGGGGGCACAGGTTTGAAGTAAGATCCCATATGCTGCGCAGCATGGCCAAAAAGAAAAAAGAAAAGAAAAAAAAGAAACTGGGGAGTTTGGAAGCCACTGCTGTGGAGCCTTGGAACACTTAGCTGTCATGCAGGGATCAGGAAGTTGGGACAGCAACTTTGGATACAGGGCCAAGTTTCCAAATTCAAGTCTCATCAAGTGTTACTTATTGGCAGAACCTAAGTCACAATCTAAAATCTAGCTGCAAAGGAGTCTGGGAAGTTTTTGGTTTTTCATTCTCTGCAGTATGGAAACGTATACCTTTATCCCCACACTTAAATTCTGATAAACAACAGCAACAGCAACATGCTCCCACCTAATACAACTATCCCTTCATACAAAACACCATCCATCCATCATGTTCAATTTCAGTTGAAATCAGATGTATGCCTAATATACAATTAAAGGATTTGATAAGGCTAATTAATAACAGTAGAATTTCATCCTTGAATAATATAATTGCTGAGATTCTCCATTTCAGTCTTGAGTATAGAAACCACCTAGTGTTAGCCTCTTCCATCTTTTAAGGCAGGGCACTGAAGTTTGCAGTGCTCTTTCACATATATGATTTCATTTGATTATCACATTTTGTGAACTGGACATTCATAGGGGTTACTGTTTTCATTTTACAGCTGACATAAAAGTCTATTGGCATAGTAGCATATAAATTTTAGTTATATTTATATTAACTGCAAAGGACTTTAGTATCCAAATGTATTTACAGTTCATCAAAGAGAATAAAGTTGTATATTACATTCAATAATAATACATGATGAACCATACAGGTTATAGGTCAATTCAGTTTCATTAGACAGTGTGCTAATCTGTCTATATGAGACTGGAAACAATTACCTTAACCTTGTTCATAATTATCTTTTTTATTTTCAGCTTTATTGAGGTACAAGTAACAAATGCGAATGGTATATATTTAAGGTGTACAGCATGATGTTTTGATATAAGTATGCATTGTGAGATGCTCACCACAATCAAGCTAATTAACATATCCATCACTGTATATAGTTGCCTCTTTCTTCCTCCCTCCCTCCTTTCCCTCCCTCCTTTCCCTCCCTCCTTCCCTCCATCCCTTCTTTCCAAATCTCAAGTAAATAATGTATTGTTAACAGTAGTCACCATTGCTGTACATTAGATCTCTAGAACTTATTCATCTTGCATAACTGAAACTTTGTACCCTTTGACCAGCATCTCCCCATTTCCACCCCACACCTACCCCCACCAACCGCCATTCTACTCTCTGCTTATATGAGTTTGACTACTCTAGATTCCACATATAAGTGAGATTATACAGTATTTGTCTTTCTGTGTCTGGCTTATTACACCATAATGCCCTCCAGGTTCATCCATGTTGTCACAAATGGCAGAATTTCCTTCTTTTTATGGCTGAATAATAATATTCTATTGTGTGTACCACATTCTCTTCATTCATTCATCATCAGATATTTAGGTTTTACCTTAGCTATTGTGAATAACATGCCTTCATCTTCCATCATCCATCCATCAATCCATCCATCCATCCATCCATCCATCCATCCATCCAACCACAGTAGGCATCAGAAGCTGTGTTGATATGGTACAGTGAGTAGACCAGGTGTAGAACAGCAGCTGCAATTGAAATCACAGTCTGATCTTACATAATCTGCCATCATTCTCCAATTCCAAGGTACATCTGGTCAAGTCAAATAAGTAGGTTAAATGAGGATGTGATGGGGATCACCTCTAGTTTGCTGGTAAACTGGCTCTCAGAAAGGATGAAAAAGCCCTGATTTGTAGTGTGTGCCAATTTCATGGTTTAAATAGTCTCATCATGGCCAAGTTAAAGCTACCAAAGATGAGGTTTTGAGGTAACGTTAACAATCTCATACAATTCTTATGAATAAATGATAACAATTCTCACCAGTGGGTCACCAACCTTGCATTCTTCAAGTCTTCTCTGGTGATACTAATCTCTGTGATTCCCTAGAAATGTGGCATTGGTTTTGATTTACTATTTTGTTAAGGAGAGGCTCACCAGGAGTTTTCACTTGGTCCTTCCTGTCATGATGGCCCTTAATCCATAGGTCAGGCAGAATCCACTGGAGATTCTGCCTGTCACTGAGTATATATATTCCAACTATACATTTAGAACCTGAAGAAACAACCACAGGGTAGATATGAATCTATTGGGACCACTATGAAATGGTTTGGGCCCAATGTGAAATGGTTTGGGCCCAAACTCCATTTATTTCCTGACCTCCATTAATTTCATTTCAACCCATTCAACCCATTAGCTCAGCGCCAGTAATAAGCCCTGAAAAGTCTGCTATTTCTCTTTTCCCGGTGCACACTCACTCTACTAAATGACCACAATTCCCTTGGAGAAAAATCTGGAGGAAGATGTACAATATAAATTTGTAATGTCATATGGTACAGAGTACACAGTTTTTCTACTCACCTGACTTAGGTCTGGGAATTTAGTGAAAACCTATGACCCTCTGATGTCCTGCGACCTTGTCTGTCAGATCTTTAGAGCTCTAGTTTTAAAAAAAATTCTACAGATCTAGTAGGATGTTAATGCAGTGCTCTATATATTTTAGCCCCTGGTATCCATGATCACTTAGCCACCACTAAAGTTCCCTGTGTGTCAGTCTATTCTGTCACTCTGGCCCTGCTGCGTTCTTTGTCCACCTTGCTTATGGTCACTAAGTGTCACTACAGAGCTGGGATCTCATTATCACCATTAAAACCCAGGAACGTATTTCAATGGCACCTCTTCCATTATCACCCAGAGCATAGAGAGGACTGCAGCTCTAGCACCTTTGGAGGAAGCTAGTGTTCTCCTCATCAATGAATTTCTTGATGCCTTGGTGAAGGGGGGAGTCCTCTGGGCCCTCTCAGGGGATGTACAGATAGTACCTGACTTATGATGCTCCGAACTTAACAATTTTTTATTTTTATGATGGTGCAAAAGCAATACGTGTTCAGTAGAAACTATACCTCCAATTTTGAGTTTGGGTCTTTTCCTGTGCTAACGATATGCTTATGATACTCTCTTGTGATCCTAGGCACGTGTCATAAGCTGCAGCCCCCAGTCAGCCACATAATCGTAATCAAGAGCGTAAACAATTGATACACTTAACAACCATTCCAGTTTTTACTTTCAGTGCACTATTCAATAAATTATGTGAGATATAAACACTTTATTATAAAATAGGCTTTGTGTTAGATAATTTTGCCCAACTGTAGGCTAACATAAGTGTTCTGAGCATTTTTTTTTAATTTTCTAATTTTATTTTGTTTATTTTTTTATACAGCAGGTTCTTATTAGTCATCAATTTTATACACATCAGTGTATACATGTCAATCCCAATCGCCCAATTCATCACACCACCATCCCCACCCCTCCGCGGCTTTCCCCCCCTTGGTGTCCATACGTTTGTTCTCTACATCTGTGTCTCAACTTCTGCCCTGCAAACTGGTTCATCTGTACCATTTTTCTAGGTTCCACATACATGTGTTAATATACGATACTTGTTTTTCTCTTTCTGACTTACTTCACTCTGTATGACAGTCTCTAGATCCATCCATGTCTCAACAAATGACCCAATTTCGTTCCTTTTTATGGCTGAGTAATATTCCATTGTATATATGTACCACATCTTCTTTATCCATTTGTCTATCGATGGGCATTTAGGTTGCTTCCATGACCTGGCTATTGTAAATAGTGCTGCAATGAACATTGGGGTGCATGTGAACAATAGTGCTGCAATGAACATTGGGGTGCATGTGTCTTTTTGAATTATGGTTTTCTCTGGGTATGTGCCCAGTAGTGGGATTACTGGATCATATGGTAATTCTACTTTTAGTATTTTAAGGAACCTCCACACTGTTGGTGGGAATTTACATTCCCACCAACAGTGCAAGAGGGTTCTATTTCTCCACACCCTCTCCAGCATTTGTTGTTTGTAGATTTTCTGATGATGCCCATTCTAACTGGTGTGAGGTGATACCTCCTTGTAGTTTTGATTTGCATTTCTCTAATAATTAGTGATGTTGAGCATCTTTTCATGTGCCTCTTGGCCATCTGTATGTCTTCTTTGGAGAAATGTCTATTTAGGTCTTCTGCCTATTTTTAGATTGGGTTGTTTGTTTCTTTAATATTGAGCTGCATGAGCTGTTTATAAATTTTGGAGATTAATCCTTTGTCCGTTGATTCGTTTGCAAATATTTTCTCCCATTCTGAGGGTTGTCTTTTCATCTTGTTTATGGTTTCCTTTGCTGTGCAAAAGCTTTTAAATTTCATTAGGTCCCATTTGTTTATTTTTGTTTTTATTTCCATTACTCTAAGACGTGGATCAAAAAAGACCTTGCTGTGATTTATGTCAAAGAGTGTTCTTCCTATGTTTTCCTCTAAGAGTTTTATAGTGTCCGGTCTTACATTTAGGTCTCTAATCCATTTTGAGTTTATTTTTGTGTATGCTGTTAGGGAGTGTTCTAATTTCATTCTTTTACATGTAGCTGTCCAATTTTACCAGCACCACTTATTGAAGACACTGTCTTTTCTCCATTGTATATCCTTGCCTCCTTTGTCATAGATTAGTTGACCATAGGTGTGTGAGTTTATCTCTGGGCTTTCTATCTTGTTCCATTGATCTATGTTTCTGTTTTTGTGCCAGTACCATATTGCCTTGATTACTGTAGCTTTGTATTATAGTCTGAAGTCAGAGAGTCTGATTCCTCCAGCTCCTTTTTTTTCCCCTCAAGACTGCTTTGGCTATTCAGGGTCTTTTGTGTCTCCATACAAATTTTAAGATTTTTTGTTCTAGTTCTGTAAAAAATGCCATTGGTAATTTGATAGGGATTGCATTGAATCTGTAGATTGCTTTGGGTAGTGTAGTCATTTTCAAAATATTGATTCTTCCAATCCAAGAACATGGTATATCTCTCCATCTGTTGGAATCATCTTTAATTTCTTTCATCAGTGTCATATAGTTTTCTGCATACAGGCCTTTTGTCTCCCTAGGTAGGTTTATTCCTAGGTATTTTATTCTTTTTGTTGCAATCGTAAATGGGAGTGTTTCCTTAATTTTTCTTTCAGATTTTTCATCATTAGTGTATAGGATTGCAAGAGATTTCTGTGCCTTAATTTTGTATCCTTCAACTTTACCAAGTTCATTGATTAGCTATATTAGTTTTCTCGTGGCGTTTTAGGATTCTCTACAGTATCATGTCATCTGCAAACAGTGACAGTTTTACTTCTTCTTTTCCAATTTGTATTCCTTTTATTTCTTTTTCTTTTCTTATTGCTGTGGCTAGGACTTCAAAAACTATGTTGAATAATAGTGGTGAGAGTGGACATCCTTGACTTGTTGCTGATCTCAGAGGAAATGCTTTCAGTTTTTCACCATTGAGAATGATGTTTGCTGTGGGTTTGTCGTATATGGCCTTTATTATGTTGAGGTAGGTTCCCTCTATGCCCACTTTCTGGAGAGTTTTTATCATAAATGGGTGTTGAATTATGTCAAAAGCTTTTTCTGCATCTATTGAGATGATCATATGGTTTCTATTTTTCAATTTGTTAATATGGTGTATCACATTGATTGATTTGTGTATATTGAAGAATCCTTGCATCCCTGGGATAAATCCCACTTGATCATGGTGTATGATCCTTTTAATGTGTTGTTGGATTCTGTTTGCTAGTATTTTGTTGAGGATTTTTGCATCTATATTCATCAGTGGTATTGGTCTGTAATTTTCTTTTTTATAGTGTCTTTGTCTGGTTTTGGTATCAGGGTGATGGTGGCCTCATAGAATGAGTTTGGGAGTGTTCCTTCCTCTGCAAATTTTTGGAAGAGTTTGAGAAGGATAGATGTTAGCTCTTCTCTAAATGTTTGATAGAATTCACCTGTGAAGCCATCTGGTCCTGGACTTTTGTTTGTTGGAAGATTTTTAAGCACAGTTTCAATTTCATTACTTGTGATTGTTCTGTTCATATTTTCTATTTTTCCTGGTTCAGTCTTGGAAGGTTATACCTTTCTAAGAATTTGTCCATTTCTTCCAGGTTGTCCATTTTATTGGCATAGAGTTGCTTTAGTAGTCTCTTAGGAAGCTTTGTATTTCTGTGGTGTCTCTTGTAACTTCTACTTTTTCATTTCTCATTTTATTGATTTGAGTCCTCTCCCTCTTTTTCTTGATGAGTCTGGCTAATGGTTTATCAATTTTGCTTATCTTCTCAAAGAACCAGCTTTTAGTTTTATTGATCTTTGCTATTGTTTTCTTTGCTTCTATTTCATTTATTTCTGCTCTGATCTTTATGATTTCTTTCCTTCTGCTAACTTTGGGTTTTATTTGTTCTTCTTTCTCTAGTTCCTTTAGGTGTAAGGTTAGATTGTTTATTTGAGATGTTTCTTGTTTCTTGAGGTAGGATTGTATAGCTATAAACTTCCCTCTTAGAACTGCTTTTGCTGCATCCCATAGGTTTTGGATCATCGTGTTTTCATTGTCATTTGTCTGTAGGTATTTTTTGATTTCCTCTTTGATTTCTTCAGTGATCTCTTGGTTATTTAGTAACGTATTGTTTAGCCTCCATGTGTTTGTGTTTTTTACGTTTTGTTCCCTGTAATTCATTTCTAATCTCATGGCATTGTGGTCAGAAAAGATGCTTGATATGATTTCAATTTTCTTAAATTTACTGAGGCTTGATTTGTGACCCAAGATGTGATCTATCCTGGAGAATGTTCCATGCGCACTTGGGAAGAAAGTGTAATCTGATGTTTTTGGATGTCCTATAAATATCAATTAAATTTATCTGGTCTATTGTGTTATTTAAAGCTTCTGTTTCCTTATTTATTTTCATTTTGGATGATCTGTCCGTTGGTGTAAGTGAGGTGTTAAAGTCCCCCACTACTATTGTGTTACTGTTGATTTCCTCTTTTATAGCTGTTAGCAGTTGCCTTATGTATTGAGGTGCTCCTATGTTGGGTGCATATATATTTATAATTGTTATATCTTCTTCTTGGATTGATCCCTTGATCATTATGTAGTGTCCTTCCTTGTCTCTTGCAACATTCTTTATTTTAAAGTGTATTTTATCTGAGTATTGCTACTCCAGCTTTCTTTTGCTTTCCATTTGCATGGAATATCTCTTTCCATCCCCTCACTTTCAGACTGTATGTGTCCCTAGGTCTGAAGTGGGTCTCTTGTAGACAGCATATATATGGGTCTTGTTTTTGTATCCATTCAGGAAGCCTGTGTCTTTTGGTTGGAGCATCTAATCCATTCACGTTTAAGGTAATTATCGATATGTATGTTCCTGTGACCATTTTCTTAATTATTTTGGGTTTGTTTTTGTACGTCCTTTTCTTCTCTTGTGTTTCCCACTTAGAGAAGTTCCTTTAGCATTTGTTGTAGAGCTGGTTTGGTGGTGCTGAATTCTCTTAGCTTTTGCTTTCCTGTAAAGCTATTGATTTCTCTGTCGAATGTGAATGAGATCCTTGCTGGGTAGAGTAGTCTTGGTTGTAGGTTCTTCCCTTTCATCACTTTACGTATATCATGCCACTCCCTTCTGGCTTGTAGAGTTTCTGCTGAGAAATCAGCTGTTAACCTTATGGGCGTTCCCTTGTATGTTATTTGTCATTTTTCCCTTGCTGCTTTCAATAATTTTTCATTGTCTTTAATTTTTGCCAGTTTGATTACTATGTGTCTCAGTGTGTTTCTCCTTGGGTTTATCCTGTATGGGACTTGCTGCACTTCCTGGACTTGGGTGGCTCTTTCCTTTCCCCTGCTAGGGAAGTTTTCGACTATAATCTCTTCAAATATCTTCTCTGGTCCTTTCTCTCTCTCTTCTTCTGGGATCCCTATAATGCGAATGTTGTTGGGTTTAATGTTGTCCCAGAGGTCTCTTAAGCTGTCTTCATTTCTTTTCATTCTTTTTTCTTTATTCTGTTCCACAGCAGTGAATTCTACCATTCTGTCTTCCAGGTCACTTATCCATTCTTCTGCCTCAGTTATTCTGCTATTGATTCCTTCTAGTGTAGTTTTCATTTCAGTTATTATATTGTTCATCTCTGTTTGTTTGTTCTTTAATTCTTCTAGGTCTTTGTTAAACGTTTCTTGAATCTTCTCAATCTTTGCCTCCATTCTTTTTCCGAGGTCCTGGATTATCTTCACTATCATTATTCTGAATTCTTTTTCTGGGAGGTTGCCTATCTCTACTTCATTTAGTTGCTTTTCTGGGGTTTTATCTTGTTCCTTCATCTGGTACATAGCCCTCTGCCTTTTCTTCTTGTCTATCTTTCTGTGAACGTAGTTTTTGTTCCACAGGCTGCAGGATTGTAGTTCTTCTTGCTTCTGCTGTCTGCCCTCTGGTGGATGAGGCTATCTAAGAGGCTTGTGTAAGTTTCCTGATGGGAAGGACTGGTGGTGGGTAGAGCTGACTGTTGCTCTGGTGGGCAGAGCTCAGTAAAACTTTAATCCTCTTGACTGCTGATGGGTGGGGCTGGGTTCCCTCCCTGTTGGTTGTTTGGCCTGAGGCAACCCAACACTGGAGCCTACCTGAGCTCTTTGGTGGGGCTAATGACAGACTCTGGGAGGGCTCACGCCAAGGAGTGCTTCCCAG
Source organism: Balaenoptera acutorostrata (assembly GCF_949987535.1). Lineage (NCBI taxonomy): Eukaryota > Metazoa > Chordata > Mammalia > Artiodactyla > Balaenopteridae > Balaenoptera > Balaenoptera acutorostrata. Next base: position 17,589,229 of record NC_080072.1, read on the forward strand.
AACTTCTGCTGCCAGTGTCCTTGTCCCCATGGTGAGCCACAGCCACCCCCCGCCTCTGCAGGAGCCCCTCCAACACTAGCAGGTAGGTCTGGTTCAGTCTCCCCTGTGGTCACTTCTCCTTCCTCTGGGTCCCAATGCGCACACTACTTTTTGTGTCCCCTCCAAGAGTGTAGTGTCTGTTTCCCCCAGTCCTATCGAAGTCCTGCAATCAAATCCCACTAGGTTTCAAAGTCTGATTCTCTAGGAATTCCTCCTCCTGTTGCCGGACCCCCAGGTTGGGAAGCCTGACGTGGGGCTCAGAACCTTCACTCCATTGGGTGGACTTCTGTGGTATAAGTGTTCTCCAGTCTGTGAGTCACCCACCCACCAGTTATGGGATTTGATTTTACTGTGATTGCACCCCTCCTACTGTCTCATTGTGGCTTCTCCTTTGTCTTTTGATGTGGGGTATCTTTTTTGGTGAGTTCCAGTGTCTTCCTGTCGATGATTGTCCAGCAGCTAGTTGTGATTCTGGTGTTCTCACAAGAGGGAGTGAGAGCACGTCCTTCTACTCCGCCATCTTGGTTCCTAGTCCCGGAGCATGTTTAAGATAGGCTAGGGTAAGCTATGACGTTTGGTAGGTCAGATGTGTTAGAAGCATTTTCAACATATGATATTGTCAATTTACCATGGGTAAGTCAAGGAAGACCTGTAGTTAAAGCTTAGATAGACCAGTCACATGTGATAAATCCACTTCAACATACCTAGTTCCCTAAGTCTTTGGATTTCTCTTATATTATACCCAGAGACTTTTTGGCATGTCAGTTTCATTTGACTATCAGTGAGTCCAGACTTCAGTTTACCAACTGAAGTAACAATACAACTTTGATCAGATTCTTGAGCTGGTGCACCAGCTTCAGAATCTCTGGTAAGCAGGACATCCATACTGAAAAATACAGCCAGATTTAAAACTACTCTCTCCCCTCTACTCTAGCATGGTTCGAACCTATTCCTATGAATATTCCCCAGGTTTTCACTGATATATAAATTTGCACATTTTGGCATCTAGGCGTCTACTAGGCACACCTTTATAATTGGCTCCCTGGGCACACGCTGATTGTCTTTAGCCATGGATCTGGGGCACATGTGAGGCTATGGGGTGGGAGATGGTCATAGGATCATCAAGCAAGGCAAGACCAACCTCCTTAGGCAGGGTCAGAGGAGTTGTTTCTACGGTGAGAGAAGCCCGGTGGAGTTATGTTGTCCAGGGTCTTCAGATTTAACTGGGTTCTCCTAAATATCAGCATTCTAATACTTTGGGACTTTGGCCTTTCCTAATCATTGCCCTAAAATTTCACGTAAGAAATATGGTAGACTGTGAATCCAGTCTATTTTGTAAATCAGCAACCAATAGGATAAGAATCTACACTTGACTTTTGGCTACTCACTAGCTATGAGAGATAAGATATGATTTTAGGGTATTCATAAGACCGTTCTCTCAGGACAGTTATAGGAAGTCCTTGGTTCTCTGACTACTGAGCCATGAATTTAAAGCCCTGGGCTTGTTATTCTATTTAAATTCTCTTGGATGGTGAGAAGCAACCAGCCTACCTCATAGTCCTTATATTCCTCCTGACCGCCAAACTGTGCTATGGCCTTTGCCATTTGTTCTGTCAAAGCCGTATCTTTAAAAATCCACTTTATGATCATAGATGACAAATTAGAACAGAAACTGCTCTATGAAGAGAGAGTGAGGACAGAACTCCAGCATGACATTTGGTAGTAAAGGAAATAAGAGAGTTAGGAGATGGCATGACTCAAGAAGGACTTTTTTTTTTTTTCTTTTTGCCACACCGCACGGCATGTGGGATCTTAGTTCCCCGACCATGGATCAAACCCTTTCCCCCTGCAGTGGAAGTGCAGAGTCCTAACCACTGGACTGCCAGGGAAGTCCCATGAAGGACTTTAGAATAGAGAGATTTGTAGACTAAGAAAACAGCCTAATGGAAAGGAAGCGATGGAAGATGTAAAGAATATGGCAAGTAATGGAAGGAGCAAGTTCTCAGAGGTGGACTAAGTTTGAATAGAAGAGCTCAAGTGAAGGACTGATACTGGTGGACGGTCTGGGGATGGAAGGAAAATATGAAACCAAAGAGCAAGTTCAGATGGAGTGGGTGGATGATGGCAATGAAAGGCCAGGTCATTATATAGGAGAGGGATGTCTAGAGCCTGAGACTCAGGGGCTGAGCAGTTATGAAGGATGACACGGTCCAGATGCAGCCTTGCCTCCAGCTGGCTCAAGTGCAGCATGGATGAGGCATCAATTCGAGCTGAGGCGGTGCAAGCTGAGAAGTCTTCAGCCTGGTTGTGGAAATCGGTGGAGGTGAGAACAGGGAAAAGTGTGGGGATGGAACCCATGAATGAGCCAGGTGTGCCCATTCTCGGGGAAGGTTGGGGTTGGAAGGGATCCTGCAGGCTGGTAGATAACATGGAGGAAGCGGGGTGGTGATGACGACGCAAGCGGGTGACCTGGTTTTGTAAGGAGGACATGCTGGCAGAGGGGCCTGGAAGTAGCTATAGGAAAGCAAGAAATACCCCAATCCTTCTAACGTTCTGCCCTGGGGCAAAAGGTGACCTCGATTAGTGCGCTTTGTGAGCAAATGATCTCAGCAAGGGATTAAATGAAGATCGCTTAGGACAGTGCCAAGCACGTTGTCAGTACTCAGTAAATGTTGGCTCTGATTATTATTAAAGTCAGGGACCAGTAGAAGAAATAGAAGATGGGCTGATGGGGGTGATAGAGAGAGGGGTTAGATCTGACAGTAATAAGGGGGCAGGAGGGAATCGCGCTGACAGTGGTGTTCTCCATCACCGGCTTCGTGAAGACCCCCCTCCGCTTCCTCTTCCTCCTTATTCTTTCTCTCTCTCCCCCCACCCATAACAGCTTTATCAAGATATAACGCATATGTTATACAATTCACCCACTTAAATTGCACACTTGATTTTTACTATATTCACATAGTTGTGCAACCTACAATCAATTATAGAACATTTTCATCACCTCAAAACCCATATCCTTTTGCTATCACCCCCAATCCCCCATCATTTCTGGTCCTGAGAAAAGCACTCATCTACTTTCTGTCTCTGTGATTTGCCTATTCTGGACATTTCATATAAATGGATCAGAATGCACAATAAGCAAATTCTCTTAAATTCCTTTTAATTATAAGTTCAAAGGAATGAAGCACTAACAGTGGACTCTCAGGTACTAGCAACAGGTGTGTGTGTGGGGAGCGGGACAGGATTTGGAGACTCAGATCCTCCTTCCTCTGTGCATAAGTCTAGCCCGTTTGTTTTTCCTCTTCTAACATGCTTGGAAAGGAAAATGTCAAAAGCCAACCAGCTACAGAATCCAGGAGGAGGCTGGCGAATCACTTCAGTGGCTGGGGCCCTGCTGAGAATTGCACAAAGGAAGGGCTGGGAGAATCTACTCCCTTGGGGCTCCCCTCTTGGGGAGACCGGCTGACTCTGCGGAGGCACCAGAGGGAACAGACCAGTTGGTGCTGAGCTGGAGGTGGCAGGTGGGGGGTGGAGAGAGGGGATGCCATGGTGGATCCCATAGCATTGCCCAGAGGGCTGCACGGGGAGGTCGTCCAGAAGCCCCTACTTTCCTTTAGTCCATGCAGCCCCTCCAAGGGGACATAGTAACTCATGCAGGGAGGGGCAGGACCCACCAGTGTGTGTCAAGTGCGGGCATAAATCCATAGCGCCTTAGATGACGTTAGGTGTTTCACGGCCCGCCAGCCCCTAAATAACATTAAATCACCCACTAAGAACGTTCCTCCCCTTTTAATTCTCTTTCAACCTTTTAAGTCAAAGAGAAGGCATCAACTTGGTGCCCATGTTTCCAACACCCTCACTGACACTTGGGAATGTCCCTTTTAAGAGAGTGGGTCCTAGAATCAGGGTCCACTGGCAGCAACAATGTCTCCGTAGAATTTAATAACATTGTTTTGTTTACAATGAATTGATTTTCCCATGGTCTTCCATGTCTGGTAGTGATATAAAGTTTCCATCTTACATAATCTTTTTAGAGCTTAATAAGAGAGTCAGTTTAAAGAAAGATATTAGTGAAATAATGGCAAGTGATATGTAGATATGGCAAAAACGGTGATGGTGGTACATGAAATGACCAAAGCATAAGAACTGAACTAGAAGAATTTTATGATCTGTTTCTCTGCCTAGAGGGTCTGTGACTAGGTGATTCAGAAGATGAGAGATGCCGTTGAGGTCAGCCTGGCTTCCCCCATCGTAGCTCTCACTCCTCTGCACTGTAATCTGGAGTTTACTTGTCCACCCCTCTTACCAGACTTGGAACCCGATATGTGTTGTTTCCCTTATGTCAGCAGTGCCCAGCACAGTGCCTGGTACACAGAAGTCCTCAGTACTTATTTACTGAATGACTGTAAATGAATGAATAAATGAGTGAATGAACAGTTGCCCTTAGTACTCTGAAGAGTGTAGTTACTGAGAATCTGTTCACCCATCCATCCACACATCCATTGCATACTTATTAAGCAAGACACTATGTGCAAGATACCCTGCCCTTAACTTCCTTCTAACGGCTTCATTTTTAGTCAATAATCAATCTAGGTATTGTGCCCAGGGTAGTCAAGATACTGTTGGTGGTGGGGAGAATGTAATCTCTTCTTCACTTAAAAGCAGCGATATTAGAGCCAGCCAGAGCTGAGACTAAATCCTGTCTCTGACACTTAATATTTCGGGCACTTTGGGCCATTTACCTCTTGGAGTAAGAGTTCTCCTTCTGTAAAGTGGTTTTAATAATATTGAAGTGGTCCTGAGTCAGCCCCAGGGAATGTTGTTGAATGAATGAGACAGAGTGAGTGAATGAGTGAATGGATGCGGGACCACAGCCCCCAGCTCAGCCTGAGTGCCAGGGCACAGCCTAGCTCCTCTCCCACAGCCCAGGCCCTGCCTGCTGGTGAAACTTCAGAACGGGTGAGAAAGCCTAAGCTCCAAGCTGTGCTTAACTGAGCAAAAATACAGCACGCTGGGTGAAAAGCAGAGAGCTAGCGAAGTCTCTCCTGCAGTGGACCCTGAGGCCTACGCTGGGCCAGCAGCAGGGGCCCTTGGCAGGTGACCCAAGGACAGACAAACCGCTCCCTAGACTGCTGAATGTCCGAAGGCCCCAGCCCCTCCCCTCCCCCCAGGGATGTGGGTAATGTGTTGTTGGCATGGTGACCAGTCAGCCTGTCTCCCCCTCCCCTGCATCCTGCTGTGACAAAGAGGCCCTGAGGGGTAGAATGGGGCCCTGCGGGCTCCACTGGCTCAAGAACGGTAGGGAGAGCCAGGTCCAGGAGCTTGGGGGGGCCTGCCTGCTGCACTCCGGAGGCAGGAACAATGGAGCCGTTGCCCTGGCAACCAGGGGAGGCCTCTCCCTGGGCCTCCAGGCTGAGTCTGGGAGGAGGTGTCCTAAGAAAGGGAGGTTGGGAAGAGGGTGGGTGTGCCTGTTCTCAGAGCTGCCTGTCCCCCAAGGAAGGGCGGCAGGGGCTTCTTTCCAGAGAAGATGATCAGAGTCTCTGTGGACCCATTCTGCAGAGCCTCAGAGGGAGACAGGTGAGAGCAGTTTCCACCACACCAAGCGGGAGACCGGGCTGAGCAGGCCCCGGATGCGTCACTGCAGTATCTCCTGAGCACCTTTCCCTAATGCCCACCTGTCCTACTCTGAGGCCTCCTGAGGGCTGGTTTAGGGCAGGGGCTGTGCAATCAGGACCAGACGCTGATGGCCTGAGAGGCCCTCTCACCTTGGGGCTGTACTGCAAATTCTGGGATGTGTGTGATGCTGTGGGTGCAGGTGGGGTGTGCAGAGCTGGGCCACGTTCTCCGAGCCTGAGGGCAGACCCTTGCCCTGAAAGGCCCCAGGGCTTTGTAAAGGCACCAGCTTCTGGAGCGAGACATCCCAGCTCCAGACCTGGGCTCCAGCACTTCGCTGGCTGCGTGACCCAGAGGAAGTGATTTCGTCTGAGTCTCAGATTCCTTAGCTGTAACGCAGCACTGGTTAGCATGTGCATGTAGAATAGAGCAGACGGCTCCCGTGACGGACGTATGGGGTCGGCACAGGGTGTCCCAGCGGGGATTAGCTTCCTTCCCTCCCCGGCCACGAGCTTCTCCCTCCAGGCACCTGTGGCTCGGAACCCTGGGGGTATCACCGGCTCTCCACAGACCGCTGAGTACCCCATCGACACAAATGCACCCCCATTCTCCCTGAAAGGCTCCCCTATTCTTGTCACCCTCCTGAGGGTCCCAGGCAGGATGTACCCCTATCATGGTAACCAGGCTTGTCTTTGAGATGGGCTGGTTTCGGGTGTCCTTTGCTTGTCTGAATGTTCTCATTTTCCCCTTTGAGCTTGGGTTGCTTTTGCCATGAAGAAAAGAAAAAGTTATGAGAAGAGGAACCTTATAAAAGGTCTGAGAGCTCAGAGGCATTGGAAGTGGCTGTGTCCATTGCACCCACCTGGGTAGAAGCAGGTCACTGGGGGAGAATCTATCTCAGATGGTGGCCACCTGCACCCCATGCTCTGTCCTCGCCTGCAGTCAGCACCTAACGCTACCCGGAGCCTGCGTGGGTGTCGGGGGATGAATGTGGGAGTCACGATCCCAGCCAGACGCCTGTCCTTTCAGGACAAATGGCTCCCTCTTGTGGCCACTAGGCCTCATGGCAGCCGTTTCCCACCCCCGTGCCCTTGGCTGCTCAGAGCACCCTGACAGGTGCCTGAAGGGAGGGGCACCAAGGACACTGAAGCTGGTCTGGCCTGGCCCTTGAGCTCCCAAAGTAAAGCTCATTCCCAGCCTGGACGCCCTGAACCCCTGAGTCTAATTGGAGCAGCAAGGCCCTTTCCTGCTTCTTCCCAAGGAAGAACCTTGTGGAGGCCGAAACAGCCATTCTGAGAAGGCTCACCACGCTCGGACTGCACTGCCGACCTGACAGGAGCTGAGGGCACAAGCTGGCCACAGGGACCTCGCCCACAAAGATGATCTCAGAGTGAAGAAGAGCGTACCAGTAGTTCACATACTATTTCTGGAGAATCTGTTATGTCATGGGCCTGGCCTGGGCTCACTGTGAGGTGTGTGGGTAGAAACTAAGAAACGAAGGAGACCATACTTGTTGCTCTCTGGTGCCTTCACACTAGTTAGTGTGTTCATTCCAAACAGAAGTTCTTAGCTGGGATCCTTGGGTTGGCTTCAGGGGGTCCGTGGGCCCCCTGAAATTATATGTATGAAACGGGCATTTTTCTGGAGAGAAGGTCTGGAGCTTTCATCAGATTCTCAAAGGATTTAAAAGCATCAGAACCACAGCTAAAGTAAATGAGATGAAAACTTCTCGTCCAATGGTGTATGGGCCCCTTCAATATAGGCACCTTGGGAGGAGGCTGACTGCTCAGGTGACTCTGTTTTCTTTTCCACCTGGGGCTCCTGTGGGCTGTCCTCAGGGATAGCTTTGAAACTATGGAAAAATCTCAGGCTCATTTCTTCTTGACCACTTCTTTTTTTCCCCCAGAATGACCCAGCTTGATCACCCACCTTTGTCACCAGCTTTGGATCTAAATGACTGTCAGCTGTTTCCAAAAATTCCATCCACCTTAACAAGGCAAAGATTTGTCACCCTCAGGAGTATTCAAGCGAACATGACAGCATTACTGCGGGAGTTCCTGAAACTTCCTTCAGAACTCAGGGTGGGGAAAGAGTATAGAAAAGTATAGTCTTCTGAGGTGACTGATTTGAATGCTCTGCCAGTAAAAAGTCAGTCGTGTGACTCTGTAATGATGAATTGTAAGCATATCAGATTAACCAGCAATAACCAGAAAACGAGATAAAGGGTGAAAATAACATGTAGAGGAAGACAGAGAAGGGAGGGGTCGTGGTGGCCAGGAATGTCCCGTCATTCACTCAGTGTTCAAGGGATGTTTATGGACATCCACTCTGGAACCTAGGTGAATAAGACAAGAGCACCCAGTGTAATAGAGGAGACAGACACACAAAGAACCCGCCAGAGAACCATGTGGGGTGTGTTATAACAGAGGGATAACTGTGGAAGTGACACCCCAAAAGCTCACCCAAAGTGGCACTAAGTTCACCCCAAAGTGACACATCCTTCCAGGGCTGTGTATCAAACAGAGCACAAAGCAAATATTCTGTTTATCTGGCCCCCTGAAGGCAAAACTTGGAAGAAGACTGTGGTAGATTGTGTTATGGCCTCAATTCTTCACTCCTTGTATCCGTGTGACTTTGAGGGCAAGTTGTAATTCCCTGCCCCTGGACAATGGATATTAGCAGATGTGACACAAGCAGGGTATTTAAATGTGCTTGCGTGACTGGGTTTGTTCTCTGATGCTTCTGCCATTGCCATGAGAATATTCTGGGCTAGCTCACTGGTCCCAGGAAGAGGATGAGAGACGTGTGGAGCAGAGTTGCCCCAATGAAGGTGCCCAGCCAAGCCCAGCCTAAACCACCCGCAAACCAACCTCTAGATACAGAAGTGACTCTAGTGAAGTCAGCAGAACCCTGAGCCCCATTTGAGCCCAGCCTTGATCAGCCTACTCTTAGTCAACCCAAAGACAGATAAGGTAGGATAATAAGTGACTGTTGTTTCAGGCCACTGAGTTTGGGGTGGTTTGTTATGCAGTGATAGCTGACTGATACAAAGGCCCCTTTATCAGAGATTTCTGTAGATTTCCCTTTGCCTAGATATCTGAATGGCCAGGCACTGCTCATAAAGGAAATTCATTTGGAATTCAATAAATATTCCTGAGCATCTGCCACCTATCATGTTCAAAGTGCTACAACAAGTAAAATATTCTTAAGAATATAAAAACAGAGTATATATAATAAATACAGAAAAGGTAGAATGTGAGTAGAGTGTCACAAAAGAGATCAGATAAGAGGCTAAGAGGGTTAGTTCCAAATAATTGGGAGGAGGTGATCAGGAAAAATATGAATCTCGAAGAAAGTCTAGGATTTTGACAGGCAATGGAGAAAAGGATGGACGTTTCCTATGGAGGGCTTTGAAAGCCAGGCCATGGGGGTTGGGCCACTTTCCTCAGGCAGGTCATTTGCACTTGGCTGGCAGAAGGGCTCCTCCCAGAAGCAGTATCCTCCCAGGCAGGAAAGTCTCCTTCCAGAAGGACAAGAGATGCAGATTATGTCACAGATCTCAGAGAAAGTGCTCCTTCAGTCATTCATTCACCCGTAAACCTTTACTGAACACTGTACCAAGCACCAAGGACTCAAATATGATTGAACCCAGCCCTGACCTTGGGACACTGGGGCAAGGGGAGAGGGTAGACATACACATGAACACGTTATTATTGCAGTGTGACCAGTGCTGCACCAAGGTGAAGACAAGGCATGGAGGGAACCCAAGGAGAGAGGGCTCTGCTCTCCTGTGCTTGGTGAGAGGCTTCCCAGAGGTGACTTAGAAGCAGAGGCTGTAAGTCTTGATGGACTGGGAGACATTTTCCAGCAGAGCCAGGGTGAGGGCTGGAGTGAGAAGTTACTGGTGTTCCCAAGGGGTCTGTCTTCGGCCATCGTTACTTTTCACTTTATTTACTGTCATCCCACTATCTCCTGAATATGGAGATGTGGGATACGGGATATGGTTGATTTCTAACTCTATCACTCCCTAACACAGAACTCCTCACCTTTAGCCCCAAACCTGAATTTTCCTTTGAAATTCTTTTCTCAGAGGATGGTTCCATCTCCTGCCCAGTCACTCAAGTCAAAAACATGGGGCTCATTCTAGTCTCTTCCCTCTCCTTCACTTCCACAGCCCATGGTGCAAAGTCCTCTCAATTTTCCTTCCTCCCCTCCCCTCCTCCCTCCCTTCCTTCCTCTTATTTTATTGTGGTTAAATATACATAACATAAAATTTACTATCTTAACCATTTATAAGTATACAGTTCAGTGGCATTAACTATGTATTCACATTGTTTTGCAGCCATCACCACTATCCAGCTCCAGAACTTTTTCATTATCCCCCAAAATAAAACTCTCTACCTTTTAAAAGTGACTCCCCATGGCCCTCTTCCCCCAGCCCCTGGCAGCCTCTATTTTCCTTTCTGCCTCTACGAATCAGACTATTCTAGGTATCTCATATAAGCGGACTCATACAATATTTTTCCTTTTGTGTCTGGCTTATTTCGCTTAGCATAACATCTTCAAGATTCGTCCATGTTGTAGCAGGTATCAGAGTTCCATTCCTTTTTTTTTTTTTGGATAATAATATATATATTTTTAACTGAAGTATAGTTGTTTTACAATGTCATGTTAGTTTCAGGTGTACAGCACAGTGATTCAGTTATATATAAATATACATATTTATTCTTTTTCAAATTCTTTTCCCATATAGGTTATTACAAAATATTGAGTGTGGTTCCCTGTGCTATACAGTAGGTCCTTGTTGGTTATCTATTTCATATATAGTAGTGTGTATATTTTAGTCCCAAACTCCTAATTCATCCCTCCCCCTCCCACTTTGTTGACCATAAGTTTATTTTCTATTTTCATTCCTTTTTTAAGGTTGAATAATATTCCATTCTTTGCGTGTACCATATCTTATCATCCATTCATTTGTCAATGGACACTTGGGTTGTTTGCACCTCTTGGCTATTGTGAATAGTGCTGCTATGAACATGGGTGTACAGCTGCTGCTTTTAATTCTTTTGGAAATTTAGTTCTAGAAGTGGAATTGCTGGATCGAATGGTAATTCTCTGTTTAATTTTTGAAGCTCCGACCCACCTCATTGCAGATGAGGCCATCAAAGGTTAAAGGCTGGCATTGAGAAGCATCCCGTCAGCACTTTCCCATTGCTAGTCCCACTCCTGTCCGTTATGGGGCACGAGCTTTCCCTGTGCCCAGATGCCCTTTAAAAAGAAAGACAAGAGGAGGGGAATATGATGACACCCTGAATAACTGAGTATTTTGTTAAAACTGCAGTCAAACTCTGAACTGCACAGTGATTGAGATAATATTTAAATTTATCTGAAAAACACCTACTAAATTGGACCAACTGGGAGCACATTAGAACAGGGCCTTGAGAGCAAAGTTGAATTCAATTAAAAGTTCAGCTGTGGGAAATCAAGTTGGTTTTTCCTTTTGACATCAGGTTTGAAATGTACAAATTTTAAACTCGGCTACAGACACAATGAAGATCATCGTAGCCGGTGGTTAGTGCCGTCGATACCAAGGAGCTGGACAAGGTGCTGGGATGGAGAGGACGGAGGGGCCTGTTTTAAATCACATCATGGCCACAGGGAGGGCTCCTCGGAGGAGGTGACACTTGGGCTGAACCTTGATGGACAGGTCCACCCAGAGGAGAGCCATTGTGAGAGGGTTCCAGTCGGGAGGAAGTGCGTGGAGGCCTGGAGGTAGGAAATGGCTCTATATGTTTGAGAAACAAAAGAAATTCCAGAGCGAATACAGCGTAATGATTAAGGAGAGAGTGTGACCTTTCATTCTTGATCATAACCCCCCACTCCTTCAAATTCTTTAACGATGCCTCATATGTTCCAAGGTCAAGTTTAAATTCTGTAGCCCTGAGCCCAGGCGCCTCGTAGATCTGGCTTCTCTGGCCTCCCCTTCCGTCACTATAGTGCGTCCACCTCCCATCAGCCGCGTTCTTTTCTCCACTCGGCCTTTCCTTCTGCCTGGGACACCAGCCTCCCTCTTCTCTACCCGTCTAATTCCCTTCCTGTGTTTAAACACCCAGCTCCTGCCACCTCCTCCAAGAACCTTCCCCAGTCGAGGGGATCACGCCCTCCTTTGCGCCTCCACTGTTCTGTGATGATTGTTTGTGTGCCTTTCTGTCTAAGTGACTGCGTGATCCTTGGGGGCAGGAACCCAGTCTAATTATTCATGTTTGTGTTCCCTGGGTTTACCTGGTAGGCACCTGTATCTACGCTGATGTCTCCCAAACGTTTTCTGCATCCTGGTCCTCTCTCTTGGGCTTTACACCCGTACATCTACCTGCCTATTAGATAAGTTCATGCAATTGGCCTCGAGCAGTGGCTCTGGGCCCACAGGTGCACCTCAGAACCCCCTGGAGCCAGTTCATACTGCCTGGGGGTGACAACTGCTGCATCTCTTCCCAGCTCTGTGTGGAGTGATGTCAGACAGGTGGCTTGAAATCGGCCGTGGTGGGATTATTTCCACCATTAGAATTGGCGAGTACTAAAATCAGGACTTCTTCCTTCTCCCCAGGAGTGAGTTGTTAAACATTTCCCAGCACACCACTACTCGGAGGGCTAGAGGGTTTATTTATTAAAGCCCAGATTGCTGGGCCCACCCACCGAGTCCCTGATTTAGTAGGTCTGGGGTGGGGCCTGAGAAACTGCATTTCTAAAAGTTCCAGGGATGCTGAGGCTACTGGTCTCAGAGAATCAGAGGCCTACAGACCCCTCAGAGTCATGTCCAAAACAAGAGTCATCACCTTTCCCTCAAACCCACGCCTCCTGGGTTGTCTGTAGGGAATGGCAGCGCTATCCACCGAGTTTCCTCAGCCGGGAATCTGGGATCATCTCCCTTGGCTCCCGGGGCTCCGTGATCACCAGGTCCTGGCAGCTCTCCTTCATCAGCTCTCCTCTGATACTTCACCTTCTGATTCACGCCCCGTCTCTCTTTGTCTGTTCCCACACCAGCCTCCTGGGTGGGCACCCTGTTTCCATCCTCACCTGCTCTGTCCTTTCTCCACATCACCTTCAGCATGATGAGATGTCAATCCCATCACACGATTCCCAGCGTGAAAGGTGTCAATGGCTCCCCATTGATCGTCTTCAGGAGCGCTTCCGTCTGGAGTCCTCCTCCCTCCCTCGGCCTTCAGCACTCACCTTAACTCCCCCGCCCCCCATCCAGGCCAGGCGGCTGTCTCTCCTCAGGGAATCCCTGCCCCCTCTCTTGCCCCATCACCGTGCTGCTCACCCCACCATCTCCCAATTGCCTCTACCCACCGGCCTCACCCATGTCACTGCAAGCTTATGAGGAAGGAACTGAATTTGTTTTATTAAATCCCTTTTCCTCTGTGCTTACCACTGAGTCTGGCACACGGTAGGCCCTTGTCTCGGCTTGGCTTGCGGGAAGAAGACTCTGAGAATTTTAGTGCAAGTCGTTTATTTGGGAAGTGATCTGAGGAAACACCAGTAGGGAGTGAGGAGTAGGATGGGGTGGCGGAAAGCCAGTAAAAGGTGTCTCTTCAGGCCAGTTGCCCCTGGGGACCACTGAAGCACAGTCCTCTGGGGATTCTGGGAGCAAGTGTAGAAAAGGCCTCAGAGTCATCTTACTCAAGGGGTATCTATCCACCAACACCCCATCTGTTGGGGCATTAACTCTCCAGCACTGCCTGCCCGTGCAAGGGCCAAATGGCTCCCATAGCCAGGACAGTCCCCAGGCAGTAGCTGTGGGCATGTTGAAGCAGTGCTGAGGGCGTATGGGTGGATACCGACAGCCCCGGCACAGTGCTCACTGTTTGGTATGTAGACGTGAAGAAGAGAGCATCCCAGGGAGAGGTGACAGCATGTTCAAAGGCACTGAGGCCTGAAGGAGCCTAAACCATCTCAGCTTAAGGAGAAATAATTATTTCCCAAGAAGAAAGGAGGTGGGGAGCTGGATGAAGATGGTCAAAAGGTACAAACTTCCAGTTTTAAGATAAAAGTGTACTGAGGATGTAATGTACCACACAATGGCTATAGCTAACACTGCTGTATGGTGTACCTGAAACTTGTTAAGAGAGGTCCTAAGAGGTCTCAAAACACGTTTTTTCTTTTTGTATCTATATGAGGTGATGGATATTCACTAAACTTATTGTGGTAATGAATTCACAATATATGTAAGTCAAGTTGTTAAGCTGTACACTTTAGACTTATATAGTGCTGTATGCCAATTATATCTTGATAAAACTGGAAAGGAATAAAAGAAGGAGGTGAGGAGGGGTCTGCATTAAGGGACCCATGCTGGGGCCTTCTGAATGGACGCTCTCTGGGGGTGATGCAGACTTGTCTGGTGTTACGCACTTGGGGTGGGTTGGAGCTCATTGTCTGGGGCGGCGCTCCCCCCTGGGACTCTGCTGATGGAGATGTTTCATATCCGTGCTGTCCAATACAGAAGCCCATGTGGCTGCTGAGCATTTGAAATGTGGCTAGTGCAACCGAGGAATTGAATCTTTAATTTTATCCCATTTTGATGAATTAAATGTCAGTAGTGTCAGTGGGCAGATTGGTTACTGGCTACCGTCGTGGACAGGGCAGGTCTGTGGGCTCCTCCACCTCCCTGTTGCCTCTCCATCCTCTGCAGCTAGGACTCCGAGCTGCCCTTATCATGAGCATCCCTGCGCCTGGAGTGCCACGTGGTCTCCCCCTTCGTTTGGTCCTCAGATCCTCAGCCTTGTGTCCGGCTGCCACCTGCAGGATTTGGAGAGCAATGGGCAGAAGCTGGCCTGGTCCCTTATCCCTGGGTCCCCTGATTTTCACTAGCCTCACCCCAAGGCATGTGACTATAGAGAGACGGCCTGGTGAGAATGACTCTGGACACATTCTCAAAACTCTTGGAGAGGCCTTAGTGGAGAAGCTCCAGGTTCCTGTCTGCCATCTTTATGAAGTTAGCATGTGGTAAGGGTCTGGCTGGGCCTTACTTTCACTACTGGTCTGGGCTTATTTTCAAATTATAGAAGGTACCTCCTTAATGCAGCTGGGCATTTTCAGAGAGACTGGGCTTTCTGTGATAGGCCCTTGCAGAGATTTTGGGGTTGGAGGGCATGGAGGAGGTAAACTCTAGACAAAATGCGAGTCTGCTCTGAAGCCAGTGTGTCTGGATGCCCTTTTCTATGGATAAAAGTCACGTCTTTCTGTAGCAATGCTTCTCACACAGGGGTTCGTGTCCCCCAGGGGAAGGTTCCAGGTTTCTTGTAGGTAAGGTCATATGTAGTGTAGAGCTGGCCTCTCCAAACGTCCAGCCACACTGGAATCCTGCACCTCCAACTCCAGCACATACAAAGGCAGGATATGATATTTTAGAATATTGAGCAAACTCAAAATCAAGAAATTACCAGGTGCCAATGATGGAGTGGGAAGTGGCACTGAGAATTCCTACGGGCCTGAAGAACTGTGGTCTTGGGTCCCCCGCAGGGACAGGGATAAGCCCTCATGAACATGTTTGATGGAACCGTACTCTGTCTAAGGCCAGGAGCAGGGACAAGACCCAGACCAGACAGCCCCTGTCCACCAGGTAAAACTATTAGGACCTTGAGCCTCCTACCTGTGGGAAGGTAGGGTCCTAATTCACACTCTCCATACAGTGTGGAAACCCCAATTTCAGAAGCTAACAAACGTGTTGACCTTATGGGGTTTCCAGTAGAGGCCACTTCAAAAACTTCTGCGGAGGGAGGTGTCTTCAATCCCAGGTACTTGTGGGATTACCTCGAATGTTAACTCCTGCTAAATAAGGACAAAATATATAAAATATATGAGGAAGTCTAGCATCACCCACTCGTTCATTCATCCATCCATCCATTCATTCAGCAGTTTCCTCTGGACACCTACTCTGTACCAGGGGCTAGAGACACATCAGGGTACAAAAGAGAGACAAATCTTGCATCGTTAGAACATATGTGTGGGAGTGACAGACAACAAATAACTTACACAGTAGACTCAATAATGGTTAAGAGTTACTGGGAAAAGTAAAGCAGGAAAGGGGATTAGGAAATCGTGGAGGTAGACGTCACAATTTAAAATATCACGATTAGAGGACCCTCCCAGGGAAGGTGGTGAGGAGGTGAGCCAAGTGGATATTAGAGGGAATCAAGGTACGAAATTTCCATCACCCCAAAAGACTCCCTCACTCTGCCCCTTCGTAGTCAAACACCACCCTTAACCCTGGGCAACTGTTAATCTGTTCTCCCTATGGTTTTTCCTTTTCCATAATGTCATGTAAATGGAATTATACAGTCTATAGCTTTTTGAATCTGACTGCTTTCATTTAACATAGTGCACTTGAAATTCATTCATGTTGTTGCATGAATCTGTAGTCCGTTACTCTTTTTTTTTTAAAGTTTTAATTTTATATTGGAGTATAGTTGATTTACAATGTTGTGTTAGTTTCAGGTGTACAGCAAAGTGATTCAGTCATATGTATACATGTATCAATTCTTTTTCAGATTCTTTTCCCATAAAGGTTATTACAGAATATTGAGTAGAGTTCCCTGTGCAATACAGTATGTCCTTGTTGACTATCTATTTTATATATAGTAGTTTGAATCTGCTAATCCCAACCTCCTAATTTATCCTCCCTCCACCTTTCCTCTTCGGTAACCATAAGTTTGTTTTGTCCGTGAGTCTGTTTCTGTTTTGTAAATACGTTCATTTATATCATTTTTTTTTTTAGATTCCACATATAAGTGATATCATGGTATTTGTCTTTCTCTATCCGACTTACTTCACTTAGTATGGTAATCTCTAGGTCCATCCATGTTGCTGCAGATGGCATTATTTCGTTCTTTTTTATGGCTGAGTAATATTCTGTTGTATAAATATACCACATCTTCATTGTTCACTCATGTGTCGATGGACATTTAGGTTGCTTCCATTTCTTGGCTATTGTAAATAGTGCTGCAGTGAACATTGGGGTTCATGTATCTTTTGGAATTGTGGTTTTCTCTGGATATATGCCCAGGAGTGGGATTGCTGGATCATATGGAAACTCCAGTTTTTTAAGGAACCTCCATACTGTTCTCCATAGTGGCTGTACCAATTTACATTCCCATAATCCATTACTCTTTATTGCTGAGTAGTATTTCATCATTTATTCACCTGTTGGAGGACATTGGGATGTTTCTAGCTTTTGGAGATTATGAGTAAAGCTGCAATAGACATTCACATATTGATTTTTGTGTGCAGATAGGTTTTCATTTCTCTTGTGAAAATAATTCAGCAGTCGTTTTCCTGTTGTAAAGGTGTTGAGTTCTTGCTATGTTCCAAGATTATTCTAAAAGTTTCCCACTGGATAAAACTCATTGAAGCCTCACACCAACCCCATAGTGTAGGAGCTGTTATTCTGATTTTAAGAATGGGAAAACCATGATTGAGATTAAGTAATTTGCCCAAGACGACAGCAGGGAAGTGATGGAGTTGAGATCTGAGCCCAAGTAGCCTCATTCTAGAGCCAGCACTCCCAAACACCATGCTATGTACATCCATTATCCCATTTAATCCTCCCAGCTACAAAATGAGATAGATGATGTTATCCCCATTTTACAGATGAGAGAACCAAGACTCACAGGTGAAGTAACTGGTTCATAATCACATGTATGTGGTGGAGTTCAGATTGAAACCAAGCTCAGATTTACCTAAATTAATGCACCAAGTTAGTGCTCTTAGCTGCTCTCCTACACTTCTTCCACATATAAATTATTTCTAGTAAGTACTTCATTCTTAACTGTTCTCTAGTTGCTTTCAGGTGTGTTGATCTTGTCTCTTCCGTATGTGTTCTCCTTTGTGTGTCACATGTCTGTGTCTCCTAGCGCTGAATGCAGCACCCAGTATGTAGTAAATACTTAGTAAATGCTGAATGAATGACAAACAGTGCAATTGATGTGTTCCTCTCCTTCCGGCTGTTGGAGTTTGGAGGGCTTTCCACCCATACCTCACGGTTTTTTAGGAAACCAATCTAAGGGAAACAAAATATCTTGCTTCTCTGCAATGGAACTTGCAACACATACGCGTGCACGTGTGCACACACACACACACACACACACACACACGCACACACGCCTCAGACTCCCTACTCTCAATCTGGCTCCTAGGCTGATAGAGGAAATCCAGTCTATTTCACTGCCCAAGAGCCCTGCACCACTAGTTAAGGAGAATGGGACCAGTCTGATGGGGCCAGCTTTGTGTGGATAATTCCCCTTTCCTGGATCCAGTGACTCTACTCAAGTCTATGCCTGTTGTTATCTTTCAAACAGTGGATGAGTCAGCAGCAGGGGAGACTGGCTTCTAACTTCAGCTTTTGTGGTTCTCTTAACGGTCAGATCTAATCCCATGTTTTCCTTTTCTGTGGAGATGCAAACAGGCAAGTCCAGCTTTACTGACGAACATTTAATTCAGCACCTATTGATGTTCAACACTGTAAATGAGACATTAGACATGGCTTCTTTCCTCAAGGAGTCCCAGTCTAGTTAAAGACTGAGAGAATTAGAGGACACAAAGTCTACTCCTGAATGTTGAAGACCCAGAAACAGAGGTCTCTGATGGATTCACTGTCCGAGTCCCCTAGGGTGGTGTAGCCTCCAAACCTTGGTCTGGACACTCCAAGCAGAGCCCCCCTGCCTGCCTTTCCATACTTTTCTTCTGCAACTCATTTTACATTCCACAAACATGTATTGAATACTTACTATGTGCCAGGCACTGTGCTGGCCACTGCAGGTGATCCCATATGGTGGGAGGATAGACTGTGGGTGGGGAAGGTGGTGAGAGATGAGGCAGGGTCCAGATCGTGAAAGTCATAAGCAGAGCCAAGAACTCTGGGCTTTGTCCTGGTGGAAATGAAGAGCCACTCCCCAGCTTGCACTTGAAGCTACAATTTAGTGTTTCCCACATGCACCAAACTTCCCCATTTCCATGTCTGGGATTATGCTGCTGCCACTACCTGGATGCCAGCTCCTTCCACTTCTCCCCCTTTTTTCACTTACTTAATTCCACTGGTTTTCAGAGGCACTGTCCATGTGTCACAGGATGCCACATACCTACAGCACCTGTGACAACCCCTTTGGTGACACTCATCACCTGTAGGGAAATGAGCTGACCATGTTTCTTTTTTAAAAAAACTGAAGTAGAGTTGATTTACAATGTATTATTTCTGGTGTACAACAGAGTGATATATATATTCAGTTATATATACATATATGTATTCTTTTTCAGATTCTTTTCCATTATAGGTTATTACAAGATATTGAATATAGTTCTCTGTGCTATACAGTAGGACATTGTTGTTTATCTATTTAAAAAATAGTGGTTCGTATCTGCTAATCCCAAGCTCCTAATTTATCCCTCCCCACCTCTTTCCCCTTTGGTTACCATAAGTTTGTTTTCTATGTCTGTGAGTCTGTTTCTGTTTTGTAAATAAGTTCATTTGTGTCACTTTTTAGATTCCACATATAAGAGATATATGATATTTGTCCGACTTCACTTAGTATGGTAATCTCTAGGTCCATCCATGTTGCTGCAAATGGCATTATTTCATTCTTTTTTTATGGCTGAGTAATATTCCATTGTGTATATATACCACATCTTCTTTATCCATTCCTCTGTCAGTGGACATTTAGGCTGCTCCATGTCTGGGCTACTGTAAATAGTGCTGCAGTGAACACTGGGGTGCATGTATCTTTTTGAATTATGGTTTTCTCCAGATATATACCCAGGAGTGGGATTGCTGGATCATATGGTAATTCTATTTTTAGTTTTTTAAGGAACCTCCATACTATTTTCCATAGTGGCTGCACCAATTTACATTCCCACCAACAGTGTAGGAGGGTTCCCTGTTCTCCACACCCTCTCCTTTATCATTTGTAAACTTCTTAATGATGGCCATTCTGACCAGTGTGAGGTGATACCCCATTGTAGTTTTGATTTGCATTTCTCTGATAATCAGTGATTTTGAGCATCTTTTCATGTGCCTATTGGCCATCTGTATGCCTTCTTTGGAGAAATGTCTATTTAGGTCTTCTGCCCATTTTTTGATTTTTTTTTTTTTTTTGAGTTCTATGAGCTGATTGTATATCTTGGAAATTAAGCCCTTGTTGATCGCATCATTTGCAAATACTTTCTCCCAGTCCCCAGGTTGTCTTTTTGTTTTGTTTATGGTTTCCTTTGCTGTGCAAAAGCTTATAAGTTTGATTAAGTCCCATTTATTTTTGCTTTTATGTCTATTGCCTTGGGAGACTGACGTAAGAAAACATTGCTACAGTTTATCCCAGAGAATGTTTTGCCTATGTTCTCTTCTAGTTTTATGGTGTCATGTCATATTTAAGTATTTAAGCCATTTTGAGGTTTTATTGTGCATATGGTGAGGGTGTGTTCTATCTTCGTTGATTTACGTGCAGCTAGCTGTCCAGCTTTCCCAACACCATTTGCTGAAGAGACTACCCTTTCTCCTTTCTCCATTGTGTATTCTTGCCTCCTTTGTTGAAGACTGACCATAGGTGTGTGGGTTTATTTCTGGGCTCTCTACTCTGTTCCATTGATCCATATGTCTGTTTTTGTGCCAATACCATACTGTTTTGATTGCTGTAGCTTTGTAGTATTGTCTGAAGTTTGGAAGGGTTATGTCTCCAGCTTTGTTCTTTTTCCTTAGGATTGCTATGGCAATTCTGGGTCTGCTGACCATGTATCTTGTCTCCAATCAGATGCTTAGATCCATGTCTAATAAATGTCTATATCCCCTGCTCTTACAACATATGGGCCTGGTGCAAAACACTTGCTTAATTAAAAAAAAAATTACTGAACTATTGAATTAATAATGGTGGACAGACCCAGCAATACCCTAAAGAAGCTATAGAAGCATCAGGGAGAAGAGACTGGAAATTGAAAGGGAGAGGGAAGACTAAATCAGGGACAGCTCCAGAGGACATGTGAAGCTGTTCTCACTTAATCTACAGAGGTACTGTCTGGTCTCTCAGCTCTGCCCGAGTCACCCATTGCTCCTGATCCATGTAAAACACTTTGAACAGGGACAGGCACACACTATGCAACCGATAGATGTTATCTTCTTATTAGCAGAGGTCTTCAATCCTGCCACCAACTCTTTTCCCAGTTTTAGAAATAAATTAAGAGTTGTAATCTGTTTCTGGACCCTGATTCAAAAGCTTGACTGCTTAAGAAAGTGAGTCCTAGCCTGGAAAGTGAGGAGTTTGCCCTATGAGAGCATTTAATACAAATATTTGAGGAAAATTTTGTCCTTCTGTTTTTTGCTTTGGTGGATTTCTTTCATTCTATCTTACAAGTCACTAACTCTCTCTTCAGCTGTGTCTAGTCTGTTTAACCTATCCATTGAGATTTTTATTTCAATAATATTTTTCACTTGTAGAAGTCCTATGTGATTCTTTTTTACCATATCTACCTGCTCATGTTTCTTTCTTTCTTTTTTTTGGCTGCCTTGGGTCTTTGTTGCTGCGCACGGGCTTTCTCTAGTTGCGGCGAGTGGGGGCTACTCTTTGTTGTGGTGTGCGGGCTTCTCATTGCGGTGGCTTCTCTTGTTGTGGAGCACGGGCTCTAGGCATGCGGGCTTCAGTAGTTGTGTCTCGCGGGCTCTGGAGCACAGGCTCAATAGTTGGGGCACACGGGCTTAGTTGCTCAGCGGCATGTGGGATCTTCCTGGACCAGGGATCGAACCTGTGTCCCCTGCATTGGCAGGTGGATTCTTAACCACTGTGGCACCAGGGAAGTCCCTAACCTGCTCATGTTTCATAATCTCTGTTATGTGGATGCTAGTCTTTCTTTTAACTACTTGAACATTTTCAGCATTCTTACTTTTCAAATTGCTCTATTATTTCTTGTACATTAGGAATGAATTCTGTTGTTGGGCATGTGAACTCTTTGACCCGATAACACTGGAATTCCCCAGTTCTATCTTTAAATCTGTGCTCTTGTCTATATTCTCTCATGTCCTTAGTGATCTCATCCAGTCTCATG
Organism: Balaenoptera acutorostrata; assembly: GCF_949987535.1. NCBI lineage: Eukaryota > Metazoa > Chordata > Mammalia > Artiodactyla > Balaenopteridae > Balaenoptera > Balaenoptera acutorostrata. Next base: position 17,610,958 of record NC_080072.1, read on the forward strand.
GGTTCAAATACTATCCCCATACCTGTGACATCCAAATTTATATCTCCAGCATAGATATCCTCTATTAACCCTAATTTATCCAACTGTCTACCCAATATCTTCACATGGTCTGTACAAAACTGAATTCCTTAATCTTCCCCACAAAACTCTTGTCTAACTTTGGTCTTCCCATCTGGGTTAATAGCAACTCCCTCCTTCTAATTACTCAGGTCAAAAAATCCTAGAGTAATCTTGACTCCTGTTAAAACAGGTCAGATCATGTTATTCCTCTGCTTAAAACCAGTGACTTGCAATGACACATAAAGCACCACAACAAAAATAAACAAAACAAACACCCAAAAAGCTACACAATCTGGTTCACTTCTCTGGCTTCATCTCCTAATATTCTTCCTCTTGCTTACACCTCTTCAGCCAAAGTGGCCTCCTGTGTTTTGAAACATTCAGTATGCTTCTGCCTTAGGGCATCTACCTTTGCTGTTCCATAATGCCATGTAAATAGAATCATATAGTACATAGCCTTTGGAGTCTGACTTCTTTCATTTACCATATGGGGGAAAGGGAAAAACTATAGAGAGAACAGATCAGAGGTGGCCAAGGGTTAAGGGTGGTGTTTGTTTGACTACAAAGGGGCAGAGTGAGGGAGTCTTTTGGGGGTGATGAAAGTTTTGTACCTTGATTGTTGTGCTGGCTGTATGACTCTATGCATTTGTCAACATTCACAGAACTGTACACTGAAGAATGAATTTCATTGTATGTAAATTTTAAAAAAAGCAAAACAAAATCACAAACAACGGTTGCAAGTTTCAGGAAAAACTAAATGCAACATTGTGGAGAGGTGGGGAAGCAGGGAATACACTCAGACACACACAAGGATCCTGAGTGAAAAGAGGTTCACTTTATCCAGCAGTGAATGAGCTGCTTCTCAAAATACATCTGATATAAAACTGTTTGAAGTTAGCTGGACTCTAGCTGCATGAAAGACAGAAGGAGAGTTGACAGGCATGTCTGATTGCTCACCTGCTTCTAAGAAATTACAGTCTCTGCTAGAACCAAATGCTCCAGGTTTAGTGACCCAGTATTTGAGATGACTGGTGTCTGATAATGTTCTAGGAAACCCTGTGTTCAGTGGAGTCCTGTTCCAAAGGGAATGCTCAGTTTCACACTGGTACAACTCTCACCAAAGCTCCACGAAGCTTACTTCGACGAACTTTAGGATCAGTGCTCACCAGAGGGCTGACTTTGTGGTTTAGATTATTCTTCCTTTCCCAGGAAGGTCAATTATCAACTCTGAACATCTGCTGACTGTGCATCTTTCCTGGTCAAATGTATCATGTTAATAAAGTTCATCAACCATAAAACCTAGTGATGGATTGTTTCTCCCCTCACCTTGCTGTGGTGGAAAGAAAGAAAGATAAAGACAACATAGGACTTGAGAAGATCTGACCCAGAGTTATAGTTAGGCTTCAGAGCTGTCCAAATGAGCCTGGTTCTATAAAGAAGAACCACACCACAGACCTATTCTCATAAACAACTTTTATTTTTGTCCTCAGTATGTGCCCTTGAAGACTCCCAAATGCCCGGAGTTTCTGACTCTCCTTGGACCAGAGGTATAAGCATTGTATGAACACTCAACCTTGGCTCATCGCTCTCCTGAGGGACTAAGTCTGAAGGCCTCAGAGAGAGGGAGCTGACACTCATGCCTTGTTCCAAGAGGGGTAACACAGTGAACAAAGAATTAGTAAAACACAGACTCAGTCTGTAGAGGGCTTCAAATATACATATTCTATATATATAAACCTGTTATATAGGATTTCAACTTATTGGTTTCCTTGTGATTTGTAATTAAAGTACAAATGATATCGATGTTGTACACTGTTGATTTCCCCTTCTCAGCCCCCCTCCCTCCCCAACATAAATAACATCACAAAGGTCAGGTGATCCTAAGAGTTTTTGTTGTAAATATTTTGTTTTTAAAATCAATCATTTCCCCTTCCTCCCCCGCAAACTACCTGTGAGAGTTGGGATCGGAGCAGCATGGAACGGACAAGGCTGGGGGCAGCATGGAGATCTAGTGGGGAGAGCGCGGAACATTGCTTCTCACTGACTGGCACCAGATGGGCTTCTGCATTTCCACTGACAACAGAGGCTACGACGGGAAGCAGAGAATGTGCGATGCGGTTTCGCCCTCCACCGAAGTGGAGGAGGCTGGCTGGACCACTGAGAAAAGCCCTAAAGGCATCGAGGTTTTGGAGACAGAGCACAGCTCCAGAAATGTCTTGGCTCAGTATTTACATGATATCTTTAGGCTGCATTTTCCTTTTAAGAAATTTATGTTTCTGAGGTTGGCTGGGGGAAAGAAGGAACTTAAAAACCAAAACAAACCAATTCCCACATATGTAAAAGTCCTGTTATATGTCTTACTCAGTTACTGTCACACACATCATTAAAAGTAGATACTGACAATGATTGGTTTCTTATTCCTTTTTTGAAGATCATGAGAAAAGAGAGACAGGAGAGAAGGGAGGAGTGAGCTAAGGAGAGCGCCGGCCCTTCTTCAGAATTAAGTGACACTGGATGGTCTGGATTCGGTTCTTGGCCGGGACAAACTCGGGCTGCAGCTTCAGTGTAGATTCGTACCACACCAGTGCTTTTTCAAACTCTTCCTGTGAGGGGCAGAGGGACAAAAGTGAGAGGGGTACTACCACCAGACTAAATATATATGGTGACTTCTTTTTCTTTGAAAAGCACATCTGTGGTAGTGACAATCCTGCAGTATTTTCTTAGTGGATCTAAATCTCTGAGGAAAACTCTGAGGTCTGGAGGAAACAACTACCTCCATCCCCAAGGTATGAGATAACAAAGAAAATTATGGCAGAGCCCAAGAACTGGAGGGAAAGGGGAGATCAAGTTTACAGAGGTTTGGCCCAGCAATAGGAGTAATTGTGGTAGCGACAGTAAGAACCAACATTACTGAGTACCTGCTGTGTGCCAGGCACAGTGCTAGGCACTTTATGGAATCCCTTCCTTTAGTCCTTGCAGAAACCTCTAGAACTAGGTCTGGCAAAAGCTTATTTTGCATCTGCCTGAATTTTCTACTGTTAACTGGAAAGATGGAAGTCATGTCAGGTATCTCAATTAGACTTGTAAATTCTGAAAGAGTTTCTTATTCTCCCCAACACTTGAAAATACGAACACGGTTTGGAAATGATCACTGCCATAGTGAAGGCGTTAATCTTTTACTTAGACTAATACTCTCAAAGAAGAGCCCAAATCTACTGCTTAAATGGCTCCTTCTGGCCAAATGAGAGGCAGAATTTCTCATTCACAGAAGCAAATTTTGCATTTACTGGGGATGAAAATATTCTTCAATTTTAAGAAGCAGAGAGGGAAATCTGCACATTCAGCAAGACCTACCTGGCCAAAATTATATTTCCTGCCTTTGAAGTCATGGATAACACATAAAACTTAGAGCCCGAAGCTGCTCATTCTATTAACCTTTACTGAGAGTACCGTGGGAAGAGCCCCATGTGGGACCCCAAGCTTTGGATGAAAGTGGATGGCACAATTCTCGTTAAGTTCGGCTATGACAGCTTCTGGGGGACCCCTGGGACTTTAAGTTCTGAAATTGGCCCTTGTTCTGAACAGGAGGGCTTTGCCATTTTATCTGTAAATGGTATCCTATGAAACTAGTGGCATTCCATCATTCATCAAAGCTTTGGTGAGCACCTACTATGGGCCAAACCCTGTGAAGTGCTAGGAACAGGGAGATGAAGAGGAGTCTCTTTCCTAAGGAGCTCCTGGTCTAGGGGGAGAGACTAATACTTGAAACAAAAATTATAAAACAAGGTGAAAGTACAAGAGAAATCTGCACAGGGCACCATGAGTGCAACCGTAGGGACCTAGCCCAACCTTGCAGTAAGAAAGCACGAGAGTGTGTCCGTCCACGTGGGAGGGTTAGGTAAGGTTTCCTGGAACAGGTGACGTCTCTAGAAAACTGCAGGTAAATCTGACTCTATTACTGTTAAAAACTCAAGGTGAGGAACTACATAGTTGCAAATACGTGGATGAATTTCCTGTATTATTTTAAAAACTCACAAACCCCTTACCTATAAAATATACCTTTGGTGGAGAGCTAACAATTTTAGACGCAAAACTTACAGGAAACTGGAGGACACTGACACAGTCAAAGAGGGTTTGAAATCAAAGAAGATGTGCCCGAGAGAAGGCGGCAGAGCTGGTTTGCTCCGCTCACAGGCCAACCTCACCATCGCCACGTAGACGTTGCCCAGCGTGAAGTGGTTCACAGCAAAGTGTGGCGCGATCTCCACTGCCATGGTGGCCACGATGACGGCATCGTTCCAGAGCTTGGCGTTGTGCAGGATGTTGGCCAGGCTAATGAGGGGCACGTCCTGGGGGAGGAAGGAGAACGCGAGAAGGGAAGAGCTTTCATTCTCAGCTCTGGTGATCGTAAGTAACGTGGTCAGCGTTTCCTGGTGAATGGCAGAGTCGTGCAACTCGGCGCAGGAGGCTGCCGTCTGCTACGGGTCTGTGACGGGAGGGGCGCGCACCAGCCTATCCAAGCAGTGCTTCTTTCGCTGAGTGAGACTTGCCTCAACAAACAAACAAACATGTCAGCTGCGTAAAAACCTGCTGTGTGCGGTTGTTGGCTTCCATCCTGGTGCAAGCTCCTGGTCGCGCTGCAGCTTGGTAAGGGAAGTTGGTGGCCCGACGCTCTGCACAGCCCACACTCTGGGGCATGCCGTCACAGAGCCAAGGGGTTTTCTGCAAGGACCGCCGCGCTGCCTGAGGCAGGGGCTTTGCAAGCTGTGGCCCACAGGCCACGTCCAGCCTGCTGCCTGCTTTTGTAACTTTTTATTGGACCACACCATTCCCATTCCCTTAGGTATTTCTGTGGCTGTTTTCATGCTATCATGGCAGAACTGAGTGGCTGCAACAGAGCCTGTCTGGCCTCAGACCCTAAATTTGTACCACCTGGCCCTTTACAGAAAAAGTTCCCTGACCCCTGATCCAGAGTCTTCGCCCTTCCCTATCGCCTAGCAGTACAGAGCACAGAATGATGGGTTGAATAAGTAGCAGTATTATCATCACAAATATTTATTAATATCACAAATATTTATTCCCTTTAAATGTGTTACCTGAGCAACCGCTATCTATATTGCATTGTTCTATATCACTGGGTTCTTCTATAGGAGATACAGAAGAAACAGAAAAAATGACCCATCTTTGTCCTTGCTGGACACCCACAGACTGCATGTCATTAATAAGGTCACAGAGGTTTAAGAATTTGCCTAAGATCACAAACCTAGTGAGAGGCAGAGCTGCATTCAGAACTCGGCAATGCCTGCTCCTGATATAATGTTTTACAGTGATCTTGAAGCCCTTCCCTGATGTTCCATCTTGCTGAGGTAGGGAACGCACAATAGTGGGTGTAATTCACAGGCTTGTGGTGGCACAAGTGGGGTCATAAGTTTTTCCGCCCTATCTTAGCCTTTTGCCATTTTCTTATAGGCTGAGCATGAGGAAGGTTGTTGAAACCTCAGAATAAACCACTGGGCAAAGGAAAGGACTGAGGGATGGGAATTCACACCTCTGAGTCCCACTCACCTTCATTTGGTGTGGAGCATAGTGCAGGGCCTGGCGTAGGCAGTCAATTGCCTTCTTTCCTTGGCCTTTCACTCTCCAATAGAGGGCTGCCATGCTGGAAAGGACCCAGGACGTCTGGTTCTACAAAGGAATGGTCAGCTAAGGCTGATGTTTCTTAAATAACACACTAATTTACCACCAAGATTAAGAACAGTAACACAAGTAACACAAGTTAATGACCATTTAACTGAATACTTACCTGGTCCTGGTGGTCTGCTATACACTTATATTCATCCTCTTATTAATCCTAATAACAACCCTATAAGCTTGATTCTACTATTGCAGCCTTTTTATAGATAAGAAAACTATGATCCAGAGAGGTTAAATATCTTGTCCAAATCCACTCAATTACTAAGTAGCAGAACTATATTTCATGCCCATGTTCTTTTATATTTAAATTTACTTATCTTTTTGAACAGGTAATTCATTCACATTTCAAAAACCAGAAATTATATATAGTTATACAAAGAAAAACCTCCCTGCCATCCTTGTCACTATTATATACAAGTAAACACTATTTTTAGTTTCTTATGTAACCTTCTAGGATTTCTTTATGCTTTATATAAGCAAATTTGAATACAGACTTCTCTCTCAGTCCTGCTTTTATAAGCCTATTACTTATATAAGAGATAACATTCATCTGCACTTTGCTTTTTTCACTAAACAGTACACCTTAGAGATCTTTCTGCATCAGTGTGTAGAAAGCCTCTTCATTCCTTTGTTATCAGCTGCATAGTATATCATTGTTTGGAAGTACCATTATTTATTTAACTAGGTCCTTATTAATGAATATTCCTCTCTCCCCCAATTCTTCACTATTAAAAACAATGCTGCAAACATGACTTTGTATAGGTGTAATTTTGCGTCTGTGCAGCGCATCTGTAGGATACATTTCCAGTGTGGACGTGCTATATCAAGGGGATACACATGTTAGTTTGATAGAAATCACCACACTGCCTTCCATAGGACTGTAGCAATTTAATATCCCACCAGAAATATACACATGTCCCTGTTTCTTTATGGCCTCACCAAGGAGTCTGTTATTAAACTCTGGGATCTTTGATAGGTGAAAATGTGGTTTAAATCTGCATTTCCCTTCTTACGAATGGAGCTGACCATCCTTTCATGTTTGACAGCCTTTTGTATTTCTTTTCTGTGAACGACCTGTTCTTATATTGTTAATTTTTCTGTGAGGTCTTTAGCTTATCTATATGAGAGAGCTCTTTAGGTATAAGGGAGATTAGTCCCTTGCCTGTATATGAATTACAGATACATTCCCCCAGGCTTCTCAAGTCTGCCTTTGGACTTACGGTGCTTTGTGTGATATAAAGGTTTTAATTTCTACATAGTTCAGTTCATTAATCTATTTCTGATGGCTTCTGGATTTTCAGTTAGGAAGGTCTTGTTTACTCCAAGGTTATCAAGAATTTTTACCATGTTTTTTTCCCCAGAACATTTGTAGTTTCATTTTTCACATTTAAACCTTTGATCCACTTAAAATTTAACTTGCTGTAAAAGATATGGCTCCAATTTAATTTTTTTTCCAGATGGCTACTAAGTTGTCTCAATAATAGTTAATGAGTAATTCCTCTCTCCCCCACTGTGATGCTACCTTTATCTATACAAAACTTTAGTACTTAATTTAGGTCTAATATCGGGTTAATTTAGGTTTAATTTTGCATTTTCCTGTCTATTTCATTCTGATGGGCGGTCTCTAACTCCCAGCCATTACAGATGAGGCATCAGAAAACTTACCCTGCTTCCTATCTTCTTTCTGTCTTCCAATCTATTTTTTTGGTAATTTTATCATTTTTCATTGTCAAGGCACATAGCATTTATATTCTGTTCTATCACCCAATTTCCTGCCTTTGTTTTTGTATTGGTTCTACAGTTAAATATAGTCCTTGATCACTGACATTACTTTTGTGTGGCTTCCCTAGTCATCTCCTGGTTGGCTGAAGTTTATCTTCTAGTAGTTTTCTTAAGAAGGGCTGATGGGAAAATTATTCTCTGAGATTGTTGGTATGGGCTGAACTGTGTCCCCCCAAATTCATATGTTGAAGTCTCCAATCTCTAGTTCCTCAGAATGTAACTATTTAGAAATAAAGTCTTTAAAGAGCTGATTAAGTTAAAATGAGGCCATTATTGTGGGGCCCTAATCTAATATAACTGGATTTATGTGAAGGATTTATAGAAGAGGAAGAGATAAATCAGGGTCGTGTGTGCAGAGGGATGATGGCGAGAGGTGCCAACAGGGTGGCCAACTGCAAACCAAGGAGCAAGGCCTCAGAGGAAAACAACCCTGCCGGCACCTGGATCCCCGACTTGTAGCCTCCAGAACTGTGAGAAAATAAATTTCTATTGTTTAAGCCACCCCATCTATAGTATTTTGTTACGGCACCCCTAGCAAACAAATACAATCACATAAGTTCAAAACTTTCTGTCTATAGCCTTTATGCCTGAAGCACAGCTGGCTGGATATAAAACCATGGCTCATTCTTTCTTTCCTTGAATAATTTGCTGGTACTGCTCCATTGCCTCTTGGTTTGAATGGGTGCTGCACAGAAATCTGAAGCTAGCCTGATGTGTTCCTCCTTCTTTATGACTTGATTCTTCTGACTGGCTTTCCAAAAGCATTCTTTTTTTAAGAAAATAAAATTATCTTTCTTTAATGCCAATATCTGACACATACTGAAGAACATATTTATATATATACACATACAACAAATATGTAATTATATAAAATATACATGTATGCAGTAAAGCATAAAATAATATTCCAGAAACCGCTACCCTACTAAAGAATGAACCTGCTTCTTCTGTATGTTCTTACACTATGCCATCCTCTTGTCTTTTCTCCAGAGGCACACGCTATCCCAAGTGTTGTGTTTATTATTCCATTGCTCTTTTTAAACACCGTTCTATCACTTACACACACATATTTGCTCCAACAATACACTACTTAGTTTACTTCTTCCTGTGCATTATAAACATGGTGTAAGCAGCCTTCTGGGACTTGGTGTTTTTATTCAGCCCTCTAAGATTCATCCATGTTGCTGTATGTAGTTTCAGTTCATTCAATTTCCTTGCTGCACAATTAAATGTCCATTAAGTGAACACATTTTCTGTAAATGGGAGGGTTTGAGTTATTTCCTGTTTTTAAGTTAGCTTCCCGTTGCCAATAGATGTACAAAGAGGTTCTCTAGTCTAGATACCTAGGAGTGGAACTGCTGGGTCAGAGGATGCGCAGATGTCCAACATAACAAGAGAAAGCCAAATTGCTTCCTAAAGGTGTTACGACAAGTTTCAGTGCTATCAGCAATGTTTAAAAGTGCCTCTTGCTTTATATCCTTTCTAACTCTTGGTATTATCAGTGGGGATAAAACAGTATCTTACTGTAGCCTTTATTTGCATTTCCTGATTATTAGTGAGATTGAGAATTGTTTCTTGTGTTTATTGGTCATACATACCTTTTTTCTGTGAAATGTCTGTTAATATCTTTTATACATTTTTCTATTTTATTATTTATCTTTCTCATCACTTTATTTACATGCTCTGCATATTAATCCTTGTAGGTTAAATGTGTTAAATGAATTTTCTCTCACTCTGGCTTCTTTAATTTAAAAAATGTCTTTAATTAAAAAATTTTAACCTTTAATGTAGTTGAACTTAATAACATTCTCTTCTCTAGCTTGTGCTTATATATCTTCTTTAAGAAATCTTTTTGTACTTCAAGGCCAGAGAGATCATCTCCCACAGTTTATTTTAATTTTTAAAGTATTTTTGATACTTGAGTCCTTAATTCACATGGAGTTCATTTTTTGTGTATGATGTGAGGTGAGGATTGAAATTAATTGCCCCAGCAAGCTTTCTGAATAGTCCCCTGTCTCCCCCCGTTGATCTTCCACAGCTCTGTGTACACTACAGACTTTCTGGGCTTCCTATTTAGTCCCCCTCATTATTTTTGCTTATTTCTTGAGCAAATGGCAGAATGTCTTGTTTTGTAATTTTTCATAAAAGGCAATTCTCACAACCTATTCTTCTTTTCAAGAGTGTTGTCTGTTTTACCCTTCCATATTAATGTAAAGATCTGCTTTTTAAGTGCCATAAAAAACCCTGTTGTTATTTTGATTACAATAGGATTGACTCTATAAATCAAATTGGGGAAAACTGACATGTTTATGGTGTCTGTCTTCTTATCCATGAACATTACATATCTTTCTGTTTATTTAGGTCTTTTAAAATGTCTTTCAATAAAGTTTTATCACTTTCTGCACCTAAGTCTCATGACTTTTTTGTTAGATTTTGTACTGCGAACGTTGTATTTTTGTAACAAAGTAAATACATATTAAAAATTATGTTTTCTAATATTTATTGCTGCTGTACAGAAATGCAACTTATTTTTATTTATTGACTTTACAGGCAGCCACCTTGATAAAAACATTGTTATTTCTAAATATTTGTCTGTAGATCCTTTTAGGTTTGCTATGTAGATAATCACATCATTTCTGAATAACATTTTTTTCTTCCTAATACTTATGCCATTACTTTCTTTTTCTTGATTTACTATACTTGTTAGGACTTTTAGTACAATGCTGAAAAGAAGTGGTAGTGGTGGGCATTCTTTTTCCTGATTGCAAAGAATTATTTTAAATATTTCCCCCATTAACAATTATCTTTGATGAAGATTTGTTGATTCTTCTCATCAGATTAAGGAAATCCTTGTCTATTCTTAATTTGCATTAGCTTTGTATCATGAATGTACTGAATTTTATCAGATGCAATCTACTAAAATGATTTCATAATTTTTCCCCTTTGATTTGGTTGATGAAATTTAAGATTTTCCTAAAGTTAGACTGTTTAGATTGGTATTTCTGGGATAAACCCAACTGGTCAAGGTGCATCTTTTATATATGTATGTATGTATATATATATATATATATATATATATATATAAAATGTTAACAGACTGAATCCAAAGGCATGCATATATGTTCAGTCTGTTAATATTTTGTTATGGTTTTGATACCTATGTTTGTGAGTGAGATTAACCTATAATTTTTCTTTCTCATAATGTCTTTGTCTAGTTTTGTTTTCAGAGTTACACTAGTCTCTAGGAATTAATTGGGAAGTTGTTCCTTTTTCTGTAGTCCAGAAGAACCTGATGGTGTATTTTTCAAAAGTTTGGTAGAATTCACCTGCAAAATTAACAGTTTGTTTTATTCTTGGTGAGTTTTTTTTAAACCTACTGCTTCAATCTATTTGAGAGTTATAAGACCCACATCAGTTTGGATAAAATAATTTTTTTCTAGAAATTTGTGTTCTTTACCTATTTTCAAATTTATTGGCATAAAATTGTTAACTGTATCCTTATCTCTTTAGTCTGATATAGCTGTAGTTTTGTTTCCACTTTTACCCCAATATTGGTTATTTGTGCTTTCTTTTTTCTTAATTTTGCCAGAGGTTAATTTTACTAGTCATTTCAAAGAAACAATTTTTGGAGTGTTGATCTCCATTCTGTCTTTGTTTTCTACTTCACTGATTTCTGCACCTAATAACAGAACCCAAAAATACACAAATCAAAAACTGATAGAACTAAAATAAGATATAAAAAAATTCAAAATTACAGCTGTAGATTTCAACATACCTCTCAATAATTGATAGAAGTAGACAAAAAAATCAGTAAATATAAAGAATATATAGAGAGTACTATCAACCAACTTGACTTAAATGACATTTCTACAACAGTCTAACAACAGCAGAAGATGCATTCTTTTCTGGTGCTTACGGAACATTTATCAAGACAGATCATATTCTGGGGCATAAAAGAAGTCTGAATAAGTTTAAAATAATTCAAATCATACAAAGTATACTGATTTACCACAGTGTGATTAAATTAGAAATCAATTAAAGCAAGATATCTGGAAAATACCCAATAGTTAGAAACCACATAACACACTTCTAAATAATTTATGGATCAAAGAGGAGATTAGAAGGAAAATTATAAACCATTTTAAACTGAATGAAAATAAAAATATCACAAATAAAACTTGTGATATGCAGCTGGCACAGAATTTAGAGGGAACTTTTAGCACTAAACCCCTACATTAGAAAAGCAAGGGATCAAATTAGTAACCTAAACTTCCATACTGAGAAACTAAAAAAAAACAAACAAAAAACTTGTCAAATTAAATCCTACGCAAGCAGAATACAGGAGATAACAAAGATAAGAGCAGACCTCAATGAAAGAGAAAACAGAAAAACAATAGAGAAAAATCAATGGATCCAAAAACTCATTCTTTGGGAAGTTCAATAAAAACTGATAAACTTTTATTAGTCAATGTGACTGGGAAAAAAAGAGAAAAGATACAAAGTCCCAAGATAAGAATTGAGAAAGGTACATTACTACAAATCCTACAGATATTAATGGAATGATAAGGGACTATTATGAACAACTTTATGTCAATAAATTCAATGACTTAGATAAACTAGACAAATTAAAGACACAACTAACAAAGCTCACTCAAGAAGAAAGACAATTTGAATACTCTCATTAAAGAAATTGAGTTTATAGTTAAAAATCTCTCGCAAAGAAAACTTCCTGTTCAGATGGCTTCAATGGTGAATTTTGTATCAAACATTTAAGGAAGATATAATACCAATCCTCTACAATCTTTTCCAGAAAAATAAGGGTAGGGAACACTTCCCAACTCATTACACACAGTCATTATCATCCTGATACCAAAACTAGACAAAATATTACAAGAAAATCACAGACTAATATACTTATGAATATAAATTCAGACAGACTGAATGGCTTATCAACAGTAGAGAAAGGTGTGTGTGTTGGTTTGTCAATTTCTCTCATTAAATCAATCATTTTCTGCTTTATATATTTTGAGGTTATTTTTATTGCTATGTATAAGGTTAGAAGCAGTATATTTGTTTTTCTGGTGAATTAAAGCTTTTATCATTATGTGGTCATTCTCTCTGACCCTAATCATTTTTTCTGCTTTGAAATATATATTTCCAGGTAATTAATATAACTATAGCTACTTCCTTTTGATAGTATATTCCTTTTTGATTAGTATTTTCCCATTAACATTTCTATTATGCTTTAGGTATGACTCTTAAAAACATGTAGCTCCTTTAAAAATTTTCCAATTTGACATTATTGTGACTGTTATATTACAGATTTTTTTCAAGACTGTTTATCATATTTCTTGGTTTCTTTTTATCCTGATTCTTGAATGCTTTTTTTCCTCCTTTTTTTTTTTTCTTGCCATTCCTTGGATTGATTTTTTTTTTTTTTTGGTCCTCCTGTTCTTACTTCATTATTTTACCCTCAGAGGTTTGGGAGTTGCACATTTCTTTTAAAGGTTACCCTTAAATTTCTACTTAATATTTAACTTAACAAAGTCCAAGTAATATATTAACTCACTCCTTCTGAACACTAAAAGGGCCTTTGAATACCTTAACTCTGATCATCCCACTCTCAAATGTACATTTCTCCAGCATTTCAGTTTAGCCACTTCCGAGACTGAACCAGAAAGAAATAGAAAATATAAACAGACCAATCACAAGCACTGAAATTAAGACTGTGATTAAAACTCTTCCAACAAACAAAAGCCTAGGACCAGATGGCTTCACAGGCAAATTCTATCAAACACTTAAGAGAAGAGCTAACAACTATCCTTCTCAAACTCTTCCAAAATACAGCAGAGGGAGGAACACTCCTCAACTCATTCTATGAGGCCACCATCACCCTGATACCAAAACCAGACAAAGATGTCACAAAGAAAGAAAACTACAGGCCAATATCACTGATGAACATAGATGCAAAAATCCTCAACAAAATACTAGCAAACAGAATCCAGCAGCACATTAAAAGGATCATACACCATGATCAAGTGGGGTTTATCCCAGGAATGCAAGGATTCTTCAATGTATGCAAATCAATCAATGTGATACACCATATTAACAAATTGAAGAATAGAAATCATATGATCATCTCAATAGATGCAGAAAAAGCTTTTGACAAAATTCAACACCCATTTATGATAAAAACCCTCCAGAAAGTAGGCGTAGAGGGAACTTACCTCAACATAATAAAGGCCATATATGACAAACCCACAGCCAACATCGTTCTCAATGGTGAAAAACGGAAACCATTTCCTCTAAGATCAGGAACAAGACAAAGTTGTCCACTCTCACCACTATTATTCAACACAGTTTTGGAAGTTTTAGCCACAGCAATGAGAGAAGAAAAAGAAATAAAAGGAATCCAAATCGGAAAAGAAGTAAAAGTATCACTGTTTGCAGATGACATGATACTATACATAGAGAATCCTAAAGATGCTACCAGAAAACTACTAGAGCTAATCAATGAATTTGGTAAGGTTGCAGGATACAAAATTAATGCAGAGAAATCTCTTGCATTCCTATACACTAATGATGAAAAATCTGAAAGAGAAATTAAGGAAACACTCCCATTTACCATTGCAACAAAAAGAATAAAATACCTAGGAATAAACCTACCTAAGGGGACAAAAGACCTGTATGCAGAAAACTATAAGACACTGATGAAAGAAATTAAAGATGATACAAACAGATGGAGAGATATACCATGTTCTTGGATTGGAAGAATCAACATTGTGAAAATGACTATACTACCCAAAGCAATCTACAGATTCAGTGCAATCCCTATCAAACTATCAATGGCATTTTTCCCAGAACTAGAACAAAAAATTTCATCATTTGTAAGGAAACACAAAAGACCCCGAATAGCCAAAGCAATCTTGAGAAAGAAAAACAGAGCTGGAGGAATCAGGCTCCTGGACTTCAGACTATACTACAAAGCTACAGTAATCAAGAGAGTATGGTACTAGCACAAAAACAGAAATATAGATCAATGGAACAGGATAGAAAGCCCAGAGATAAACCCACACACATATGGTCACCTTATATTTGATAAAGGAGGCAAGAATATACAATAGAGAAAAGACAGCCTCTTCAATAAGTGGTTCTGGGAAAACCAGACAGCTACATGTAAAAAAGTGAAATTAGAACACTTCCTAACACCATACACAAAAAAAACCTCAAAATGGATTAAAGACCTAAATGTAAGGCCAGACACTAGAGGAAAACATAGGCAGAACACTCTATGACATACATCACAGCAAGATCTTTTTTGACCCACCTCCTAGAGAAATGGAAATAAAAACAAAAATAAACAAATGGGACATAATGAAGCTTAAAAGCTTTTGCACAGCAAAGGAAACCATAAACAAGACAAAAAGACAACCCTCAGAATGGGAGAAAATATTTGCAAATGAAGTAACTGACAAAGGATTAATCTCCAAAATTTACAAGCAGCTCCTGCAGCTCAATATCAAAAAGACAAACAACCCAATCCAAAAATGGGCAGAAGACCTAAATAGACATTTCTCCAAAGAAGATATAGAGATTGACAAGAAACACATGAAAGGATGCTCAACATCACTAATCATTAGAGAAATGCAAATCAAAACTACAATGAGGTATCACCTCACACCAGTCAGAATGGCCATCATCAAAAAATCTACAAACAATAATGCTGGAGAGGGTGTGGAGAAAAGAGAACCCTCTTGCACTGTTGGTGGGAATGTAAATTGATACAGCCACTATGGAGAACAGTATGGAGGTTCCTTAAAAAACTAAAAATAGAACTATCATACGACCCAGCAATCCCACTACTGGGCATATACCCTGAGAAAACCATAATTCAAAAAGAGTCATGTACCACAATGTTCATTGCAGCTCTATTTACAACAGCCAGGACATGGAAGCAACCTAAGTGTCCATCTACAGATGAATGGATAAAGAAGATGTGGCACATACATACAATGGAATATTACTCAGGCATAAAAGGAAACGAAATTGAGTTATTTGTAGTGAGGTGGATGGACCTAGAGTCTGTCATACAGAGTGAAGTAAGTCAGAAAGAGAAAAACAAATACCGTACGCTAACACATATATATGGAATCTAAAAAAAAAAAAAAAAGGTTTTGAAGAACCTAGGGGCAGGACAGGAATAAAGACACAGACGTATAGAATGGACTTGAGGACACAGGCGGGGGAAGGGTAAGCTGGGATGAAGTGAGAAGAGTGTCATGGACATATATACATTACCAAATGTAAAATAGATAGCTAGTGGGAAGCAGCCACATAGCACAGGGAGATCAGCTTGGTGCTTTGTGACCACCTGGGGGGGGATAGAGAGGGTGGGAGGGAGACGCAAGAGGGAAGAGATATGGGAATATATGTATAGCTGATTCACTTTGTTATAAAGCAGACACACCATTGTAAAGCAATTACACTCCAATAAAGATGTTAAAAAAAATAAAAAATTAACAATAAATAAATAAAAAAATTTTAAAACCCCACAAATTGTTTTCTACAGACAGTGTTTGTCTGGGTTTGTATACCTGTATAATTTTATTTGCTTAGTGAATCTTCCTTTGTCTCAGACAATCCTTCTCTAGCTATCATATAGAAAAGTTCCTTTAGGGTGGGGCTCTTGGTAAACTTTTTCCAGTTCTTTATCTTTAAATGTCTTTATTCTTCCCTCCTTGTAGGGTGCACAATTCTAGCGGGCCCAGTATCCTTCCGAAACTGTCATCTGGCTTAGATAGCTGCTATGAGAAACAGGCTGTCATTTGAGCCATCTCTTCTCTATAGGTGATCTGTCCTTTCTGTCCCCATGAGGGCAGAGATCTAGGTCTAAATTTTTCTTCACTGATTTATGCCAAGCACCTGAAAAGTATCTGGCACAATACTTTGCTACGTATTTGTTGAATGAATCAATAAATGAATGAATGGCTGCTGTCATATTTCTTAAGCTATTTTCTCTCAGATGCAAATCCAAAATTCTATAATCTGCTTTGTGATACCGTGGCTGGAACTCTGCAAACCACATTTCTCCTTTGCTAGCTGGCTTCTTGTTAGGTTCTGCAAACATATGTGCAGGGGATTGGAAGGTAAGAGGGAAAGGGACTTTTCCTGCCAGTTTGCATGCTGCTCCTGTCACTGTCATTCTGGCAACAGCACTTTGTGGTCAGCACTCTGGTCTCCAGCTTCTTCCAGCACTCCCAGACCCAGCAGCCAGCCCATGCTCCCTCCTCAGAAGCAGGAAGTCTAGCTCGTTCAGAGCTCTCTCCCGTGGACTCTAGATTTTGAAAATCTCAAATGCTTACCTTCTCGTTCCCTACAATTAGTATCTCTGGTTTACCTAAGTGTTTCCTTTTTTTTTTTTCAGCCCTCCACCACAATGTACTGTCATGCCTCAGAGATACTGCGGGTTCAGTTACAGACTACCACAATAAAGGGAATATTGCAATAAAGCGAGTCACACGAACTTTTTGGTTTCCCAGTGCATATAAAAGTTATGTTTACACTATACTGTAGTCTGTCAAGTGTGCAATAGCATTATGTCTAAAAAACAATGTACATATCTTAATTAAAAATACTTTCTTGCTAAAAAATGCTAACAATCACCTGAGTCTTGAGTGGCAGTAGTAACGTCAAAGATAACTGGCTACAGAATCACCATAACACAAATAATAATAATGAAAAAGTTCGAAATATTGTGAGAATTACCAAAATGTGACAAAGGGATGAAGTGAGCAAATGCTGCTGGAAAAATGGCACCAATAGACTTGCTCAAGACAGGGTTGCTGCAAACCTTCAATTTGCAAAAAATGCAGCATCTGCCAAGTGCAATAAAGCGAAGCACAATAAAACAAGGTATGCCTGTAATCAATTCTCTAAATTCAATGTGCTCTTCTGAAATACCTAATGTTGTTTTTGTTTTCCTGACAGTACCCTGACTGAAACAGATGCTTGTAAGATATCTTTGTCTTTGTTATAATGTATCTTGGCGTGGATTTCTTTTTATTTACCCAGCTTGGGATACATGGTACTTTCTGAATCTGTTGATTCCTTTACCTCCTTGTCTCTATAATACTCCAGGTAATTTTTTACACAAAGCTTGCAATTCACTAATTATTTAACTGTGTCTGAATCTATCTAACTCATCCACGGGGTATTTGACTTAATTACTTAAACAAATATATTTTTAGTTTAAGATGTATCAATTAAAAAAATTTACCTATTCATTTTCTATGTCATTTCTTTGCTCACTTTTGTGATTACATCTCTTAGGTATTTTATAATGAAAATTTTCAAATACATATACAAATAAAGGGAACAGTATAATGAACTCCATGTGTTCATCACCTAGATTCAACATTTATCAACAACTCATGGCCAATCCTATTTCATCTAAACCCTCATCCATGCTAATCTGAAGCAAATCCCAGACTTTATAAAATTTCACCAGTAAGTTTTTCAGTGTTACCTCTAAAAGATACAACCTCATATTTAAAAGATAAACTTGAAAAAGTTTGGCCTAAAATATTGAAAATTATTCTTTAATACCATCAAGTATTCATCTGGTGTGCCTATTTCCCTGTCTTATAAAACTTTGCTTTGCTTTTACAGTTTTAATCATAATCTAAATAAAGTTCATACATTGCAAATGGCTAATGTATTCCTTAAGTCTCTTTTGATCTCTAGAGTCCACCACCTAATTTTTAAAAGTTATTTCTGTACAAGAAATATAGGGTATTTATCCTGTAGTTTCACACTGACTGGACTCTGCTTATTGCATCCTCATGGAACCATTTGACATGTTCCTTTGTCCCCTGTATTTCCCGTAAGTTGGTAGTTAGAGGCTTGACTGGATTCAGGATTGACTTTTTTGGGGAGGAGTGGGAGCAAAACTATTTCATAGGTGGTAGTGTGAACTTCCAAGAGTACACACATACTGTCTCTCTATTTGTGATGTTAGCAGCCAGTGGTAATCACTGCCATAAGTTAATTAGGGGCTGCAATGATCATTCCTAGTTTACTAGTTGGAATACTCCTATAAAGAGACTTTTCTCATCGATTATTTATTTATCCTAAAGTACTGTTCATTTAGAAAGGAAGGATACATGTTTATTACCATCTTCTTGTTTCCTAGAAGGACCTAGAAGGTCATTTTTAAAAATTGTAGTATAGAGGTCAACCCTTCAACCCTTTACTCCGTGGTAAAGTGCACAAAGGTTTTGGCAAGGATATATAAGATCAAGATCCATTCCATATGGGAACAGTCAAGGAAGGACACTCGAATTAAATAAATAAATAAATAAAGCCTAAAGTCTGGAAAGGAGGCAGAGTCAAGATGGCGGACTAGGAAGATGAGGAACTCGCATCTCCTCACAACTAGGGCACCTACCAGGCACCGGTGGGGGACCACGGACACCTAAAGGGACGGGAGGAGCCCCCAGCGACCGGGTAGAAAGTGGGGTGTGGGGGAGGGAGGGGGGAGGAGAAGTGGAGGTGGGACAGGACTGGCGCCCCTGAGGGGCGGCTGGGGGAGGGGAAGGGATCCTACACCCGAAGGGGGAAATTGGGGGACCACTGGGAGGACAGAGAATCAGAAGGGAGAGTGGCCAGGTTTCCCCTGCCCACTTGGGCCCCCGGGAGCCTGCTGAGATCTGGGTCTGATCTTCTGCCCACCTAGGCCCCCTCCAGCCACGCAGGTCCTGAGGGAGTGGGAGGGAGGGAAGCAGGAGCAAAAGTAAAGGCTGGATCTACAGGACCGGCACCCCTGGGGGGCGGCTGGGGGAGGGGAGGAGTTCCTACACCCAGTGGGACCCACCCACGGTTAGGAGTCCAGCGGGGATGGGGGAGACCGTGGGGGAGACGGTGGGGGGCGGGGCATAGAGGAATGGAAGGGAATGCGGCCAGCACTTTCCCTGTCCACTTAGGCACCGGAGAGCCTGTTGGGCTCTGGGGTCTGATCCTCTGCCCCTGGAGCCTCCCTCCTGCCATGCAGAGCCCAAGCCCCACCCCTACACCCAGGGCCCTACCACTACACTGGGAGACCCCCTCCAACTGTGCTGGGCCTAAACCCCACCCATACACTCTCACCCAGGGACTTACCTGCAAACTCTGGAACTCCATACTCCAGAGCCCCGCTTTGGACGTGCTGCCTCTCTGCTTCTGGGCAGGTCCTAAGCAGAGGCTCCGCCCCACACTTGAATGTCACCCCCCCCCCCCCACACACACACACTTAGGGCCTGCCCCCAAGGCCTTTTCTGCCTGTGAGGGTCCTGAACCAGGTGCTGGTCCTGAACAAGGCCCTGCCCCTTGCTCAAACATCACCTGCACCCCTCTCCCGCACAGGTCCCGCCCCACCCTAAACCCAGCCCCTGCCTAAGTTCCACCTCCGCCTGAACTCTGGCCACCATAGACAAGGCTTTTCTTTTTTCCTCTTGGGGTTCTGTTTTACCTTGTTGTTGATTCATTTATATGTTTATTTTTCCTTATATATTTTCTATCTTTCTAATTTTATTTTGTTTTTTACTCTTTGTTATTGTACTGCTCCTTTTTTTCTTTTTTTGCCTCACTACCCGGCTTGTGGGATCTTGGTTCCCAGGCTGGAGGTTGGGCCCGAGCTCCCGTAGTGGGAGCTCCAAGTCGAAACCGCTGGACTAACAGAGAACCTCAGACCCCAGGGAATATTAACTGGAGTGAGGCCTCCCGGAGGTCCTCAGCACCAGGACCAGGCTCAATCCAACTGCCTGCAAACTCCAGTGCTGGACGCCTCAGGCCAAACGACCAGTAAGACAGGAATACAGCACCACTGATCAAAAAAAAAAAAAAAAAAAAAAAAAAAGAAAGAAACAACAAAATAATATGTTACAGACGAATGAAGATGAAATAGTCAATCTACCTGAAAAAGAATTCAGAGTAATGACAGTAAAGATGATCCAAAATTTTGAAAACAGAATGGAGAAATTACAAGAAACATTTAACAAGGACCTAGAAGAACTAAAGAGCAAACAGTGATGAACAACACAACTGAAATTAAAAATAGTCTTGAAGGAATCAATAGAATAACTGAGGCAGAAGAATGGATAAGTGACCTGGAAGATAAAATGGTGGAAATAACTGCAAGGGAACAAAATAAAGAAAAAAGAATGAAAAGAATTGAGGATAGTCTCAGAGACCTCTGGGACAATATTAAATGCACCAACATTCAAATTATAGGGGTCCCAGAAGAAGAAAAGAAAAAGGAAGGGTCTGAGAAAATATTTGAAGAGATTATAGTCAAAAACCTCCCTAACATGTGAAAGGAAATAGTCAATCAAGTCCAGGAAGCACAGAGAATCCCATACAGGATAAACCCAAAGAGAAATATGCTGAGACACATATTAATCAAACTATCAAAAATTAAATACAAAGAAAAAATATTAAAAGCAGCAAGGGAAAAGCAACAAATAACATAAAAGGGAATTCCCATAAAGCAAACAGCTGATCTTTCAGCAGAAACTCTGCAAGCCAGAAGGGAGTGGCAGGACAAATTTAAAATGATGAAAGGGAAAAAGCTACAATCAAGATTACTCTGCCCTGCAAGGATATCATTCAGATTCGATGGAGAAATCAAAAGCTTTACAGACAAGCAAACGCTACGAGAATTCACCACCACCAGACCAGCTTTACAACAAATGCTAAAGGAACTTCTCTAAGTGGGAAACACAAGAGAAGAAAAAGACCCATAAAAACCAACCGAAATCAATTAAGAAAATGGTAATAGGAACATACGTATCAATAATCACCTTGAAGGTAAATGGATTAAATGCTCCAACCAAAAGACAAAGACTGGCTGAATGGATACAAAAACAAGACCCTTATATATGCTGTCTATAAGAAACCCACTTCAGACCTAGGGACACATACAGACTGAAAGTGAGGGGATGGAAATAGATATTCCATGCAAATGGAAATCACAAGAAAGCTGGAGGAGCAATTCTCATATTAGATAAAACAGACTTTAAAATAAAGACAGTTACAAGAGAAAAGGAAGGACACTACATAATGATCAAGGGATCAATCCAAGAAGAAAACAAAACAATCATAAGTATTTATGCACCCAACATAGGAGCACCTCAATACATAAGGCAAATGCTAACAGCTATAAAAGGAGAAATCGACAGTAACACAATAATAGTGGGGGACTTTAACACCCCACTTACACCAATAGATAATCCAGACAGAAAATAAATAAGGAAACACAAGCTTTAAATGACACAACAGACCAAATCGACTTAATTGATAATTTTAGGACATTCCACCCCAAAGCGGAAGAATACACTTTCTTCTCAAGTGCACACGGAACGTTCTCCAGAACAGATCACATCTTGGGTCACAAATCAAGCCTTGGAGGACTTCCCTGGTGGCACAGTGGTTAAGAATCTGCCTGCCAATGCAGGGGACATGGGTTCCAGCCCTGGTCTGGGAAGATCCCACATGCTGTGGAGCAACTAAGCCCGTGCGCCACAACTACTGAGCCTGCAGAAGCCACTGAGGAGAGAAGCCAGCGCACCACAACAAAGAGTAGCCCCTGCTCGCTGCAACTAGAGAAAGCCCGCGCGCAGCAACGAAGACCCAATGCAGCCAAAAATAAATATAAATAAAATAATAAACGTATATAAAAAAAATAAACAAATCAAGCCTTGGAAAATTTAAGAAAACTGAAATCGTATCAACCATCTTCTGACAACAATGCTATGAGATTAGAAATCAATTACAGGAAAAAAACAGTAAAAAACACAAACACATGGAGGCTAAACAGTGCACTGCTAAATAACCAAGAGATCACTGAAGAAATCAAAGAGGAAAGAAAAAAATACCTAGAAACAAATGACAACGAAAACACCAGGATCCAAACCCTGTGGGATGTAGCAAATCAGTTCTAAGAGGGAAGTTTATAGCAATACAATCCTACCTCAAGAAACAAGACAAATCTCAAATAAACAATCTAACCTTACACTTAAAGAAACTAGAAAAAGAAGAACAAAGAAAACCCCAAGTTAGTAGAAGGAAAGAAATCATAAAGATCAGAGCAGAAATAAATGAAATAGAAACAAAGAAAGATGTTAAAAAAAAAATCTTCCAAAAAACAAAAGTCCAGGACCAGATGGCTTCACAGGCGAATTCTATCAAACATTTAGAGTAGAGTTAACATCTATCCTTCTTAAACTCTTCCAAAAAATTGGAGAGGGAGGAACACTCCCAAACTTGTTCTACGAGGCCACCATCACCCTGACACTAAACCAGACAAAGATATCACAAAAAAAGAAAATTACAGACCAATATCACTGATGAACATAGATACAAAAATCCTCAGCAAAATACTAGCAAACAGAATCCAACAACACATTAAAAGGACCATACACCATGATCAAGTGGGATTTATCCCAATGATGCAAGGATTCTTCAATATACGTAAAATATACACCATATTAACAAATTGAAGAATAAAAAACATATGATCATCTCAATAGATGCAGAAAAAGCTTTTGACAAAATTCAACACCCATTTATGATAAAAACTCTCCAGAAAGTGGGCACAGAGGGAAACTACCTCAACATAATAAAAGCCATATATGACAAATCCACAGCAAACACCACTCTCTCTCAATGGTGAAAAACTGAAAGCATTTCCTCTAAGATCAGGAACAAGACAAGGATGTCCACTCTCGTCACTATTATTCAACATAGTATTGGAAGTCCTAGCCACATCAATCAGAGAAGAAAAAGAAATAAAAGGAATACAAATTGGGAAAGAAGAAGTAAAACTGTCACTCTTTGCAGATGACATGACAGTATACATAGAGAATCCTAAAGATGCCACCAGAAAACTACTGGAACTAATCAATGAATTTGGTAAGGTTGCAGGATACAAAATTAATGCACAGAAATCTCTTGCATTCCTATACACTAACAATGAAAGATCAGAAAGAGAAATTAAGGAAACAATCCCATTTACCATCGCAACAAAAAGAACAAAATACCTAGGAATAAACCTACCTGAAGAGGCAAAAGACCTGTACTCAGAAAACTATAAAACACTGATGAAATAAATCAAAGATAACATAAACAGATGGAGAGATATACCATGCTCCTGGATTAGAAGAATCAATATTGTGAAAATGACTATACTACCCAAAGCAATCTACAGGTTCAATGCAATCCCTATCTAATTACCAATGGCATTTTTCACAGAACTAGAACAAGGAATTTTACGATTTGTATGGAGACAGAAAAGATCCCAAATAGCCAAAGCAATCTTAGGAAACGAAAACGGAGCTGGAGGAATCATGCTCCCTGACTTCAGACTATACTACAAAGCTACAGTAATGAAGGCAGTATGGTACTGGCACAAAAACAGAAATACAGGTCAATGGAACAGGATAGAAAGCCCAGAGATAAACCCATGCACCTATGGTCAACTAATCTATGACAAAGGAGGCAAGGATATACAATGAAGAAAAGACAGTCTCTTCAATAAGTGGTGCTGGGAAAACTGGACAGCTACATGTAAAAGAATGAAATTAGAACACTCCCTAACACCATACACAAAGATAAACTCAAAATGGATTAAAGACCTAAATGTAAGGCCAGACACTATAAAACTCTTAGAGGAAAACATAGGTAGAACACTCTATGACATACATCACAGCAAGACTCTTTCTGACCCACCTCCTAGAGTAAGAGAAATAAAAACAAATAAACAAATGGGACCTAATGAAACTTAAAAGCTTTTGCACAGCAAAGGAAACCATAAATAAGATGAAAAGACAACCCTCAGAATGGGAGAAAATATTTGCAAACAAAGCAAATGACAAAGGATTAATCTCCAAAATATACAAGCAGCTCATGCAGCTCAATACCACAAAAACAAACAACCCAATCCAAAAATGGGCAGAAGACCTAAATAGACATTTCTCCAAAGAAGATATACAGATTGTCAACAAATACATGAAAAGATGCTCAACATCACTAATCATTGGAGAAATGCAAATCAAAACTACAATGAGATATCATCTCACACCAGTCAGAATAGCCATCATCAAAAAATCCACAAACAATAATGCTGGAGAGGGTGTGGAGAAAAGAGAACCCTCTTGCACTGTTGGTGGGAATGTAAATTGATACAGCCACTATGGAGAACAGTATGGAGGTTCCTTAAAAAACTAAAAATAGAACTATCACATGACCCAGCAATCCCACTACTGGGCATATACCCTGAGAAAACCATAATTCAAAAAGAGTCATGTACCACAATGTTCATTGCAGCTCTATTTACAACAGCCAGGACATGGAAGCAACCTAAGTGTCCATCTACAGATGAATGGATAAAGAAGATGTGGCACATATATACAATGGAATATTACTCAGCCATAAAAAGGAACGAAATTGAGTTATGTGTAGTGAGGTGGATAGACCTAGAATCTGTCATACAGAGTGAAGTAAGTCAGAAAGAGAAAAACAAACACCATATGCTAACGCATACATATAGATTTAAAAAAGCGGTACTGATGAACCTAGTGGCAGGGCAGGAATAAAGACGCAGACGTAGAGAATGGACTTGAGGGCAAGGAGGGGAAGGGGAAGCTGGGATGAAGTGAGAGAGTAGCACTGACATATATACACTACCAAATGTAAAATAGATAGCTAGTGGGAAGCTGCTGCAGAGCACAGGGAGATCAGTTCGGTGCTTTGTGATGAGCTAGAGGGATGGGATAGGGAGGGTGGGAGGGAGGCAATATGGGGATATATGTATACGTATAGCTGATTCACTTTGTTGTACAGTAGAAACTAACACAACTTTGTAAAGCATTTATACTCCAGTAAAGATGTGGGAAAAAAAAAACACTACAGAAAAAAGCTGACAGCTTTTAATAGAGCTGTTATGGTCATATTCCATGGGTTTCCTCATGGTTCAACTTGCTGCAACGTAGTAAAAATCAGTTAAGACATAAAATTAAAGCTTTATTTTCCAGAAAAAGAAAAAAAAATTGAAGTACAGTTGATTTACAATGTTATATTAGTTTCAGGTATACAACATAGTGATTAGATATTTTTACAGGTCACATTCTATTTAAAGTTATTGGGGGACTTCCCTCGTGGTGCAGTGGTTAAGAATTCGCCTGTCAATGCAGGGGACGTGGGTTTGAGCCCTGGTCCAGGAAGATCCCACATGCCACGGAACAACTAAGCCCGTGCGCCACAACTACTGAGGCTGCGCTCCAGAGCCCACGAGCCACAACTAGTGAGCTCGCGTGCCACAACTAATGAAGCCTGCGTGCCTAGAGCCTGTGCTCCGCAACGAGAAGCCACCACAGTGAGAAGCCTGCGCACCACAACGAAGAGTAGCTCCCACTCGCTGCAACTAGAGAAAGCCCGCACAGCAACGAAGACCCAACACAGCCAAAAATAAATAAACAAACAAACATAAAAAGAAATATAAAGTAATTCAGTTGGCCAAAACGTTTGTTCAGTTTTTTCCATAAGATGGCTTTAGCAGCACTTAGTTGCCTTTAACCTCATTCGAAACAATTTTGTTAGATTGTATTGTGACAGCTGTCATATCAGTGAGCATTTTTTAAAAAACTTATCAAAATTGGTGAATTTTTGTGTGGCCATTTCAATACTGAAAATGGAAGAAAAAGCAACGTTTTTGGCCTATTATGCTTTTTAAAAAATAAATAAATTTATTTATTTACTTATTTATTTTTGGCTGCATTGGGTCTTCGTTGCTGCATGTGGGCTTTTCTCTAGTTGTGGCAAGTGAGGGCTACTCTTCCTTGCGATGCATGGGCTTCTCATTGCGGTGGCTTCTCTTGCTGTGGGGCATGGGCCCTAGAGTGCATGGGCTTCAGTTGTGGCACGTGGGCTCAGTAGTGGTGGCTCTTGGGCTCTAGAGAGCAGGCTCAGTAGTTGTGGCACACAGGCTTAGTTGCTCCACGGCATGTGGGATCTTCCCAGACCAGGGTTCGAACCTGTGTCCCCTGCACTGGCAGGCGGAATCTCAACCACTGCACCACCAGGGAAGTCCCAATTATGCTTTATTGTTCCCAGAAAGGTAAAAATGCAACTGAAATGCAAAAAGATTTGTGCAGTGTATGGAGAAGGTGCTGTGACTGATTGAACGTGTCAAAAGTGGTTTGCGAGGTTTTGTGCTGGAGATTTTTCGCTGGACGCTGCTCCACTGTTGTGTAGACCAGTTGAAGTTATAGCAATCAAATTGAGACATTAATTGAGAACAATCAAAGTTATCATACAGGAGATAGCCGACATACTCAAAATATCCAAATCAAGTGTTGAAAATCATTTGCACCAGCTTGGTTATTTAATCGCTTTGATGTTTGGGTTCTACATAAGTTAAGCGCAAAAAACCTTCTTGACCATGCAATTCTCTACTTAAACGTAACGAAAACATTCTGTTTTTAAAACAAATTGTGACGGGAGATGAAAAGTGGATACTGTACAATAATGTGGAATGGAAGAGATCGTGGGGCAAGTGAAATGTACCACCACCAACCACACCAAAGGCCGGTCTTCATCCACAGAAGGTGATGTTGTGTATATGGTGGGATTGGAAGGGAGTCCTTTATTATGAGCTCCTTCCGAAAAACCAAAGGATTAATTCCAACAAGTACTGCTCCCAATTAGACCAACTGAAAGCAGTCCTTGATGAAAAGCGACCAAAATTAGTCAACAGAAAATGCATAATCTCCCATCAGGATACCACAAGACCGTATGTTTCCTTGATGACCAGGCAAAAACTGTTACAGCTTGGCTGGGAAGTTCTGATTCATCTGCTGTATTCATCAGACATTGTACATTCGGATTCCCATTTATTTTGGTCTTTACAAAATTCTCTTAATGGAAAAAATTTCAATTCCCTGGAAGACTGTAAAAGGCACCTGGAACAGTTCTTTGCTCAAAAAGATAAAAAGTTTTGGGAAGATGGAATTATGAAGTTGCCTGAAAAATGGCAGAAGGTAGTGGAACAAAAGGGTGAATACATTGTTCAATAAAGTTCTTGGTGAAAGTGAAAAATGTGTCTTTTATTTTTACTTAAAAACCGAAGGAACTTTTTGGCCAATCCAATATTATAAAATATTGGCTATATTCCTTGTGCTGTACATTAAAACGTCGTATCTTATTTATTTTATACCTAGTAGTCTGTATCTCTTAGTCCTCTTCCTCGTGCTGACCTTCTGCCCACCTCTCGCCTCACTGGTAACCACTAGTTTGTTCTTTGTATCTATGCAACTGCTTCTGTTTTGTTATATTCATTCACTTGTTTTATTTTTTTAGATTCCACATATAAATGAAAACATGCAGTATTTGTCTTTCTCTGACTTATGACACTAAGTATAATACCCTCCAGGTCCACCCATGTTGTTGCAAATGGCAAAATTTCATTCTTTTTTATGACCAAGTAATATTCCAGAGTGTGTGTGTGTGTGTGTGTGTGTGTGTGTGTGTGTGTGTCTTCTTTATCCATTCATCTGTTGCTAGACACTTAGGTTGCTTCCATATCTTGAATTAGTGTTTTCATTTTCTTTGGATATATACCCAGGAGTAGAATTGCTGCATCATATGGTAGTTCTATTTCTAATTTTTTGAGGAACCTCTATAATGTTTTCCATAATAGCTGTGCCAATTTACATTCCCACCAACAGTGAACTAGGGTTTCCCCTTTCTCCACATCCTTGCCAACACTTATTTGTTGACTTTTTGTCAATAGCCATTCTGACAGGTGTGAGGTGATAGCTCATTGTGGTTCTGATTTGCATTTTCCTGATGATTAGTGATGTTGAGCATCTTTACATGTGCCTGTTGGCCATTTGTATCTTTGGAAAAATGTCTATTCAGATCTTTTGCCCATTTTTAAATAAGGTTATTTGTTTTTCTAATATTGAATTGAATGAGCTTTTTATAAATTTTGGATATTAACCCCTTATCAGACATATCATTTGCAAATACATCTTCCCATTCAGTAGGTTGCCTTTTTGTTTTGCTGATGGTTTGTTTCCTTTGTTGTGCAAAAGTTTTTAAGTTTATTTAGGTCTCATTTGTTTATTTTTGCTTTTGTTTTCCTTGCCTGAGAAGACAGATCCAAAAATATATTGCTAAGAATTATGTCAAAGAATATACTGCCTGTGTTTTCTTCTAGGAGTTTTATGGTTTCCAATTTTACATTTAGATCTTTAATCTATTGAGTCATTTTTATATATGATGTGATAATATGTTCTAATTTCATTCTTTTCATGTAGCTGTCCAGTTTTCCCAACACCACTTACTGAAAAGACTGTCTTTTCCCCATTGTATATATCTGCCTCCTTTGTCATAAATTTACAATATGTGTGTGGGTTTATTTCTGGGCTCTCTATTCTATTCCATTGATCTATGTGTCTGTTTTTGTGCCAGTACCATACTGTTTTGATGACTATAGCTTTGTAGTATAGTCTGAAGTCAGGGAGCATGATACCTCCAGCTTTGCTCTTTTTTCTCAAGATTGCTTTGGCAATTTGGGGTCTTTTGTGGTTCCATACAAAATTTAGAACTATTTGTTCTAGTTCTGTGAAAAATGTCATGGATATTTTGATAAGGGTTACACTAAATCTCTAGATTGCTTTAAGTAGTATAGACATTTTAACAATATTAATTCTTCCAAACCATGAACATGGGATATCTTTCCATTTATTTGTATCACCTTCAATTTTGTTCATCAGCATCTTATAGTTTTCAGAGTATAGGTCTTTCATTTCCTTGGTTAAAATTATTAAGTATTTTATTATTTTTGATGCAACTGTTTTCTTGCTTCCTCTTTCTGATAGTTACTAGTGTATAGAAAAGCAACAGATTTCTGTATATTAATCT
Source organism: Balaenoptera acutorostrata (assembly GCF_949987535.1). NCBI lineage: Eukaryota > Metazoa > Chordata > Mammalia > Artiodactyla > Balaenopteridae > Balaenoptera > Balaenoptera acutorostrata. The sequence goes on from NC_080072.1 coordinate 17,640,451, forward strand.
TGTATCCTGCAACTTTACTGAATTCATTTGTTAGTTCTAATAGTTTTTTGGTGGAGACTTTAGGGTTCTCTATATGTAGTATCATGTCATCTGCAAATAGTGACCGTTTTACTTCATCCTTTCCAATTTGGATGCCTTTTCTTTTTCTTGTCTGATTGCTATGGCCAGGTCTCCTAATACTATGTTAAATAGAAATGGTGAGAGTGGACATCCTTGTCTTATTCCAATTTTAAATGAAAAGCTTTCAGTTTTTCACCACTGAGTATGATGTTAGCTGGGTTTGTCATAAATGGCCTTTATTATGTTGAGATCTGTTCCCTCTATACCAACTGTGTTGAGAATATTTATCATGAATGGGTGTTGAATTTTGTTAAATGCTTTTTCTGCATCTATTGAGATGATTGTGTGATTTTTATCCTTTGTTTTGTTAATGTGGTGTATCACATTGATTGATTTGCAGATACTGAACCATTCTTACATCTCTGGAATAAATCCCACTTGATCACAGTGTATGATCCTTTTTATATATTGTTGAATCTGACTTGCTAATATATATATATATTTTAAAATATTTACTTAGGCTGTGCCGCATCTTTTTTTTTTTTAATTAACATCTTTATTGGAGTATAATTGCTTTACAATGGTGTGTTAGTTTCTGGACTTGCTAATATTTCATTGAGGTTCTTTGCATTTATATTCATCACAGATATTCGCCTGTAATTTTCTTTTTCTTTGTAGTATCTTTGTCTGATTTTGGTATCAGGATAATGGTGGTCCCACAGAATGAATTTGGGAGTACTGCCTTCTCTTCAATTTTCTGCCATAGTTTGAGAGGGGTAAGTATTAACTTTTCTTTGTATGTTTGGTAGAATTCCCCTGTGAAGCCACCCAGTCCTGGACTTCTGTTTGTTGGGCGTTTTTTGATTATTGATTTAATTTTAATAAAAGTATCTGGTCTGTTCAGATTATCTATTTCTTCCTTATTCAGTCTTGGAAGATTGTATGTTTCTGGAAATTTATCCATTTCTTGTAGGTTGTCCAATTTGTTGGCATATAACTGTTCATAGTATTCTCTTATGACTGTATTTCTGTGATATGTTTTAATTTCTCCTCTTTCATTTCTTTTTTAAAAAAATATTTATTTATTTATTTGGCCACGCCAGGTCTTTAGTTGTGGCATGCAGGATCTTTAGTTGCAGCATGCAGAATCTTTAGTTGCGGCATGCAAACTCTTAGTCACGGCATGTGGGATCTGGTTCCCCAACCAGGGATCACACCCAGGCCCCCTACACTGGGAGTGCAGAGTCTTAGCCACTGGACCACCAAGGAGGTCCCTTTCCTCTTTCATTTCTTATTTTATTTGGGTCCTCTCTCTTTCATTCTTAATGAGCCTGACTAAAGTCTTATCAATTCTGTTTATCTTTTCAAAAAACCAGCTCTTGGTTTCACTGATCTTTTCTACTGTTTTGTTTTGTCTTGTTTGGTCTCTATTTTACTTCCTTTCATATCTTTACTATTTCCTAACTTCTTCTAACTTTAAGCTTTGTTTTTCTTTTTCTAATTCCTTTAGGGGGTAGGTTAGGTTATTTGAGATTTTCCTTGTTTCTTGAGGTATGCCTGAATTGTTACCAACTTCTCTCTTAGAACTGTTTTTGCTGTGCCCCATAGATTTTGGAAAGTTGTTTTTTTGTTTTCATTTGTCTCAAGGTATTTTCTGATTTCCTCTTTGACTCTTTCATTGACCCATTGGTTTTTAAGTATCATGTTGTTTAGTCTCCACGTGTTTGTGTTTTTCCCATTTTTCTTTTGTAACTGATCTCTAGTTTCATACTGCTGTGGTCGGAAAAGATGCTTGATGTAATTTCTATCCTCTTAAATTTACTGGGAGTTGTTTTGTGGCCTAGCATGTGATCTACCTGAAAAGAATGTGTATTCTGCTGTTTTTGGATGGAACGTCCTGTAGATATCTATTAAGGCCAAGTGGTCTAACATGTCATTTAAGGCCACTGTTTCCTAATTGATTTTCTGTCTGGATGATTTGTCCACTGATGTAAGTGGGGTATTAAAGTCCCCTACTATTACTGTATTATTGTCAACCTTTAGGTCTTCTAATATTTGCTTTATATATTTAAGTGCTCCTGTATTAGGTGCATATGTTTATTAATGCTATATCCTCTTGTGTTGATCCTTTTATCATTATATAATGCCCTTCTTTGTCTTTTATTATAGACTTTGTTTTAAAGTGGAAAACAGTATCTAAAGATCACAATCTGGGTACTAAGGGTGCCTACTAATACTGGGCTAGTCATAGATTCTAGTCTTTTCCGTAAAATAAAGCTAGGAGATGTGTAAATATATCAATAAAATATTTCAAGAATTCTTACTAATACTTCCAATTCAAGACTAGAGATGTTTACTTATCATCATTCTCACAACTCTATGTCCTTTCACCCATACTCAAAATTCCAGTTTTCAACATCACCAACAAAATTACTCATTTATTTTGCAATACATACACCTACAATCTCAAAAGAATAACATCAATATTATTAATACAACAGTATTACTGAAAACAGTATAAGGTTTTCTTTTGTTCTTAGGGTAAGTTCCGTTAGGGATGTACAGCCAAATAACTGTGTTTTAAAGTCACTTGGAATTCTTCCTCTTGATGTGGTTATACTACCAATGGAATGCAAAGTTAGGCTCATTTAATTTTACTTTTAATTAGGAATTCTCTTATTTAAAAATTCTTTGTAATTATACAAAATATTTATTTGGTTCCAAAGTCAAAAAACAACAACAACAACAAAAAACCAATGTAGATTCAAGGAAATCTAGCTTCATTCCATGTCTTTTCTATCCTATTTCTGTCTTCCTTCCATGGGACACCATTTAAATTTTTTTTTCAAATTTAGTCTTTCATTTTAAAATGTCTTTCTATTTCTCTCTACATATATTTCCCCTCCCCACAAGTTGCTATTTTAAAAAGAGATAAATAGTAACCTAAGACATAATTTTTTTCTGTTCTTTTTTTCACTTGCTATATCCTGGAGATTACTCCATATAAGTTTATAGAGATGGTCCTCATTCATTTTGACAGCTTCAGAAGTCTCCATTGTGTGGATGTTCACACACAATGAGCAGCCACATAGGACTTTTTATTCAATCAACCCCCTACTACTGGGCATTTGGATTGTTTTAGTTTACTATTACAAATCAGGCTATAATCAACAGCCTTATTCACAGGTATTTTTGTCAGGTAATTTTTTTTGCCATTGTATTTTTAGGAAAGATTCCTAAAAGCAGGCTTGCTGGCTGGATGGGTAAATGAATGTATAATTTTGCTAGATATTGTCAATTTTCTCTCCATAGAGGTTTTCCATTTTGCATTTCTACCAGCAGTGTATGACACTGCCAGTTTTCCCATGGTCTCACCAAGGGTATCCTATCAAACTTCTGAATTTTTGCCAATGATATGGGCAGGAAATATCTCAGTGTAATTTTGTTCTTTTCTTAGCTTTCTGAGGTAGAAGCACAGATCACTAAGTTTCAGTCATTTTTTTTTAAACTAACATATCCATTGAGGGCTATAAACTTCCCTCAAGCATTGCTTTAGTTGCATCCTATAAGTTTTGATATGCCAAATCTTTATTGTCATTCATTTCAAAATATTTTCTAATTTTGCTTTCTTCACTGAACCCTGAGTCATTCAGAGGTGTAGTATAATCTGACCAAAATCATTGGGAATTTTCTATCCTTTTTTTTTCTGATTTTTTTTCTAGGTTAATTCTACCATGGTCAGAAAGTAAACTCTAAATTGCTTCAGTAGTTTAATATTTAATTGAGGTTTAATTTATGATTCAGCTTATGATCAATATGGTAAATGTTCCATATGCTTTTTAAAAATAAGAATACCCTCACAGTTGAATGTGGCATTATATAAATATCAATTATGTCAAGTTTATTAGTAAGATCTTCTATATCTTAATTTTTTGTCTGCTTAGTTCTATCACCTATTAAGAGGTATGTTAAAGTCTATCTTGGTTGTGGATTCATCTATTTCTCCTTTTACATGTCAGTGTTTAATGCTTGTCTATATAATGTGAAACTATGGTATTGGTTCCATATAGATTTACAATTTTCAATATCCTGGTGGACTGACCACTTTATCATTATGAATTGTCTTTATCTGTAGTAATGCTTCCTGCCTTAAATTCCACATTGTCTGATAGTAGTATAGTTACACCAGCTTCTTTTTATTAATGTTTGTATGATGTATCTTTTTTCCATCTGTTTAATTTCAACTGTTTTGTATCTTACATTAAGATGTGTTACTTTAAACAGCACATAATTGGTTCAAGATTTTAACCTAGTCTGATAATGTTAGCACTCTAATTGGGGTATCTAGTCCTTTTATATTTATTGTGATTACTGATATATTGGGTTTATCACTATCATCTTACTATTTGTATTCTATTTCACCCACCTGTTTTATAATCCTTTGTCTTCCTTGCCTCCTTTATGAATTAATCAAATGTTTTTTATTATTCCATTTTCCCTTAATTATACTTTCTTTAACTGTTCTTTTAGTGATTAACCTAAAAGTATAACATGCATCTTTGAATTATTACAGACAAAAAATATAAATTAATTTTATTACTTTCCTGAAATGTTAAAGCCTAACACTTTGTCTATGTGTATTCCTGGGAAATTAATCTCATGTTAACTTTTCAGCTATGTTGCCCTGGAAACATAATAAAGGTAGAATGTCACCCACATTACTAGGCAACATTGTTTATGGTAAAGATGACCTGACCGTAAACTGCCAGTGGACTGTGATAATCTGGTAGAAAGCCACAACTTTGAGCTTTCCCCAGTGTGACGTTTCTTGTCCCTTGTTGGAACTCTTGGGCTCTAGGCCCATAGGACTGTTAAAGAGGCACTGGTTCTTACATGGAACTTGAGACTTCCAGGCCAGGGTGGTTCCCACACTCATCCATGTGGTCTTGATCCCTTATCCCTGAGCTGTCAATTCGGGGGTTGGAGCAGAGAACAGTCCCCAAGACTGCTGCCAGAGAGCTATGGGGACTCCTGGAGAAATACATGAAAAGCTGCCCTGCTGGCCTGCTGTATGTCCTGTTCTATATCCTCCTGAGTGAAGGCAAGACAGGTGTCCTACTGAGGTGTGCAAGTATGAAATATCTATCGAGCTGGTCTTAAAACCACAAACAGTGGGCACTGCAGAGCAGCAGCAGCAATGAAACAGACTTTCATATCCTTGGTTCAATATGGCCAAGGCACCAGGACACAAAGGGAATGGAGAGGAAGATGCTGATAAGACTGAAGCCTCAGTGGGGGCCAACTTTCCCAGAGTCTGATGGCAGAAGCTTGACATTGTGTGACAGAGGATAAATCTTCCCCTTGTAGGAATGGATGAAAGCTGGAGACAAACTTATGCTGAGAGAAAATGCCCCACTGTCCATGAAATGGAGCTGATCAGAAACCTAGTTGCAAATGGGCTGACTGGCAAGAATGATATTGCCTTGGTGTAGTTGATGCATTTGAGCCAAAGTAGGCATTGATGCCTGACAGGGGGCGGGGAGGAGACAAGCACATGAGCTTAAGACTCCATGTTTGTAACTAGGTCTGGATCAGAAAAGGAGGTGGAGCAGCTTGGCTCTGACCCAAGTTGGGGTGGCTGTAGATCTAACCAGCACAAAGTAGTGCCCACAAGCCACCACCTGAAGACCTGGGGAGACAAAAACGGGAGAACTATTTCTGCACTAGCCCACAAAGTCAAACAGGACAACGTGGCAACCTGGCATACAAACTGTCTGTGGGGACAATGGTGGCAGCATGGTGTGCATCTGGGGCCAGAGGTGAGACCTCTGCAGAGGCTACCACGTGTGGAGAGTAACCTCAGCTGCAACCTGGGCAGCTTTCTGAGGGTTCTGATAGTGCATAATGATTTAACACTAAAATGGAGTCTGACCAATGTCATCTGCTGACGCTTAGTGATAATTATGGTAATGCAAACTAAAAACTCCCTAAAGAGACAACTACAGATGGGCTTTTCAAGAAATAATAAAGGATAATGACTGAGTATTTTAAAAGTTGAAGCAGAGAGGATATGGAGATCCTTGTTCTTTTCTGAAAGGTAAATGGGCAAGGGGTGCTTTTGCTTTGTTATCACTGCCCTTTTCTAAGTGTGGTCCTCAGATCAGCAGCATCACTCAGTATCAGCTGTGAACTTATTAGAAATGTAAATTCTCAAGCCTGGCCCTAGACCTACTAAATCAGCAAGTCCTGTCATAGAAGCCTAGCAATCTGTTTTAACAAGTCCTCCAGGTGATTGTGGTGTACCCTAAAGTCTGAGAACTACTGTACTAAAGTTAATAACTCAAGGTCATGGAGGTCAGTCTGTGAGCCTACAATGGAAACTGATGTTGGATTACCTTCTAGCCCTACTTCCCTGAAGACCTAATAAAGGGGGAATGTTAGCTGTCACCAGGCAAGACAGCTTACAGTAAAAATGGCCTTGGTTGGTAAACTGTATCTGGACTGGTAAGACTGGGAAAAAACTATGAACACCAGGTAGAAAGCTTGGAGCCTCTAAGTGCCACGGTTCTTGTAGCTAGCCGTGTCTCTTTCTAGCACTCTATGCCCATGTGGCTATTACAAAAGATACTGGTTCTCATATGGAACTTGGAGCATCTAAGCCAGGGTACTTCCCACATTTAATCATTTGATTTGTTCCCTAGCACGTGAACAGTCACTTGGCAGGAAAGAAGGGTGGGCAGAGAATGGTCCCTGGCCTAAGTGAGTGCTCATTCTGGAGGTATATGCCTGATGCTGCTGTGGTGTCCTAGCCCCTTATCCTTCTGGGTGAAGCCCATGCTAAGTGAGGCCAATTACATGAGTGTGAAATGTCTAACTGGACCTGAGAACATCTACGGTGATCAGTGCAATTCCTTCCTGCCTTTTGTATTGCTGTTGTCATGAACTGTAACCTCAGAAGACACTACTTATTATTTTGTATCGTCATACTCATTTACACATACTCTAATAGTTTCTCTTTCTGTTGCTCTTTGCTCTTTCCTGTATTTCTGAGTTTCTACCTGGAATAGTTTTCCTTCTGATTGAAAAAATCCCTTTAGTGATTTTTAATGCAAGTCTGTTGATAACATATATCTTTCAGTTTCTTGTGGTCTAAAACCTTTATCTAAACTTCATTTAAAAAAATCAAGGTATAATTTAAATACAGAGAAATGCTCAGACCTTAGGTATAACATTCCGTTTTGACTATTGCTTAAAGACACAGAAAACTTCCAACACTCCAGAAAGTCATTTCAAGTTGCTTCCCAGTCAACCGCTTCCCCCACAAAGCAATCACTCTTCTGATTTCTATCATCATAGGTTAGTTTTGCCTGTTCTAGAATTTCATATAGTTGGGATCATACACTATACACTTTTTTTGTGTCCAACGACTTTTATTAGCATAATATTTTTGAGATTCATCAATATGGATATAGGGTCTTTCTTGCAGAATAGTATCCAGTGTATAAATATAACACTGTTTATCCCTTCTTCTACTGATGGGCATCTTACTGTTTCCAGATTTTTGGCTGTTACGAATAAATCTGCTGTGAACAATTTTTAACAAGTATTTTGTGGACATAGTTTTCATGTCTCTTTGATAAATACCTAGCAGTAAAATTACTGGGTCATATATGCTTAACTCTTTAATAGACTACCAGACTGTCTTCCAAAATGACTGTACCATTTTATACTCTCACCAGCAATGTATCAGAGTTCTGGTTGCTCCATATCATCTTGAACATTTGTATCATCAATCTTTTTCATTTTAGCCCTTCTAACTCTCATAATGTTTCTTGCTTCAAAGTTTTTTTCTTTAATAAGAGTGTAGCTATATCTGCTTTTTTTACTGTTTGCATGGTATATTATTTTCCATCTTTGTACTTTCAACCCTTCTGCATCCTAATATTTGAAGAGTTTCTCTTATAAGCAGCATATAGTTGGATTTTAAAAAATCCATTCTATACAAAATGCCTAAATTATAAATCTTTTTTGTAGTTAACTACTGATATACTTTATTTACTATTTTACTATTTCTGTTCTATTTTTATGTGACTTTACCTTTCTCGATTTTCTTTGGATTAATCAAATGTTTCACATTACTCCATTTTCCTTCCACTGAATTATATTTTAAAACCGTTTTTAGTAGTTAGCCTAGAGCTTAAAACATACATTCTTACTTATTTACAGTCCAATGCAAATTATTTCTTTTACTACTTGGCTGATACCAATTAAACCTTAGAACTTTTAAACTCCATTTATTTCCCTCCCATCATTTATGTTACTGTTGCCATGAATTTTAGTTATATATAAAGGTGAAGCTCCTCAGGGCAGCACAGTTATCATTTTGTACAATTACTCTTCATTTATATTTTCTTTCCAGTGTTCTTCTTTCCCTCTGGCATGTCCATATTTCTATCTGTGATCATTTTTCTGAAGAACTCCCTTTAATTTTTATTTCAGTGCAGGTCTATTGACGCCAAAGTCTCTGAATTTTTATTGGTTTAAACACATCTTTATTTCACCTTAATTTTTGAACAGTATTTTTGCTGGTATAGAATTTTAGGCTTGCAGTTTTCTTCTTTAGTACTTTAAAGATGTCATTACATTGGCTTCTAGTTTCCATCATTTCCATCGAGATGCTGTCAGTTTTATTGTTGCTCCTTTTAAAGGCACTGCGGTGGATAAAAGGTCGGCCATAGTCTTTGCACTGCCAGCAGGTGGAGGGTATTTCCCCTGCCCTGGGACTTTGCTTTGACAGATGGAAGGGGTGAAAGTGGTGCTGTTCCACCTCTGTGCATGGACTCTAAGCTTCTGCTTTCACCCTCTTGGAGCCCCGAGCCACCAGGTAAAAAGGTCCAGTTTCTCTACTAGAGAGACTATTTGGAGAGAGACGATATCCAACTGTGTCCCAGCTATTCCAATCACTCCAGCCTTCTTTGGCGGTCAGCCCAAGTTGGGTCTCCACATGTCTATAGTTGCATGAATGATTCCAAGTCAGATCAGAAGAAGGTCCAGCTCAGGTTGTAGAATCTTGAGCAAATAATAGTTTTGTTTTAAGCCAGTAAATCCTGGCATGATTTATTAGGCAAAAAGATAACTGAAAATAGTATTTGGCATCAAGAATGGAGTGTGGGGCTTCCCTGGTGGCGCAGTGGTTGAGAATCTGCCTGCCAATGCAGGGGACACGGGTTCGAGCCCTGGTCTGGGAAGATCCCACATGCCGCGGAGCAACTGGGCCCGTGAGCCACGATTACTGAGCCTGCGCGTCTGGAGCCTGTGCTCCGCAACGGGAAGGGCCGCGATAGTGAGAGGCCCGCGCACCACAATGAAGAGTGGCCCCCGCTTGCCACAACTAGAGAGAGCCCTCGCACAGAAACGAAGACCCAACACAGCAAAAATAAATAAATAAAAAAAAAAAAAAGAAAGAATGGAGTGTGGCCCCAACAGAAACTTAAAGCATGTGACATAAGTCTGGGGAACGGGTTGAGGACACTTGCCGAAGGAGCAGCAACAGGACCATTAATGAAGGTTGGAAGAGCACTGGGGATATTGCTACTGGAGCCTGGAGAAGCGGCATTATTATCTATTGGCAAAACAAATAGTGAGGCTGTATCTCGGAATATAGGAAAATACCTAACAAAGTTGTGGATCTGGTTAGGAAGACCTCTAGGAAGAGCGCTGAAAGTGACAAATGGTTTTTTAAAAATCACCTATAATTTTTTTAGGTATTAAAAGAGAGAGGAGACCTAAACAAGGAACTGTGCAGTTTTCAAGCAGAATTTAGAGAAAATGCTTCCAATCTGGGACTTGCAGGGTTAGAAAATGAAACTTTCTCAATTGCCAGCTTCTCTAGTCAGCACAAGGTTTTGACAAAAAGTCAAATCCACGTGATACCAGTAAAACTATGGCCTCAGGATTAAGATCAAATCAAAAGCACGGCAGTAAGACACTTGGTTACTACCACCTCAGAAAGATCTGAGTCTAGATTTAAGCCTCACAGACTCTCCATTAGACCAAAGGTATCTAAGAATCTTAAAGGTATTGTCCTGGACTCATGTTCAAAGGAGATAGGGGCCTTCTTGAAGAGATCTGCGGGTGTGGCTTTTGTCTGATGGGATGGCTTAAAATTTGAAAGTCCACAAAGCTTTTCTAAGAAGTTGTGCCAGGGATAGAGACAGGCAGCAGGCTGAGTAAGCTATTCAGCTACAAATACAGGACACTCCTAAGGAAAAGGAAAGACAGCTCAGAGAGAAGAGCTGAAAGCTGAGCAACAGATTAGGAAACCAACCCCAGGGAAGCAAAACAGGTTCTATTCAAGGAATATATCCCTGGGCTTCCCTGGTGGCACAGTGGTTAAGAATCTGCCTGCAAATGCAGGGGACACAGGTTCGAGCTCTGGTCTGGGAAGATCCCACGTGCTGCAGAGCAACTAAGCCTGTGCGCCACAACTACTGAGCCTGCACTCTAGAGCCCGCGAGTCACAACTACTGAAGCCCGCATGTCTAGAGCCCGTGCTCCGCAACAAGAGAAGCCACTGCAATGAGACGCCCGTGCACTGCAACAAAGAGTAGCCCCCGCTCGCCGCAACTAGAGAAAACCTCTCACAGCAACGAAGACCCAACTCAGCAAAAAATAAATAAATAAATAAATTAATTAATTAAAAAGGAATATATCTTACCCTGGAATTGGGGGAACCAGTGACATATGGCCAGATGAATTTCAGAATTCCCATGGAATAGTGATTGCTGAGTGCTTTCCACTTCCTCTCTTTTAAACTGATGCGATTATCCTACCCCTACCTACTAGAAGTTGAGTTGACCCTTTTAATCACTATTTTATGTTACCTCTTCAATATCATTACAATAATAAAGTGGAGAGATTCTTAACCATGAAATAATTAAATTAAAATTTAAAAACTTCCTCTTTATACAAATATCACACAGAGGCAGATGAACAGTCTTAGAGACTCTTAATTATATTTTCTGTAGGCTGTAGGAAAATATAGTTGTGCAAATATTTTTCATGACTTCAAAGAAAAAAGATATTTCAAGATGTGATTCCCACCCACCATCCAAAATACCAAATATTCTTTATCACCAAAAAAGGAACACCTGACTTATTTCCCATACCTAGATTCCATAGTTCACAGTAGCACCACCTGAATATATCCAAGCTGGACTAAAAAAGAGAAAACTGACCATGTAAAGTTTAAGCACAGAAGGTAAACAAAGCAGCAAAAAAGAATACTAACCAACTGATGGAAAAAGTAATGGAAAAGTGATTGAAACATTTCATGTCATCCCTTCGGTACCAAGTATTAAGTAACTAACAGAAGAGGTTAGAGCCACATAGTGGCAAATAATCTGGAAAAGTTAGAAAGTGGGCAATAGTTTAGAGCTTTCCTACAGAGTGACTTACCTTTTCCAAAACTTTGGCAATTCGGGTGCCAATTTGTTCAAGTGACTGTTGTGGATATTGGTCTTTGCCAAGATTTTGCAATACCTGGTATAGGGAGGAAGATGGTAGATTAGAGGAGTGAAAATGAGGTGAGGTCTGGTGACACTGCTGATGCTGAGTTGGGCACTGTACCACAGGTGCAGACTGCTTCTCTGGGGTACCTGCTGTGGTCCTGTTGGTAAAGCATTTTGTGGAAGATACACTGAAGGCCATTTTACCATCCCCTCAGCCTTCTCTCACTTAACAAAAATTATGGACATGTAAAACACATTCATTATAGTATTATAGAATATAGAGTAAATAAAGAAAATAAAAAGCACTTGTAATCCTGTCACCCAGACACAACCACTGTTGATATCTCTTATGTATCTTTCAGATATTTTTCTATGTACACATATATTATTCCTCTCACAGACTGTATACTATGGGATCACACTGTAAACTATCACCTACATTTTCACATAATATATTCTAAAAATTTCTTCATGCCAATACATATATTTCTACTACATCTTTCTTAATGGCTCTTATTGTATACTATCTCACGTCTATACCAAAACTTACTTAACAAATCCTCTACTTATTTAACATGCCTCTGCTGTGGCATGTTTTCCAATTATTCTTCTAGGTATATGCTGGGTCTGTCCTCTTTCCCTTCCTTCTTAAGAATGTCAGTAGGAGGATTAACTGTCCCAAATATTTCTCACAAAGAGCCTCTGTCTGATGGCAAGCAGAATGCTACCCACCTCGAGGAATAAATCAGAATTAAAATTTCCTGGTCATAAAAAAAAGCATAAGCTCAGTCACAGGGCCTGAAAGAAATTAGGCTTGGCCTAAAGCCACCTAGATGACAGCCATCTGAGAATAGGCAAAAAAATATGGCCTGGCTGCTTGTGCTTTCTGCTATCAGTTGCACCATGACTGTGGGGCTGAAAACTACAGAGAGGCTGAATAAAGCCGAGCACTCACCTCTGTTAACTGGCTCTCGCCCGTGTAATGTAGGCTGGCTCGGTTGGAAACCCCCTGCAAGTGGTCTAGGGTGTGCATGCTCGTGGGGAGATTGCCATTGCAAACAGGTTCCATCGCTGGCTGCTGTATTGGAGTGGCAAAGTCTATGTGTTCTGTGATGCTGAAAAATGGAGAGGACCACCTTAGCCATGGAAAAATTGAGTGGGTGGGGAGAAAGAGTATTAATAATCAGCTGACCATAACTTCAACATATTATTAGAATTGTCTGGAACCACAGAATCTCACAGTGGAAGAGACTTCAGAAGTTATTTAGTCTGATCTCTCATTTTACAGGTACAAGGACTCCAGTGCCTGGTAATGACCATCTGCTGAATGTATGAATAGAGATCGTACCCTGGGTCAAAGCAGCAGTGTTGGGATCTGAGTCTTGAACTCAGTATTTTCTCAGTCTCCTCAAGCTGGCTCCTTTCTATGCACCGTGATGTCTGATTTCCTTACTGCTGCTTGGCCACTTTTTCTCACTGGGGAGGTTTTAAACCAGGTGGGTTTTCTTCTAGGACTTCTTTTTCCAGGGTACAGATAGTGATAAATACCCTCAGCTGGTTCCTATCTTTTACTTTCCCTCTATGCACAGAAGCACACTTGTCCCCACAGAAAAAGTTACCTAAAGTTTAGACAGTAAATCTTATACAGATCCAGCTATTCACTGTATCTATGTATAAGATGTAAGTACTTCCCTTCATGGTTCCAAAGGAGTCATTTTCCTGCTATAGACAGGCTAAATGTTATACCCTATCATATATACTGATGTGGCAAATTGGCACTGCCAAATTTTGTTATAGCTACTTAAAAAGTTTAACACATATTATGCAAAAATTCATTATTTATTCAGAGCCTATTACATGTCAGATATCAGGGTTATAATAATTAACAAAACATACCCAGTTCCCACAGTTACGATGCTCAGAGTCTTGTGATAGTCAGTTATTACAGATGTGATAAATTGTAAAAGATGAAAACACAGTGCAATGTCAGTTTACTACAGGAGGGTATATATTACCTCCATGCTGATGGAGGAAGGAGGTGGTTAATGAAGGACTTCCTGCGGAAGAGACATTTAAGTGGAGACCAGAAGGAGGAGTATGAATTAACCAGGAAGGGAGAAGGTGCTGAGAACACCAGCACAGGCAAAGGAGATACCACATGTGAAGGGAGGGCAGAGCTGAAGATGGAAAGACACGCAGGGAGCAAATCATGAAGGGCTCTGTGGGCCACTGTAAATAGCGATATTTGTAAGTTATTAGAGTATTTTAAGAATTATTTGACTTATATTTGAGGAATAATGCTGAGTACTGTGGACAGAATGGACTGAAGAGATGCAAGAATGAATAAACCAAGAGGACCAGCTAGGAGGCTACTGAGTGAATCTAAGTGGAGATGACGGTGCTCTGGTTTAAGGAGGCCGCAACGGGGATGAAGAAAAGCAGTTGGTTTTGAAAAATACTCAGGCTGGAGGATTAACCAAGATGGCGGAGTAGAAGGACGTGCTCTCACTCCCTCTTGCGAGAGCACCAGAATCACAACTGGCTGCTGGACAATCATTGACAGGAAGACCCTGGACTTCACCAAGGAGGACACCCCACGTCCAAGGACAGAGGAGAAGCCACAGTGAGACGGTAGGAGGGGCGCAATCAGAGTAAAATCAAATCCCATAACTGCTGGGTGGGTGACTCACAGACTGGCGAACACTTATACCATAGAAGTCCACCCACTGGAGTGAAGGTTCTGAGCCCCACCTCAGGCTTCCCAACCTGGGGGTCCGGCAAAGGGAGGAGGAATTCCTAGAGAATCAGACTTTGAAGTCTAGTGGGAATTGATTGCAGGACTGTGACAGGACTGGGGGAAACAGAGACCCCACTCTTGGAGGGCACACACAAAGTAATGTGTGCATCGGGACCCAGGGGAAGGAGCAGTGACCCTGGGGGAGACTGAACCAGACGTACCTGCTGGTGTTGGGGGGTCTCCTGCAGAGGCGAGTGGTGGCTCTGTTTCACCGTGGGGATAAGGACACTGGCAGCAGAGGTCCTGGGAAGTTCTCCTTGGCGTGAGCCCTCCCAGAGTCTGCCATTAACCCCACCAAAGAGCACGGGTAGGCTCCAGTGTTGGGTTGCCTCAGGCAAAACAACCAACAGGGAGGGAACCCAGCCCCACCCATCAACAGTCAAGTGGATTAAGGTTTTACTGAGCTCTGACCGCCACAGCAACAGTCAGCTCTACCCACCACCAGAGCCTCCCATCAAGCCTCTTAGATAGCCTCAACCACCAGAGGGCAGACAACAGAAGCAAGAAAAACTACAATCCTGCAGCCTGTGGACCAAAAACCACAGTTACAGAAAGACAGAGAAGATGAAAAGGCAGAGGGCTATGTACCAGATGAAGGAACAAGAAAAAACCCCAGAAAAACAACTAAATGAAGTGGAGATAGGCAACCTTCCAGAAAAAGAATTCAGAATAATGATAGTGAAGATGATCCAGGACCTTGGAATAAGAATGGAGGCAAAGATTGAGAAGATGCAAGAAATGATTAACAAAGACCTAGAAGAATTAAAGAACAAACAAACAGAGATGACCAATACAATAACTGAAATGAAAACTACACTAGAAGGAATCAATAGCAGAATAACTGAGGCAGAAGAACGGATAAGTGACCTGGAAGACAGAATGGTGGAATTCACTGCTGCGGAACAGACTAAAGAAAAAAGAATAAAAAGAAATGAAGACAGCCTAAGAGACCTCTGGGACAACATTAAACGCAACAACATTCGCATTATAGGGGTCCCAGAAGGAGAAGAGAGAGAGAAAGGACCAGAGAAAATATTTGAAGAGATTATAATCGAAAACTTCCCTAACATGGGAAAGGAAATAGCCACCCAAGTCCAGGAAGCACAGAGAGTCCCATACAGAATAAACCCAAGGAGAAACACGCCGAGACACATAGTAATCAAAGTGGCAAAAATTAAAGACAAAGAAAAATTATTGAAAGCAGCAAGGGAAAAACGACAAATAACATACAAGGGAACCCCCATAAGGTTAACAGCTGATTTCTCAGCAGAAACTCTGCAAGCCAGAAGGGAGTGGCATGAAATACTTAAAGTGATGAAAGGGAAGAACCTACAACCAAGATTACTCTACCCAGCAAGGATCTCATTTAGATTTGATGGAGAAATCAAAAGCTTTACAGACAAGCAAAAGCTAAGAGAATTCAGCACCACCAAACCAGCTCTACAACAAATGCTAAAGGAACTTCTCTAAGTGGGAAACACAAGAGAAGAATAGGACCTACAAAAACAAACCCAAAACAATTAAGAAAATGGTCATAGGAACATACATATCGATAATTACCTTAAACGTGAATGGATTAAATGCCCCAACCAAAAGACATAGACTGGCTGAATGGATACAAAAACAAGACCCATATATATGCTGTCTACAAGAGACCCACTTCAGACCTAGGGACACATACCGACTGAAAGTGAGGGGATGGAAAAAGATATTCCATGCAAATGGAAATCAAAAGAAAGCTGGAGTAGCTATACTCATATCAGATAAAATAGACTTTAAAATAAAGAATGTTACAAGAGACAAGGAAGGACACTACATAATGATCCAGGGATCAATCCAAGAAGAAGATATAACAATTATAAATATATATGCACCCAACATAGGAGCACCTCAATACATAAGGCAACTGCTAACAGCTATAAAAGAGGAAATCGACAGTAACACAATAATAGTGGGGGACTTTAACACCTCACTTACACCAATGGACAGATCATCCAAAATGAAAATAAATAAGGAAACAGAAGCTTTAAATGACACAATAGACCAGATAGATTTAATTGATATATATAGGACATTCCATCCAAGAACGGCAGATTACACGTTCTTCTCAAGTGCACACGGAACATTCTCCAGGATAGATCACATCTTGGGTCACAAATCAAGCCTCAGTAAATTTAAGAAAATTGAAATCATATCAAGCATCTTTTCTGACCACAACGCTATGAGATTAGAAATGAATTACAGGGAAAAAAACGTAAAAAAGACAAACACATGGAGGCTAAACAATACATTACTAAATAACCAAGAGATCACTGAAGGAATCAAACAGGAAATAAAAAAATACCTAGAGACAAATGACAATGAAAACACGACGACCCAAAACCTATGGGATGCAGCAAAAGCGGTTCTAAGAGGGAAGTTTATAGCTATACAAGCCTACCTAAAGAAACAAGAAAACTCTCAAGTAAACAATCTAACTTTACACCTAAAGAAACTAGAGAAAGAAGAACAAACAAAACCCAAAGTTAGCAGAAGGAAAGAAATCATAAAGATCAGAGCAGAAATAAATGAAATAGAAACAAAGAAAACAATAGCAAAGATCAATAAAACTAAAAGTTGGTTCTTTGAGAAGATAAACAAAATTGATAAGCCATTAGCCAGACTCATCAAGAAAAAGAGGGAGAGGACTCAAATCAATAAAATCAGAAATGAAAAAGGAGAAGTTACAACAGACACCGCAGAAATACAAAACATCCTAAGAGACTACTACAAGCAACTTTATGCCAATAAAATGGACAACCTGGAAGAAATGGACAAATTCTTAGAAAGGTATAACCTTCCAAGACTGAATCAGGAAGAAACAGAAAATATCAACAGACCAATCACAAGTAATGAAATTGAAACTGTGATTAAAAATCTTCCAACAAACAAAAGTCCAGGACCAGATGGCTTCACAGGTGAATTCTATCAAACATTTAGAGAAGAGCTAACACCCATCCTTCTCAAACTCTTCCAAAAAATTGCAGAGGAAGGAACTCTCCCAAACTCATTCTATGAGGCCACAATCACCCTGATACCAAAACCAGACAAAGACACTACAAAAAAAGAAAATTACAGACCAATATCACTGATGAATATAGATGCAAAAATCCTCAACAAAATACTAGCAAACAGAATCCAACAACACATTAAAAGGATCATACACCACGATCAAGTGGGATTTATCCCAGGGATGCAAGGATTCTTCAATATACGCAAATCAATCAATGTGATACACCATATTAACAAATTGAAGAAGAAAAACCATATGATCATCTCAATAGATGCAGAAAAAGCTTTTGACAAAATTCAACACCCATTTATGATAAAAACTCTCCAGAAAGTGGGCATAGAGGGAACCTACCTCAACATAATAAAGGCCATATATGACAAACCCACAGCAAACATCATTCTCAATGGTGAAAAACTGAAAGCATTTCCTCTAAGATCAGGAACGAGACAAGGATGTCCACTCTCACCACTATCATTCAACATAGTTCTGGAAGTCCTAGCCACAGCAATCAGAGAAGAAAAAGAAATAAAAGGAATACAAATTGGAAAAGAAGAAGTAAAACTGTCACTGTTTGCGGATGACATGATACTATACATAGAGAATCCTAAAACTGCCACCAGAAAACTGCTAGAGCTAATTAATGAATATGGTAAAGTTGCAGGTTACAAAATTAATGCACAGAAATCTCTTGCATTCCTATACACTAATGATGAAAAATCTGAAAGAGAAATTATGGAAACACTCCCATTTACCATTGCAACAAAAAGAATAAAATACCTAGGAATAAACCTACCTAGGGAGACAAAAGACCTGTATGCAGAAAACTATAAGACACTGATGAAAGAAATTAAAGATGATACCAACAGATGGAGAGATATACCATGTTCTTGGATTGGAAGAATCAACATTGTGAAAATGAGTATACTACCCAAAGCAATCTACAGATTCAATGCAATCCCTATCAAATTACCAATGGCATTTTTTACGGAGCTAGAACAAATCATCTTAAAATTTGTATGGAGACACAAAAGACCCCGAATAGCCAAAGCAGTCTTGAGGCAAAAAAATGGAGCTGGAGGAATCAGACTCCCTGACTTCAGACTATACTACAAAGCTACAGTAATCAAGACAATATGGTACTGGCACAAAAACAGAAACATAGATCAATGGAACAAGATAGAAAGCCCAGAGATTAACCCACGCACCTATGGTCAACTAATCTATGACAAAGGAGGCAAAGATATACAATGGAGAAAAGACAGTCTCTTCAATAAGTGGTGCTGGGAAAACTGGACAGCCACATGTAAAAGAATGAAATTAGAATACTCCCTAACACCATACACAAAAATAAACTCAAAATGGATTAGAGACCTAAATATAAGACTGGACACTATAAAACTCTTAGAGGAAAACATAGGAAGAACACTCTTTGACATAAATCACAGCAAGATCTTTTTCGATCCACCTCCTAGAGTAATGGAAATAAAAACAAAAATAAACAAGTGGGACCTAATGAAACTTCAAAGCTTTTGCACAGCAAAGGAAACCATAAACAAGACGAAAAGACAACCCTCAGAATGGGAGAAAATATTTGCAAATGAATCAACGGACAAAGGATTAATCTCCAAAATATATAAACAGCTCATTCAGCTCAATATCAAAGAAACAAACACCCCAATCCAAAAATGGGCAGAAGACCTAAATAGACATTTCTCCAAAGAAGACATACAGACGGCCACGAAGCACATGAAAAGATGCTCAACATCACTAATTATTAGAGAAATGCAAATCAAAACTACAATGAGGTATCACCTCACTCCTGTTAGAATGGGCATCATCAGAAAATCTACAAACAACAAATGCTGGAGAGGGTGTGGAGAAAAGGGAACCCTCTTGCACTGTTGGTGGGAATGTAAATTGATACAGCCACTATGGAGAACAATATGGAGGTTCCTTAAAAAACTAAAAATAGAATTACCATATGACCCAGCAATCCCACTACTGGGCATATACCCAGAGAAAACCGTAACTCAAAAAGACACGTGCACCTGAATGTTCATTGCAGCACTATTTACAATAGCCAGGTCATGGAAGCAACCTAAATGCCCATCAACAGACGAATGGATAAAGAAGTTGTGGTACATATATACGATGGAATATTATTCAGCCATAAAAAGGAACGAAATTGAGTCATTTGTTGAGAAGTGGATGGATCTAGAGACTGTCATACAGAGTGAAGTAAGTCAGAAAGAGAAAAACAAATATCGTATGTTAATGCATGTATGTGGAACGTAGAAAAATGGTACAGATGAGCCAGTTTGCAGGGCAGAAGTTGAGACACAGATGTAGAGAATGGACATATGGACACCAAGGGGGGAAAACTGCGATGAGGTGGGGATGGTGATGTGCTGAATTGGGCGATTGGGATTGACATGTATACACTGATGTGTATAAAACTGATGCCTAATAAGAACCTGCAGTATAAAAAAACAAACAAAACAACTAATACTAAACTTTCATTGGGTTATTTGTATGGAAATATGTTAATATAAATGTTTCAGACATTACATGAAATTTCTAAAAATCTTATATTTGTATTTGTATGGAAATATGTATGGAAATATGTTAATATAAATGTTTCAGACATTACATGAAATTTCTAAAAATCTTGTATTTGTATGGAAATATGTATGGAAATATGTTAATATAAATGTTTCAGACATTACATGAAATTTCTAAAAATCTTATATTTGTATTTGTATGGAAATATGTATGGAAATATGTTAATATAAATGTTTCAGACATTACATGAAATTTCTAAAAATCTTGTATTTGTATGGAAATATGTATGGAAATATGTTAATATAAATGTTTCAGACATTACATGAAATTTCTAAAAATCTTATATTTGTATTTGTATGGAAATATGTATGGAAATATGTTAATATAAATGTTTCAGACATTACAGGAAACGTCTAAAAATCTTATATGTTCTGGTATAATGTTATAAGTAATAATCCTAGTTATTACTTTAAAATGTATATCTCAGAAATAACTAATTTTCTTGTCAACTGCATTATTATGAACTTTCATCAAATCTTTAACCATGGTCATTTTTAAGTCTTTTGTCATTTACAGACAGTTCTGGGTGTACTCTGATGATTTTGCAAATATGTTCCTATAAAAGAGTTTCATCTTCAAGAAATTCATGGAAAAGACTCTGACAAGTACAGGTTTCTGGTAACTGACTGTACTGCTGAACTGAATGAATAAGCATTTTCAGAACTCTAATGAAAAACTGATGAACTCATAAAACTGCTAACAAAAGATCAAGATGAAAAAAAAGAAATTAATTACATGGGACTGAGTGAACTGATGAGGATGAGTATAATTTTTGTGACTTTCTGTCTGAATTAAAAAAAAAAAATCCCACAAGGACTCAGAGGAAAAGAATATACAAATCAATTTTCACTGCAAAGTAAAGGAGCTGTTACAGTGGAGGATTACTGGACTGAATGTCAATATTATGACATAGTATAAGTGTGTTTCATGTTTGGTAATTGCAATCATTGTTGCTTTTGTTGTGGTCATCCATGTACAATGCTTGGTGTCAGTCTATCTATCTCTTGTAAAAATAAAATACAGTGTGTGTGTGTGGAAAAAAAAAAAAAACAGTAGGAAGGAAAAAGAGACTGGAAGAATATGTCAGAGTTTTCACAAAGAATGACAATTACAATTTGCTGCAGCAGAGCAAAATGAAAAATCTGCTTCTTTGCTGTCTTAAAAAAATTATACAAAATTAAGCAGGCAAAGTTGAGAGCCATTTTCAGCAAACACGTTGTTAATTTGATAAAAAAATTTGAAACTGTAAAAAAAAAAAAAAAAAGAAAGCAGAAGGAAAAAAAGTAAAGTAAAATACAAAAGTTAAACAAATAGCAAATCACAAATGCCATTTCTCTGAAAAGTCCAATGGAATAAGTTCCTGGCAAGCATAATATGCAAAAAAGACAAACCCAAATACACAAAATTAAGAATGGGAAAAGGGTATAATAATTATCTTAATTGCTCTAAGTTTATAGTATTAAAAATGTCTTTTAAAAATCTGGAAGATTTTTATAGAAAAAATACAAATGTTGAAAGTTGAAAAAAATAAAAAAATAAAAAATAAAATCCTATTTGCTGTTTAGCAAAAAAAAAAAAAAAAAAGAAAAATACTCAAAAGTTGTGGGAGTAGAGCAGTCTGACTAGGAGTGATTGTAAAATAAGAAGGCTTAGTGGTAAATCTTGGGGAACTCCAATGCTTAAAAGGTAGACAAGGGGCCAAGAAAAGAGACTGAGCATCCAGGGAGGAAAAAGCAGCTATAAGAGAGGCAACCTTGCTCGCTTGTGTCCCGGTAGGTGCTTGTAAATCTGGATTTGCTCTGGCTCCCTTCGTAAGCACACGATGTCAGGGAGATTTTGTGCTTTGATTGAGAGAGATCCAGTCTTTAATTCAAACTAAGTAAGTTAGCTGTGACTTCTAGATAGCTTAGAAAGTATGGGTGAAGGCACATCGACGGTTTCAGTACAGTGGGCTGAGTCCAACTGTGGTATCCTCTGAACCACCAACCCTAGAGAGGACGACTCTTCTAGTAGCTGTTGACAAAGAAGGGCAGCCATGAGGTCAGCTGGGGCCCAGTGGGATCACTGGTCACAAATGCCCTGAAGGAGGGAGAGGTTTAAGATACTCACTCAATGTTTTTTGAAGAAACTGCAAGCCAGGTACTCACGATGGCCGTCAGCTCTACCCAGCGGAGTTTGAGGCACTCGTCCGGGCTGGGCCATCCCAGACTCTGGTAGTCACGCTTTTTTCCTGGAAGGAAAGTATGTCATCAACCGACACGACTGCAAAGGAACAGAAGGTATAGTGTCTTAGGCCCTGGTGATTACTTTATCCAGATCGGTGTATTGGAGGTGCCAATCATTCTTCTAGTCTAGAATTTCTACCACCTAGAGAACTAACTAAAATCTTGTCATTCACAGCTATGGGAATAACAATCATCTTTGAGTAAAGCGTTGTTTTCAAAGACAGATGATGAAGTAAAAATAAATGTGCCCTTCACTGGATTTAAGACTGAGATAAGGGTCAAAATACTCTTCAATGTTAACATTTTACCAAACAATTTTTACCTTTCTATTGCTTTCTATTCAAAATCAATACATTTTGATTTTAGAAAGACAACTCTAAGTCAGGAGAAACATGTATCTCTAAAGCAGGGTTTCTTAAGCTGGTACTATTGACATTGTGAGAGCTGTCCTGCCCGCTGGAAGATGTTTGGCAGCATCCCCGGCCTCTACCCAATAGATGTCAGCAGCACCCTCCCTGATATACGACAACCAAAAACGTCTCCAGATACTGTCAAATGTTCCCTGGGAGGGCAAAGTCACTCCTGGTAGAGAACCCCTGCTGTAAAGAAAAGCAGTAGAATAGAGAATAATGATGATAAT
Source organism: Balaenoptera acutorostrata (assembly GCF_949987535.1). NCBI lineage: Eukaryota > Metazoa > Chordata > Mammalia > Artiodactyla > Balaenopteridae > Balaenoptera > Balaenoptera acutorostrata. Next base: position 17,663,357 of record NC_080072.1, read on the forward strand.
GAAAGGTTATCATTTATTTCCAGAGCACTTACCATGCGTTCAGGTCCTGTATATCTGCATACAGGTATATCTGTAACCTCATGAGGCAGATTTTAATCCTCATTTCTCAGATGAGAAAACAAGAGGCTCAGAGAAATCAAGTGACTTGCCCAGGGTCACCTGGCTACTAGGTGGCAGAAATGGGATTCAGATCCAGGTCTGTTTGACTCTAACGTGCACATTCCCAATCATGCTATTTAAAGCTTTACTGGGCTTTTAAAGCTCTGTTTATGGTACCCTTCAAAGGTACTACCTTTTGGGTGTAGGCCCTTTACTTAAATCAAGTCCCCAAGAAAAGAGCAGAATTAAGTCCTATCTGGGAAGGATTCTTCTGAAGAAATTCGACTGGAATGGACAGGAAGGAGAACTTTGGTTCTGTACAGCTCTTTTTATACTGTAGGAATTTACCAACGATAGAAAATGTTTAAGACACAGGCAGGGCTTTAGATTTAGATTTTAATAGAATAGAAAAAAACAGTTTGGAAGAGTTTCAAATGAACCCTGTTTAAGTTAATAAGTTAAAGAATTGAACCACAGGTTTCACAATAAAGCTTATTTTTCTTTTATGCTTAAGAAATTCACTTGAAAAATGTTTATTGAGCATCTGTTATAAGAGACTGGGAACTGTGTTAAGACACTAGGGATACAGAGAGGAATAATAAAAGGGCCTGCCCTTGAGCTCACAGTCTACTGAGGAAGGTAAACAAACAAATTATTAGAACACAATAGGGAAGTGCTAGAGTGAAGGTAGAGAACAGCTGCATAGAGGAGAGAGCAACTAATGCTGCCTGAAGGTACCAAGGAAGAGATGGCATTGGAGTTTGAAGGGTAAAGATGAGTGACATTTTAGCACCACTGAGGTGGCAGAAGGGCATTCCAGGCAGAGGGAACAGCATGTGCAAAGACAAGGAGGTAAAACAAGAGCAGGGTTGGTTCAGAGAATGGTACTGAAGAGGAGAGAAAGGCTGGGTTGTAAACAGTCTTGTGTACCACACTAGAAAGTTTGGTCTTTATGCTGCAGGCACTAGGGAGCCTTTGAGCACACCATTCTCCACCTTGTTCACAAGGATATCATAAGACACTCTGTTAAATGCTTTGCTTTAATCTAGTTACATTATGTCTATGACACTTTCCTGGCCTTCCAGTCTACTAGCCCTCACCAAAGTAGGAAATGAAATTAGTTATGCATTATTAATTTTATTAATTCTTAGAAAATCTACAATGGTCCTTAATGATCCCTACTCTTCCCCCATGGGCTCACAAAGTACTGGTTTAATAATTTGCTTAAGAACTTTGTCAGAATTTATCACAAACTCCTTATCACTTGGTAGTGGACAGAATCCATACTTATTTGGGATACTGAAAGTTGGGATACTGAACCTCTCCAGTCTTCTCTTGCTTTAGAATTTTTCACTTTAGTGACAGTGACACTTTAGTTCCATGATCTCATTTGCAAGTATATTCAGTGCCCTACCCAGGCCCACCTCCCTGAATCCATTTAAAATTGTCTGAGTGCTCTCCTATCATCTCAACCACCCTGAGCTTTAATTTTCACTTTTACAAGAAATTTTTAGTTTTTGTTTGTTAAAGTAATATAGGCTTATTATAAAATATTTTAAAAATGGAAAAGAATGTAGAAGAAAACAGAAAATCACCTGCAGCCCTATCAGCACCCAGAGATGATCATTTATGACATTTTAGTGTATTCTCTCCTACAGTTGTTTCTATGTGCTTGTTTATTTTAGCATATTTCATCAAATCTAAGATGTCATAAACTGTAAGGTGCACATTAGTTTACATGATTTAAGAAAGAAAAATGTTGCCAATTATTATTTAAGATACTATCAACTGTAAGATGATCTCAATTTCAGAGATATTGAAATGTGAAAAAAAATGTAGTCAAAATATAGTATATTTACTATTTTACAAAAATTGAAGTATTCTCTATATATGCTATTCTATAAACTGCGTTTGTTCACTTACTAAATTATAAACATCTTGGCTGCACAGTACATGGCAAGAACATGCTGTAATTTATTTAGGCAACTATCATCATTTAGGTATTTTTCAAATTTTTATTACAATAAGCAGCACAATGATCAATCTCTGTACTTCTATCTTTCACACCTGTAAGATAATTTATTTAGGGTCAATTACTAGAAGTAGAACTGTTGGCATATTTTAAAATTTTCTGATACATCTAGTCAAACTATCCCAAAATTCATTTTATTAACTCTCACTGTGTATTACACAAAGATAATTTGACAAGCAAAAATGGCATATCACATTTTATGTTTGCACTTCCTTGATTGCTAGTGAGGCTGAACATTTTATCACGTTTAGTGGCTGTGTGTGTGTATGTGTGTGTGTGTGTGTGTATGTATGAGTGTGTATGTGTATTTGGTGAATTGCCTATGTACTTTGTACATATTTTATTGAAATGCTGTATTTTTTCTATCAATTTGTAGGTGCTCTTTAAATGATGTTGATATCCTTTGCTTATCACATATTCTGTAAATATATATAAACATTCTGCAAAAATACTTTGTTTCAATCCTTTGTCTTTCTATTTTGTAGTGTTTTCTGATGCCAGAATTATTTTTTTTCTTTTTCTCTCTGCTTTAGAGAGTCCTTTTTCACCTTAAAAGTATATAAATATCCATTTGAATTTTCCTCTTTTATGTTTTTATTACATTTACTACTTAATCCATTGGAAGTTTCATTGCTATAATCATGTTTTATAGTTTGAATATCTTTTTCCTTGCTACTGCAGACGGACCTACTAGAGGAAGTGTTGCTTTCTTTCCATAACATGTTAGCACACGCTATCTTTCTTAAACAGTAAAGCTACTTCATACTTTCAACTCTAGTCATAACAAAGTATCCTTTATGGTGTCCTTAGTATTTTTCTCAAATCACAGATCATTCTGGGATTTAGCCAAGTTGACCTCATTCTTTACATTTTATTATGTGTCCTTTGCTTTCAGCTTTGGTAAATACAACTTAAATAAGACATATTTTCATGAACTTACCTTGAATTTTTGAAGTCTAAGACAGTGAAAATATCCTTTTAAAAAGGAGACTTTTGGGGCTTCCCTGGTGGCGCAGTGGTTGAGAGTCTGCCTGCCAATGCAGGGGACACGGGTTCGAGCCCTGGTCTGGGAAGATCCCACATGCCACGGAGCAACTGGGCCCGTGAGCCACAATTACTGAGCCTGCGTGTCTGGAGCCTGTGCTCCGCAACAAGAGAGGCCACGATAGTGAGAGGCCCGCGCACAGCGATGAAGAGTGGCCCCCGCTTGCCACAACTAAAGAAAGCCCTCGCACAGAAACGAAGACCCAACGCAGCCATAAATAAATTAATTATTAATTAAAAAAAAAAAAAAGGAGACTTTTTTAAAAAAAAGAAATTCTATCACCACTATTTCATTGTTGGAAAAGAAAGTCAACTGGACTCATGGCAATGGCCCTGAACCTGGAGTCCAAAGATAGACTTCAGGACAACTATGAACCCTGAAAGTACATGCCAAATTTTGATGTAAATGCATTTTTTTTTTCCTGGGGAGCATTTATCCAATACTTAAAGAGACATCTGACATACAAAAATGTTACTAAATAGTTAATACTTATTGAGTCCTATGTGCCCAGTTCATTTAAAGCACTTTACATGTATAAACTCATATAATACTCACAACCACCCTATAAGACAGATGCAATTATCACCATTTTATAGATAAGGAAAATGAGGCACAGAGAAATAAATGGCAAAACTGGTGTGTGAAGCCAGGGAGTCTGTCTCAAACTCACAGTTTTACATATTAAACTAGACTGTTAAGAATTAATAGGATATTTAAGTTCAAGATGATAAGATTGTAAGTCAAATGGCCAATGGTTAAAAAAAAAATCAAGTATATGTCAAACAAAACTTTTTATATCGATGACTGATTTCTTGTTCACTCGGTTCAATTACGTTCTCATCTGATCTACTTCAAGTTGCAAACACACCCTTTGTGAGAACTGAGACAGTGAAATCTGAAAGAAGAAACTGGCGTATTAAATATTCAAATTTACCTTGTGGCCCAGGAGATGCCACCTTTGGGCCAGTGATCTCCAGGTTTGCTTGGTTACGATGTACATTTTCTGCCTGATTCGATTCTACCTTTTTCCCAGGATTTTTCTTATGATCTCCTTTGGGTTTCTTTACACGTTTGACTTGGAATGTGATCTGGGAAACGAAAACATGTTAGGGACAAATGAGACCAATTATCACTTCTGTCCATGGCTGTGGGTATTGGTGGCTTTAAGAATAATCAGACTTGTGCTAGGGTTAAGTTCTTTCCTTCAGTTTAATTCTTAAAGGTCTAGATGAAAAATGTTTAGTGAAATAAACAAAATAACCTAGCCTTGAAGGGTATAGAGGAAACTGAAAAGTAAGATGTCTGAACTGGGCTGTTCCCAAGTCTGCAGGCTTTGAGTGTGGTTTCACACCCATCCCACCTCCTTTGCCTCCTGGAAGAGCCAGCAATACCTAAGTAACATGAAATGCTTCTGGCAGTACAATTCCCATGTGAAGGCTGACTGGAGCGTGGAGTAAAGCAGAGCCACACACCCAATAGAACCCTTACACTTTGCAAACTAGGAGCACCTCCCACACCCCCAAAGACCTGGGCTACAATTTGATAAGAATTGAGTTAGCAAACACTTACCCACTCTGTTGCTTCATCATCTTCACTTCTGCAGTCTCCATAGCAAGAGCTTCTGGCCACTCCATCCTGGGGACCTTTCTTCAGTACTCGTATCCCCTGTAAGTCCAGACGCCGTCCTTTCATCTCTAGTGCTCCCCCAAAGCCTTCCAGAGGCCATGCCTGTTGAAATTCATCCACCAAAGCTAATATCTCTTCTGACATTTTTGTTTCATCTGAATTCTCCATCTCATCAGAACCATTGCTTTCCTCAACCACTGTACCTGCAATTCAAGTTCCAGCATGTTATTAAAAATTACAATCATTCAAGTACTTGAGGGACTCCAACCTTGCTTTCTGAGAAAAGTTTTGGCTCTGCTTAGAGGCACTTCTATAGTCCATCTTCATAAAAATACCATTCAACATCTTCAAAATTCATAATATAATATCATCCTTGTCATCTAGCTTTTGTAAAAAACCTGGCTGAGCACAATGGCAGCAGCTAGATGGCAGGATGTCATAGATTATGTCACTAGTGAGCATGAAGATGGCCATTTTTTTTTTTATTATTTTTAAAATAAATTTATTTATTTATTTATTTGGGCTGTGTTGGGTCTTCGTTGCTGTGTGTGGGCTTTCTCTAGTTGCAGCGAGTGAGGGCTACTCTTCGTTGTGGTGTGCGGGCTTCTCGTTGAGGTGGCTTCACTTGTTGCGGAGCACGGGCTGTAGGCGTGCAGGCTTCAGTAGTTGTGGTGAGCAGGCTCAGTAGTTGTGGCTCGTGGGCTCTAGAGCGCAGGCTCAGTAGTTGTGGCGCATGGGCTTAGTTGCTCCACAGCATGTGGGATCTTCCCGGACCAGGGCTCGCACCCGTGTCCCCTGCATTGGCAGGCAGATTCTTAACCAATGCGCCACCAGGGAAGTCCTGAAGATGGCTATTTTATATGCGTATTTTTTGGGGAAAAAAACCCAACTTGCTCTAGGCATGAGACAGAGATGGCAAAGATGAAGTTTATTATGAAATATTATTTATTTAATATATATATAGGATTCTTCAAGCTTTATTCAAATAGCATATGAAATATCATAGCTGCCTTAACTGAACAATGACTTGTTTAGTGGAAAATTATCCTAATTCCACATGAAGGCTCCCATTTTCACTAATGGCTAATATAAGAAATAGCAATATACTAGTGTAATTTTTTTCTAAAATGGTTATCAAGATATTTATTACGTTGCTCATGTTTCTTATATAAAGACTCTCATGGATGTTTCTCAGTGCAATGGCCTAGTAAAAATTCTCTCTCCTGAGAAGTCAATATGTTTCCATTATTACACACTGCAGGTTACACAACCTTACAAGTTCCTCTCTATGCTTACCTAGAAAGCTTAAGGCAAAATTAGTCTAAGTTTCTTAATAGAATGCCCTCCTTTCTTAAAAAAGTTCTTCACTATTTAACTTTTGCTATTTTGAATTAATGGCTGAATCTTATATTGTGTGTTCTGTGAAAGTTATCTTCAATCCTTTTTGGAAGTGTACAGGGTATAAAAACAAACAACAAAATGGAATGCCTCCTCTTGTAATATGTACCCACTGGACAACCTGAGAGCTTGGGGTTGATTGTTCACAAAATGCCAGTCTACATTATCCCAATAATCTTCAATTGGTAATTCTGGCTCCTTCAGTGATTTAGAATGTGGCATTGATAAGGTCAACGTCAGGAATCTCATAACCATATCACCAGACCTATAGCCATAGTGAGTAACCCATTTTAGAAATGCATAGTTTTAGAGTCTGAGGAGGCTTGGGGTAAGAAAGATGGCTGATTACCATGGCTAAAAACAACTTAAAGCTTTGAGCCCCTCTCACAGAAGGTCTGCAGCGTCACCCTTAGCTCTCTGGTGGCATCTCTATCTCCTATCCCACTTTCTATTCCAGAATGTGGGAAGGTCGTTGCCAGGCTGAGAGTACTGCAAGAAATCTCCTGTCACTCTTGAAAAAGCTATAGGGCTCTTCCGTTTGTTAACAGGTGACTACAAAATGTACTGCTGCCCTTTCAAGTAAGTTTCTTTTAGGTTTTCTGAACCAATCTGCTAGATTCTATTGCTTAATATTGTGATTAATGTTCTGAAACAAGCATAAAGTAAAATAGGGGTTTGCAAAGTCTTTTTCTTTAGGGTATTTAGATAACAATGGTTGGTTACTTGCCAAAATTATGTGGCCAGTAGTATAAATGTAGGGTGGACAAAGAGTTTTTATTTTTAGTTTCTATCTTGTTGGCTACTATATTCCAAATGCCCACCATTGCACCTGGCACACAGCAGGCACAAATAGCTGTAGAATCAATTAATGGGAACTCAGGAATACTTTGCTTTGTGAGATCCTTGAGGATCTGCTGTTCCTCCTTTTGCCCTGTCCTGCTGGAAATTCAAGACTTTTTAAACTCTAAAAAGTGTCATCTGTTAAAGTACTGTCAACCCAGATGAAAGGTAAGCCAACAGAAAGGCAGGCAGCATGTTTTCAGCATAGTGGCTGGCACACTACGTCATTTACAAACTTCTCAGTAGCTAATCCAGGAAAGCAGCTGAAAAGGATTGCTATAGGGATCCCAAACAGGAACTTAATTAGAATTGCCTGGCAACTGACTTGTAGCAACAGAGCTGTCTCTAAGCACTCCTCATGTTATTTTAGCTTCTTCTCCTTCTTTCTCCTATGGCCATGGGGTTCCTTGCACCTGGTCCTGAGACAGAAGAGGATTTTTGATAGATTTGGCCACAGCCAAGAATACGGGTTTAAAGAAAAGTGGCTTTTGGTCAAAGATAGACAGCAGGTAACTAATTCCCCAGTGTGTAGTTAGAGCTGCATAGGGATACTGTGTGTGGAAGCCTTATTTCCATTCAGTAACTACTACTATCTAGAAAGCATTCATGTTTTTTAGTTGCAAAGAGTTCTGCAAGCCCAGGTCCCAAAGGTTGATACTTCCCTGTGCCCTTACCATATGGTAATAGATATCATTATCAAAAAGTTCTTAGAGAAAGGGCCTTTCATTGATGAAAATCAGTATTCAATTGAGAGACTATGGAACTTGCTGCGGTCTGCTGCTGCTGGCAGCCATTCGGCCTTTTCCAAGGCTGCTGGGGTCTGGGTGATAGCAATTCTTAGAGAACACCACCAAATAAAGGTGAGGAATGGGGAGATCATAAATGTGCTACGAGTGAGAAAACATAAACCAATCTTTATTTATTTAGACCCTATTACATGCCCATCTCCATGCTATATGCTATACAGGTGGGAGCAAAAGGAATCTGGTCCCAAGGAATTAAAGATAATCAAGCTGGAGACACAAACCTATATATCAATACATTAAACAATGAGAGAACAATTACATTAAAATTTTTTTTCTAAAGGAAAAACATAATTGAATGTAGTCACAAAATGCTTCTTACAGGAGAGTAGACTACCTGAGGCAGGATTCAGACAGAATAGAGGTTCAGGGAGGGCACTCCCCGAGTGATGAAACTAAAAAAGCAGGTATGTATATACTCACATACCCATATACACACATACAGATACAGGCATAAGGAAGGTATATGTGAAGGCACTACTAATTTTAAATTAACTAGAGCAAAAAACGTATACAGAGTATATCAGCAAATAAGATATTTAGGGAAGGTGGGTGACACTGAAGAGTGTCTGGCAAAGTCAGGAAGAAGATTCATTGTAAAGGGAGCTTCTAGTTTGTTAAGCAAAGAATAACAAGATGAGAGCCACAATATTTATAAAGGTTAGATTAGTAAATCAGCTGGTGATTTAGGAGTTAGGGGGTGGAGGACAGAAGGAAGACAGAACAGAGGACAATTAGAAAGGTGCTTCAACAATCTCTATAAGTTATATAAAGAGAAGGTGACATGCTGGGGGTAAAGGGGAGATTTTAGAAAGGGAGGGAAATAGGTATGAAGAAATTTCAATGAAGAAAAATTAATAGAATTTGGTAATTATATGGATATAATGGCAAACAGAATAAGTCCGAAGATGATGTCAAGATTTTTTTACTATGTGAAATTTTAGAATCTGTGAATATGAAAACATAATGCTATTTACAAAGATGATGGAATTGGCAGAGGACAATAGGATAGTGTTGGGATTTCAGACGCTTATTCATTAATTCATTTAAACACCTGTTGTTATGTGCTTAAGAATATGCTGAGGGCTCAGGATATAACAACCCATGGAGCTATGGTCTAGGCTAGAATGGATGGAGGAACATATCTCCAGACATTGTCCAATAGGCAGCTGGGAATACAGAATTCAGGTCTGGAGAGAGGTCTGGACTACAGAGGGATCTCAGAAGGTTTTAAGTTATACTTGAAGTAGGAAGAAAAAGTAAATATTAGACTGCTGCTTGTGGGGCAGATGCTACGATGAAAACTGGAAACAGAGAGACTGAGACCCATATCTTTATTTTTTCTTTATCTTCTTCAACATGTACCATTTTCAAACTGGAAAAAGGAGAATAAATATTGTGAAGTGAAGAGACTGAGCACCCGCAGTGAGGCTTGTATGAGTTCACGTTTTTTCACTTTGATGAATCCTATCTCAGGGTACTGGGAAACCTCACAGCTGAGTCTGTGAGGTAATGAGGCAAGAATCACAGGGACAAGGAGAAGTGCTGAGAGATGGAGAGAAGCGTATGTAGTTCTGATTAGAAAAAGAAAACAACAAACAGAAAACAGAGAGAATAAAGAAAAAAAAGGACGAAAAACAGAAGTCCACTATAACTTTGCAACGTTCCAGACACACCTGGAAATTCATGGTCTGGGCACCACAGTTTAAGAGATTTTCAAAGTGGACCATATTCATAGAAAAGTGACTTGGTGAAAGTACTCAAAACCATGTTAAATGAAGAAGGTCTGAAGAAATCAAGAGTGATCCCATAGTAGGAAGAGTAGCTGATGTACTGTGCGCACACACACACACACACACACACACACACACAATCAGACTTGAAAAATATTTTGCTAGAAAGATTAAAAAAAATTCCAGAGTGAGTACTTCAAGGATGCTGAAGGGTATAAAAACTATAATAAAGAGAAGTTATTGAAGAAAATGAGGACATTTAGCTAAAAGAAGCAAAAACATGGGGGGTGGGTAGACAGGAACAATACTCATCTTCAAATATCTAAGGAAATGTGACATTAGTGAGAGGCAAGACTTTGTTAGCCTCAGAGGGCAGGACTAGAAACGAGAAGTCATACTTTAGCTCAATATTAGGAAAGGCTTATGAATGGTCAGAATTGGAATGGGCTACCCAGGGCGAGACTGAGTTGCCCATGCCTGGAGCAGAAGCACAAGCCAGACAATGCTGGGAGCACTACTGAGAGGGAGGGGACCATCAGAGGGTGATTAAAAAAGGTGACTGTGTTTGATAAGAAGCAGTATTAATAATCTTGGAAGAGAGGTTTCAAGAAGAGTTTTAGGGAGCAGAGTCTGAAAAGGTAAGTGCTACATTCAAAATGAAATAGATCGAGAATAAACAGAGGTAAAGGTCACACATTCAAAGAAATGACCAGCAAGACAAAATCCTTCCTTCAAAGTTTGGACTCAAAACATCTCCTCCAGAAAGTCTTCTTACATGATTAATATCTATTCACTATTAGACTGTGGTTTCTGAAGGCAAGCAGGCACATTCTACCTGTAAGGATATGTTCCTTTGTCTCACAAAATAGAAAGTATACTATGGAATTAGACAAAGTTGGTTTCAAATTAGGACTCCACCACCATAGGACCTTGGGCAATTCTGCCTGGAGTTCTAGTGCCTTCTCTGCAGCAACATGGATAGACTTGGAGGGCATTATGCTAAGTGAAATAAGTCAGACAGAAGAGGCAAATATTGTATGATATCAGTTATATGTGGAATCTAAAAAATATAACAAACTAGTGAATATAACAAAAAAGAAGCAGACTCACAGATATAGAGAACAAACTGGAGGTTACCAGTGGGGAGAGGGAAGGAGGGAGGGGCAATATAGGAGTAGGGGATTAAGAGGTACAAACTATTAGGTATAAAATAAGCTACAAGGATATATCGTACAACACGGAGAATGGCCAATATTTTATAACAACTATAAATGGAGGATAACCTTTAAGAATCACTATATCGTACATCCGTAACATATAACATTGTGCAGCAACTATACTTCAATTAAAAAAAAGGCAGTGATCTCTTTTTTGAAGTCAGAGTATAAACCTGTAGACTGAAGACTTAATGCATAAACAATGGCATAAAATTTCAAGCCAGTAATCAGAAAGCACAAAAGGCTTAGATTAAATTACTCAGACTAAGGTAGGCAGGGAAATGATTCACTTCTGAGAAGACAACAACATTCATGAGTTTTCATTTGCACCACTGGTGCTCTTCCTTCTTTTATCTGGGTTAGGATAGTTAAGAGAAGACTGAGAATTTGGAGAAAATAACCTAGAAAAGCAAACAGGGAATTGTTCCTGTAATAACTCTTGTGCAAAAATGTCAGGGCCCCCTTTACTGACGTTCATTGAGCAGATACCGTGTGTATGTATTTGTGAGGACTTCAGCTCACAAGCAGCCTCTAAGTCGTGAAGCAGCAGAGTCACGCCTGTGTTTGTATTGATAGAAATGAACACTTCCTGAGTTCCATCTGTGTCATAGTCCATCTCTGTACTGGTACAAATGTTTCCCTAAGTTATTTCATTTAAATATTCAAGAGCACTCTGAGGCTTTTTTTTTTTTTTTTGAGGTAAGGAAGGCTCAGCTTGCCCAATATTTAACAACTAAGTAGGTGGCAGAGCCAGGACATGATAACAATATCTCTGACTACAAAACCTACACTCCACAGATCAGGTTTCTGGGGCAGGAATTCTGGAGTAGATGATGAGGTATTAAAGCAGCGGTTTTAAAAATGTTAATCAGAGACACGATTTTCACCAATCCTTAGCAAAGTGAGAAACAAAAAAAGAACATGTATCTAAAGTTATAATACACACACACAACTTATGTCCATCCAGATACACATTTGTTGGTGTAAAGTTGCCAACTGTCCATTTTTGAGAAAGACTGACCTTTATTCTAAGATTGCCTTTGTACTTTTTTGACATTAAAATGTTGTTTTATAAAATAATGGTAATAGCAGATGCTAGTTTTCTTTAAAAATGACCTTACAAATTAAAAAATAAAGTTCTAATCTATCAAAACCCTATTTCTTTTTTTTAAATTTTATTTATTTTTTTATACAGCAGGTTCTTATTAGTTATCCATTTTACACATATTAGTGTATTTATGTCAATCCCAATCTCCCAATTCATCACACCACCACCCCCACCCCCCTGCTACTTTCCCCCCTTAGTGTCCATACATTTGTTCTCTACATCTGAGTCTCTATTTCTGCCCTGAAAACTGGTTCATCTGTACCATTTTTCTAGGTTCCACATATATGCATTAGATACGATATTTGTTTTTCTCTTTCTGACTTACTTCACTCTGTATGACAGTCTCTAGATCCATCCATGTCTCTACAAATGACCCAATTTTGTTCCTTTTTATGGCTGAGTAATATTCCATTGTATATATGTGCCACATCTTCTTTATCCATTCGTCTATCGATGGGCATTTAGGTTGCTTCCATGACCTGGCTATTGAGAATAGTGCTGCAGTGAACAATGGGACGCATGTGTCTTTTTGAATTATGGTTTTCTCTGGGTATATGCCCAGTAGTAGGATTGCTGGATCATATGGTAATTCTATTTTTAGTTTTTTAAGGAATCTCCATACTGTTCCCCATAGTGGCTGTATCAATTTACAGTCCCACCAACAGTGCAAGCAGGTTCCCTTTTCTCCACACCCTCTCCAGCATTTGTTGTTTGTAGATTTTCTGATGCCCATTCTAACTTGTGAGGTGATACCTCATTGTAGTTTTGATTTGCATTTCTCTAATAATTAGTGATGCTGAGCAGTTTTTCATGTGCTTCTTGGCCATCTGTATGTCTTCTTTGGAGAAATGTCTATTTAGGTCTTCTGCCCATTTTTGGATTGGGTTGTTTGTTTTTTTAATATTGAGCTGCATGAGCTGTTTATATATTTTGGAGATTAATCTTTTGTCTGTTGCTTCATTTGCAAGTACTTTCTCCCATTCTGAGGGCTGTCTTTTCGTCTTGTTTGTAGTTCCCTTTGCTTTGCAAAAGCTTTTAAGTATCATTAGGTCCCATTTGTTTATTTTTGTTTTTATTTCCATTACTCTAGGAGGTGGATCAAAAAAGATCTTGCTGTGATTTATGTCAAAGAGTATTCTTCCTATGTTTTCTTCTAAGAGTTATATAGTGTCCGGTCTTACATTTAGGTCTCTAATCCATTTTGAGTTTTTTTTGTTTTTTTTTTTTAATTAATTAATTAATTTATTTATTTTTGGCTGTGTTGGGTCTTCATTTCTGTGCGAGGGCTTTCTCTAGTTGCGGCAAGTGGGGGGTCACTCTTCATCGCGGTGTGCGGGCCTCTCACTATCGCGGCCTCTCTTGTTGCGAAGCACAGGCTCCAGACGCACAGGCTCAGTAATTGTGGCTCACGGGCCCAGTTGCTCCACGGCATGTGGGATCTTCCCAGACCAGGGCTCGAACCCATGTCCCCTGCATTGGCAGGCAGATTCTCAAACACTGCGCCACCAGGGAAGCCCCCATTTTGAGTTTATTTTTGTGTATGGTGTTAGGGAGTGTTCTAATTTCATTCTTTTACATGTAGCTGTCCAGTTTTCCCAGCACCACTTATTGAGACTGTCTTTTTTCCACTGTATATCTTTGCCTTCTTTGTCACAGATTAGTTGACCATAGGTGCGTGGGCTTATCTCTGGGCTTTCTATCCTGTTCCATTGATCTACATTTCTGTTTTTGTGCCAGTACCATATTGTCTTGATTACTGTAGCTTTGTAGTATATAGTCTGAAGTCAGGGAGTCTGATTCCTCCAGCTCCAGTGTTTTCCCTCAAGACTGCTTTGGCTATTCGGGGTCTTTTGTGTCTCCATACAAATTTTAAGATTTTTTGTTCTAGTTCTGTAAAAAATGCCATTGGTAATTTGATAGGGATTGCACTGAATCTGTAGATTGCTTTGGGTAGTATAGTCATTTTCACAATATTGATTCTTCCAATCCAAGAACATGGTATATCTCTCCATCTGTTGGTATCATCTTTAATTTCTTTCATCAGTGTCTTATAGTTTTTTGCATACAGGTCTTTTGTCTGCCTAAGTAGGTTTATTCCTAGGTATTTTATACTTTCTGTTGCAGTGGTAAATGGGATTGTTTCCTTAATTTATCTTTCAGATTTTTCATCACTAGTGTATAGGAATGCAAGAGATTTCTGTGCATTAATTTTGTATCCTGCAACCTTACCAAATTCATTGATTAGCTCTAGTAGTTTTTTGGTGGCATCTCTCAGATTCTCTATGTATAGTATTATGTCATCTGCAATCAGTGACAATTTGTATTCCTTTTATTTCTTTTTCTTCTCTGATTGCCGTGGCTAGGACTTCCAAAACTATGCTGAATAATAGTGGCGAGAGTGGACATCCTTGTCTTGTTCCTGATCTTATAGGAAATGCTTTCAGTTTTTCACCACTGAGAATGATGTTTGCTGTGGGTTTGTCGTACATGGCCTTTATTATGTTGAGGTAGGTTCCCTCTATGCCCACTTTCTGGAGAGTTTTTATCATAAATGGGTGTTGAATTTTGTCTAAAGCTTTTTCTGTGTCTATTGAGATGATCATGTTTTTTATTCTTCAATTTGTTAATATGGTATATCACATTGATTGATTTGCATATATTGAAGAATCCTTGCATCCCTGGGATAAATCCCACCTGATCATGGTGTATGATCCTTTTAATGTGTTGTTGGATTTTGTTTGCTAGTATTTTGTTGAGGATTTTTGCATCTATATTCATCAGTGATATTGGTTGGTAATTTTCTTTTTTTGTAGTATCTTTGGTTTTGGTATCAGGGTGATGATGGCCTCATAGAATGAGTTTGGGAGTGTTCCTTCCTCTGCAATTTTTTGGAAGAGTTTGAGAAGGATGGGTGTTAGCTCTTCTCTAAATGTTTGATAGAATTCACCTGTGAAGCCATCTGGTCCTGGACTTTTGTTTGTTGGAAGATTTTTAATCACAGTTTCAATTTCATTACTTGTGACTCGTCTGTTCATATTTTCTATTTCTTCCTGGTTCAGTCTTGGAAGGTTATATCTTTCTAAGAATTTGTCCATTTCTTCCAGGTTGTCCATTTTATTGGCACAGTTGCTTGTAGTAGTAGTCTCTTAGGTTGGTTTGTATTTCTGTGGTGTCTGTTGTAAATTCTCCTTTTTCATTTCTAATTTTATTGATTTGAGTCCTCTCCCTCTTTTTCTTGATGAGTCTGGCTAATGGTTTATCAATTTTGTTTATCTTCTCAAAGAACAAGCTTTTAGTTTTATTGATCTTTGCTATTGTTTTCTTTGTTTCTATTTCATTTATTTCTGCTCTGATCTTTATGATTTCTTTCCTTCTGCTAACTTTGGGTTTTATTTGTTCTTCTTTCCCTAGTTCCTTTAGGTGTAAGGTTAGATTGTTTGAGATTTTTCTTGTTTCTTGAGCTAGGCTTGTATTGCTATAAACTTCCCTCTTAGAACTGGTTTTGCTGCATCCCATAGGTCAAACCCCTATTTCTGAGAACCACAGGCAAATGATACACAGTGTACGGAAGCTGAAGGCCTGAGGATGAGCTTTAGTTATACGTCACCTACTGAAGATGTTAGGCAAGGTACCTAACTACTCTGAGTCTCAATTTTCTCAGCTACAAGATGGGGTTAATATCTATTTCACAAGGTTAATACACAGTTCATAACTTTGTAAAGTATAAAGTACCACAAAAAGGTAGTGATTATCATAATAATTTATGGTTACTGGAGCGGGCTTAACTATTTGTATTTCTTTAAAATTTCCTACAAAAATAGAGTTTTAAAAAATTCTTTAATGTCTATGCTTGACTTTTATTATACCATACTATTTATATTAAAAAATAGAGTCTTTCTGACTCCTAACCACACTATAGGAAGCCTGCTGGTATAAACATGCTAACTTATACCATGACTGTGGTCCCTGTGGACTTGTCAGTATCACAGAATTTAGAAACGGTAAAAAAAAAAAAAGTTAGTACCTAAGAGTAAAACTAGTAAGAGTCATCATCATACTATAATTAAATTAGCAATGTGAAAAGGAATGCACCCTAAGAGACAGTTTGCATAATGTTGAAGGGACCTGGCAAACACCTAGCCCCAGCCAGGGCAACCATTCAGTGTTCCCAGTATGGGGATGGAATGGAACTACATGGGAAACATGGAACTAAAGAAACTTAAACACTAGGTTATCTGCCTCAAGCAATGATGTATTTGGAAAACGAAGAGACAAAGAATAAGATTTTGGTTGGGTTTTATTTTGAATTGTCGTAGGAAAAGACTCTAATTTGATTGTCATGAGTATTCCACTCATTAAGGAGTTGTATTGGAATAGGAACAGTTTCTGTAAACTGAAAAAAATACCCCAGGACTTCCCTGGTGGTCCAGTGGTTAAGACTCCGTGCTTCCACTGCAGGGGGTGTGGGTTTGATCCCTGGTCGAGGAACTAAGATCCTGCACGCCCTGTGGCATGGCCAAAAAAAAAAAAAAAAATAACAAAACCAAAAACCCCCAAAACCCCTTAACATCACTCAGTATCAGCCTCCCTCATGATGTTCATTTGGTTGTATGGGTACCTGATGTCAGTAAGAGACGTGAGGCTGCCAGGCACTAGAGAGGAGTAGACCCACTGTGAATGAACAAAGTGGCCATGTGGTTTAAAAGTCAATTTCTTTTGAGTTGGTAAATGGGAAATTAATTTCCTTAAAGCCCAATGATTTCTGATAGAATGATGAAACTAATTCCCTAAACCTGCAAAAGTGAAGGTCACAACTTCCCCCTTTGAGGTCTAGCTTGCTTCTCTTAGACATTGTTTTTTTATACACGATACCACTTAGAAGGAAACACAAGATTTTGTAATTGCTAAATATGTTAATCCAATCTACACAGGAGGGCAAAAGACACATTTCATTACTCTAACAAATATTTACTATACACAGGAATATAAAGTTATAAAGGACACAATATATAAGAAGCTCACAGTCTGATGGAACATAAGACATACAAGCAATTAATACTGTATAAAATATACCTTGACAAAAAGTAGGAACAAGACAGCAAATGGAGCAACTAAATGCTTGGAGACCTTTGTAAATGCTTCACAGAGGAGATGACATTTGAGCTGGATCTTGGAGATGCATGGGAGTTGTCTATAAAAAGCACAGAATATGCAGGGGTCCTTCCCAGCCTATGCAAAGACACGGAGGCTCAAAGCAGCAGGGCACGTGACGGAAATAGTGAAAGGTCTGTACTTCCTGCTATGCAGAGTACTAGTAGATGGTACAGTTCAGTTGGAGACAGAATCAAGGGCTAAACTGCCTCATATCCCACATTAAGACATTTGGACTCTTCCGATAGGTAATAGCTACTGAAAACTTTAAATGTAGGCAACTTACCAGATCAGGTCTGATTTCAGAAACAACTCTTCGGACACACAAGAAATTGGTAACAGGGGTTGTTTCTGCTTTTTAAATTGTATACCAATTTCTATGTATTATCTCTCTCTTTCTCCCCTACACACACACACGCCCTCTGCCTCTCTCGCACTCTCCATACATAGACTGAAGTAAAGGACTAGATATAGGGAAGCCAATCGTGAACCTACTACAACAGCCCTGGCAGAAATGAAGAAAGTCTAAAGTCAGACAGTGCCACAAAGAATAGATGAAGAGATGATATATTTAACAGGTTTTAGGGATTGACTGGGCATAGTGATGACTGGATGAGTTGTGCCATTAACAGGGAGCAGGAATATAGGAACTAGAAACAGTTCAGGAAGTAGGGCAAAATGAGGACAAGTTCAATTTTAGGTACGTTAAGTTTGAAATGGCTGTGGCACATCCAGATAAAGAGACCACTAAAAAGGTAGAAATAAGATCTGGAGTCATAAAGAACGTCTTAGCTGAAAATACAGATTTAGAGTCATTGGTATACTCCAAAGTATCTGAAACACCAAGAGATAACACATGGAGGACTAAGAAAAGAAGACCAAGGTTAAGATCCTGGGTAAAAAAAATAAAGGGCAAAGTAAAGAATAAGTGAATGAAATTGAAAAAAGATATTCTGAGGACAAAGGAAAAGAACGAAGAACAAGTGATATCCCAGAAGCCAAGAGGAGAAGAAGGAGAAAGTTTGAAGCGAGGAGTTGTGCACAGTTCCAAAGGCAGAAAAGAGGTTAAGCAGGATGAGTACTTAAAAGAAGTCACTCATTTTGGCAATTATAAATTGATAATCTTAAAACTTTTTAGCACAGCATAGCTCAAAATGTGGTCATAAAATGAAATTTTAGGAAAGGGCCTGGTAGGCATGCCCGTTATTTCAAATCTTTAAATTTTATTGGGTTACTATAAATACAACTTGCTTTTTTTTTTTCAATGACTTACTCAATAGACTAATGACATTAAGAAGAAAGACTAGTACATAAATCAAATTTGTTCTAGCAAATGAAGATGTTGAGGTGGAGAAAACAGAAAGAAGTGTGCAGAGCACTTCCACTTTATAGCTTGCCTTCTGCCTCCCAATCTTGAGGGTCACCCTCACGATCTACAATATAGTAAGTGACTGTTAAAAGAAAGAACAAACGCTTGAGAGTAGAGAAAAGCCTAAGCTTCAAGTGTGAGAGTTGATTTTACTCCAGAAGCACAGCTCAGGTCAAATCAACTTACTTTCAAGTCTAAGGACATCTGAGCCCCTCCCTGAATTCTCAACAGAGAGCACAGGGTCTTCCTCTGTTCCTGTCTCAGAGGGCTCTTCTTCAGCGGCATCCAGTGACTGTGAGTTGTCAAAATATTTCTGTTTGTCATGGCTGTTGTCCAGGGTTTTCGCATGACAATTACCTCAATGACAAGAGACACAGATAGAGCACGTTAGAAACCTCTCTTGTGTAGTCCCATAGCTCAAGGTCCCCAACTATCAAGAAGAGCAAAAAGGCGACTGTCAGTTTTTCTCCAGCAGAACATGCACAAATCAGTGAGGTGGAGTGCCCAAAGGCAGACCGTAACTGTGATTCAAGATTTTGCACTGAAGTTCAAGTTTCACCTGTTAGGCTATTGGAAGTATTTGGGGGAAAAAACTGTAACAACAAAGATCAAGTCCCAAGATCTCCTTCCATTCATAATGAATGATTGTGAAACACTTCTCTGAAAGTCAGAAACATCATAAAAAAGTGGTTTTCCTTCTATTTGCCTTTTGAAGGTGAGAAGTGACAGATTAGTACCTCAATAAATCTGGAGATAGATGAATTATAGCCGAAAAATATACCATTCTTGCATCATAGCTTAAAATGAAAGATATACCAAAAGGTAAAGGATTATAAATTAAAAACCAAGGACTTAGAGGGGGATAGTGGTGGCAGAGAATCCACATTTAAGACTGTCAGATCACACAGGTGCCTATTTTTCTTTTGAAAAACAAGTTCTGATCATGTAATAAAGATTTACCTAAGCATAAAATGTCACATCTTGAATGTAATCATAGCACTCTGTGATACCTTCTGATATATATAGTGAGCATGACCTTTTGCTACAATTTTGCCCAGGAGTCGAAGAGCTTTGACCTTATTAGGGATTGTGTGTTAATAGGGATAAACAGCCACTACCCAGCTCCACCCGATGGACATTCTCCGGGGCTGTTGTGTCTGCTGTAGTGGGGATCTGGCTGGCTGAACAGGTCTCCTCATGTTCCATGTGCGTTGCTACTGAAGGTGCATGTTCAGTGGAAGCCTACATTCATATTATAGGACAATTCTCTGGGTAAGAGTGTAAAAGTAACTTTCCTCCTTTATCAGAACGTCCAAACATTCTCTAAAAGTTTTTTTATTTTTTAAGAGAATGTTGCCCCAAAGAGATGTATGTACCCAATCAGGCTGTCTCTGCAGCAATGGAAATACAAGAAGTCTCTTTCTGGATCTGATGACTCCCTTTCAGATTCCGTAATTCTGGAAAGCATTTCTCAGGCCATTTTCCTTATTGTGCCAAGAAAACACAATGGACTCAAAACCTTTCCCAACTTCCTAGGTGAGAGAAAGGGGACTGCATACTTAGGGATTCACTTCCCATTTTCCAGTTCTACACTACCACACGTCTGAGGCTACCATTTTCCAGTTCTACACTACCACACGTCTGAGGCTACCATTTTCCAGTTCTACACTACCACACGTCTGAGGCTACCATTTTCCAGTTCTACACTACCACACGTCTGAGGCTACCATTTTCCAGTTCTACACTATCACACGTCTGAGGCTACCATTTTCCAGTTCTACACTATCACACGTCTGAGGCTACCATTTTTCAGTTCTACACTATCACACGTCTGAGGCTACCATTTTCCAGTTCTACACTACCACACGTCTGAGGCTACCATTTTCCAGTTCTACACTACCACACATCTGAGGCTACCATTTTCAACAAGGCTACATCAGAAGCTTTAGCTCTCAAGAAGCTTACAAGACAGTAAATGCGAGACAACAAACAATAATGAGGTAGTCTACTGTGCCAAGTAAGTGCTTCAGAGAATAAGCTTTGAGTAGGTAGAACTTGAATTTTGAAGAATACATAGGATTTAAAAACACAGAACTTCAAAAGGGGGAATTACAAGGAAGGGAATCAATATTTATTGAGTACTTCTGTACTTTTTCTTCCACTTACTCCTCAAAAACACCTTGTGAAATATTATTAATTTCACAGATAAGGAAACTGATTATCAGTGAAACTAAGTAACTTGCCTATTGTTGTAACTGTTGGTCAAACAGTAAGTAACTAACTGTAAGTAAATAACTAACTTAACAGTAACTTAACTTAACAGTAAGTAAGTAAGTAACTAACTTAACTAACAGTAAGTAAGTAACTGTTGGTCAAACAGTAAGTAAGTGGTAGATCTGGGATTTGAATTAATTCTATTTTACCACAAAGCTTCTTGGCTTTCCCCTAGTCAATACTACCTCTTTAGCAGAAAAAGTAGAGGAGGTGGCATTCTAGGCAGGGAGGAATAATGTGTCGAGCAAAGCAATAGGAACAGGAATTCTCATTTGTGTTTGGGAGACAATGAGAAGTACGATTTGATAGAGATGGAAAGTGTGGAGTGTGTGGGCCCTGGAGGGCTAAGAAAAGAAGCCATGAGCAATGGTAGTTGCTTTCTTTCTCCAGATTCTCCTGAGAGGACAGACAGAGGTTGTAGATTTGCCTCTACTTCTGTCTTCACCACCTAGTACGTGCAATTAAGTACGGGGAAACCAAGCATAAGAGCATTAAAATAAAACAGAGCAATGACAACAACAACTCTACACACCCAACTGACTAAAATTCACTATGAAGAACAGCATGCTTTTCAGAGGCAATTCTTAATTGGGAAATAAATAAGCATGACTATTAAAAGCAGAGAGGAAAAAATGATGACAGTGATACTGATAATTTTAAACATGTTTTCCTAGTGAATATTCTCTCTGCCTTCAGCTTTGGTGAATTTGCCTCTAAAGCATTTTTCATCTTGACACAGGTCAAGTAAAGCAAAAAGATAAACCTTTAACACTGGAACCCAGTGAAATTCTAGCTGTGTATCCTGCAGTTGATTTCCTCCTCCAACCTTTGCCATCTTATTTTTCTCTCCCACCCTCTTTCTACTATAAAAATTTAATTGGTTTCATCTTTTAAAATGTCTGCAATATTTAAAAATGCTCTCTAGGTAATTTATAAGATACGATGTGAAGCTAAAATTAGTCCTCTTGCATGACCTCTAGCCCAGACACCCTCTTGAAGCAAGCCTTCTGCATTCTAAGAATGTCTTGCCCTCCAACTCAGGAAATTGGGGCCAATACCTCTGAGGGAGAGGGCAGGAAAGGGGATCAGGGAGATCTGGGGGAATTAAAGGAGGCATAAGAAGTTTATGTTAGGCTATTTCTTGGAAATAGGCACAGTCAAAATGATCATGTAAAAACTACATGCTTTAAAATTAGAATTATTAACATGAATTTTCTTAGGTTGACAGTTAAAAACAGACTGGTTTAGCATTCTGGTGTGATTTCCATGATTATCTAGGCTAATCATAGAAAGTCATATTGCCTAAATTTTGAATTACTCCTTCCAGTTGCCTGAGGGAGAACTGAAGAATTTCAGAAAAAATAAGTTTCTATTCTTTGGACTATAGTATAGGTCTACTCTAGCTCAAAGGGGAACTAAAAGAAAGTTGCCTATGTAGAAAAATATTGCTTGTCTTCCCAGCAAAGGCAGAGATGATGTTCTTATTAAAGAAACACAAGAAAATGTTGGAGAAGGAAAAATGGAAAGACACCTAAAAAGTAAAATGTCATCTTCCGTGCATAAGGCTATTATTTTTTGCTAATGCAAAAATGAGGAGATTCTGTGACTTGGACTAACCTTGAGAGGTATGTTTTTGTTGTTGTTGTTGTTTTTGGAACTACATGATTTAAATGAAATGCTTTAGATAACAAGGTTCCAGGTGAAAATGGAAACACTTTTCTCTGCTTAATGCTCTATACTTGCTTGCAAAGCATTTAGCAATTCAAATCCTGGCAGTCTGGTTTTTCTTAGAAGTAAGAGAGTACAAGGCAACACCAACTAAGCATGAAACTCCAAAGAGGGTATTTCTGATTCTGGAACTGTTATGAGATCTTAGACATAGCAACATCCTTTTCTGTGGTTAGAGTATTGACTGCATAAGTTGGGTTATTAATATTAACCTCCCCTACAAGGGTGTTCTGGAAAACAACTAAATATTTAATATACCTTGTCAAAGCATAAGTCTCCTAAGGGAGAAAGGCACAATTTATTCTGTGGCTAAACAGATTTTCAGAGTAAACTAAGTTCTCAGGAACTCCTACCATGACTAAGGTTAAAGAAATCTCCTATCTTCTCATATAAATTCTGTTTACAAAGGTCCTAGAAGAATATTTATTTTCTAACTGGAGTTGGGTAACCACTTACTTGTTAAAAAGAATTCTTCTCTTCTCTTCTTTTTTAAGAATTCTTCTCTTCTGAATCTCGTAAGTTGGTAAGAGATTCCTGGTTGGGTTAGGAATCCTTTAGGGTTAGTTGTAAGAAACAAATGCCACAAAATCGAGAGGCCTCAGAACTTTGTAAGAGCCAAGTAACTAATTTCATATTTATTTCTCTAGTAGGATATGTATCTTTTAGGAAAAATAGTAATATAAATTGTGAAGTGAACGAAAGTGTATCTTTCAGTTGTGCACCATTACTATGCAAGATTACTTTAAAATATTATGAGGAAACTTTAACTGTGGGTGGCATGTCGGGCTTGGTACTACACAGAGAAATAGGTATATGTGAAGCAGTAAGAAACCTCACTGGGAACAGATTCCTTTATGATTTCCACCTCCAGAGGTTGTGACAAAGTCTTGCAGACATTGTTCTAAGAGGAGCATTCCATGGTATGAATTCAAATCCTGCCTCAGCTGCAGCCTTACCATAAGAACCTTGGCAAATCAATTCCCTTCTCTGTGTCTAGGTTCTTTATCTGAAATGGAGAGAGAAGCTACTGTCCTACAATAAGAGGAGCTGTAGGAAACACTATTGCTGAAACCACTGTGAACATAAGCATACAGAACTCCTTGAATTTAGCTGAACCTAGGTTGCTGATGGCTGCACCTGAGACAAGGGAAACTGCCTCACTTCCTCTGTCCTGTGCTGTCCTCCACTTAGAAAGACGAGAGGAATCATTTTGACGGAAGTAATGGCTCAGACTTGTTCTTATTCAGCAATTACTGCTGAATGGAATTCTTCGCAGGAGGTTTAAAAGTAATAGTTATGTACTGGCTGACCTTAAAAGTACGGCAATGACAGATAAAAAACACCATATTAAAGACTTGAAATCAGCAATCTCAGGATTATACAGGTATTCCCTCGTGGTGAGGTGAATGAGTCACAAGTGAGCTTAAAAAGGAAAAACTAAGAAAGAAAAGTGTGTGACCTCAAAAGAAAAGAGAGAGAGAGAGAGGGATTCCCTTTTACTACATATTCTAGTTAAATTCTATCCTGGGTAACACTCTCTTCACACATGGTGGGGGAATCTGATTTGCCCAAGAGTTCAGAGGTGCATTGGTTTCTATAGACCTATACTCCCTGCCTTCTTTTAGAGAAGAAAAAAGAGAACTAGCAATAAATCTGGCCTCTTTGTCTTGCCACGTGGCCATCACTTAAGTGACTAAAGCACAGGGAGCAAAGTCAGCACCAGTTGAGACACAGACACCATGACATGGAGACTGGAAGACATGACTCCAGTGATGGAATTCAAGCTCTCCACAGCTGTAACTTCCTCCACAAATGTGAAAGATCAGGTTAGATGTCTAAACAAGGGAATTTAAACATTTACTGGAAGTTTACTAGGAAAGATTTTCCCATGTAGAAACTATATTGAAAAAGAAAGAAAATTAACTGCCATAGCTGCTGTTGAATATTTTATTGTTATTATTGTTATTGTTATTATTGTTATTATTAAATTTAAATCTCTGTCTTACTTCAGCCTAGGGAAATTTGTTTCAAGCAAGAATGTTGGGGAAACAAATCCAATAGATTCTCACACTTACTGATTTACCCGTAAATGTCAGTTTTTCAATGAGGGTCAACAAGGACATTTGTAACTTTCATTAAAAACAGTGCAGACAGGAGAAAATACAGGCTATCTATTAGATGTGTCATCTTCTAGTGGACACAACATGTGCCTTCAAATGAGATAATTCCTTTTCTATTCCCCCTCCTATTGTGTGGGAGCTGCAGACCTCAAAAGAAGATCTATATCTATATATGTATGTTGAGTGGGGGTCTGGGATAAAGCATTCTGGATAAACAGTGGGTGGGTATGAGTTAATTACCCTCTATTACTAGGTGTTTTCAGTAGTTCAAACCTGAAATGCCATTAGCTAATTTGCAATTTAAGCACATTCTATGGGCTAAACATTGGGAGGACGGTGTGGAATGCATGGTGGGCCAGGGTATGAAGATGAAAAACAGGATTGGTCCCTGCTCTAAATGAGCTAGAGAAGTCCTGTAGGAGAGTAGTGTCTTGTACACAAGTAACTGTAATGGCAAGTCACAGGAGCTGAAGGAGAGGCGCAGGTGGAACGACCGGTTATGCATTACTTATAATTAAGGGATCAGTAAGGCATATAGCAGAAGTGGGCCTTGAAGGATAGGCAAGATTAGAATTTTTGTGTGGGGGGAGGGCAGGAGGGAGGGTTATGGGGAAGAGCTACTGAAAACAATATAAGCCAACACAAGGAGCCAGGAGAGCGGGGTGTCTGTGGTAAAGAAAACAAGTATTCCACAATAGCATCATCATACGTCATGGTCTGGTACAACTTCCATTGACTTTGCAAAAGACAGAATGATATTAAAGTCCTTATGTGGTCAGTGAGCTTAAATTAAGCATGTCTATTTGCGTCAACCACATATTCTTGCAGTGAGTTGGCTTCATGCAATTCTTAATACCTAGAATAAGCCTATAAACAGAGGGTTGGGATGAAGGAACAGGGGAGGGCTTAGATTTCCTAGCTACTCACAACCTTCGCAGTTTATATTTACCTCCTCTTTCTCTTGCTGCAAGTGATTGGTCACCTGCTGATGTCAAGGAAAAAAGTCTAGTAGAAAAATCAATAGATTTAACTCTGCTCCCCCTCCTCAAACTATAAATCGAGGCCCAGAGATATGCATAATGGGAAAGGGACCTACCATCAGAAGCATTTACTGCCATTAGGCTTGCGCTTTTTCCTAAAGCAAGGATATAATGCAAGGCCAAGGCTAATAAAATGTCAAAGGCTACTTGGTCTTTTTTACTCCTCAGACTAAGTGGATTATAAGAACAGTATCTTTAAATGAGAACACAAGAGCCTAGTTATTCCATGATTGTTAAGGACTTGAGCCTAGTAATATCTCATAGGACTTAGATATGAGGACAAAGAGGGTTAGGAATTGTCCTTTACACTGGTTTGGGTAATAAGTATGATATTTAAACTAAGGTTAACAAAAAGGCCACTGAAGTCCCGCTACCACAGAACATTTTGAGCAAGGCCTTGTGGCTTTCAGTAAGAAAGTTCTCTAGCTGTCTGATATCAGACTCACTTTAGGGGTTTGGGATTAAGACAGGAACTCTGAGTGTATCTACCTAAATCTAAGTACATATGGTCAGTGCACTAAATCAAGTGAAAAGCATAGAAAAATAAATGATAGTATCATACTGTTTCCTTTTGCTTTATATCACCAAATGAAAGTTGCCTGGAGGCATTCACCTCAGTGGCCACTTAGCACATAATAAATAACACGGTTTCTAGGACCTTGCTCTCTCCCAGTTTTTAACATTTATGGTATTTAGGCAGTGTACTGTGAGGGAGGTGGTGAATTATTTGTTTTGTTCATGTTAGGTTTTCCTCTAGCTGTATTTCACATCATCAAGGGAAATTGGCTATATTACTACAGGTATACCAGGACTCAGAAGTTTAGATCAACACCACATACCCTATCAGCTGCTACTGACCTCTAGTTCCTTCTCCTGAAATTTGATATGCTTGTTTTATTTTATTATTTTTTAAAATAATTATCATTTTGGATATTTGTGATCTGACTGGGTTATTAAGTAATGCCTGACAGCTAAAGCAGTTTAAACTGCTTTCAGACTGGCAAGTGTTGAATGGCAAATTTAGATTTGTTGTTATATCAATAAAAATAAACTAAATGAGAAGACAAGAGAATCCAAAGCTGTGTTCTTTTCAACAGCTATGAAATATGATTTAAATTTCTCCTGTATTTTCAAGATCATAACTAAATAAACTTTGGTGCTTAAGAAAAAGTAACAGACTATTGAGATTTTCTTCGTCAAAGATCACAACAGTTTAGTATGAAATAAATTCGACTACTTGTAATAACTAACACTGAAAGAAAAAAGAGGGGAAAAAACCCAAACCAGCATATACACGGACACATATATATATGCCAGGTATCCTCAGTCATATGTATTTTAAATCTCACGAATGCTCTTTTCTACTGATTATCAGGCTCAACTGCTTTATTTCCATCAGCCCATGGAACTGAGTTAAAAAAAAAATTATTCAATGATTAAATTTGTAAAGGGGTTGAAATACTTGGTGCTCACTGTTTTTTGTTTTTTCTTAATAAATTTATTTATTTTACTTATTTATTTTTGGCTGCGTTGGGTCTTCATTGCTGCGTGCGGGCTTTCTCTAGTTGCGGCGAGCAGGGGCTACTCTTTCATTGCAGTGCGCGGGCTTCTCATCGCGGTGGCTTCTCTTGTTGCAGAGCACAGGCTCTAGGGGTGTGGGCTTCAGTAGTTGTGGCTCGTGAGCTCTAGAGTGCAGGCTCAGTAGTTGTGGCTCACTGGCTCTAGAGCACAGGCTCAGTAGTTGTGGTGCGTGGGCTTAGTTGCTCTGGGGCATGTGGGATCGAACCCGTGTCCCCTGCATTGGTAGGCAGATTCTTAACCACTGCACCACCAGGGAAGCCCCTATTTTTTTGTTGTTCTTTTTGGCCGCACCTTGCAGCTTGTGGGATTTTAGTTCCCTGACCAGGGATTAAAGCTGGGCCCATGGCAGTGAAAGCACCGAGTCCTAACCACTGGACTGCCAGGGAACTGCCGGTGCTCACTGTTTCAAACAAGAACTCCAAAACTGGGAATTCATTTCAACTAGTTGGTTTGCAGTGCATGTAAAGAATTTTCTGAGGTATAGGTCACTTATAAAAGAGCCCACTCTAATGTAGCATGGATTGTGTGTGTGTGTGTGTGTGTGTGTGTGTGTGAGAGAGAGAGAGAGAGAGAGAGAGAGAGAGAAAGAGAGAGAGAGAGATAGTGAGTTAGTTCTGCCAATTAGAATAATCTTTTTGAATGGGGAGGAGTCATGCAAATGCTTGCTATATGAGATAGCAAAGCTTAACATCACAAACTGAAATATCTCCAAAAACATCTGCAACAATGAATGGAAACTGAAGATGTAAAAAGATAGCATCCAATGAACTTGCCTAACTTACTACACACAAAGTATTTATAACTAGAAGTTTGCCCCCTTCAGTTCCTATCAGGAGACATGTACTACTGCAGTGACAGACCATAGTAAAACTATCTTGTTCAATAATTAGTGGGGGCTAGATAAAACAGACCCCATCTTGCTCATCCTTCACTTTTCCTGCTGGTGTGTACAATCACTGTGACCTCAGTGATGTGAATGCAGGAAACCACAGTAAGTTCCTGATGCAGAATGGAGCCTATACACGAAGAAAGATGTCTCAGTATAACTTTCCAACCCTATCTGTAGGTAAGTGTTCACAAAATATGATTAACGATGCCTTCCAGTGGGTGTCCCCGCACTACATACAGAGCATAAAGGAAGCAGAACCATGATCTTAACTTAATTTACAAACTCAAAAGTATAACTCAATTCCTATTGGAGACTCAAGATAGTAACCCTAACACTGGCAAAGACCATTCGCACACCTGAAGTGTTAAGCTCTGTAACTCAGATTATAAATTTGCAACTTCTTATTTTTAAGGTAATGAACAAAAGCATTCCATAACTGAGTAACAAGCTGCAGTGCTAACCTCCTAGCTGACTTTAAGAAGTGCTACTCAAATGTCTAGAGTGACTGCTTAGTTGCTGCCCTTGGACACAGTCCTCTTGGAGCATCACAACCAAGCTGCAGTGACTCAGTTCCAAGAGTCCCAGAGACAGAGAATAAAACCACTTGCTCTGTGTGTATTACATGCTGGGCCTTAGAATACCCTCCTTATAAATGCCTTACTTCTTCACTCAGCTGCCAAATTTTTCTACTATTTTATTCCAAACACAGAATTACTTTTTCATGTTTCTAACAAGTGAATTTTTAAAAAGTCTTCCTTATTTGTGTCCTATTATATATTATCTAAAGAATGATTCCTGGTATCATTAACTATTTGCTTTAAAGTTATTTTAGTTACACAGTGACAGGATGAAACAAAAGTTATATAGTTTAGAATCTATGCCAGTAACTCTAAAAGTAATTCAACTATACATAGAGAGCTCACTTTAATATTTCTATTTTCCTAAAATTTATTCTTGTTTTAGTACAGATATTTCCCCATTTTACAGAAAATACTTTTGATAAAATGAGGTCACCAAATGATTTCCTAAACTGTTAAACTCAGAGGTTCCCACACTATTCATTCGTCCACTACTGTCGTGATTTTTCCATAGGTACCAGTACCATAATTTATGCAATGTTCTTCTTTAAATGGAGTCACTGTTTAATCTTACATTAATTTATGTTAAAAGGGAAAATCAGTACCACTTTTCATGAATTACAGGTTTGATGTGTTGGTTATTTATTTCTTCTAATGCCCATTAGAATAAGCCACAAATACTAAAATCAAAAAATGTTACTCTAAGTACCACCTAAAAGCTTGCGTGCCTCTGGTGATATTTGTACCCTACTTTAGGAACCAATATAGGACATGCTACTGTTGATTTCTTTTTCCTTCTCAAACCCTCTGTTCTTCTGACCTGCAAGACCCAGCTCCCTCTTGGTTCTCCCAATACCTCTCTTTACTCACTCTTTCACTGGCTCTGCTCCTTAAATGCTAGTATTTTCTAAGATTCCCTTCTAGGACTTTTCTTCTCACCCTGAACAATCTGAGGGAACCAGTGGCATCTCTGTATGAACATGTCTATCACTGAACTTAGTTTCCAGCCCCACATCAAGGCATAGATAATTTCTTTTCCATATTCCTTCTCTAAATTAATGACATTGACATTTATCCAGTTACCAAAATTAGAAACCTCTCTAGTCAGTTCACATTCTGAGTCCATTGTTTTCAGCCCTTCCTCTCTCATTATATTTCTAACCTCCTCTGCCCCTCTTCACACTCATCTGACAACTGGCCTCTTACTTCACTGAGAAGTAATCAAAAGTCTCACCATCATACCTGCATCTATACCTATATATTGTACCTTCTCCTATCTAAGGACAACCTCTAGGCTATACCTGTGCCTTGGAGCCCATCCCCTTCTGTTTATTCAAGAGTTTTGCTTCTACAGTTTTTTCTGCATCTTCAATTTCTTCCTCTTTACTGGATATTTCCTACAGGAACACACTGCAATACCTCTTATTTTTAGAACAATAAAACCAAAACCAAATATCTTCGATCCCACATCCCCCTCCCAACTACCATCCCATTTTTCTGCTCCTCACTACAGCAAAAAACTCCTTGAAAGAGCTGCTGGCCATCTCCACTTCCTCACCTACTTCACAAGCCATTTAATACAAACTTTTAGAAGACTGCCAACAACCTCCATGTTCAGAAATCCGATGCTTTATTCTCTGTCCTCATCCAACTCAAGCTCTTAGAATATATCCATGTAGCATAAGAATAATGATATAACTGACCACTCCTTGGAACACTTTCTTCGCTTGGCTTCTGGAACAGAATACTTGCCTGGTTTCCCTACTGTCTTACTGGCTGCTCCTGTAATGTTCTTCCTCTTCCCGACCACTAAATGTTGGCTGGAATGCCCTAGTAATTAATCGTTGACCTCTTTTCTTTTTATACTAATCACTGAGGTAACTTCATCCAATTTTGTGATTTTAAAAGACATTCATATGTCCATGGTTCACAAATTTTCATCTCTAGCCTGGGGCTCTTCCTTGACCATAATGACATTCATATATATCCACCTGCCTACCCAATAACATCACTTAAACATTTAGAAGGCAACTGAAACTTGTTTAAAACCAAACTTGTTTTTCTCCCTAAATCTGTTCCTTCCTCAGACTTTATCTCATTAAATAGCACCACTGGTTATTAAAAATCTCATTAAATAGCACCTAGTTCCTTAGGTCCCATATTTAGGAGTCACCCTGACCTCTGTTTCTTTCATTTCCCATACTTCCTCTGGTAGTGTCTTATTGGTTCCACCTTCAAAAATATACCCCAAATAGGATGGTCACTTCTCACCTTCTCCCCTCTCACCCCACTGGTCCGAGGCAACATCATCCTTCACCTACATCTTTGCAACAGCATCCTAACTGGTCTTCCTGCTCGTGCCCTTACCTGACTACAATCTATCTTCAACAGAGCAGCCAGAAGAATCCTCTTAAAATGTACATCAGATCATTTTCCTCTAATGCTCAAAACCTTCCAAATCATACATCTTTCTCTTAGAATAATACCTGCACCTACCATTCTTTCTCTTCTTAGAATGGTCTGCAAGGCAGTGAAGATGCGGTTCTACCGTCCTCCCGTTCATCTCTGCTTTCATTTCCTCCAACACCACCAAACCACAGAAAAGGTCTCCTTGCATAAGCTTTTGCAACAACTATTTTCTCTGCCTGAAATGCTCTTATGCTGTATGTCTGCATGGTCCAACCCTTTACCTCCTTCAAATCTTTGCTCAAGTGTCACTTTCTCAATGGGGCCTCCCTTAATCCAATTTAAATATCGCACCAACCCTCCTGCTCTATTTATTTTTCCCCAGAGCACTTATTTTCTAACATACTAAATAACTTCTTTAGTATGTTTATCATCTGCTCTGTTTCTCTTTACTAGAATGGAGCTCCGTAAGACTTGGAGTTTTTTGTTTGTTTGTTTGGTTTCTAGTTCCTAGAATAGTAGACATTAGTTGAATAAATGAATGAATAAATAAGCCATACTCAGGTCCCTTTGGTTGAAAGAAAACAAATACTCTATTGCTTTAGAAGGTTATATCCACTATCAAATTTCATTTTTCTTAAATATTATTTGGCCAGGTTAACAATCTATAATGACTGGAGGACAACTGTAGAAAGATCTTAAGCAGGGGCCAACAGGCTCATTCCTCAAAAGAAAACAATTTTTTTTTTGCATGCTGAACAAAAAATTCATGTTAAAAACCAAGAAGTATTTATATATATACTCAATGTCTTTCAGAGGCTGAAGTGTAAAACCACTGGTTAACAAAACCTGGCTAAATGTCTTAACCTCTTATGAAAACAAAAGGTAACCATTTTGCTCATGAAACCTAAATGCTGGGAATCCCAAAAGACAAATATTACCTACTGAGCGAATATTACAAGTACGGCTACCAGATCGTCTGTGTAAAATCCAAGGCTTTACAGCAATCTAATGATGCAAAATTCAGAAGAGATCAAAGTGACACACTAAACTGAAAGGGACCATTTTAGGTGTGCTTTTAGGGTTCATTATGACTGTCCCCCATAATATAGTTCAGAGGCATGTTTTATATAGGGATGTATGTATCTCTTTTGAGGGATGATATAAGAAGTGCAGTGATTATACTACTTTCATACAATGACTCAAGAATCTACAAATATGAATTCTTTCAGTCTTGGCAGTGGAATAGTTTATGGCTTGAGAATAAAAGAATTACGCATGAGAGCCACACTGGTCTTGGAAGACAGAGGACTCAGATTTCAGTCTCTGTGCTACCAATGACTGACTCTGTGACTTGAGTAAATCATAACCTTTGCTTCTAGATTCATAAAAAAGGCACTTTTCTTATCCCTTCTCTCACCGTCACATAGATACTTATCAAAGGATTGTTTGTTAGCCAAATAATTAAAGCCCTTTAAGTAAAGAAGTATAAAAATTTATACATATTACATATAGAGAGGTACATCTAGCTTTGTTGCAGGATGCACCTGCACCTACAGGATTTTGAGCCTGTAAAAAGTTAACCAGTTTTCATTCTTCCAACAAAAATAAATGGAGGGAAGCTAACTAGTAGCATATTAAAAATGCTATAAAAACGGTGTCTTTCAGACTGTATTTTCTTTCTTTTTTTTAAAGCAGATATCTTCACTAATTCTCATCAAGAATGTGATAAAGCAAAGGTCCTTAACTGCACATAGCATGTGTTGGATAGTCCACAGGAGGGCAGCAAAATGCAGGATTTCTTTTCCTTCAAAATCTGAACTCCATGTAAAATTGCTTTAAGCTACAAGTTATAAATCTACAGAAATTTGGGTGGAAGAACACAGACTAAAACCACAGGCGAGAAACAAGTTATAAAAGGAGGTAAGATTTAGGTAAATAGTAAGTAGATGCTATAAATACAGAAACATTATAAAGACAACACAGGATAATTCTTCTGCACGTTGGAACAGATATTAAAGCTCATGTACGTGATTTGGAAATTCTATTTTTTTCTATGGTGGTGAAAGCTTTGAAATACATGTTATAGAGAAATGTATATAACATTCTAACCATACCTAGACATTAAAGTCTGAGTTCTGTATAACATTTATTCGTAATTTCTAAAGATCTGGGCCAATAATTTTAAGTGGGTAGGTGTCTCAGTGGATTAAGAAAAGACCAATGTTCAGAGACTGTGGGGCTGATGCTTAATTATACTCAGTTAATAACAATGCCACTGTTAGCGGCATACCTATACGCATGTAATGAAGTCTAACAAATATAACCTTCCATTGATCTTATGTTTTCTAATGTAAGAAAAGTAATATTGAATGAAGAATACTAAAAGTAAAATTATGCATATCAGTGACATAATAATAGAACAATGTATACTGCTTAAGTAGTAGAAAGCATCTTTTTTAGATGTAACTTTTTAATTTTCAAATCAGTGAAACTGAAGAATGAAAGTATGTAGAAAATACTCTTAAGTAATAAACGCTTGGAAAATCCACTATCATGAATATTACAGATTTAATATCCACGTTTTGCTTATTATAAATTATTTTCCATTTTTCATCATTAGAGAAGATAATCATTATTGTTTCATGAAATTCCATTTTCTGTGACACCTTGTTATTTTCAATTTTAAAAAAGTCCTTTTTTAGTGTTGAGCACTCAAGAGACCTTACTTATACTCAAAAGCATTGTAAGTTTATTTAACAGGTTCCATTTTACTTTAAAAAAGGCCAAGTATGTTGTTACTGAAAAATGAGCTTGTTAAAGTGGCCAATTCAGTTCTATTTAAGTTGAATTGTAAAATAACAAGTCAATAAATGTGGACAAAAAGTATGTATTTAAAAACTGCCAAAATAAAATGTTTAATCAAAACTGGAAGCAGTAGCTTCTCTTTCACAGTCAACTTGAGAGTTGGCAATTAAAAAATCAATCTATTATGTTTTCCTTCCCAGCATCCTTGAAACTGTAATGCTGATATAAAAATACCTATAAAAGAAAAGAATTTATTAAGTACTATTCAAAGGAGAGAGAGAGGTGATGATGACAATAAGCAGTTTCTGTAAGAACACATGCAACTAATAAATGGCGGTAAATAAGAGGATTATCTAGATTAATCAAAGTTTGGGAAAACTGTCAGATAAATGATTCTGCACTAATTGACACATTTTTAGCTATAAAGTCTTTACAAGTAAGAAAATTTTGTGAGCATAATGATTATGTACTTCTAAGCTGAATGAATCAGTATTCAAAGCTAAATACATTACCTGTGCATATACTCCAAGAAACATAAACTAAAAATCTGTGTAAAAAATTTCCAAGATTATATATGAAAAGCAATACTTACTGATGTTAAAAAACTACTGGTAATTTTACCATTTAGTTCAGACTACCCAAGACATTACACTATATTACAGTTGCTATAAAAACAGTGTCTAATGTGGATCTTTAAAGAAAATAATTTAGGGAAGATTAACAATAGTGGTCAGAAAAGTTGTTTTTAAAATGTTTTCCAAGAGTATTTAACTATTTTTGATCTTGAAAAGCTTATCTGAAAAGCTTTTAAATTGGTAGCTTTTCAAACAGGCTTTCATAAGAGAATTTTTTAGGTTGGAAAAAGGGTGTATAAGGGCAGCTTAAATCTTGTCCAAAAAAACCCAATTACAATATGAATTCCTTGAAATATCACTCAGCCATAAAAAGGAACAAAACTGGGTCATTTATAGAGATGTGGATGGACCTAGAGACTGTCATACAGAGTGAAGTAAGTCAGAAAGAGAAAAACAAATATCGTATATTAATGCATATATGTTGGAATCTGAAAAAATTGGTATAGACAATCTTATTTACAAAGCAGAAATAGAGACACAGACCTAGAGAACAAATGTATGGATACCAAGGGGGAAAGGGGGCACTGGGATGAACTGGGAAATTGGGACTGACATATATACACTATTGATACTGTGTATAAAATAGATAACTAATGACAACCTACTGTATAGCATAGGGAACTCTACTCAGTGCTCTGTGGTGACCTAAATGGGAAGGAAATCCAAAAAAGAGGGGACATATTTATACGTATAGCTCATTCACTTTGCTGTACAGCAGAAACTAACACAACACTGTAAAGCTCTATACTCCAATAAAAATTAAAAAAAAAAAAAAAAAGACCCTCTGGACACCAAAGGCAGGGGTGTGCTCCCTTGGTTGGCAATACGCCCCGTGTATTGTCACACATCATAGCTGGGAGGAGGTAATGTTGTCCATGACTCCATGGGAAGAGGACAACCGGAAGTTCTGCATTTGTACCCCTCAAGGACTCTGCCTTGGCTGATTTTAACTAGTATCTTTTCCCTGTAATAAACTGTAACTATGAGTATTACAAAAAAAAATATGAATTCCTTGATTATTGGAAATAGAATCACAAGCCTTGCTTCTTGAAACCTTTGTATAGTCATAATAAAAACTTTAGACAGATATGTCAAACAAGATAACTTATGAAGCTTCTTTCAATATTGCAAAAATGAAAAAGTAAAGGGCAGACAGAATCATCTGAAGGCACAGAAATGCTAATCATTACTCAGAGGTTTTGTCTCCTTTTTCATCAACCGTTTAGTAAAGCTCAGAGATAACTGGAGTAGATGCAACTGTTAGGTTTTAAAATGTAAGAAATTCATGGTTTCGACAGAGGTGTCTGCTTCTTTCAAGTTTCAGCTTTTCAAAGCTGGAACTCAGCAAAACAACCGTCAATAAGTAGGATTATTGTGGAAACAAGTAATGCAAAAACACTGTTAAAGAAAAAATTAATATTGAAATTAGTTCAGTATAATCAATGAGTTTTTAAACCTAGAAAATGCTATAGCATATATTTCCACTAGGGGTAACTATTTATTTAGGAGTTAGCAGACGTTGGATTCTTTTCTAAACTAATTAATTACAATGTAAAAAGGGCTAATGTTTCTTAATTTAAAAAAAAATTTTAAAAATGAGCTCTCTGAAAGAACCAAAAATGGTATTCCCTCTTCCCAAGTCAAATTATTTTCTTTTATTGTTATTGTATCAGATTCAATAATATTCTTGGGGACTTCCCTGGTGGCGCAGTGGTTAAGAGTCTGCCTGCCAATGCAGGGGACACGGGTTCTAGCCCTGGTCCGGGAAGATCCCACATGCCATGGAGCAACTAAGCATGCGAGCCACAACTACTGAAGCCCGCATGCCTAGAGCCCGTGCTCCGCAACAAGAGAAGCCACCGTAATGAGAAGCCCACGCTCTGCAACAAAGGGTAGCCCCCGCTCGCCACAACTAGAGAAAGCCTGTGCACAGCAATGAAGACCCAATGCAGCCAAAAATTTTAAAATTATTTAAAAAAAAAAAAAAGAAGTGAGCAGAAAAGAAAAAAAAAAGCAATTAAAAAAATATTCTTGGAATAACCTGGACTATCAGATACTACAATTTTGAGAAAGATCTGTTTCAAGTTAATAGTTCCCTGGGCTAGTTGAGATTATGTTCTGGGGGAAAAAGAGCTTAAGACAACTGAATTTCCTCTCTTGACATCAGTGACATAAAGTAACAATAAATTTCAAGAAACTAAAATACTAAGCAAAAGCATGTAAAACAAATACTAAAGAAAAGGCTTTTAGAAAAGGATCACTATATACATACAAAACCCTTCTTCCCAATATCAGAAAAGAAGAGAGGTGAGGGAGATGATAGTCAGTAAAGAAAATAAGAAATTCTATTAATATAAACAGCTCATTGAAAAAAATGAAATCCTGTTTATAAGGCTATCCTTAGATATAACCTACAAAACTTTAAAGACCACAACATATTTTCTAGTATTATGTAAGAAGATAAAGATCCTTAACCTTTAGAGTCATATGTTGTATTCATTATGAATTTCTAATGGCTTACTTTTACATAACACCTACTCTGTGACAATAATCTCATTTAATCCTCCCAAAAAGTATATGAGATTTTACTGTCTTTCATTTTATAGATTAGGACACAAATTACTTTAATGGGAACAGAAAGACAGTAATGGCAGAGCCAGGGCTCAAACATGAATCTGTATGACTCTAGAACTAGCCACCCCACTATACTGCCTTGCTAAAAACACTGTTAGGCCTTCAGCATTCACGTACGAATTCTAGTTTAGATGGTGCTCAACAATGATCTACAACTGAGCTAAAGAGTCTGAGAGATTTTTTGTTTCTTCACTAAAAAAAGGGCTCTGATATTTAAAATGACTTCCTGCCTTCCATTAAAATCCTAAGGCAGTCTGGTATAGTCAATCAGTTTGGGTGCCAAATCTAGTAATTACTGATGTCTTTTAGACAAGTCACTTAATGAAGTGTGTGCCACTTTTTTTCTTCTTCTAAATACCTGAAGTGAAGGAGGTGAGCTAGTCCTCTGGCTGAATATTCTAATCTAATTTGAACATTAAACACAGCACCTACTGTGTGCTCTACAAAAGCAAGGTACTGAGGATTCACATGTATATAAACTGCACCACTCATAATTCAAGTTAAACTCATTTTTTTTCTTCCAGTGAAGGTTAAATAATAATCAAATGTCGTGGAACTACTATATTCAATATCCTATGATAAACCATAAATAAAAAAATATAAAAAAAGAATGTATTCCTTATATTCAATGTGTTCATATAATATGTTCCTTAAAAAGCTAAAAATAAAATTACCATATGACCCAGCAATCCCACTACTGGGCATATACCCAGAGAAAACCGTAATTCAAAAAGACACATGCACCCCAATGTTCACTGCAGCACTATTTACAATAGCCAGGACATGGAAGCAACCTAAATGCCCACCAACAGACGAATGGATAAAGAAGATGTGGAACATATATACAATGGAATATTACTCAGCCATAAAAAGGAACAAAATTGGGTCATTTGTAGAGACATGGATGGATCTAGAGACTGTCATACAGAGTGAAGTAAGTCAGAAAGAGAAAAACAAATATCGTATATTAACTCATATATGTAGCACCTAGAAAAATGGTACAGATGAACCGGTCTGCAGGGCAGAAATTGAGACACAGATGTAGAGAACAAACGTATGGACACCAAGGGGGGAAAGTGGGGGTGGGGGTGGGGGTGGTGGTGTGATGAATTGGGCGATTGGGATTGACATGTGTACACTGATGTGTATAAAATTGATGACTAACAAGAACCTGCTGTATTAAAAAATAAATAAAATTCAAAAAAAAGAATGTATACATATGTATAACTGAATCACTTTGCTGTACACAGAAATTAATACAACATTGTAAATCAACTATACGTCAATAAAAAAATATTGAAGAAAAAAATATCATGGAACTCTTAGAAATTTACAATAGTTGAGACAGACATTAACTCAAGTAGCTCTGACCCAGGTGGACACACCGCTGCACACGTGTGTATGTATACACATATGTACACAAGCGTGGTGCCTGTGGGAGGAAGCGGAAGAATGCAAAGTAGATAGCTGCTTCACGTCGGACGACTGCCTGAAAGGTGTGGTGAAGGTCCACACCACCTCCACTCAAAGACAAGGGGCTGTACTTTGGTGAATGAGGATAGAAACACTGCTTCAGATCTCATTACACAGTTTGAATTTGTGGCAGAAAAAAATATCTTTTACCATAAATATGAGTTGTTGTAAAACATCAGAGATTTGAGGGAGAGAAAAAAATCTCGCAGCTTATCAATCCCAGTCGAATATACTTTAATCAGCCTTTCTCAAACTAGGGTTCTGGGAGAGAATTAAGCCTAATGCTCCAAGGCATGTACATAGCAAGTTATTAATTAATTTCTTTCCTATGTATCTAGAATTACACTGGTTATGTAAAAACCTTGGAAAAATTAAGAAAATCATTTTCTGTGTTCTGTTGATCAAAACAGGAATTCTGATTGAACTCATTATTTTGCCAGCATTTAACAGCTGCTTACCACTGCAAACAGAAGAGGTGATGTTGTACAGAAAAGGATAAAACTGCATACAGCGAATCAACTTCAGGCTGTTTTCACACTCTGGGCATTTGGTAGTTAATTTCAAAGCCTGTCTAAAGGCCTCAAGTGCCCCACTGATATTCTTCAGAGCAAGGTAAGCATTTCCCAGGCTCAAAAAGGTCAGGGGCTAAAAAGAAAAAAAAAAAAAAAATCAGAAAATGTTAATGAATTAATATTTTCTGAGAGTTACAAAACCTTTACAGTATATGTCTTTTGGCTTTTTTTAGGTTACCTCATAAAAGTTACCCCAACTGTCCATTTTATTTACATCAGCTAATTCTAAACTGTTTAACATAAGTTTATTTTTTACCAAGATAAAAAATACAATAAAGTGTGTAACATGCACTAATCTTAAGCGTACAGCTCAATGAATTTTTATATATGTGTATACCCCTGTAACCACCACTCATCTAAAGATACAAAACGTTTAGAACATTTCTGGTGCCCCAAGAGGTTCCCCTGGGCAACGCAACCCCAACCCCAGAGGTAACCACTTGATGTGATGTTGTGACTATCACCATAGCTCAGCTCTGCCTTGCCTGTTCTTGAACTTCATATAAATGGAATCAAACAGCATGTTCTCTTACGTGTATAATATGTACCCTTTTGTACCTGCTTTCACTCAACACATCTAATATTCAAGAAACCAGATTTTTTTGTGTACTGTTTGTTCATTCTTCTTAAAAAAAATTGATGTGTAATGTTTCATCATGTGAATACACCACAATTTGTTCATCCATTCTCCTACTGATAGGGAGTTTTTGGATTGTTTGCAGTTTTGGGCTACTATAAATAAACTTTGGTTTATTTATACTATGGTTCATATTTACTATGAACAGTTATGTAAATGTCTTTTGATAGACATATGTACTCATTTTCCTTGGGTATACACTTAGTAGTGGTTCTTAAGGTAGGCATACATTTAGTTTTAGGAGATACAACGAAATCATTTCCCAGTGGACATACAGACTTACACTCCTACCAACAACTGTGAGAATTCACTGACTTGTTATTGTCAGTTTTTTAAATTTAGCTGTTTTAGTGAGATGCTTAAGTGGCATCTCACTGTGATTTTAATGTGCATTTCCTTGATTAGTAATAATGTTGAATATTTTTTCATGTGCTTACTGGCCCTTCGGGTACCCTTATTGCTGAAGTGCTGTTATTTTCCCCATTTAAAAAAATTGGGTTGCCTTTTTCTTATTGATTTGAAGGAGTTCTTTATATATAGTATATATACTAGACATGAGACCTTTGCTGGAAATATTTATTGCAAATATCTTCTCCAAGTCTGTTGTTTGCCTTTTTATTCTCTTAATGGTATCTTCTGATAAACAGAAATTCTTAATTTTAATGAAGTTCAGTTATATATTTTTTTCTTTTATAGTTAGTGCTTTTTGAAATCTTTGCCAGCTATAAGGTAACAAAGACTTTCTCCTATGTTTTCATCAAGAAGTTTTATTGTTTTATCTTTCACATTTTGGTACATGATCCACCTCATATTAATCTTGTGTATGATATGGAGTAGG
Source organism: Balaenoptera acutorostrata (assembly GCF_949987535.1). NCBI lineage: Eukaryota > Metazoa > Chordata > Mammalia > Artiodactyla > Balaenopteridae > Balaenoptera > Balaenoptera acutorostrata. The sequence continues at coordinate 17,703,991 of NC_080072.1, forward strand.
AGTCAAGGTTCATTTCTTTTTCCATAGGGGATATCCAAGTACTCCATTACTACTTATTGAAAAACCAAAAGCTCCCCACACACACTGTACTAGTGTGCCTTTGTCATAAATCAGGTGACCATATATGCAGGGGCCTATTTCTAATTTCTCTATTGTGTTCCATTGATATATTTGAGTATCTTTGTGCCAGTACCATACTGATTTAATTACAGTAAGTCTTGAAATCTGGTAATATAAACCTTCCAACTCTGTTTTCTTCTTCCCCACACACCCCAATTTTTGAGCTATTCTAGATCCATTTTTATATAGATTTTTGACTCTCCTTATCAATTTACACACACATATACATGCAACTGCTGGGAGTTTGGGATCGAATTGAATCTATAAATCAATTTGAAGAGAACTTACATCTTAACAATATTGAATCTTTCAATCCATGAACATGATGTATATCACCATTTATTTAGGTTTTCTTTCTCTTAGCAATGTTTTGTAATCATGATAGAAATCTTGTGCATCTTCCTTTAGATTTACTTCTAGATAGCTGATTTTTTTTGATGCTATTGTAAATAGTCTTAAAATTCTATTTTCCAATTGTTTGTTGAGACTTTGTTTTTATACGCAGCCCGAAGTATTCAGTTTAGGTCATTTTAGCAGAAATATACCTATGCTTAGTATTTGCTGCACACAAACCATTTATTCTACAAACCATCTATTTACTTTATCATTAAAAATATTTTAAAAGATCTAAGAATGTTTTATTCTCAAATTGCACAGTATATCCCGTGAAAAGCAATTATCCCCTATAATTTATCAGCTACTTGCTTTTGATTCAGGCTGTTAGGTCATCAGAAATATCTCACTATAACCAAACCAAGGTGTACAAAATATTCCAGATTAAAGAGGCCTAATCTAGATAGCACTCAGGTTACATTTAAAGTATTACTTAGTGGTTCACACTTAGATATACAATTAAATTCCATACATAGATTTCAAAAATGTCTTTATATTTTCCATGAGAAAATGAAGTATCATGATTATCCTTACAACTAGAATGAAGGAAACGAAGTATCATGATTATCCCTATAACTAGAATGATAGTTGTGCAAATATCTTGTATTGAGACAAACTGGTTAGCATTTTGGAAAAAAAGAATAATTTTCATGAATTCATTCTGAAAATAATTACTGAGTGTTTACCATGTTTCAAATACTGGTTTTGACACTGGGGATACAGCAGAAAATAAGAAAGATAAATCCCTGCCTTAGTGGATCTTATAATCTCGTGTCACACAATTGTGAGTAAAATGTGATGAAGGACAGCAAGGAAGAGACATAAATAGTACTAAGCATAGGGAAGAGAGTGCCATTACAAATAGAGTAGTAAGGGAGAGACTCACTGAGAAGTTAGTATTTGTAAAAGCTTTTAAGGAGATGAGGAGCAAGCTATGAAGAATCTTAGTGGGATGAAGCATTCCAAGCAGAGAGAATAGAAAATGCAAAGGTCCTGAGGAGGGAGCACAGCTAGCATGTTCAAGGAACTGCAAGGCGGCAAGTGAGGCTAGAATAGAATGACCAAAGGAACGATCTCATGGAGACAAGGTCAGAAAAGTAACAAGGTCATGTAGGACCTTCTACATCATTATAAATTCTTGTCTCTTACTGTGAGTTACATGGAGAGTCACCGCAGAGATTTGAACAGACAAATAACAACATCTGACATTAAATTTAAAAATTACTAACTTTGTTTCTTGTATTTTTTCAATGTAGAAGGTAATTTTTCAATTCTGGCTATGGGATGGAGAGAATTTAGGTGAAAGGAGAGGGGAAGCGGCTCCCTTTAAGCAATACTCAACAGCTTCCTAAAGCGGAGGAACAGCATATAAGTTTCGCATATGTTGAGCACTACTGGTGCTGTATTTATTCATAATGCAATTTCTTTTTTTTTTTTTTGGCTGCGTTGCACGGCACGTGGGATCTTAGTTCCCTAACCAGGGATCGAATCCGTGCCCCCTGCAGTGGAAGTGTGAAGTCTTAACCACTGGACCAACAGGGAAGTCCCTGACAACATCAGACTTTTAGTAAGAATTTCATTGACTGTTGCATTGTGAATAGAGTGTAGGGTGACAAAAGCAGAAAGCCAAGAAGCTAGTTAGGAGGCTACTGAAATAATCTAGATAAAAGACAATGATGGTGTAGATAAGATAGCAGTGGAGATGATGGTAAATAGTGAAATTCTGGGTATATTTTAAAAACAGAATCAGCAAGATTAGTTAATAGATTGAATCTGCCCTGAGAGAAGGAGAAAGGTACGAAGGATGGCTCAAAGGTTTTGTCCTGAGATACTGGCTTTACTGTTTCCTGAAATGGGGAAGACTGAGAACAAATTAGAACAATGTTAAGGAGCTTAGTTTTGGCCTGTAGTTTTAGACTGTGTTTTAGACATTCAAGTGGAGATGTCATGAAAGCTGTTGGATAAAGGAGTCTGGAGTTCAGAGCAAAGGTGATAAGTGACTCAATAAGGAAAGTGTACTGTTCTTGAGATATGGTCCTGGAACAACCAGATATCCGTTTGGATATGAACTTTGATGAATGAACTTTGATCCCTACCTCACACTGCAAAGAAAATTTAACTTGAAATGGATCATAGGCCTCAATGTGAAACCTGAAATTGTAAATCATCTACAAGACAACATAGGAAAAGACCTTTGTATATCTGAGAGTCAACTATTTAAAGACAAACCAGAGAAAACAAAATAGAACTATTTTTTTTTCAGACTTCTTATGAGGATACCTTAAATCTAACAATAGAAATCAAAAGGAAAAAGATGGAAAATTAAGGTACGTTTTAAAAGCTAAGATAAAAAGGCAAAGAGAGAAAATTTTTTTAACATATGACAGATGGAGTTAAAGACTTTATTGTATAAAGAGCTCATGTAAAATTTTAAAAAAAATTCTAACAAAATGAGCAAAATGCCTACATAAACTTTTACTTTAAAAATACAATAAAATAGGGGACTTCCCTGGTGGCACAGTGGTTAAGAATCCACCTGCCAATGCAGGGGACATGGGTTCGAGCCCTGGTCTGGGAAGATCCCACATGCCATGGAGCAACTAAGCCCGTGTGCCACAACTACTGAGCCTGCGCTCCAGAGCCTGAGAGCCACAACTAGTGAGCCCACGTGCTGCAACTACTGAAGCCCGTGCGCCTAGAGCCTATGCTCCGCAACAAGAGAAGCCACTGCAATGAGAAGCCCGTGCACAGCAACGAAGAGTAGCCCCCACTCCCCGCAACTAGAGAAAGCCCGCGCACAGCAATGAAGACCCAATGCAGCCAGAAACACAAACAAACAAACAATAAACAATAAAACAGGGACTTCCCTGGTGGTCCAGTGGTTAAGGTTCTGAGCTCCCAATGCAGGAAGCCCAGGTTCAATCCCTGGTCAGGGTACTAGATCCCACATGCCGCAAATAAAGATCCCGCATGCCCCAACTAAAAAATAAAAAATAAAAAGATCCCGCACGCTGCAACTAAAAAAAAAAAAGATCCCACATGCTGCGAAGATCCTGTGTGCCGCAACTAAGACCCGGCCCGGCGTAGCCAAATAAATAAATAAATAAACATTTAAAAAAATACAATATCCTTAAAATAAGATAAAGAAATTTATGTTACAACAGAGAAATGAAATTTTTTAAAGTAAATCTGTTTTACAAACGTTAATACAGAAGCAGTGTGAGTTGACTATAAAAGTGTGAACTCTAAAGGCCACTCTCCCTGAGTTCAAATCCAAGCTCTAAGACTTTCTGTAAATCCCTTTGGCTTTCTTTTTCTATCAAATGGGTAAACCTTATCTCATAGGGTTGTTTTGAGGATTAAATGAGTTCTTACATGTAAAGTGCTTAGTATGATGTCTGGCTCTAGTAAACAATCAATAAAAGTTAGCTGTTACTTCAACTGATTCTGGTGACAATACAAGCAAAATGAATATTTATAGATCTTGATTATGGCAATATATATTGGCCCAAATCTTTTTGTGGATTGTTTGGTATTTTGTATCAAAGCCATCAAAATTTTCATTCTCTTATTGACTTAGTAATTCCACTGCTACTAGCAGTCTTCCCTAGGAAAATTATCTGGAAAACAGAAAAGGCCTTATCCAGAAAACCATTACTGATATTAGCAACCTAAACATCCAGCAACAGAGGAGTAAGTTCTGACATATCAATTCATCAAACCTTTATACAACCATTTAAATTGATGGCTATAAAAACTAGGTAGTAATAAATTTTTTTATATAATAGGTTTTAAAGATTACCAGTACAGTAAAGTTACAACACTATGAAATATTTACATAGAAGGAAAGCTTATAAGGAAATATTTCCAAATGTTGACAGTGGGGGGTAGGGTCTGATTAAGGTGTATTTGGGGTATCTACCCTGATTCACTGATTTATATTTTTATTCTTGTTGCAGTACCACAGTATTTAACTGAAATTTTAGTATAATTTTCAAATATGAAAAGGCAACTAATCTCTAAAGGAGCTCGTTTTTTGTTTTTTGTTTTTTTTCAGAAGAATACTGCCTAATTGCCTTGGCTGGTGGCAGAAAAAAGTGAACCATGAAAAGTATCAAGGGAATACAGCTGTGGGTGTTCACTTTATCACATCTCATATAGACCATCTGTTCTACTATAGCCACATCTGGCACATAGTAAACATTTGATTAATATTTGATGTACTTCTCTGGCAACTTGGCCTGTTGTATAACAGTGATTATAAACTTTTACTTAAAATCCAGTTGTGAATTTGTGTATTTCAAAGGAAACTCTTAACAGGCAACATTCTCTTCTAATACTGAAAAAATCAGTTTTAGGACACCTCAAATAAACCTAAGCCATTCATGCACACTTCTTCTAAAAGTTTCTTTGCGTATAAAACTCAGAAACATTTAGACACTAAGTATAAAAGCAATTTAACTGTATATTTATTATAACTGCATTCATCAAACCTAAGATGTCATCAATTATAACATGCATCCTTATTTCAGAGATGTTAAAATACGAAAAAAAAAGTAAGTGGTATTTTAGAAACAATGAAATAAAATATTTAACTACAAAGCAGTGACACAACTCCATGGACTGCATGTGGGAGGTTCAGGGCATGAATATCAACCTACCTATCTATCCTTATCAAAACAACCTTTAAACTGTGCTCTGGCTTGGTTGGTATAAAGATATCTATAAATTAAAGCTGTAAAACAGTATAATATTATGCAATGTACATGCTGTAATGAGTTGGATAAAGTGAGAAGCAGATGTTTCAGACATAAAAATGTGGCAGTATATTTTTAGCAGCCATGTCATTCTTATGTAAATGTAAGTTGCTAAAAAAATAACTGTATAATTTATAAACTTCATTCATTTAAAATAAAGAGATGAACACATCAAAAATAAAACAAAGCCCTCTTACAATATGCAAATTCTACTCAAAAATAAAACATGAGTTTTTTTTATGCCCTCTCTATAAAAATACATATTATACTCTGAATTTGAGTGATCACTACTTAGTATATATTGCGACAAAGAAACATAAAACCTCACCTCAGAGCTATTGATGGCCAAAGCTTGAAGCAGCAGTTTAGTGGCATCAAGATGAAGGCCATAGTGAATCAAAAGGTTGGCCAAGTTCACAAGAGGAACATCCTGGTATTGAAGGGGAGCCAAATTCAAAGCCCTCTGAAGACAAGCAATAGCAAAGGTGCTATTTCCTACTGCTCTCCAGTAGAGTCCAGCTTCATTGAGTATCAGCCAGACAGGAGCATTTGGCTGAAAAACCCCAAATACTTCAGTTAATACAAGAATACAGTACTCATTCTAAAAAGGATTTTTTAATACATGCATTTTAACTTTTAATTACAATTACTAAGCATTTAAATTTCAGATATCTGAAGTAGGCAACCCACCTTGTTAATAGCATGAAATAAGAAAGACCCAATTTCTTCTTCTGGGATAGTATAGTTATTAATACGGGAAAGTAAAATCTGAAAACATCAAAAGGAAGACTGAATCAATTGAAAATAACAGGGAAGACACTTGAAAAGAATTTCTATAGACAACAGTCTTGAGCTCCTCAGGAACAGCTAATTTGAATAGATATTTATAATTATATACATAACATGCAGTCATTGACATTACAACAGGTGTTACCCTGCTCACGTATGCCTTAGTTTCCTTTAATTAAAAAAAGTTAAAAGACATATACACCACATACATATTAAGGTGATCTATCATTTCCCCGTTAAAGTCAACCTAAGTGTCCAGAACCAAATGAGAAATTATTCAGAAAGCAAAGCATGCAACACCTGATGCAATTAAAATCTGCTATCCTTCCTAGCTGGAAAAGCACCAGATCCTCAATTAATCTACTTTATATTCTTGCAGCATTTATATAACTGTGAGCAACTCTACGGTAGGGATCATGGTCTATTTATCTTTGTATTCCTAGAACTCCAAACAGTGCCTGGAACATAATGTTTTTTGCCTCAGTAAATGCTGAATATAAGTAGTAACTGCTCACAGTTTTTAAAATTAAATTAAAAAAGGTCATGGTGATGGTTTGTTTTCTCTGTAAAAAGTAAATTTTTTCATTTGTACCTATGGAATAGTATCTCATATAGGATTTATATTCAGTAATAAAACATTCCTAGTTATACATAGCTAATAGGAACTAAAGAAAACAGCATAACAGAACATATTTATACTGTCTGCAAAGTAGTTATCAAATTCATACAAATTCCTAAGGACCTCGTATGAGCGCAAAGCAGGGTTGATAAGGCCAAGGAAAGAGAATCTTCAAGCTTTCAATTTATACAAACTTTTGGAAGCTTGGAGAATGTAAAGCTAAACTGCAGTGGTCAGAATGGCCTCCACTAGGTAAACAGAGTTCTGTGTTACTCATCTTTGCAGCCCTCTTAGAGGAACACTGCTTAGGTGGTCTATGTACATAGCAACCCTGGGGAACACTTTACTGGCATTCCTTCAATAGCATGACTGACTTCTTAATTATTTCACCAAATCTTTAACTCTATCTTTCAGTTTTATAAACTTAAAGCTCAACAACTGCCTTCTATCAAATTTTTGCTCCACCTATGAGGCTTGTGAAGTCAACCAGAATGGACGGCAATAACACCAGCCTAAGTGAGCCTTACTTTTCGTGCATGGTCATCTGGCATTTTGGCTTTCAGATCCATGCGGACCTCTAATTCTTTGACTAAGTAGGACAGAGTCTGGCTTTTTCTGATGTCAGTTATGGAACAGTCAGGGGTTTGGGCCTCTTCTTCTGAAGAATAATCATCACTGTTGAGTTCGTGGATCCTGGCACAAGAAAAAGGAACAAAATTCATATTTTCAAAGTTTGGGTGACTTCAAAATAAAGACTTAACCTTTCAAGTCCAAGGCTGGTGCTCTCAAAGAACCGCCAGATGATAATCATGCAGAATCAAGTGCTTTGCCAAATCCATCAGCACTTGCCTGAGTCCTTTGTTTTCCGGAGGCAGAAAATACGTTGGCAATTCCCCGCCAACAGGGACTCTAGGATAGCTTTCTGCACAATCTGCTCTTTTAGGCCACAGAATATGCTGTTTGTCCTAATAAAAAAGAAAGTTTCTCATAAATTTCTTCAGATTCAATACTTCAATATGCTAAATGAACTTTTAAAAGAACATAAATATACTAGGATAACCGAGAAACAATTTAGTATTTTAAGATATAGACACTGTGGTAGACTCTATAATATCCTTTCTACTGCAGATTATTAGTCTAAGTCAGTAATTCTACCTGCTTTACCACAGACTGGTTCAGGGCTGGGCAGGCCTAACTCAGCTGAGCCAGTAAGACACAAGGAGAGGTCTGCCTGGGGCTTCCAAGAAAGAAAAGCCAGTCTTAGTCTCTTATGCCACATAGGATCAAAAACCATCTTGCTCCAGCTACTGCTGGCTGTCGCCTCAGTACCATGAGGCAGACAGGCTTTAGGATGGAACCAATACAGTGGATGGCAAATTAAAGAAAAGGAAAGAAATGGATCACTGGGCCACTCAATCAACCAAAGCCAAAGTTTGCTCTATCTTTGGACTTCCTATAATATGAGGTGAATTTTCTTTCGTTTAAGTCAATTTGAGGTGGAGTTTGTGACTTGTACCTGGAAGCATACATACACTTAAAAAACTGGCACAGAAAACTATTTTTCCCTTAACTAAGACCTTTTCTTTGCCAATGACGAAGTTTAACAATTATTATTTTATTTGTAAAATTTCATCTTTCTAAATATAAATAACACGTACCAGAGGTTTACTAAACTTATAGCCTGAAGCTTTCAAACTTGGGAATTTATATTAGACATAATTAAATAATAAGTGGCTGTATTAATTCTGTTAGAGTAAAAACACAAATTCTGAAAATTTAATATTGAATAAAAAATACATGGTTTCTGTCTTCATATGTTGGTATCCCCATTGGCTAACATACAATTATTTCTTAGCTAGGTTAGAAATACATATTTATTTACTTGTTTATTATCTGTATCTTCTGCTAGAATGTGAGCTCCAGCAGAGCAAGGAACTTGTGTACTATATTCATAGTATCAGCCTGGTATACAGTTGGAGGCTCAATAAAAGAATGCTGATTAAATAAGTGAAGTACATACAAGCACACACTTAGGTCAAGTTTGGAAACTTGTGAGGGTTGGTGATTACACTCAGAGCTCAGAGCTTTGAACTGAAATCAGGGTGTCCATCTGCCCCACTTGACTGGCAAGAACTCAAGACAGACCCTGTGTCTTACCACCTAGCAGAATGCCTTCCATTTAATATAAGCTTAACAAATGCTTGTTGAACTAAGCTGAACAGTGACTGGGGCCATATTAATCAGTGGGGTTGAGGGCCATTGCTTTAAGAAATCTTGTCTGTTAGAGAAAACTCCTTCATCATCCTCTACTAACTTACCCTATATGCATCGGAGTCCCTGCCCCAGATCCAGAGAACAGAATGGGCTACGGGAGAAGACTTGACCAAATCACTGATATCACTCTGATTTGCTTGAACATCAAAGTTCACAGACATCATACTGGAGGTTGATGAATCCTCACCAAACTAGAAAATGAAAAGAAAAGTTCAATCAAATTGAAAGCAGAAAAGGAGTTGTGAATAAGATTTAACTCAACCCCAAAATGTTAATGAATACTCAAAATTAGAAGGAAATCACAAAGTAGGTCAGTTAAAAGGCAATCAGATCTTTAATTTTCAGAACTATGCCCCAACAGTATTCTCTCACAGATAATGCATAGCTAGCAACTTTCAATCAACTATGATACTGATGTGTGAGAAAACTAGTGTGGGTTGTTTTCCTGTCCCACTACTTCCTTTCTATGATTTAGTCTCTTCTAGGTTTAATGATTAGCTAAGTTAGATGTTTGATTCATTATTCCTCTCCCCTGCCTAGACTAAAATGATCACTACTCTATAAAATTAGTGTGCTTAAGGGTTCTTAAGAGTTTAATATAGCTATCATTTAGGCATTAAAAACCATTGGACAGTCAATTTCAAATATGTATAGCCTTCAATGGTGAAAAACTAAAACGATTTCCTCTAAGATCAGGAACAAGACAAGGTTGCCCACCTCACCACTATTATTCAACATAGTTTTGGAAGCTTTAGCCACAGCAATCAGAGAAGAAAAAGAAATAAAAGGAATACAAATTGGAAAAGAAGTAAAACTGTCACTGTTTGCAGATGACATGATACTATACATAGAGAATCCTAAAGATGCTACCAGAAAACTACTAGAGCTAATCAATGAATTTGGTAAAGTAGCAGGATACAAAATTAATGCACAGAAACCTCCTGCATTCCTGTACACTAACGATGAAAAATGTGAAAGAGAAATTAAGGAAACACTCCCATTTACCATTGCAACAAAAAGAATAAAATACCTAGGAATAAATCTACCTAAGGAGACAAAAGACCTGTATGCAGAAAACTACAAGACTGATGAAAGAAGTTAAAGACGATACAAACAGATGAAGAGATATACCATGTTCTTGGATTGGAAGAATCAACACTGTGAAAATGACTATACTACCCAAAGCAATCTACAGATTCAATGCAATACCTATCAAACTACCAATGGCATTTTTCACAGAATTAGAACAGAAAATTTTACACTTTGTATGGAAACACAAAAGACCCAGAATAGCCAAAGCAATCTTGAGAAAGAAAAACAGAACTGGAGGAATCAGGCTCCCTGACTACAGACTATACTACAAAGCTACAGTAATCAAGACAGTATGGTGCTGGCCCAAAAACAGAACTATAGGTCATGGAACAGGATAGAAAGCCCAGAGATAAACCGCACACATATCGTCACCTTATCTTTGATAAAGGAGGCAAGAATATACAATGGAGAAAAGACAGCCTCTTCAGTAAATTGTGCTGGCAAAACCGGACAGCTACATGTAAAAGAATGAAATTAGAACACTTCCTAACACCATACACAAAAATAAACTCAAAATGGATTAAAGACCTAAATGTAAGGCCAGACACTATAAAACTCTTAGAGGAAAACATAGGCGGAACACTCTGTGACATAAATCCCAGCAAGATCCTTTTTGACCCACCTCCTAGAGTAATGGAAATAAAAATGAAAATAAACAAATGGGACCTGATGGAACTTAAAAAGTTTTTGCACAGCAAAGGAAACCATAAACAAAATGAAAAGGCAACCCTCAGAATGGGAGAAAATATTTGCAAATGAAGCAAATGACAAAGGGTTAATCTCCAAAATATATAAGCAGCACATGCAGCTCAGTATCAAAAAACAAACAACCCAATCCAAAAATGGGCAGAAGACCTAAATAGACATTTCTCCAAAGAAGACATACAGATTGCCAACAAACACGTGAAAGGATGCTGAACATCACTAATCATTAGAGCAATGCAAGTCAAAACCACAATGAGGTATCACCTCACACCAGTCAGAATGGCCATCATCAAAAATCTACAAACAATAAATGCTGGAGAGGGTGTGGAGAAAAGGGAACCCTCTTGCACTGTTGGTGGGAATGTAAATTGGTACAGCCACTATGGAGAACAGTATGGAGGTTCCTTAGAAAACTAAAAATAGAACTACCATATGACCCAGCAATCCCACTACTGGGCATATACCCTGAGAAATCCATAATTCAAAAAGGGTCATGTACCACAATGTTCACTGCAGCACTATTTACAGTAGCCAGGACATGGAAGCAACCTAAGTGTCTATCGACAGATGAATCGATAAAGAAGATGTGGCTCATATATTCAATGGAATATTACTGAGCCATAAAAGAAATGAAATTGAGTTATTTGTAGTGAGGTAGATGGATTTAGAGTCTGTCATACAGAGTGAAGTAAGTCAGAAAGAGAAAAACAAATACCGTATGCTAACACATATATATGGAATCTAAAAAAAAAAAAAAAAAAAGGTTCTAATGAACCTAGGGGCAGGGCAGGAATAAAGATGCAAACATAGAGAATGGACTTGAGGACACGGGGTGGGGGGAAGGGTAAGCTGGAACGAAGTGAGAGAGTGGCATGGACATATGTACACTACCAAATGTAAAACAGATAGCCAGTGGGAAGCAGCTGCATTGCACAGGGAGATCAGCTCAGTGCTTTGTGACCACCTAGAGGGGGGGGATAGGGAGGGTGGGAGGGAGATGTAAGAGGGAGGGGATATGGGGATATATCTATACATATAGCTGATTCACTTTGTTATACAGCAGAAACTAACACAACATTGTAAAGCAATTATACTCCAATAAAGATGTTAAAAAAAATACATGTATAGCCTACCTCCAAACCAAGGTACAACAATATTTGATATTCTCATGAGATACCACAGTTCCTGTGTATTTCTGAAACCTTGTTAGATAAGAGAATGGGACTAGGATGGGATGGAGTAGGAAAGAGATGAGAAAAAGGAATGAATATGATGAATTTGTAGCTCTATGCCTTTATGAACAGGAACAGATTCTTTCACTATATAGTGGTGATGAAATCTATGGATATATAATGTTGGAATCTACACTGGCACATGGCAGTCTTCCAAATGGTCTGTCTTGAGACCACTATGATATCTAAATGTTACACTGGGTTTCGGTATATTTCATTTCTAAATATTCCCTTTTTCCCCTTAAAATGCTTGGATTTAAGACAGGGAGCTAGAGTCCCAGAGGGTGTAAGTCTGTTCTTCCTTTACTACTCTTGAAAACCAAACATGGGATATTGCTAGGAGCTGGCTCACAAAAATCACAGGGAGCTTTTGGTCTCTATTACTACTTCTCCTCCTAAACGGCCTCTAAATTTTTATTTCTTACTCTTTCCCAATGTAGTCTGGGTTTTTCCAAATTAAAGAGTTCTAATTTTCCATGGTTTGTCTTCCTATAGAAGCTGTCCTGATCTCTTATTTTAACTGCTTATTGCTAGAAATTTCTGTATCTATGATTAAGGAACATGATGGGTTTTCTATAGGATAGGATAAATGTTATTTTATTTCCAGTATCCTTTTGGATGAAAATTGGACTCTGGTTGTGTTTACTGTCTATATCAGCATCAGTTACATGCTATCTGGTATCATTATATTTATGTATTATTTCTTCCCAACTAGATAGGCTAGGATTTTATGTATGTGTATGACTGTGTGTATATGTGTATCTACCTGTGTGGACATATACAGAGACAGAAAGAAAGAGAAAACATGCACACAGCAATGCACTTAATAAACGTTTTTTGTAGATGATCATTTTGATGACGTTTTTGGTTGAAGCAACATAACTGGACTGATGACTTCAGGAAAGAGCACGGCTACTCTTTCCCAAATTTTAAATTATAGGTCTTACTAAAGTAAGTTAAAAGGGGAGGTAAAGGCTTTGAGTCACAGACCAATTCTAGCTCTCTTGGTAAAGAAGAAAAGAATTAAACACATATGAAAAGAAAATATAGCCAGTACTTTGGGAAACAAAAATCTCATTCATGGAGTAACTGAGTACTCTCTATAAAATCTGACTTCATAAACATAACAGATACTCAAAACCTTAAATGATGGTCACACATTTTAGAGATCAATTATATAAGGAATTAAGGGGGGGAAAGTGATATTACTCTTAGATATGTAAAAGTTTATAAGAACTAGAAGAGACTAAGAAAAAGACCTGAACATAGTCCACATTTTCAAAGATATCACCACGATGGTAGCGCACAGGTTGGTCCCACTGGCAATGTAAACTATGCTGCTGGTTGACCAGACGGCATATCTGATGATTTCCTGGAATAAGAAAGGAAATTTAAATTGATGAAAAAGATCAGCAATGCCAACATGATTTTCTTAGTCTAAGTCGTGTAGTATCAACCCTGTACTCTTCAGAGCCTGGCAGAGTACTTACAGAGGGGAAACTTATCCAGGGGAAATCTCATTAATGGTTAAATTAAATTAAATATTCTAAAGAAGCCTGTTTCTCCACCTATAAAACAAATGGGCTCCACTAAATAATCAGTGAGGTTCCTTCTGGCAATTGCATTCCATGACTGTAAAATCTATTGATTAAATTGTTTTAAGACTTTGCCCATCTCTCTGGAGAAAATACATGTATATGTGTGTATATATATATATATATATATATATATATATATATATATATATATATATATAAGCGCTCTGGTTGCATTTCAGTACTGATTGAGCAGTAAATAATCCCAAGGACTGAACATACTCTTTACACTCAAAATAGCAAAGAAAACTTGTCAGGTGGATTGTAAAATGGACCGTAAACGTTCACAGCTAAGAGTCAAAGATCAAGAGGCTGTACAGACCAATATATTTACCATGGGAGAAGGATGTAATATAAGGGATTCTATTCATTTATTCTTCGGTGTCAAGTTGTCATATCTGCTCCCATAGAGTTTAATCAGAAATGAAACATTCTGGATACAATCAAATCACTGATATCCTGTCAACGCAAGTTCCTTTAGACCAGTGGTTCTACTTTGGGGTCACAGACTGTACGAGATTTTAATAAGAGCTACATACCGTCTTACCAGAAAAAAAATTGTGCATATACACAATACTATGTATAATTTTGGGGAGGATTTCAGAACCCCCTGAAAGTATTCCACTGATTATTTTCCTATTTGAGACAAAGTCTAGTCTAAAATCTTACTTGTAAAATAAAACATTTGTTTTTAATGGGGCAAAAAAAAAAGGAGAACATTTAGCCTTATTGCCACTGTTGGCTGAAAAGTGTGGATGTTTTGATTCTAGGGTGTGTCTAGCTTGCAGTAAATTGGTGTAGGGCCATGTTACAGTGTGTTTTCAGACTAGCAACAACAGGCATCAAATAGGAGTTTGTTAGAATAACAGAATCTCAGGCCCCAGCCCAGACCTACTGAATCAGAATCTGCATTTTAACAAGATCTCCAAGAGATTGATATGCATACCAAAGTTAGAGAAGCATCAATGTAGGCCATAGAGGGCAAACAAACTGTTAAGACTCTTAGGATACAAAAGATTTGGTTTTTACTTTAAAATTTGGTTTTTAGTTTAAAAATTTGGTTTTTACTTTTTACTAAAAAAAAGTTAGAAGGATCAAACCAGCTCCTCAGGCCTGCTGGTATACCTGTAGTAATGATTTCATTTTAAGACTGAGAGAAGTCATAAGCACAATTTTATACTGCTTTATGGCTACATGAAAGTTATGAAAGTAAAGCACACTAGAAGTGAATTTCCTAACCTGTCTTCAATTACTTGGAATCAGTACTTACCTAATTGTGCCTCTTTTGCCATCTGTGTCTCATGGATGATATTTCTTAAGATTTGCTCTTCCTGAATCAGCTTATGTTTTTCTAGGATCTCCTGCTGTCTCAGGTAGTGGTCATGTTGCTTTTGATATTCTTTCAACTCATTCAGTGTTCGCTGGAGGGATCTTAACATTTTTTAATAACAGGAAAAAGTTACAGAGCTTTAAAATTATGGATTTTTAAACCCACTTAAATACATAGATTTTCTGGTTCTCAGCAAAAATTGCTAGATTTTGACTTTTAACATACAATCATTGTATCACAAGTTCAAGAACAATGGGGCTAAATAAATACTATTGTTTCATTAAAATTTTGGGGAAAAAAGATGGATGTGAAATTCTTCCCATAAACACAACAATTAATGACATTAAATGGTGTGTTAGACTCTTCAGGTGCCAGATAAGATAAATAGCAATAAATAATACTATAAAGCTTTATACATTTAACAAGTCTATTTCCCTCCACAAAGACTGTGTCAGTTCCACGGACATTCAAAGCCTCTCTAGAATCTTCCTTTTCACCTTTTCCTTTGATTCTACCTAAAGACAAGGTTAAGAGAAGAGGCCACAATGCCTTGCTCTTGCACTCTAGCTTCTTGGTTTACAGATTTGAGGAAAAAACCACAGAAACTGATTATAAAGGAATATTCCCTACCACTTGGTATCAATAAATCAGCTGCTTGATTATATTTAGTCACGAAAATCTTATTACCTATTACACTGTTAACATATGGAGATTTAATAGCTGCACAGATTGTATAAGAAGAGCATAATATTGGAAGAAACTCAGCCAGGGCAAGTTCTGATCAGGTACAACAAAGCCAGGCATAAACAAGCTGTTATTCTTTCCTTTTTACTACATTAGGCTTTTAAACAGATTGGAAAATAAGCAAAAGTTTAATGAAATCCAAATCTCCATTTAATTCTATAATAATCAAAGTATACTCAAAACATTAAGGCTAATTCTATAAGAGATGAACAATTCACTTCTAAGTTATGTCAAGTTCCTTTACTGGCCCTATTATTTATAGACTTAAATACAGGATATTTTTAAAGTATACTACAAGGACCAAGTACAACAGAATTCCATTACTGTACAACTTACACAAATCTGATTAAAATGTGGGCCAAATAATCTCTCTCAACATCACTTAACCAACATAACAATAGCCCAACCTTAGAAGTCAAAGGAGAGAAAGCTCAAATGTAGCATGCGCAAGTGATTTTACTGACAGTGTATTCTATGGAAATAAAAATGTAATCAATAGAATTACTGAGCACCTGGCAGCACCCCTTCCTCCATCTGACTTCATACAAGTAATAGATTGTCAATATTGTTAAGACTTAGATGACGGCATTTACTGTAAATATGCTCTAGTTCCTGGAATCCTTTATACAACCACTGACTTGTGCTAAACCTCCTGATTGGAGAAAAAGGACAGGACTAGCATTAGTGAAAAGGTGTTTTTCTTAATTCTAATGAACAAATTAACACTGGTATCACCCTACACAAGTCTAACCTAAGGTTCTACAGTGTTGGTGCTTCAGTAATTTTTTCTCCTAGTTACCTATGTTGAGCTTCCAATTTCTGCTCGAGTTTTTGCTGACACAGGACAGCATGCTTCCTCTTTATAGCTTGCTCAAACCCAGGTTTAGCCTGCAAAGCATGGTCATAACAGAGCACTGAGTGGTTATACTCCCCAAGCATCTGAAGAGACAAAAACAAACACACACACATACACAAACACAGGGGGGAAAAATGTTAGCCTGGTTGTATCCGTCCAAATACCCTTATGATTTATGAGATCACACCAAATCTCATACAGTGAATATTATTTCGATCAGTAGTCAAATCTCCATAACATGAAGCAATGCTGTATAGGATGGTTCAATTGGAAGTACTGTTATTTTAAGAAGAGTAT
The DNA here is from genome assembly GCF_949987535.1 of Balaenoptera acutorostrata. NCBI lineage: Eukaryota > Metazoa > Chordata > Mammalia > Artiodactyla > Balaenopteridae > Balaenoptera > Balaenoptera acutorostrata. Next base: position 17,720,794 of record NC_080072.1, read on the forward strand.
GCTAAAGGAATATAATATTCGTGTCAATTTAATTATTTTCTTTCTTGTGAAGAGGCTAAAACACTTATGATTCATTATTGCTATGAAGTTTTTTTCCCTTAATTTCTTCATTTCTATCCCCTTGTTTGGACCAAAAGAAGGGAAAAGGGTATTTTTTATTGGAAAAAAAGAAAGAAAGAAAGAAAACAGCAACTGGATTGGTTCATGTAAAAAAAAGTTGTATTTACTGCATATATATTTCCTAAAGTGTAATAGCTAGTGAAGAAGTCACTGTCGTCCAGAGCTGCGTGGACCACGACAGCAGCATCAGCAGAGAAGTGTGCTCTGTGCAGAACATTCGCCAAGTTGACCAGGGCAATGTCTTTATTGTGCCTAAAAGAGAGGGGAAGATGTAATTAGATGTCAGGAAAGAAGCATGTGCTCCACAATTGCCTATAACTACCTGACAAGGGCAAATTACATTCAAAGTTATTGAGCTTAGGAAAATAACTTTGAGTTTACTTACAGATGGGGAAAATAATTTAAGAAAATCCTAATGTTTAATTTTACATAATTGATGGTGCTTACTCAATCTGATAGCTACAAGTTTTGCCACAAAAATAAGGTCTGGCAGAGATTTTATGCTTTTAAAATGTATTTAGGGCTTATATTTGCTTTGAGAATAATTTAATTTATGATAGTTCCTCCAACCAATTTCCTTAGTTTCAAGTCTCAAGTGAATCAGAGGGCATCTACATTATATATTTTTCCTTAACAGAAATCAGAAGTATGTTATGCCATTATCTCTTTGAACTCTTTGACATCTATCATTTTTGTGATGGGACTAATTGCAACAGGGATGGAGGAGAATGTAAGTACAACACAATGCTTCTTCTTCTTGTTTTTTATGTATTTTAACAGTCCTGAGTTACGTGGAAAATCAGGAGGTCCAGAAGGGGAGGAATCCTACCTGGATGAGAAGTGAAGTGCTCGCATGGCACATTCCACTACTTGATACGGCTCATTCTTTATTCTCCAGTAAAATGAAGCCATGTTATATAGTACCCACGAGGAAGAGTTCTAGAAATTAAACACATAAAATGACAACCAAATATAACTCAAGATAGTTTCTTCAGAATGTTCAAAATGAGCACCTTTACACTCTGTCTGGTCTGAAACTGATGAAGAAAACCAAGACTTATTACAGTAGCGACAAAGCAGAGGACAAAGTACAAATAAACTATCCCTGTCAAGAGAGCATGCTGATCATTAGCTGATCAGGTGTATTAAGGTGTGATCTAAACAGAGAGACTGTCCAACCCCAGGCTATCTAACAATGGGGAAATAAAGCCGAAAAATCCCACCAAGTGGTCACAACTTGGGCCTTGTTTCAGGACTTTAGAAGTCAGGATCTAACCTACTTAGAAATGCTAGTTGTTCTAACATTAAATTCCTGAAATTAACATATTGCAAAGTTTCCTATTTATTTAACATCTGAATGAAGGTATGTATGTAAACAAATGAAAGGCTTATGCTTTTGTCAAAGGTAAATTTTTGTCATTTTCTCATGTGTGTTCAGAAACTAATTCAGACCTTTACATTGCTAAAAAGTAAGTCTTTAGTATGTAGTAATAAGTGCATTATTTAGTCAAATTAAACAGAAGTTCAGATAGGTTTTCTCCTTTTGTGGCTTGGATTTTTTTGTCCCCTAACATATACTAAATTTCAACCACATAGAGGTCATAAGACTAAACTGAATCATGTCAAAAGCTCAATGTAAGTAAGTTTAAACCCAAGAAAGAAATATCAAATTCAGCATGGAAAAAAAGTCATAAGTTTAAGATAAAATGGGAAAAACATATGACAGCCAACACTTAATATCATTAATGTGTAGCTACCTCATAAAAATTCTAAACAGAGAAACAAAAAACCAAAAGAACAAGGGCCAAAAACATGGACAATTCAAAAATATGAAACAATGATTACTTAGCAGGTGAAAAGATATAAAAGTTAACAACAACAACAAAAGAATTAAAGAGATACAAGTTTTCCTTTTAAAAACTGGCAAAGATTAGAAAGAATGCCAGTATTCACTATTGGCTACAGTGTATGCTAACTTCAGATATTAAGTGTAGAAATATTAGGTTAGTACAGCATCGCTGGGGGACAATTTGACAATATACATTTGAAAAGCCTTAAAAATGTGATTATCCTTTCATCCCCAAATTTCACTATAAAAATTTATCCTATGATAATAAAGTTTTAACTATAAAGATGTGTAAAAATAAAACTCCAAAAATATATCATAAAACAGCAATTATCTCTGACTTTTTAAATTATAATTTTTAATTTCCCTTTTCTTTGATTTTTATATAGCTTTTCTTTTTTAAGAAGGACCAATTATTTTATTTTAAAAAGTTATCTTTAAGACTAAAACTGGTATGGGACTTCCCTGGTGGTGCAGTGGATAAGACGCTGAGTTCCCAATGCAGGGGGCCTGGGTTCGACCCCTGGTCAGGGAACTAGATCCCACATGCATGCCGCAACTAAGAGTTTGTATGCCACAATTAAGGAGCCCTGGGGCCGCAACTAAGGAGCCCACCTGCCGCAACTAAGACGTGGCACAACCAAATAAATAAATATTAAGAAAAAAAGAGTAAAACTAGTATAATTCTTTATTAATCATCCTTAAGTATTCTATCTTCAAGGAAAAAATATGATTCTTGAGTGTTGCAACGAAAGATTTCAGCACTAAGTGTAGCTGGTTACGGAATACTATATTCTTTCACACTTGACTTATGACTTAGGCTTCAGTCTCCTTTTTAGTAGCCTTTTGAGAAAGTTTTCCTTTAAATCAACAAATGATTTTTAATCTCTTATTTTTAAACCTTATATTGTGAATTGGGACAAAAAGATTAATTAAAAATTCTACATGATCCACCTGCCAATGCAGGGGGCACGGGTTCAACCCGTGGTCTGGGAAGATCCCACATGCTGCCGAGCAACTAAGCCCATGCGCCACAACTACTGAGCATGCGCTCTAGAGCCTGCAAGCCACAACGACTGAAGCCTGCGTGCCTAGAGCCTGTGTTACACAACAAAGAGAAGCCACTGCAATAAGAAGCCCGCGCGCCACACTGAAGAGTAGCTCCCACTTGCCTCAACTACAGAAAGCCCATGCGCAGCAACAAAGACCCAATGCAGCCAAAAATAAATAAATAAATAAATTTACTTTTAAAAATACACAAATAAAAAATAAAAATTCTACATGAACTACTAAAAGCATCATGATAAGCAGAATACTCTACTCATCATAGTATATTCAAAGAGAAAAGTAAATCTTTAAATAAAAATCTGTAAGATTTCTTGCCGCTGGACCAGGAATCAAACCTGTGTCCCCTGCCTTGGCAGGCGGATTCTTAAGCACTGCACCACCAGGGAAGCCCCTAGATTAATTTAAAGAGAGGGCAGACAGCAGAAGCAAGAAGAACTACAATTCTGTAGCCTGTGGAAGGAAAACCACATTCACAGAAGGACAGACAGACTGAAAAGACAGAGGACTTTGTACCAGATGAAGGAACAAGATAAAACCATAGAAAAACAACTAAATGAAGTGGAGATAGGCAACCTTCCAGAAAAAGAATTCAGAATAATGATAGTGAAGATGATCCAGCACCTCAAAGAAAAATGGAGGCAAAGATCGAGAAGATGCGAGAAATGTTTAATGAAGACCTAGAAGAATTAAAGAACAAACACCTAGAAGAATTAAAGAACAAACAAACAGGAATGAACAATACAATAACTGAAATGAAAAATACACTAGAAGGAATCAATACCAGAATAACTGAGGCAGAAGAACGGATAAGTGACTTGGAAGACAGAATGGTGGAATTCACTGCTGCGGAACAGAATAAAGAAAAAAGAATGAAAAGAAAGGAAGACAGCCTAAGAGACCTTGGGGACAACATTAAATGCAACAACATTCACATTATAGGGGTCTCAGAAGGAGAAGAGAGAAAGGACCCGAGAAAATATTTGAAGAGATTATAGTTGAAAACTTCCCTAACATGGGAAAGGAAATAGCCACCCAAGTCCAGGAAGCACAGAGAGCCCCAGGCAAGATAAACCCAAGGAGAAACACACCAGGACACATAGTAATCAAACTGACAAAATTTAAAGACAAAGAAAAATTATTGAAAGCAACACAGGAAAAATGACAAATAACATACAAAGGAACTCCCATAAGGTTAACAGCTGATTTCTCAGGAGAAACTCTACAAGCCAGAAGAGAGTGGCATGACTTATTTAAAGTGATGAAAGGGAAGAACCTACAACCAAGATTACTCTCCCCGGCAAGGATCTCATTCAGATTCAATGGAGATATCAAAAGCTCTACAGACAAGTAGAAGCTAAGAGAATTCAGCACCACCAAACCAGCTCTACAACAAACGCTAAAGGAACTTCTCTAAGTGGGAAACACAAGAGAAGAAAAGGACCTACAAAAACAAACCCATAACAATTAAGAAAATGGTAATAGGAACATACATATTGATAATTACCTTAAACGTGAATGGATTAAATGCTCCAATCAAAAGACACAGGCTCGCTGAATGGATACAAAAACAAGACCCATACATATACTGTCTACAAGAGACCCACGTCAGACCTAGGGACACATACAGACTGAAAGTGAGGGGATGGAAAAAGATAGTCCATGCAAATGGAAAGCAAAAGAAAGTTGGAGTAGCAATACTCATATCAGGTAAAATAGACTTTAAAAAAAAGAATGTCACAAGGGACAAGGAAGGATACTACATAATGATCAAGGGATCAATCCAAGAAGAAGATATAACAATTATAAATATATATGCACCCAACATGGGAGCACCTCAATACATAAGGCAACTGCTAACAGCTATAAAAGAAGAAATCAACAGTAATACAGTAATAGTGGGGGACTTTAACACCTCACTTACACCAATGGACAGATCATCCAGACAAAAAATTAATAAGGAAACAGAAGTTTTAAATGACACAATTGACCAGATAGATTTAATTGATATTTATAGGACATTCCATCCAAAAACAGCAGATTACACTTTCTTCTCAAGTGCACATGGAACATTCTCCAGGATAGATCACATCTTGGGTCACAAATCAAGCCTCAGTAAATTTAAGAAAATTGAAATCATATCAAGCATCTTTTCTGACAACAATGTTATGAAATTAGAAATCAGTTACAGGGAAAAAAAACGTAAAATACACAAACACATGGCGGCTAAGCAATACGTTACTAAATAACCAAGAGATCACTGAAGAAATCAAAGAGGAAATCAAAAAATACCTACAGACAAATGACAATGAAAACATGGCGATCCAAAATCTATGGGACGCAGCAAAAGCAGTTCTAAGAGAGAAGTTTATAGCAATACAAGCCTACCTCAAGAAACAAGAAACATCTCAAACAATCTAACCTTACATCTAAAGGAACTACAGAAAGAAGAACAAACAAAACCAAAAGTTAGTAGAAGGAAAGAAATCATAAAGAGCAGAGCAGAAATAAATGAAATAGAAACAAAGAACACAATAGCAAAGATCAATAAAACTAAAAGCTGGTTCTTTGAGAAGATACACAAAATTGATAAGCCATTAGCCAGACTCATCAAGAAAAAGAGAGAGAGGACTCAAATCAATAAAATTATAAATGAAAATAGAGAAGTTACAACAGACACCACAGAAATACAAAGCATCCTAAGAGACTACTAAAGCAACTCTATGCCAATAAAATGGACAACCTGGAAGAAATGGACAAATTCTTAGAAAAGTATAACCTTCCAAGACTGAACCAGGAAGAAACAGAAAATATGAACAGACCAGTCACAAGTAATGAAATTGAAACTGTGATTAAAAATCTTCCAACAAACAAAAGTCCAGGACCAGATGGCTTCACAGGTGAATTCTATCAAACATTTAGAGAAGAACTAACACCATCCTTCTCAAACTCTTCCAAAAAATTGCAGAGGAAGGAACACTCCCAAACTCATTCTATGAGGTCACCATCACCCTGATACCAAAACCAGATAAAGATACCACAAAAAAAGAAAATTACACACCAATATCACTGATGAATATAGATGCAAAAATCCAAAACAAAATACTAGCAAACAGAATTCAACAACACATTAAAAGGATCATATACCACAACCAAGTGGGATTTATCTCAGGGATGCAAGGATTCTTCAATATATGCGAATCAATCAATGTGATACACCACATTAACAAACTGAAGAATAAAAACCGTATGATCATCTCAATAGATGCAGAAAATGCGTATGACAAAATTCAGCACCCATTTATGATAAAAACTCTCCAGAAAGTGGGCACAGAGGGAACCTACCTCAACATAATAAAGGCCATATACGACAAACCCACAGCAAACATCATTCTCAATGGTGAAAAACTGAAAGCATTTCCTCTAAGATCACGAACGAGACACGGATGTCCACTCTCGCCACTATTATTCAACATAGTTTTGGAAGTCTTAGCCATGGCAATCAGAGAAGAAAAAGAAATAAAAGGAATACAAATTGGGAAAGAAGAAGTAAAACTGTCACTGTTTGCAGATGACACGATACTATACGTAGAGAATCCTAAAGGTGCCACCAGAAAACTACTAGAGCTAATCAATGAACTTGGTAAAGTTGCAGGATACATAATTAATGCACAGAAATCTCTTGCATTCCTATACACTAACAACGAAAGATCAGAAAGAGGAATTAAGGAAACAATTCCAATCACCACTGCAAGAAAAAGAATAAAATACCCAGGAATAAACCTACCTAAGGAGGTAAAAACCTGTACTCAGAAAACTATAACACACTGATGAAAGAAATTAACGATGACACAAACAGATGGAGAAATATACAATGTTCTTGAATTGGAAGACTCAATATTGTGAAGATGACTATAGCACCCAAAGCAACCTACAGATTCAATGCAATCCCTATCAAATTACCAGTGGTATTTTTTACAGAACTAGAAAAAAAAATCTTAAAATTTGTATGGAGGCAAAAAAGACCCCGAATAGCCAAAGCAGTCTTGAGGGAAAAAAAACGGAGCTGGAGGAATCAGACTCCCTGACTTCAGACTATACTACAAAGCTACAGTAATCAAGATAATATGGTATTGGTACAAAAACAGAAACACAGATCAATGGAACAGGATAGAAAGCCCAGTGATAAACCCACACACCTATGGTCAACTAATCTATGACAAAGGAGGCAAAGGCATACAATGGAGAAAAGACAGTCTCTTCAATAAGTGGTTTTGGGAAAACTGGACAGCTACATGTAAAAGAATAAAATTAGAACACTCCCTAACACCATACACAAAAATAAACTCAAAATGGATTAGAGACCTAAATGTAAGATCGGACACTATAAAACTCTTAGAGGAAAACATAGGAAGAACACTCTTTGACATAAATCACAGCAAGATCTTTTTTGATCCACCTCCTAGAGTAATGGAAATAAAAACAAAAATAAACAAATGGGACCTAATGAAACTTAAAAGCTTTTGCAAAGCAAAGGAAACTACAAACAGGACGAAAAGACAACCCTCAGAATGGGAGAAAATATTTGCAAACGAATCAACGGACAAAGGATTAATCTCCAAAATATATAAACAACTCAAGCAGCTCAATATTAAAAAGACAAATAACCCAATCAAAAAATGGGCAGAAGATCTAAATAGACATTTCTCCAAAGAAGACATACAGATGGCAAAGAAGCACAGGAAAAGCTGCTCAACAACACTAATTATTAGAGAAATGCATATCAAAACTACAATGTGGTATCACCTCACACCAGTCAGAATGGGCATCATCAGAAAATCTACAAACAACAAATGCTGGAGAGGGTGTGGAGAAAAGGGAACCCTCTTGCACTGTTGGTGGGAATGTAAATTTATACAGCCACTATGGAGAACAGTATGGAGGTTCCTTCAAAAAGTAAAAATAGAATTACCATATGTTCCAGCAATCCCACTACTGGACACATACCCAGAGAAAACCATAATTCAAAAAGACACATGCACCCCAATGTTCCTTGCAGCACTATTTACAATAGCCAGGTCATGGAAGCAACCTAAATGCCCATCGACAGACGAATGGATAAAGAAGATGTGGTACATATATACAATGGAATATTACTCAGCCATGAAAAGGAACGTAATTGGGTCATTCATAGAGACGTGGATAGATCTAGAGACTGTCATACAGAGTGAAGTAAGTCAGAAAGAGAAAAACAAATATCGTATATTAACGGATATATGTGGAACCTAGAAAAATGGTACAGATGGACTGGTTTCAGGGCAGAAATTGAGACACAGATGTAGAGAACAAACGTATGGACACCCAGCGGGGAAAGCGGCTGGGGGGTGCGGGTGGTGGTGTGATGAACTGGGCGATTGGGATTGACATGTATACACTGATGAGTATAAAATTGATGACTAATAAGGACCTGCTGTATAAAAAAATAAATAAAATTAAATTTAAAAAAAAGAAAGATTGTAAAGGGCTTCAAGAGGTCATACTGTCCATCACCCTACCTCAGCTGTGCTGTACATACTGTAACAGTATTAGAAATTTAAGATGACCTCCTTTATATCTGACCAACCTGTTAATTTTTTTTTAACACACTGACTCCTATTTTCAATTGATGTTTAATTTGTATTATATTCACTACCTTTCAATTTTTCTCCCTTATTGGTTTAGGAAACTTTTAAAAAATCTTCACAAACACAGCCATTTTATTATGTTAAAAGTTTTAATGTTTTGATTTCCAACTGTCATCAGCAAAGTTTTAATATATTTCACAGACAAAAAACAAAAAAACAAAAAAACAAAAAGATACATGCACCCCGATGTTCACTGCAGCACTATTTACAATAGCCAGGTCATGGAAGCAACCTAAATGCCCATCGACAGACGAATGGATAAAGAAGATGTGGTACATATATACAATGGAATATTACTCAGCCATAAAATGAACGAAATTGGGTCATTTGTAGAGACGTGGATGGATCTAGAGACTGTCATTTAGAGTGAAGTAAGTCAGAAAGAGAAAAACAAATATCGTATATTAACGCATATATGTGGAACCTAGAAAAATGGTACAGATGAACCGGTTTGCAGGGCAGAAATAGAGACACAGACGTAGAGAACAAACATATGGACACCAAGGGGGGAAAGTGGCGGTGGGGGTGGTGGTGTGATGAATTGGGAGATTGGGATTGACATGTATACACTAATATGTATAAAACAGATAACTAATAAGAACCTGCTGTATAAAAAATAAATAAAATTAAATTAAAAATTAAAAGAAGATTTCTCATAAAATCTCCTCTCAAATCTATAAATGTTCAAATGTCACTATTAATTATTCTCTCTTTGGAACACATTTTTTCCCTTGGCTCTTAGAATATCACATCCTTCTGGACATCCTTTGGATCTTTTCTGCTGGCCCTTCCCCCTCTGCTTGATAGATAATGTAGGAGGACCCAGGACTTCTTCTCAAACTTCACTCTTCTCCAGATGACCTTATGTAATCCCACGGCTACAAATACTCCCTACATAACAATTATTCTCTATCTATATACCCAGCTCTGACCTCTACTGGAATTCCAGACTCATATAGGTATTTCAGATTTAAGTTCACCAAAATAGAACTCTATCTTATCTTCTCTCACCCCAACCCTGCTCCTCCAAGTTGCTCAAGCCAAAAATTAAGGAATTACCCTTGATTTCTCTTTTTCTCTCATTCCCCATATCTAATTAATCAGCTTCTAAACTTCTAAACATTTCCCGAAATAGTTTAAGTTCCTTCATTTCCACTACTAACCATTCTAGTCCAAACCATCTTCATTTCTCTCGTGAATTACTGCACTAGCCTTCTAATGGTCTACTTCCAATTTTGGCCTCCTTTAGTCATTTCTCCATATAAGTTTGAGAGTGTACTTTTAAAAGTACTAATTAAATTATGTTACTCCTCTGCTCCAGCTTCTCAGCACACTTGGAATAAAATTCAAAGTCCTAACTTTGGCTTTCAGAGCCCTACATAGTCTGGCCCTGGCCTACTTCTTTGGCTTCATTCCCTATCATCCTCCCCTTTGCTCACCAAGCTCCAGCCATACTGACCTGAATTTAATTACATAACACTTGTTATATACTGAATGTGTCTCTAACCATTCATATATGGACGCCCTAACCCTCAATGTGACTATATTTGAAGATAGGGCCTCTGAAGAGGTGATAAAGGTTAAAAATACAATAGGGCCAGTCCCCTTATAAGAGGAAGATTTATCTCTCTTTTTCTCCCTCCCTCCCTCCTTCCCTCCCTCCCCATGTACACCCTGAGAAGAAGCCATGTAAGGACACAGCCAGAAGGTGGCCATCTACAGGCCAGAAAGAGAGTCCTCACCAGGAACCGAATCAGCCAGCAACATGATCTTGGACTTTCCAGCATCCAGAACTGTGAGAAATAGATTTCTGTTGTTTAAGCCACACAGTCTGTGGTATTTTGGATGGCAGCCTGAGCTAACTAATATACTACCAAGCTCAGTAAGGCTTCAGGGCCTTTGCTCATTCTTCAGCCTAGAATGCTCTTCCTTGATCTTTGACTTTTGGTTCCGTCTTGTCATTCAAGTATCAGCTTAAATTTCAACTTTCCAGAGAGGATAACCCCAACTGCTCAACCTAAAGAAGCCACCCAATTACCCTCTATTTTAATTTTCTATAGAGCATTTACCACGATGATCTACTTTCAACTAACAATTCTCTGAACTGTTAAATCCCAGGCCAGTTTTTCCTTATTACTTATCAATTCTGGGGATGCAATATTTTACATTACCTTCAGAAAAACAATATGAAGCAGGTAACTTAGCTACAAAAATAATCCTATAATATATAATGCATTTGAATAAACATATAAATATATATTTGGGTAAACTGTATATAAATGTTACAATTACACATTTTACTTAGTACCACTATAATAGTGCTTAGAAACTAGCCTGCATTTTACGAATCTCCTTAGGCACAGAGAAGAGCAAAAACTATTTTCTAAATTCCCACATGTTATCCTGAATGATACCTTTAAATTCTTGGGTCCTGTTACATAATTCCCCATTTCATTATTTTAAAGTAGATGTTCCCTTAAAATTACATGAAGATTTTATTGTTAGTGGTGATTCTTTTTCCTGTTCAGAGAACAGTGATAATCTATGTATTTCCTGTGTGTAGACATATATCAAAGACACTAATGTTAATGTTCTTTCACACTCAAAATATATAATCTAGCTTATAAGCCCTATTGCTTATATTAGTTTATAATTTGTTTTTTCGTGAATTAGTTTAAATGAAACTGTTCAGCATCTTGTCCTGGTAAAGGGGACTGGATTATCAATGCTTCTAACTTTGAACTATACAGTTTATATTACTGTAATCATGATTTTAAATCACTCTCTAGACAAAAACAAGCTAGGTAGGTATTTTCTGAGAGAAAAATATCTTCTGTTCATCCGGGCTCTTTAAGTCATTTACGACTTACCTTCTGTAGGCCTTCATGAATGAGGTGACCTATGTCATCTATACTCCTTCCTAACCGTTTAGATAGATATGTGAAGATTGGATCTTCTTTAGGTAGTAGAGGTGCAGAAAGATTAACTCTCTCTTGTACACCCTGAAGAGAAGAAAAAATTGAAAAAAACAGAAAAAGGAGATTATAAGACATTAGAAATCACAAGTAATTTGGTATCTTATGGCATTTAATTTGAAGGAATTTTAAGAAATAGGAGATGTTTGTTAAATTATAAAGCTGTTTGGAAGGAGAGAAGAAAAGGGGTATGTATAAGCAAGAGATTAAAGAAAAAAATGAAAACAAACAAAACCCCCCAAATTTCTCTACTTACTCGCAAGTGCTGAAAAGCATGTATACTATATGGAAGTTCTAGAATTTTAGTACAATCAGGCTGCTCAGGGTCTGGAGGGACAGGAGATTCTGTGTCTATATAATCTTCAGGGCTAAAATCAAGAGGCAAGAAGTAATGAATGAATGAAAAGCAAAGATATGTCCAATTTTTCCCTAATTAAATCATATTCTCATAGCATCTCACTTTACAACCAATATTAGTCAACATGCATACTTTTTTCATAGAGCTGTTGTTAGAGCAAAATATTTTGAGAGTTCAATTTAAAGGAGATATATCAAGAGTTAGGGAGGGCCCGGGGTTCGACCCCTGGTCAGGGAACCAGATCCCACATGCATGCCGCAACTAAAAGATCCTGCACGCTGCAACAAAGATCCCGCGTGCCACAACTAAGACCCAGAGCAGCCAAATAAATTAAAAAAAAAAATGGTTAGGGAGAAAATAGGTAAGTCACAAACCGTTAAGACTGTGGACTCTGGACTTCCCCGGTGGCGCAGTGGTTAAGAATCTGCCTGCCAGTGCAGGCAGGGGACATGGGTTCGAGCCCTGGTCTGGGAAGATCCCACATGCCGCGGAGCAACTAAGCCTGTGCACCACAACTACTGAGCCTGTGCTCTAGAGCCCGCAAGCCACAACTACTGAAGCCCGCACGCCTAGAGCCTGTGTTCCACAACAAGAAGGCCGCGCACCGCCATGAAGAGTAGCCCCCGCTCGCCGCAACTAGAGAAAGCCCACGCGCAGCAACGAAGACCCAACGCAGCCAAAAACAAACAAACAAATTAATTAATTAAATTAAAAAAAAGACTGTGGACTTTTCAAAAGCTAATATAACACTGCTCAACTCTTTCTAGAAATGTTAAACCAGTTTACACTTCTATATAGTCTTTCTACATTTTTACCAGTTATTGATTTTTAAACATTTTTTTTTCAATTTGAGAGATGAAAAATATGTCTTAGTATGCACTTATTTGATCATTACTGAGAAATATTTTTTCCACATGTTTATTGGCCATTTGCATTTTTTTTTACCATAAATTGTTTAATTTTCTACTGTGGTATTAAATATTTTTAATTGATTTCTAAGAATTCTATACATAGTATACATTTTGAACTTTCAAATGTCAATAAAGTCATCAGTGATTGAAGCTTTTTCTCATTAGAGAAATAACTTCTAATTGACTCGAGAAAGGTCTGTTCAGGAAGACGTACTTTATTTTTGGAAAGAGAATTTCTTTACCTGATATCTTTGCTCTCCAAAGTTATGTATGTGCCATCATACAGATCTAGGTCCCCTAAGGGTACCTTGGCTTTGATGCAGTCTGGATCCTCTTTATTATGTCTCTGTTCCAGTCCTGTATCTCTGTCCTCATTCTCTTCTATATGAATTTTTTGAGCAACTAATTGCTTCTGTTGAGAAGAAAATAAGAACACAAATGGATTTTTCTAATATTTCAACCTAGATACCATGTAAGAGAAAGGAGAATTTAATGTGTTGAACAAGTCAGAGAATTCAAAATATGCCCTGGGTTACCTTAGTTGACATAAATAAGCTTCTCAAAACAGGTGTCCATATACAGAAAGTAACAGAACATGACATTTATAATACTGGCACATGAGTGCCTTATGATATGATCTCTGACTATCTATAAAGCTACATCTATCAACTTAACTGGCACAGAATAGCTCAGCAATTAGAAGTACCTTGGGGGCTTCCCTGGTGGCGCAGTGGTTGAGAATCTGCCTGCCAATGCAGGGGACACGGGTTCGAGCCCTGGTCTGGGAAGATCCCACATGCCGCGGAGCGACTGGGCCCGTGAGCTATAACTACTGAGCCTGCGCGTCTGGAGCCTGTGCTCCGCAACAAGAGAGGCCACGACAGTGAGAGGCCCGCGCACCACGATGAAGAGTGGCCCCCACTCGCCGCAACTAGAGAAAGCCCTCGCACAGAAATGAAGACCCAACACAGCTAAAAATAAATTAATTAAAAAAAAAAAAAAAAAAAAAAGAAGTACCTTGAATTGTCCAAACATGTCACATTTCAGTCCTTCAAGACATCTAGCGCATTGATAGTGCTACCTGAAGTGACTAGTGTTCCAGGAGAATTCCTGCCACTGAAATTTTTTTTCTAAACATACAGAGGAATTACGTAACAGCCATGTTTCCACCACCCTATCTACCTTAACATTTGGCCATACTCCAGATTCTTCTAAAAGAAAAAAAAAAATAGTTGAAGCCCCTCTTAACTGCCTTTGAGATCCCTCTCTCCCTTCCAAAAGTTACCACTATCCTGGGAATGCCCTCGTGGTCCAGCGATTAGGACTCAGCGCTTTCACTGCCATGGCCTGGGTTCAATCTCTGGTTGGGGAACTAAGATGCCACAAGCTGCACGGCGCGGCCAAGAGAATAAATAAATAAATAAATAATTAAAAGAACAAAAGTTACCACTACCCTGAATGTTTTATGCCTCATTTTCATGTATATTTTTATAAAATATTACTATATTGCCCTTATTCTCTTAAAATATTACTTTATATATATATCTATAGCTATATATCCAAAATCAACATATAGCATTGCTTTGCAAATTTTAAAATTTTATATAAATACTATCATACTGTATGTATCATTCGACAACTTTCTTTTTTTTAACTTAATATTATGTTTTTGAGATTTATCTACATTGGTCGGTATAGCTCTAAATTCTTCATTCTAATGGATGTATAAAAATGTATTTATTTTCCTGTAAACCATTAGGTTGCTTCTTTTTAAATATTTCTTGCTATTAAATGTGCTATGGTATTCTTATAAAACTGTCATTGTGTAAGAGTTCCAGTAGGGGGAAAAATAGTTCCAGTAGGGGGAATAAGAGTTCCAGTAGGGGGTTGTATGGGATACATTTTCAGTTTATTTAGTCACCGTCAATCTGTTCTTCAAATTGGTTATAAAAACTAGAATTCTACCAACAGATTAGGATAATATCCATCTCCCCATAAACTTACCAACATTTGGTTTTGTCCTACTTTTTTTTAAATTAAAAAAATTTTTTTTATACAGCAGGTTATTAGTCCTCAATTTTATACACATCAGTGTATACATGTCAATCCGAATCGCCCAATTCAGCACACCACCATCACCACCCCGCCGCGGTTTTCCCCCCCTTGATGTCCATATGTTTGTTCCCTACATCTGTGTCTCAATTTCTGCCCTGCAAACCGGCTCATCTGTAACATTTTTCTAGGTTCCACATATATGCGTTAATATACGATATTTGTTTTTCTCTTTCTGACTTACTTCACTCTGTATGACAGACTTTAAACCCATCCACGTCTCAACAAATGACTCAATTTCGTTCCTTTTTATGGCTGAGTAATATTCCACTGTATATATGTACCACAACTTCTTTATCCATTCATCTATCGATGGGCATTTAGGTTGCTTCCATGACCTGGCTAGTGTAAATAGTGCTGCAAGGAACACTGGGGTGCATGTGTCTTTTTATTTTTAATATTTTACTTTTTTTAAAAAATTTTATTTATTTATTTATTTATGGCTGTGTTGGGTCTTTGTTTCTGTGCGAGGGCTTTCTCCAGTTGTGGCAAGTGGGGGCCACTCTTCATCACAGTGCGCGGGCCTCTCATTATCGCGGCCTCTCTTGTTGCGGAGCACAGGCTCCAGATGCGCAGGCTCAGTAATTGTGGCTCACGGGTCCAGTTGCTCCGCGGCATGTGGGATCTTCCCAGACCAGGACTCGAACCCGTGTCCCCTGCATTGTCAGGCAGATTCTCAACCACTGCACCACCAGGGAAGCCCGCATGTGTCTTTTTGAATTATGGTTTTCTCCGCGTATATGCCCAGTAGTGGGATTGCTGGATCATATGGTAATTCTATTTTTAGTTTTTTAAAGAACCTCCATACTGTTCTCCATAGTGGCTGTATCAATTTACATTCCCACCAACAGTGCAAGCAGGTTCCCTTTTCTCCACACCCTCTCCGGCATTTGTTCTTTGTAGATTTTCTGATGATGCCCATTCTAACTGGTGTGAGCTGATACCTCCTTGTAGTTTTGATTTGCATTTCTCTAATTATTAGTGATGTTGAGCAGCTTTTCATGTGCTTCTTGGTCATCTGTATGTCTTCTTTGGAGAAATGTCTATCTAGGTCTTCTGCACATTTTTGGATTGGGTTGTTTGTTTTTTTAATATTGAGCTGCATGAGCTGTTTATATATTTTGGAGATTAATCCTTTGTCCATTGATTCGTTTGCAAATATTTTCTCCCATTCTGAGGGTTGTCTTTTCGTCTTGTTTATGGTTTCCTTTCCTGTGCAAAGGCTTTGAAGTTTCATTAGGTCCCATTTGTTTATTTTTCTTTTTATTTCCAGTACTCTAGGAGGTGGATCAAAAAAGATCTTGCTGTGATTTATGTCAAAGACTTTTCTTCCTATGTTTTCCTCTAAGAGATTTATAGTGTCCGGTCTTACACTTAGGTCTCAAATCCATTTTGAGTTTATTTTTGTGTATGGTGTTAGGGAGTGTTCTAATTTCATTCTTTTACATGTAGCTGTCCAGTTTTCCCAGCACCACTTATTGAAGAGACTGTCTTTTCTCCATTGTATATCTTTGCCTCCTTTGTCATAGATTAGTTGACCATAGGTGCGTTGGTTAATCTCTGGGCTTTCTATCTTGTTCCATCGATCTATGCTTCTGTTTTTGTGCCAGTACCATATTGTCTTGATTCCTGTAGCTTTGTAGTATAGTCTGAAGTCAGGGAGTCTGATTCCTCCAGCTCCGTTTTTTTCCCTCAAGACTGCTTTGGCTATTCGGGGTCTTTTGTGTCTCCATACAAATTGTAAGATTGTTTGTTCTAGTTCTGTAAAAAATGCCATTGGTAATTTGATAGGGGTTGCATTGTATCTGTAGATTGCTTTGGGTAGTATAGTCATTTTCACAATATTGAGTCTTCCAATCCAAGAACATGGTATATCTCTCCATCTGTAAGTATCATCTTTAATTTCTTTCATCAGTGTCTTATACTTTTCTGCATACAGGTCTTTTGTCTCCCTAGGTAGGTTTATTCCTAGGTATTTTATTCTTTTTGTTGCAATGGTAAATGGGAGTGTTTCCTTAATTTCTCTTTCAGATTTTTCATCATTCGTGTATAGGAATGCAAGAGATTTCTGTGCATTAATTATGTATCCTGCAACTTTACCAAATTCATTGATTAGCTCTAGTAGTTCTCTGATGGCATTTTTAGGATTCTGTACGTATAGTATCATGTCATCTGCAAACTGTGACAGTTTTACTTCTTCTTTTCCAATTTGTATTCCTTTTCCTTCTTTTTCTTCTCTGATTGCCGTGGCTAGGACTTCCAAGAGTATGTTGAATAACAGTGGTGAGAGTGGACATCCTTGTCTTGTTCCTGATCTTAGAGGAAATGCTTTCAGTTTTTCACCATTGAGAATGACGTTTGCTGTGGGTTTGTCGTATATGGCCTTTATTATGTTGAGGTAGGTTCCCTCTGTGCCCAGTTTCTGAAGAGTTTTTTTATCATAAATGGGTGCTGAATTTTGTCAAAAGCTTTTTCTGCATCTATTGAGGTGATCATATGGTTTTTATTCTTCAATTTGTTAATATGGTATATCACACTGATCGATTTGCATATATTGAAGAATCCTTGCATCCCTGGGATAAATCCCACTTGATCATGGTGTATGATCCTTTTAATGTGCTGTTGGATTCTGTTTGCTAGTATTTTGTTGAGGATTTTTGCATCTATATTCATCAGTGATATTGGTCTGTAATTTTCTTTTTTTGTAGTATCTTTGTCTGGTTTTGGTATCAGGGTGATGGTGGCCTCAGAGAATGAGTTTGAGAGTGTTCCTTCCTCTGCAATTTTTTGGAAGAGTTTGAGAAGGATGGGTGTTAGCTGTTCTCTAAATGTTTGATAGAATTCACCTGTGAAGCCATCTGGTCCTGGATTTTTGTTTGATGGAAGATTTTTAATCACAGATTCAATTTCATTACTTGTGATTGGTCTGTTCATATTTTCTATTCCTTTCTGGTTCAGTCTTGGAAGGTTATACCTTTCAAGGAATTTGTCCATTTCTTCCAGGTTGTCCATTTTATTGGCATAGAGTTGCTTTAGTAGTCTCTTAGGATGCTTTGTATTTCTGTGGTGTCTGTTGTAACTTCTCTATTTTCATTTCTAATTTTATTGATTTGAGTCTTCTCTCTCTTTTTCTTGAAGAGTCTGGTTAATGGTTTATGAATTTTGTTTTTCTTCTACAAGAACCAGCTTTTAGTTTTACTGATCTTTACTACTGTTTTTTTTTTTGTTTCTATTTCCTTTATTTCTGCTCTGATCTTTATGATTTCTTTCCTTCTGCTAACTTTGGGTTTTGTTTGTTCTTCTTTCTCTAGTTCCTTTAGGTGTAAGGTTAGATTGTTTACTTGAGATTTTTCTTGTTTCTTGAGGTAGGCTTGTATAGCTATAAACTTCCCTCTTAGAACTGCTTTTGCCGCATCCCATAGGTTTTGGATCGCCATGTTTTCATTGTCATTTGTCTGTAGGTATTTTTTGATTTCCTCTTTGATTTCTTCAGTGATCTCTTGGTTATTTAGTAACGTATTGCTTAGCCGCCATGTGTTTGTGTATTTTACGTCTTTTTCCGTGTAATTCATTTCTAATCTCATAGCATTGTGGTCAGAAAAGATGCTTGATATGATTTCAATTTTCTTAAATTTACTGAGGCTTGATTTGTGACCCAAGATGTGATCTATCCTGGAGAATGTTCCGTGCATACTTGAGAAGAAAGTGTAATCTGCTGTTTTTGGATGGAATGTCCTATAAATATCAATTAAATCTATCTGGTCAATTGTGTCATTTAAAGCTTCTGTTTCCTTATTTATTTTCATTTTGGATTATCTGTCCATTGGTTTAAGTGAGGTGTTAAAGTCCCCCACTATTATTGTGTTACTGTTGATTTCCTCTTTTATAGCTGTTAGCAGCTGCCTTATGTATTGAGGTGCTCCTATGTTGGGTGCACATATATTTATAATTGATATATCTTCTTGCATTGATCCCTTGATCATTATGTAGTGTCCTTTCTTGTCTCTTGTAACATTCTTTATTTTAAAGTCTGTTTTATCTGATATGAGTATTGCTACTCCAGCTTTCTTTTGATTTCCATTTGCATGGAATATCTTTTTCTATACTCTCACTTTCAGTCTGTATGTGTCCCTAGGTCTGATGTGGGTCTCTTGTAGATAGCATATATGTGGGTCTTGTTTTTGTATCCATTCAGTGAGCCTGTGTCTTTTGGTTGGAGCATTTAATCCATTCACGTTTTAGGTAATTATCGATATGTATGTTCCTTTGACCATTTTCTTAATTGTTTCGGGTTTGTTTTTGTAGGTCCTTTTCTTCTCTTGTGTTTCCCACTTAGAGAAGTTCCTTTAGCATTTGTTGTAGAGCTGGTTTGGTGGTGCTGAATTCTCTTAGTTTTTGCTTGTCTGTAAAGCTTTTGACTTCTCCATCGAATCTGAATGAGACCCTTGCTGGGTAGAGTAATCTTGGTTGTAGTTTCTTCCCTTTCATCACTTTAAGTATATCGTGGCACTCCCTTCTGGCTTGTAGACTTTCTGCTGAGAAATCAGCTGTTAACCTTATGGGAGTTCCCTTGTATGTTATTTGTCATTTTTCCCTTGCTGCTTTCAATAATTTTTCTTTGTCTTTAATTTTTCCCAATTTGATTACTATGTGTCTCTGTGTGTTTCTCCTTGGGTTTATCCTGTATGGGACTCGCTGTGCTTCCTGCACTTGGGTGGCTATTTCCTTTCCCATGTTAGGGAAGTTTTCAACTGTAATCTCTTCAAATATTTTCTCTGGTCCTTTCTCTCTCTCTTCTCCTTCTGGGACCCCTATAATGCGAATGTTGTTGCGTTTAATGTTGTCCCAGAGGTCTCTTAGGCTGTCTTCATTTCTTTTCATTCTTTTTTCTTTATTCTGTTCCACAGCAGTGAATTCCACCATTTTGTCTTCCACGTCACTTATCCGTTCTTCTGCCTCAGTTATTCTGCTATTGATTCCTTCTCATGTAGTTTTCATTTCAGTTATTGTATTTTTCATCTCTGTTTGTGTGTTCTTTAATTCTTCTACGTCTTTGTTAAACATTTCTTGCATCGTCTCGATTTTTGCCTCCATTCTTTTTCAAGGTCCTGGGTCATCTTCATTATCATTATTCTGAAATCTTTTTCTGGAAGGTTGCCTATCTCCACTTCATTTAGTTGTTTTTCTGGGGTTTTATCTTGTTCCTTTATCTGGTACATAGCCCTCTGCCTTTTCATCTTGTCTATCTTTCTGTGAATGTGGTTTTTGTTCCACAGGCTGCAGGACTGTAGTTCTTCTTGGTTCTGCTGTCTGCCCTCTGTGTCCTACTTTTTTTTTTTTTTTTTTTAATTTATTTTTATTTATTTATGGCTGTGTTGGGTCTTCGTTTCTGTGCGAGGGCTTTGTCTAGTTGTGGCAAGTGGGGGCCACTCTTCATCGCGGTGCGCGGGCCTCTCACTATTGCGGCCTCTCTTGTTACGGAGCACAGGCTCCAGACGCGCAGGCTCAGTAGTTGTGGCTCACGGGCCTAGTCGCCCCGCGGCATGTGGGATCTTCCCAGACCAGGGCACGAACCTGTGTCCCCTGCACTGGCAGGCAGATTCTCAACCACTGCGCCACCAGGGAAGCCCTGTGTCCTACTTTTTAATTTATGTCAATCTCATGGGTATGAAATGTTATCTTGTTATAATTATTGGGGTAGACTGTATTACTATTAACAAATTTGTGCCCCTCCTTACAAAAGAATTCTACATCACCGTTCTGCTGGACTCAGATGTGACCGATATGACTTCCTTTGGCCAATGTAACATGAGAAGCGTCATCTGAGCCTTCTAGAGGGAAGCATTTTTAGAGCCAGTGTATGCTTCACCATGTTCTTTCTTTCCCCTCAGGTACTGAGAATGGCAATATCCAGGCTGTTGTAGGTGTATTTCTCATATGTACTATACAGCTAAACTAAATAAGAAATCCAATCTGATTGTCCCAGTTTTAATCAGTTTGTTTAATCTGTTTATATTTATTGTGATTGCTGATCTTATGGATTTATTTCAACCATATTATTTTGGGTTTTCTGTTTATCTTACTTTTTCTTTGCTGCTTTTTTCTCATTTCCTGCCTGATACACTTTTGATACACTTTCTACATTCACTCCCCTCCTCCTGTATCTTCTCTTTGTTTGTAGTTTTGAAAACTATAGAGTGCATTTCTATTATTTTGGTTACTGTCCTTACTCTTTTTTTGGTTAAGTTTTTCATCAGTAAATATTTCAGTATGATTCTGAAAGATTCTCTTCTTAAAAAAATAATACCAGAACACCATTATCACACACAAAAAATAGTAATTCCTTAATATTAAATATCCAGTCTGTGTTCATTCCCAACTGTTTCTTCCCTCTTTATTTTAAAATACAATTTGTTTGAGTCAAAATTCAGTAAGGTCCACACACACTGCAATTGGTTAATTTGTCTCTTAAGTCTCCTTTAATCTTCCAGTTAACCCTGTATTTCCTTTTTTTTTTTTTTAATTTTTTTTTTTTAATTTTATTTATATTTATTTTTGGCTGTGTTGGGTCTTCGTCTCTGTGCGAGGGCTCTCTCCAGTTGCGGCAAGCGGGGGCCACTCTTCATCGCGGTGCGCGGGCCTCTCACTGTCGTGGCCTCTCCTGTTGCGGAGCACAGGCTCCAGATGCGCAGGCTCAGTAGTTGTGGCTCACGGGCCTAGTTGCTCCGCGGCATGTGGGATCCTCCAAGACCGGGGCTCGAACCCGTGTCCCCTGCATTGGCAGGCAGACTCTCAACCACTGCGCCACCAGGGAAGCCCTATTTCCTTTTTTTTAATCCTTGTAATTTATTTGAAAAGAAATTGGGTCACTTATCCTGTAGAGTTTATTACTCTACAAGATTTTACTGACTGCATCCCACAGGTTTAACATGTTCCTCTGTCCTCTGTATTTCCTGAATACTGACACCAGGATCCAGGGGTTCTTAACTTTTTCATGTCATGGACTTCTTTGGCAGTCTGATGAAACCTAAAGACCCTTTCTTAGAATAATCTTTTAAATACACAGAATATATAAAATGACAAAAGAAACCAATTATAGTGAAAAGCAAGTTATACTGTGGTTTGATTAGATTTATATTTCTTTTGGCAAGACTTCTGAAAGGCGGCAATATTCTTAAATTTTTAATATGTATACCTATACATTTTCCAACAGGATTTTAATTTATTCAGTTATTTTTGCCTCCTGAACATAACAAAAGAGTTAACATGCTTTAAATAATCATTGAGCATGCACCAACCCACCTACAGACTGATAATTTTATTTAGTTTTACCTTTTAAACACAGAAAATAAATAAATAAATTTAGCAACTTTTTCATCAATGTTTTTACTCACCATTACACATCCTATGCACTTCCACTGGATTTACTTTTCTTCTTGCAGAAGTACATCTTTAATTTTTTTTTTTTTTAAGTGAGGGTCTGTGGTTAGTAAACTGTCTGTGTATGTCAGAAAACTGCTTTGTCCTCACTCTTGAATGATGGTTTAAGAGAATATAAAATATTATAAAGAATACAAAATTCTAGACTTAACACTTTGATGGTATTCCTCCACTGTCTTCTGGTACCTAAGAAGTCATCCAGTTGTCACTACTTTGTAGATAAACTGTATTATCTAGTCTCATGGCTTTATGTCTATGTCAATGCATAACGAATTTATCTCTCTAGCTCAGACCTTTACCCAGGAGTCCACACTAGAAGAACCAACTCCTCACTCAGTGTCTCCACTTAGATGCCTAAAAGGTATCTGAAACTTAATATACCGAAGCTAAACTCCTCCCCAGTCTACACCTCCTTCAGTCTTCTATATCTCAGCTAATGCCAACTCCATCCAACGTCAATTGCTCAGGTCAAAAATCTTGGAATCCTCCTTCACCCCCTCTCCCTATCTGTCTGTCTCTTCCCAACTACTCCATGATCATCTCCTGTGTCTAACAGTTTTGTAGTTACTTCCAGGTTCTATCCAGATCCCAAGCCCAAAATCACATTACATAATTTTAGTTTAGAGTTTCTACTCCCAAGTAATATTTTACCCTGAAATGGTGTTCAGTAAATTGAAGATGAAATTATTGAACCACTGGATCGTTTGGTTTGTTTTTTGGTCATTAGGTTTTGTTTTTTCTTCCTGCTTTTTTTTTTTTTTTCCACCAGACTCTTTTCAAGCTCCATCCTAGTCTTCGAGCAGTAGTGAATTTGGTTATCTTCCTTTATCTTGCACGAAATATTGTCATCCCCTTTATTCCACAGAAATGAACCACCAGACACCAGAGCCTGTTCCTGGCCTTTGAGACCAGCAGGTTTACAGTTTCAGCTACATTCTCAACTTAGTGTTTTGTTCCATTTCTGGTCTATGGAGATATTTATGTTGTGTTTAGGCCTGACTATATTTTATTTTGATTTCTGTTTTGTTTTTTATCTGTCATTGCTACGTATATGAAGCAGGAGTAAAAACTAAGTACTAAGTATAGACTCATTACACTACCTTAACCAAAAATTGGAGTCAATATTTTTCATTTGCATTTTCAATGACTTGGTAAATGGCATTTTCCCCCTACACATACTCTAATTTAATTCTCCTTTCTTTATATTAAATAATACTGCCGCTTAGAGAGATAACAATAAACATATATAATGGTGTCTATGCATCTGAAAATAAAAACTACTTTCTGCACCACTGCATCTTTCTGAACACTGTGTTTAAGCTTCCAAGCATGAAGCCCAATAAATATATCTATTGTCTTTTTCCTAGTATTCATAAAAATCAACATTTCCAAATTTATAAGTGACAAAACTGGTAGGAACAAGGTGAGATACTATTTAAAAAATGGTGAGGTATTCAAGTTTTATAAATATTCCTAAAGTGCTACTACCTATACAAAGCTGGTTAGTATGTGCTATAAGCTCCTCCTTCTTAATTTACAGAAATTTTTAAAATATACAATTATAACTACTGCTGTTGATAGATGTACTAGTTTGAATTTATATAAGTGAAATTCAGAACTTTTACATTAACTAGAAAATGAATGGCTACTTGGTTTTACCTTTGGTTTAAGCCAAGAGATAAGGCATTTGCCTCTGGTTCTGCCATAACTTGTTTTGTGAAAATCAGGCAATTCACTGTCTTTAGGTCTAATTGTTTCCTTGCTTCTAAAATGAGGATGACCTTTATGATTCCTTCTAGCGCTCAAAGACTCTGACTCTTATTATTCCCAATAATTTTCTAAATCTCATTTTGCAAATTGGGTTACTTTTTCTGCAACTTAAAGTTTCCTTAAAATTTGGATTCAATTTACACTGTAACTTTTAAGAACAGGTTTTATGAGAGAAAAAAGAAACTTTTTAAAATAGTTAATACTCTTTGCTACTATGAAAAATCAGTTTATGAAAATCAATGATAGAAAGAAAAAGGTCAGATTTTATTAGCACTAATAAATATGAAGTTTTCAAGGTGTGGGAAAAGAATTTGAAAAAGAACAGCTATATGTATATGTATAACTGAATCACTCTGCTGTACACCTGAAACTAACACAACATTGTTAATCAACTATACTCCAATATAAAATAAAAATGAAAAAAGAAGTTTTCAAGATGCAAAGTGATGAATGCTTTTCACCTCAATCATAAGAACACAAAATACCAAGACCCTAGTTTTTACTAGCTGGGAATTAACAAAATTATATTTTTATGGGGTATTCAAACCATTCTTCCTTTTGATATTTTACCCAAATTCTCCTTCCAAGAATATCCTGAGATAATTCCTTTCCATGGAAACTTTGTTCAAGGATATAGTGAGTCAAGAACGAGGCATAAAAGAGAAAAACAAATATCATATATTAACACATACATGTGGAATCTAGAAAAATGGTACAGATGAACCGGTTTACAAGGAAGAAATAGAGACCTATGTAGAGAACAAACGTATGGACACCAAGGGGGGAATGTGGGGCGGAGGGGTGGTTGTTGGTGGTGGGATGAATTGGGCGATTGGGATTGACATGTATACATTAATATGTAAAAAATAGATAACTAATAAGAACCTGCTGTATTAAAAAAATAAAAAGTAATCATAAAAAAATAAAACAAAAACAAAAATGAGGCATAAAACCCAGGCTCTGGTAGTCTGTTTCTCTTACTATTGCTCAAATGGCATTCTGATTTAAAAAAAAAAAAAAAAAGGACCATCTAAAAGTTGAATATTCCTGTAAAAGTCAGAAGATTTAAGAAATAACAGGCTTTACTTGTTCTTTGAACACAACAGCTCCTGTGAAATGCAACAAGTATCAGCTGCATATCACATGTCCAGTTGCCTCACCTCCAATTCTTTGAGGTAGTTAACTGTTGTTTCTTGTCTCATTAATATGACTAAGTCATGGGGATGCTTCAAGTTCATGGGTGAATCCACCTGCAAGCAAGCAAACAGTAGATAAATAAAGCTCAGATTTCATTAACGTTTGTTTGGATATGCCTTAAATTACTGTTCAATCACCATTATAATCAGTGTTAGGTGCTCAGTAAACTCAAGCAGTATTTCAAAAGTGATCACATGTAAATTTCGGCAAAGAGAATGAGAGGTTCAATAGCTGTCCCTTGAACTCAAACTTGAAAGAGCAAGCTTTCAAAGTGAATATTCTGACTTGACTAGTCATGTAAGAAATATTCAAGAAGAGAAGTATTTGGAAATGAATGATAAATTCCTTAAAATATATTTTATACCTATACTAATAAAAATAGATTGCTTTGTCTTGATAGCACATTCCATATCTGAACAGGTCTGGCGGCAATAAAAGGAAAAATACGAAAAGCATCTATTTTTGCAGGCTATTTGCAGAAGTCGTAAATCAGAGATAATATAAAATAACCTTGAGACTTACAGTTTACAATTCTTGTTTCTGAATCATAAACTAGCAACTATGTTGTTGAATATGTAGGAAAAATGAACCCTCATATGCTGGTAGCAGGCTTATAAACTTATTATTTGGAGGGATCTTTGACAACATATATCAAAATTTTAAAGTACATACCCTTTGACCTAGGAATATAAATTCTAGGAAACTATCCTATAGGCATTCTTTAAACAAGTGGGCAAAGATATATACAAGGATGCTCACTATATTACCTTTAGCTGCAAAAAAAGAACAAACAAAAGACCCAACAAACCTAAGTCCAGCAATGCGGGAACAGGGAAATCCACTGTCCCGTGGAATGGGATACAGAAAAATGAGATCTACTATCATGGAAAGATGTTCACAATGTATAATTAACTAAAAGTAATGAAGAATAATAAGTATGCTATACTTTTTTAAATAAATTACATTTTTATAGATATAGATGTATACATGTCTGTATATGCACAAAACTAAGTTGGTTTACAGTGATTTCTTTTGGGAAGTGGAATTAAGAAGAGAGGTACATTCGTATCTTTTACTTTATACACTTGTATATTTTTAAATTGTCTATAATACACACATAATATGTTTATAATAAGGAAAAAACAACACACACACACACACGGGGTTTTTTGAATTTCAAGAAAATCTAAGACAGTGGCCTTGGAGTCTAAGAGATGAAATGAAGTTCCTGCTATCTCTTAAGTGTTAGATTGTCAAATTATAAACTAGCTCTTCAGGAAGTTCTACTATGAGAAGAAACTACTGGGCTGGCCAAAAAGTTCGTTCGGGTTTTTCCATAACATCTCTAAGAATCTTTCTATAATCTCTAAGAACTTGACATCAGCTCAATTAATTTTAGAACTAGCTTTTTAAGTGCAGAAGATAGCCTTGCTTAGACCTTGGTGAATGCAAGCCTATTTAAAAAAAAAAAATTTAAAAAGAGGGAATGGGAATTCCCTGATGGTCCAGTGGTTAGGACTTGGTGCTTTCACTTCCAGGGTGCGGGTTCAATCCCTGGTTGGGGAACTAAGATCCCACAAGCTGTGCGGCATGGCCAAGAGAATAAATAAATAAATATTTAAAAAGAGGGAATAAAAACAACATGATATAAGTTCAATATTTGCTTTAATAATATGCACAATAACACTGGGCGATGTTGGGTGACTGCATATAAAACTCATCTGCCTTTCCTCATTCTACCACCTCAGAGATGACACAGGAAAAAGAGATGCTAGTCTGGACTAACCTCCACTCATACTTTCATTGCAACTGTCTGAACTACATAATCATCATTATGCAGTTATGGATAATTATAATCTCCCGTGGTCTCTCTTTTATGACAAAATCCCTTCAGTGCTTCCCCTGGCCTTCCTACTATACTGGAATTAACATTAAAACTGGAGTCTGAATTTAAAAGGCACTAAAAATATAATAGCAAGGCCTATACTTGACCACCTGAGCTGTGAATCTCCTCTATCAAACAATCAAACCTGGCAAAGGCCTACAAGCAAAACGCTAGGTGTTTCTCAATGAGGTGTGGAAACTTTTGTTTCTCTTTTCATTGTATCTCAGACATCGAGAGGTAGTGACTTAACACATCTCTCTATATTTAAATGAGGTTTTTAGGAAAAAATTGGGGGAGGGAGAAGGAATGTGCGAGTATGACATTCCCATTCCAAAATACCCAACCAGTCTGATTACCTGACATTTGGAGAACTGTAAGAGGAATGACAGAATGAGACAAATGAAGATTTACATTAGAGAAATACTTAAAGTATAATCTTAGCTTTAGATTAAAAAGATACTACATAACCAGCATGGGTCTGGCCAATATTCAATTGTGAGAAAGTACTTTTCATTTCCTTGAAGCATTTAGTTCAGCAAAGATACAGTAGCTAGAGATGTTATAAAGATAAAATTATGAGCAGAAGGAAGGGAGTCCACTGACAGTTTGACAGCTGTGTTTCTCTTTTTGACTTGGCAGCAAATGGCATGGATCTCTGCCAGATTAGGGTTGGTTACAGAAGATTTATAGCCTGACACATATTTTTATTGAGGTACTTTCAAGTTCTTAAATTTCAAGACTTTATGCTAATTATCTTTGGCCAAGGCCAATCAGTTTGAATTTCTCTCCTTTCAAATACCTCTCCTCCTTAGAAGATTACGAAAGATGTTTGACATGTCTGCTAAGATGTTTAACAACTCTGTAAATACTACAACATCCATTCAGCTAATAAAAATTTATTAAGTCTCTATGAACCAGGCGCACTAGGAGTCCATAACTGGAGTGTATGTACTCCTATTTTATATACAACGTGAGAAGGAATGGTAATATCCCTTCAAAACCTTTAGCATTTAGAAGTGGCTGCTATAAGCCCAAGGGCAAAGAGTGATAGAAATTACAGAGAGGTAGGTTAAAAATGACATAACGCGTACACAAGATCTCAAAGCACTTTATGGCTTTTTCACAAAGGACAAACAAACTTCCATTGCTGCACAGAACAATAAATGGTGCTTATAATGATCCGAATAAAAAAGAAAAAGTGAAATTATTTTCAATTTGCTGTACTTAAGGTAAGAAAGTATGAAATACATTTTAGAGCAAAATTTAAACTGCAGGGAAAAACTGACCATGTATTTGGAAATTGGCTGTAATGGAATTCAACTATTCAAAATCAAAATGATTCATTTTCTTAAGACTTCCAGGTAAACAAAGTTTCACTGTTACCATAGCAATTTATTTTAATAAAGAAAATGACAAATTATGTAAGACAATTCAATTTTATTTTCCTTTTAATATATTATATAAGCACATGTACCCAATTGTATATAACAACAGTAAATATCTTACTCATATCAAGTTCATTTTCATATGCTGCCATCTCTAACCAAGATATTGGTAATTCCTGCACTTCTAATCTGGAGTTCTACCTCTGTGAATTCAGTAAAATCACATGGTAATGGATGGAAATGTCACTATATAAAGGTAATGACTTCACTGCCAAGTTAAACAAAGGGTGAACAAATTAAATTTAAAAAACCAATCTAGGGAATTCCCCGGCAGTCCAGAGGTTAAGACTCTGTGCTTTCATTGCCAAGGGCGTGGGTTCGATCCCTGGTTGGGGAACTAACATCCCACAAGCCACATGGTGCGGCCAAAAAAACCCCACCAAATCTAAAATAATCAATCTAACGAAATAAACATTTTTGAGTTCTACAAAATCAATCACTTTCCACTGGTCCTTCATGATAAGAAACTGAACTTTTCTATTGTAACATTAGTTCTACCCTTCATATGCAACTTATTCTTCACATATGATGAATATTTTTACCTGTTATTTTTAAAAAATGGTATTCAAATGAGTACATGAAAGCAATGTTAATAGGGAACTCACTCTATTTCCACCAGCAGTTTGAAACTGATTAATGAAATCTTATATTATGCCATAATCATTAAAAAAGAATTTCCCTTAGGTTAAAAATGGGATGGAATATTTAAATCTTTTATTCAGAGTTTTAGATTATTTAAATATTGAGACAATATGACGGAAAACATAAATAAAAATATTCAAAGCAACCAAGATTTCACCTCTACCTTAAATGACCCCACTTAGTATTTACAGTTTTTCTTATCCAGTACCTGCAATCTCCTTCTTGTGGCAAAATACCTGCTTTGCTTGGCTGGAAGCATCCTTCCCCACATGGGAAGCCTGATCAGTGAATTCCTTCCCCTTGTATCTTGGTGATTATTTCTGAGAAGGGACATTAACCAAGTAGTTAGCTTATACTAAAGAGTCCCTAATCTAGAACTTTTGTTTGAGCTATTGGGGAATAGCCATCTTGTACCCACAGTAGGCCTGAGAATGGGGTTAAAGAAGTAAACAAATGAAGACAGAGAAAAACCTATCCTGGTTATACTGTTTGAGCCCTGGATCAATCTGTATCTGTAGCACTTAGAATCTGTCCAAACATTCCAATGAAAATTTTCAAAACTGAAAGTCTTAATGTTATTGCTAAACCTCTGCCTAATTTTCTTGAGGCCCTCTGTCTAGGGTATCTTCTTTTTTTAAATTAATTTATTTTTTGGCTGTGTCGGGTCTTAGTTGTGGCGCGCGGGCTCCAGAGCGCGTGGACTCTGTAGTTGCAGCTCACGGGCTTAGTCGCCCCGTGGCATATGGGATCTTAGTTCCCTCGTGGCATATGGGATCTTACTTCCCTGAACGAGGGATCGAACCAGCGTCCCCTGCATTGCAAGATGGATTTTTAACCACTGGACCACCAGGGAAATCCCTGTCTAGGGTATCTTCTTATCCTTGTGGCTCTTTTATGAGCCACTGTGCCTTTGCACATGCTAATTCCTCTACTTGGAATGCATTTCTCTTATGCTTTTGATGAAAGCCAAATGACTTGGCTCAAATGACATTTCTTTTCTGAAACCATCCTTCTCTTGAGCTCCCATAGTATTTTATACATATTTCTGTATTATCATATATTACATTGTTTAATTATTGTATGGCTGTCTTTCCAAAAAAAAATTTTTTTTGTATTCCTCTTTCTACCCTCAGTACTTAATGTGCTTTCAGGTACACGTTAGGTACATAAAACATTGTTGATTGTTTGATGAAAGTGTCTGATATCACATTTGTTAGATTCTCTATCTCCTAAGGCATTATGGCTCACTGATGACTATCTGGAAAGGAGGTAAAGAGGCTAAGCCACCAGGAATCAGGAAAAAATAAGTCCTTGACAGGACTATGACCAGCTGTGTGACCTTAAGCAAATCACCTTCCCTGTCAGGGCTTCTGTTTCCTCATCTATAAACTGAGGGCACCCAACCTAATGACTTCTAAAAATTCCTTATACTTTTCAAATCCCACCTCTATAAAAGATTTAACACTATCATAAAATTATCACTTTTAACCAGCCTAACCTATGACACTGAAGTAATCTGATATTCAAATGAATGAAGTTATCATTCTTTCAATTTGCCCATATAAACTTGTACTCACTTTAGGCAAGGGACTATTTCCAAAGCTACAGTTAAAAGCTTCTTTTAAACAATCTGTCAAATTAAACCAAGGCTTCAATTAGCAGTGGCTACTTATTTCTGAGAGTTAAGTTGTTCATTGTATCATAGGCAAAGTTAGCCCTCTCTGTCCTTTCACTGCTTAATTCTAATAAAGTTCAAATTAAAAATAATCTTTTTTTCTGATTTACAAGCTAAATATATATGTTACTATAAAACAAACACATTATAGACAATATAAAGAAGAAAGTTAAATTACTTGAAATCTCACTTTCAGATATACCTGTTGTCATATACATATATCATGTCAGGATAACTTCTCTGCATTTATCAATATATACATATATAGCTATGTAGATAAATATTTTTATAAAAATCAGATAATATATCTACTGTACTGTATCCTTCCCCTCTCCATTCTTCCCTAAATTTTATCAGACTTCTTTCCCAGTAAATACAGATTTACATGATCATATTTAGTAGGTAATATTATATTAAAGTCATTTACCTAGGTTCCTACTAAAATTCATGCTCTCTTTTTAACAATATTGTGACGAATATCCTTACACTTAATTTTTTCGACAGCTGTCACAATTATCTCCTTCCCAGAACAAGAACTGTTAGGTTAAAGGGATTGCGCTTTTAAATTTACATTTTTTACTAGCTTTTCTCCAGAATAGTTGAATCAACTGAAATTCCTAACAACAATCACTGAGTTTCTATACACTCTTAGGGACGCAGAAAAGCGTGAATATATTTTAATCTCTTTGTTGGTCATATATATTTCTTCTTTCGTGTACTTATAAAAAAATCTTTCTCTTTTTAAATCCATCTGACAGTTTATACATCATATTTTATGAATGGTGGTTTCTAGTTGGTGGGACTCCAGATGATTATCTCTTCTGGTTTGTGTTTTCTGACTTTTTCTGCAGCAAACACGTACACTTAAATTTACAAAGTATTTCTTTTTTTAAAGTGCTATGAACAGGTCATCTTGTTAAAATGAAACTTTAGGGTGCTATGCAACATGCTTTATTGTATTTAAAAACAAATAAACAAACTGTAATGACAAGTATAAGCTCAGATCTGAGAAACAATCTTATAGCTTTTCCTTATATACTCATAGAGAAAAAAATTCCTCTCACAGATATGGGGCCAGGCAAACACTCAAAAAGGCAACATCTATTGTATTTTCTTGTTCCTTTCTCACCTCAAATTTTTACCCTTATCTCAAATCTAGTTCACTGCCATTTTCAAATGATTGTCTAAGGAGCCCTCACCTTTGTGACCATTGTCTGGCTAATACGGTGGCAAGCAAGATGAGTTTTAGAGAGACAGAATGAGAGGGGCAGAAAAGTCTGTTACCTTGACTTTGCATGCAACTCTCTCTTCAGGATACAAGTCCAACTATCATGGACTTGCACCTTTTTCCAGGTTTAGAGAAGTCTAAGTTCACAAAATACCAGTTCAGCCTCAGCTCTTAAGAGGAACTGAGGTGGCTGGCTGTAATAATTGCCAAAATTTTAATATGTAACATAAACAGACCTTTTACTAGAAAAATTTAATTGTATCAGATCAATAAAACACTATTGTTATGAACTGTCAAGATTTGGAAATATTTTTATTAAAGATGACTTTTTCACTCTTACAGCACTTGTATAGTATTTTAGTGAAAAATTAAAAACCAGTCTCAATTTTATAGAATACCAAGTTACCAAACTAAAATTAAACTTTAAATAAACAAAAATGTTGAATCCTGACCGTCACATGAATTTTTAATGGCCTTATATATTTTCTAAAGTTACCCTCAATTAGATTTTACTTTCTCATTTTCAGTTCTTGGAAGACATAGTTGTAAATACTTAAACTCACATAAAATAATCTAGGTATCTGAAGTATATTATATAGCTATAATCTAGATTTGAACATGTACAGTGTTGCAGCCAATTTTATTAGAATATTCATGTCAAATAATCACCATTTCCCCAACTGATTAGCAAATAAGTAACCATTTTCAACATGAATAACTAATGAACAAGTTTTTATAAGTGTTATCAGTCTACATTTTATGATTTATGTTGCCAAGAAATATACAAATAACATAATGAATAAAGTAAACAATTTACAACTTTACAAGGAAAGAAAATGAAACAACGGATCAGGACACAAGAGTCATGAATATTTCTCATCTGTGTACTTATGATATTCTTAAACATACACAGAAAAAATGTAGCTGTACAGTTACAGTGGATTTATATGTAACTCAGAAGTGATTCTCATTCCAGCAGCAAATACTGAACACAGAACAATGGCCCGACAAAGATGTCTATGTCCTAATCCCCAAAACATGTGAATATGTTAGGTTACATGGCAAAAGGGAATTAAGGTAGCTGGAGACTGGACCTTTGGGAAGTAAATAGATTTAGATGAGGTCATGAGGTTGGGGCCCTCCTGATGGGATTGGTGCTCCTGTAAGAGAAGATACCAGAGAGCCTGCTTTCTCTTTTTCTCTGCCATGTGAGGACACAGCAAGATGCAGTTGTCTGCAAGCCAAAAAGAGAGCCCTCACTAGAACCCGACCATGCTGGCACTCCGATCTTGGATTTCCAGCCTCCGGAACTGTGAGAAAATAAACATCGGTTCTTTAAATCACCAGTTTACAGCGTTTTGTTACGGCAGCCCAAGCTAAGACAGATTTGTCAATCAAATGTTGGAAAAGGAACACTAAAATCAGTGCCAGGAATTAAACCTTAGTACCTTTATCATTATTCAGATGACGGCAAACTCAACAGCCAGGAAATTACTCTGCTATTTCGTACTGGAAATTGCTGCTCTACAAGAGACAACTGAATAAAGTTCAACTTGATTAGTCATCAAAACACTGGTAGTATCAACTGTGGGGGAAAAGAAATCAGCTTGACTAATCTCTTTTATTGCAGTCCCAACAAGTGTGAAATAAATATTAATGACAAAGGTTTAATTTTTCCTATGAAGATAAAAAAACTTAACTGAAGGTTCCTTTCTGTTCATATTTCTACTGATGATCACAACACCGTTTAGCTAAGAGCAATGGATGGAATAGAGGTCTTTCACTAGAATTGGATTATGAAAAATTTTTTGCACATCCCAAGCAATGCTGAGCATTCTCAAACACTCCTGATGCAGTCCTTTAGGAGAACAATTTAGCAAATCTAAGAAAATTAAATATATGCACTTTTAGAAACAGGAAATTCCAATTCAAAGAATTCATCTTACAGATACACTCAATATACGCATAGAAGCATGCAAAGATGAAAATATTAGCACGTTTACTCTCTGCAACAATGTTTGCGATAGTAAAAACAGAGAAACAATCTAAATGTCTGCCTCTAGGGAACTGGTTAAATAAACTACAGAACACCCATACAACCCAATACTATGCAATCTTAAGGGAGAAGAGGGTAGCTTTCTTATTTCCGATATGGACAGATGTCTAAGTTTTATGAAGTGGATAGAAGATAACGGTGAGACAAAATGTTTCCAGTTGTGCGTTTAAAAATAAAGAACTACGTATTTGCAAATGCATAGAAACTTTTGGGAAGAATACACAAATAATTCTGGTTGTTTCCAGGAAGAAGGATTGTGGGTAGTTATGAAACTTTCACTTTTCATTTTATAACACACTAGTCTGAAAATTTTTTTCAACAATTATCATATATTTTATAGTTTAATTCAATTTTAAAATTAAAAAACATTTTTAAAAGAAAAATTTTAATTTTTGATGAGTATTTGTTTTACAAATAAAACTACAGAAATATTTTTCTTTATGTTAGTAGCAATGTTTAGCACTGCAGAGAAGAGAACAGGGTTCAGAATCAGATCGGAGCTTGAGTTCACACTCTGCCGCTTCCTACTTACGTGGCTTGGGCAAGGAGTTTAACTACATTCTGCCCAAATTTATTTAATAGATCAATACCCACATCTTACTGTGTCTGTATGATGACCAAATGAGATAATGAACATGAAAACACTGGATAAAGTGTTCAGTGAATTACAGACATTCAATTGTTTTTATTACAATATTAAAGTTACCTGTTGATATCCTAAATTAGAGTCACTTCCATGTATGACTGTATAAAACACAAACTCTACTAAGGCAGGGACTATATCTCCTTCACAGCTGTATTTCAAGTACCTAACACAGAAAGCATCCAAGTATGTACTGAATGAGTGAGCTAAGCTTGCCCAATGCAGTAATAGGCACACAAAAAGCACTCAGCAAATACTTGCTCTAATAAAAACGTTTCTGACTCCATTTGACCACTTTTGTCATGTGTTGATACTATTCTCTTGGGTTCTACTAAAGATTAATTACCCATCTCAACTCCCCACCAAGCAATTAGACTGAAGGTGGAAAGGCCTGACCTTTGGGGGCGGGACCTCTTGCCAGTCACCTGATTTCAATTGAAATAACTAAGTTCCTCAGAGGGAAAATGAAGGCTGAAAACGTTAGTTAAAAATACATAAATGAGTTCTTTTCAAAAGTTAGACTCATGGGACTTCCCTGGTGGCACAGTGGTTAAGAATCCACCTGCCAATGCAGGGGACACGGGTTCGAGCCTTGGTCTGGGAAGATCCCACATGCCGCGGAGCAACGAAGCCCGTTTGCCACAACTACTGAGCCTGTGTTCTAGAGCCCGCGAGCCACAAATGCTGAAGTCCGTGCTCCTAGAGCCCGTGCTCCACAACAAGAGAAGCCACCGCAGTGAGAAGCACACACACCGCAACGAAGAGTAGCCCCTGCGTGCAGCAACGAAGACCCAACGCAGCCAAAAATAAAATAAATAAAATAAATTTATTAAAAAAAAAGACTCATGACTAACTGACTTTACTACTTACTAAATAAATATGGAAAGCACAACAGTGTGAATTCCTAATAGTATGTCTTCAAAGCAAAATATAAAGTGACAACCTAAATTTATACAATATTCAATTAATTTAAATAAGGTCACAATCTCAAATATGAGTTCTTTGAACATACCATAAAAGGTATGCTGTAGAGGTAAAATATCCAAAATAGCCAATAGGAAAGTAGATTATCTTAGGCACCATTTTACAACTCTGGGTTAGAGATACCATGTTCTTAGAAAAGTCTTAGGCTATCTAGACCTTTTATTGGTAACAGGGAGAATGAATGAATTAGCTTGCCCCCTTTAAAGTAAATGCACCTCCCTCCTGCAGACTATTAAAACAATGGTGGGGGCTTCCCTGGTGGCGCAGTGGTTAAGAATCCGCCTGCCAATGCAGGAGACATGGGTTTGAGCCCTGGTACGGGAAGATCCCACATGCTGCGGAGCAACTAAGCCCGTGCGCCACAACTACTGAGCCTGTGCTCTAGAGCCTGCAAGCCACAACTACTGAGCTCACATGCCACAACTACTGAAGCCCGTGCACCCTAGAGCCCGTGCTCTGCAACAAGAGAAGCCACTGCAATGAGAAGCCTTAGCACCACAATGAAGAGTAGGCCCTGCTCAGCACAACTAGAGAAAGCCCCCGTGCAGCAACGAAGACCCAACGCAGCCAAAAATAAATAAAATAAATTAATTTTAAAAAGCAAAAACAAAAAAACAATGGTGGCCCTTCAGTATGCTGATATGAGATGCAAGAGCTAATACAGGAGTAATTACTGCTTGCACACACAGACATGCATATACTCTCTCACTTATTCAGTATTTACTGAGTTGGCATCATGTGTCAGGCACTGTTTTAGGCACTAGGGTTACTTCACTGAACAAAACAAAGTTGTTGCCTTCATAGAGCTTATGTTCTTGTAGAAAGACAGGCAATAAAGTATACCTTACAATACAGTGCCAGTAATAAATAATATGAAGAAAAATAGAGTGAGAAGACAGAGTGATGGAAAGAGATGCTGTTTTAGACAGCTTGGTCAGAAAATGGGTGACATGAGAACAGAGGCCTGAAAGAAGAGAAGGGCTGAGCCATGTTGATGTCTGCAAAAAAGTGCTTCAGGCAGACGAAGGAGCAAAAGCAAAGGTCTTGGTGAACCAAAAACAAGTGAACTTGGTGCTTTAAAAACCACCTGACGGCCAGTATGGCTGAAACACAGCACACAAGAAGGAAAGTAGTATCAGCGCAGAGAGGTGGCCAGGAGCCAGGTCCCAGATCTTGCAGGGCCTTACAGGCCATGGTGAAAACTAGGTTTTATTATTTAAGTGTGATGGGAAACCACTGAAGGTTTTCTGATACTCTTTGCTTCCCTTCCCCCAAGACCCCTCAAGGAGTGGCATGACCAAAACTTATGTTTTTTAAAAGACTGCTTTGGCTAATCTGGGGAGAACAGACCCTATGGAGCAAACGTGAAAGCAAAGAGACCAGTTAGGGGGCTACTGCATAGGTTCAGGAGAGAGATGAAGATAGTTTGGACCAGGGTTGTAAAAGTAGAGGCGGAAAGACATGGCGGGATTCAGAATACATTTTGGAAGTTAAGTTGACAGGTTGTTGAGAGATTGGGTATGAGATGTGAGAGAAGGAAGAGTCAAGGAATATACCAAGATTTGGGGCCTGAAAAACTTGGTAACAGGTGTGGTGGAGTGGGAAATCAAGAGTCAGTTTAGCACATGATGTATTTGTGGTGTCTATTAGGCAGTTAGGTGGAGAGGTTGAGTAGGCAGTTGGATATATGAATCTAGAGTTCAGGGAGAGACTGCAGATTTATATGATATTTTATGCCATGAAACTGCATAAGATTGTCTGGTGAGCCACATGTACAGAGGGAAGAAAAGGGGCACACCAATATTTAAGACTCACAAATCAAAAAGGAATTCAGCAGAAGAGAATGAGAGGCAGGGGATTTAGAAGGAAAACCAGGAGTATATGTTCAGGAAGTCATGTAAAAAAATAGTCCAATAAAGTATGAAGACAAATGCTGGGTTGCTAAGAGGTTAAGTAAGATGACTGAGAACTGAGCACCGAATTCAGCAATGTGGAAGGCCTGGGGTATCTTGACAAGAGTTGTGGGGATGCAGGACTGATTGCAATGGGTTTAAAATAGACCTATATGAAGAGAGGAAGGAGAGTCTGTGAGCACAGACAACTCTGCTGAGGTGTCTGGCTATAAAAGAGCCATAGCGTAGAGGAATTCCTTTTGCTCTTGCCATGATGGAGCACAGCTGAGATGCAGGCACTGCTCACTACATTTCGGAGTGCAAAGCTGTTCTAATTTTTGACCTGAACTGCTGGCAAGCCCTCTTATTCCTGACTGTCAGAGTGCCTTCTGTTCCCTTCCACCAGAGCTGCTGCTAAACTGCAACAACTGCAACCCCACAGCTGATCCTAATCCCTCCTCAACGGTGCAGCTGCCAGTTGCCATCTACCTTGCCTCAGCCCTTTCCGATTCTTTTTCTGTTTTTCTTGTTTATCATTTTCCTGTCTCTTCTCCATACATTTTATGTCTGAGCAAGAGCTGACCTTTTAGATATATACTGTCAGCAGCGACAGGATGACTTCCCTGGCAGGCACAACCTGATCACAACAGAGAGGCAAGAGTAATCTCTGAAATTATGGCTCTCACCTGTGTACAGCATGGTTTCTGAAGGCCTCAGGGCTGACTCACTGATGGGTTACTCGGAGATTTAAAGATCTCCTGGAAGGTCTGAGGGTTCCTTTAGGCTAGTCCCTGATGACAACCACATTGGTGAGTACCGTAAGGCTTCATTCAGACAATGGTAAATTCCTAAAAGGTATCAATAGGAATCACTTCTCATACTTCCTTATATCATCCATTCAACAGGTATTACCGTAGCCTATGTGATTAAGCGGTGTGAGAGATGCTGGAGTTGCAGAGAAGATGGACACAGCTGCTCCCTTCATAGAGCATATCGTAGTCTAGTAGGGTATTTACATAAGTAAACAGACACAACATGGTATGGCAAATGCTCTCATAAGGGAATGCAGGATGCTCTGAAGGCACATTGAAAGAACAGCTTATTCAAATCTGTGCATCATAGAAGCTTCCCTGAGAAAGTGATGTTTAAGTTGTGAAGAGTATGAGTTAGCCAGATTAAGATGTTTTGGGGGAAGAATATGTACAAAGGCCCAGAAGTAAGTGAGAACAGAGCATATTTGGGGACTCTGACAAAAGTTAAGTATGACTAAGTATGTTATGTGTGTATATTGAGGTGAGAGTGGGGCACTCAAGAATGAGCAGAGACAGACTAGAGAGAAGGAAGGGCCAGATCTCAAGACATGTTAATGAATTTGGACCATATTCTGGGATATGTACCAATCTGTTAAAGGTAGTTTTTCCTGGGGAGTAAGAATGGGTAGAGGTAGGAGGACTTCATTTTATTACTTTAAATACTACCCTAGCGTTAGGTATTTATTTTTACAGTGCCACGCATCACTTTTGTAATTCAAATTTTTTAAGTAAACAAAAAAACAAAGAAGGTTTTAAAAGATTACTCTGCACTGTGGAGAAAATGAACTAGAAGTAGGACAAGACTAGAAGCAGGGAGTACAGTTAGGAAGCTACGGCAATTAATTAGGTGGTTGGAATTAAGAGTAATGGTAGCGGCTACGGAAAGAAGCAAGATATAATTAGAAAGTAAAACTGAAAGCTGTTGGTAAGGAAGAGGGAGAAATTAAAAAGGACAACCAGATTTCTGATGTGGACCAATAGGCAGATGATGCATAGTGGTGTCTTTCATTCAGTCTGGGAAAACAGGGCATGACATAGGTGTAGGTGTAAAACTGAGTTTAGATTTGGTCATATTAAGCTTGAAGTACCTAGAGGACATTCACACGGAGTTAAAAGTTAACACAGAAGTCTTGAATTTATAACTCTGGAGAAAAAAAACTGAGTTGTAGAAAGAAATGTAGATATTCCCAGCATACATATGGTAACTTAAGTTTTGGGAAAGGATGACATTTCCCAGGTATACAAAGAGAGTAAAAATAGAAGCCTGCAACAAAGGCTGGAGGAAGAGCAAGATCTAAAACTGAATTTCTCAGAATGATCTGTGACCCATCTGCATCATACCCTCCTGAGGAGTTCGATAAAAATGTGGAAACCTTGGCTCCACCACCAACCTACTGAATCACTCTCAGTGACCTGGGAATCTGAATTTTAAGCAGGCACCCCAGATTATTTTTGTGCAAAGTAAAGTTTGAGAACCACTGATCTAGAAGATAAGCGGAGGTGGAAGAGCCAAAACAAAAACCAAAAAACCCCAGAAGGTTAAGGGGCTGTGCTCTGCTTACCCCTAAAGAAAAATGAGAATTTTGTGTCACAGTAGCCAGTGGAAAAGAACATACCCTTCAAAGCACTGTGGGTTGGTGAAAAGGAAGCCATCAATAGATATTTGTTCAATAAATAATTGGGAAAAGTATTTAAAGTTATAATTTATCTCTGTATATTTGCAAGCTCCTATTACTACTCTACCGTATAAACAAACTTAATACCTGGGTAATTTATAAGAAGAAAAATAATAGTGGGAAATATCTTTAAAAATGGATTGAATGAGAATCACTTTTGATGTCAACGTCTAGTATAAATTGCAGGTGCCTAGCTACTGAATAACCAATATGACCTCTAGGTCCAAGTAAATCCCTTAAGTGTGTAAACATAGAAACATGCTCTATGTCAAAAGATGGGTTCAGTTTTGAAAAGCACCAAAATGAAGCTGTCAGCTTCACAGTATGATACGGATGCTCTCTCCCAGATTAACCAAATCACTTAACATGAGACCAAAATTAAACCACTGCTTCACTTATAAGCTGTTAAAAATCAATAAATAAAGATTTAGCCAGTTTGTCCAACTAAATATGATAGCTCTTCCCTAGGTCATAGTTGCTGAAATAGTTGCTTATCAAAACAGTTCTTTGCCAAGTTTGCTAAGCTTCAGAGCATTAGTTTTGTCAGAAATCTCATTTGTTCTGAGCAGTTAAAAGGATCTGTACTCCGAAGACATCTGTTTGACAGGAGGCAAAATGATTAAGTGACCCCCAAATTAATTCACACCTATTTGGGACCCTCCCCAATCCACCCACCCCCAATTTAAAGTTATCACAAAACATTCTGCAAAGGTAAAGCAAACTGGAAAAGAGAAGACATCTACTTCATTTGGTTTTATTTTTCTTTCTGTTCCTTCCTTTGTAGGTGTTATGCAAATAAAAAAGCACTTCAAACTTAGTATAAAGTGCTCGCTTACACATTACTGCAGATAAATACATTTTTACTTATTGTTACCACTAAATGCCATTCATTAGTTGTGTCTTTGGGTGACCTTCTCTCCTATGAGTCGTACCATATATTCTTTAAGAATTTTTTCCAAATCTAAAATGCCATGGTTCTAAGATTGGAGGAGAAGGAAACAGCAGCAAAGAAAATAAATAATATAATGTTATGAGAGAGTTGATACTCTAAATCTTTAAGTTTTAGACCTAACTAACATTTCAAGAGTTCATCTGTTAGCTGGTAAGCTGTAACATGAAGCATAAATTTTTCCAAAGAAATGATGTGACAGATAGGCTCTTAGGCTAATTCACAAAAGTTTATTTAACCTTCAGTGCAAGAGAACTGCTAGGCACTTGTGATTAAAATAGAAAACAGGTGTTGCCACAAGAGTAATTAAGCAAAAACAATGTCAAAATGAAACAAACAAAAATTTATCTTGAAGTCAAACAAAAGATCTAGTTACTGTAGATCTTCCTAGTAACTAGATTATAAAAGGTCATACCTCAAGTCCATGGACTCCCAAGTTAAGGACTCTTGCTTAAATAAGGTGAGAGGATCTTACTAGTTTTCAGGTACAGGGACATTAGGGGTTCAGAAGTATGCCAAAGCCCAAAGCTGGGAGAACGGCACAGAGCTGGAGAGGAGAAAGAGAGGAGGTGCTTTTCTTAGACGTCCTCTGACTGCAGTGGGAAATGAACTTAGTGACTGGAGCATTCTCTTCACATCCCAGCTCCAGTATTCCCTGGACAACACTCCTGGGAGTTCAGTGGCAGCTCGGTAAACACAGAGCCTAAAAACATGGACGGCATGCTTCCTAGATGGAGCGGGGACTGTGGAAAGGAACAATTCCCTGAGTCGCCATGCCAAGTACTGGACATCTGCTACTGCCAGAAGCAGCCTCAGCTTTGACTGTGAGGAGGCTGCCTGGAGGAAGGTCTGCTTCCTTGCTCTGACTGAGAGGCCCATTTCAACCCCCCTACAGATCTACGGCTTCCAACATATATGCATGTTCACAAGTCTGCAGTCTGTAACTTGTGGGTGCCTATCTTTATCATCTGCTAAGGCTTGAAATAGAAAAGCCAAACGAATGTTCTCTTCTTCTGGGAAGGACTGCTTACTGTACTTAAAACTTTAACTATAATGATGGAAAATGTCCCTATCTAAGTCTGTATTTTGGGCAATTCAGATTTTTAATTCATAAGTACTTCCCCACATTCACTCTGGAAAACAATGATCTATTACACTTAATTTGGATAGGTTTAAATATCAAGTGAAGGACGTCCCTGGTGGCGCAGTGGTTAAGAATCCGCCTGCCAATGCAGGGGACACGGGTTCGAGCCCTGGTCCGGGAAGATCCCACATGCCGCGGAGCAACTAGCCTGTGTGCCACAACTACTGAGCCTGCACTCTAGAGCCCGCGAGCCACAACTACTGACCCCACGCGCCACAACTACCGAAGCCCAAGTGCCTAGAGCCCGTGCTCCGCAACGAGAAGCCACCACAATGAGAAGCCCGCGCACCGCAACAAAGACTAGGCCCCGCTCACCACAACTAAAGAAAGCCCGCACGCAGCAACGAAGACCCAGTGCAGCCAAAAATAAATAAATAAATAAATTAATTAAAACAAAAGTTAAAAAAACTAAATTAAAATAAATAAATAAATATCGAGTGAAGAGTTTCAAAAGGTATTTTCTAAGACCTGCTATTTCAGTTTGCCCTTAACCCTTTCCCTAATATTAGGCAACTTTAAAAATGAATTCAGGGGACTTCCCTGGTGGCGCAGTGGTTAAGAATCTGCCTGCCATTGTAGGGGACACGGGTTCGAGCCCTGGCTGGGAAGATCCCACATGCCGCGGATCAACCAAGCCGGTGCGCCACAACTACTGAAGCCCGCGTGCCTAGAGCCCGTGCTCTGCAATGAGAGAAGCCACCGCAATGAGAAGCCCGCACACCCCAACGAAGAGTAGCCCCTGCTCAACACAACTAGAGAAAGCCCACGTGCAGCAACGAAGACCCAATGCAGCCAAAAATAAATAAATAAATAAACGTATAAAATAAAATTTTTTTAAAATGAAATCAGGGAGCTCCCTGGTGGCTTAGTGGTTAGGATTCTGGGCTTTCACTGCCGTGGCCCAGGTTCAATCCCTGGTCAGGGAACTGAGATCCTGCAAGCCGTGCGGCACAGCCAAAAAAATGAAATCATACTTCTGTTCTCACTCAGATGTTATAACTAAAAACAAGTAGCAAGGGATTTGGTATGCCTGATAAGACACAGTACATATACTAAATTTTACTTTATTTTTTTTGATGTGGACCATTTTTAAAGTCTTTATTGAATTTGTTACAATATTGCTTCTGTTTTATGTTTTGGTTTTTTGGCGGTGAGGCATGTGGGATCTTAGCTCCCTGACCAGGGATCGAACCCGCTCCCCCTGCATTGGACAGTGAAGGTCTAACCACTGGACCGCCAGGGAAGTTCCTATACTAAATTTTAATTAGTTATGTTTCTGAAAGTATGAATAGATCTGCGGTACACCCAAATCCACGTACTAAAGAGACCTTTCAATTCTTTAATAAGTATATCCAAATGTGATAATTAAGCACAATGTAAATTGAGGTTTGGATTCTGCCTGCATTCAAATTACTGCCAGGAAGGGCTGCATGGGTAATGTATGCAGAGCTATCAGAGTGGAACTCAGAAGCTGACTGTGAGGTCCAACTCTCTTACTTTATTTACATGGGCTTTTCCCCTCAGATTAAATCCAACTTCCCTTCCCTAGCCTCTTGTTAAACTGTTGTCACCAACTTTATTTCTTCTGGTATAAAATTTTGTAGTTGCCTGGACTTAACACTGTAAATGTTATGTAGCAAAGTACTGGAAAATTCACCAAAGAGGATCACTAAAAAGGCATGTAGTAAAGAAATCTTGCTTTCCTAACTCTAAGCCTAACTACCTACTGTAGGAGTGACTTGGAAGAGATCCAGAAGATTCTGTAAATTTCTCCCTTTCTCGAGCAAGTTTTTAGTAATCCCTACCTTTCCCCCACCAAAACATATGTACCCAATGTGCAAAAAGAAGGAATGTGTTAAAAAAACAAAAGCCAAATCAGATTCTACTTTCCCTTTGCAATGTTCAGCATATAAATACATTTCTACCAGCTTTCTACCACTTTTCAGGTGGGCTACTTTCTCAGCTGAGTAACAGGACATCAAAATGAGAAGAAGTCAATGTCAGGGAATATAAATGGCTGTGGCCCAAAACAATACTGCAAAAGAGCCAATAGGAGAAGGGCTCCCCAAAATGCAGCAG
Source organism: Balaenoptera acutorostrata (assembly GCF_949987535.1). Classification (NCBI taxonomy): domain Eukaryota; kingdom Metazoa; phylum Chordata; class Mammalia; order Artiodactyla; family Balaenopteridae; genus Balaenoptera; species Balaenoptera acutorostrata. Next base: position 17,765,382 of record NC_080072.1, read on the forward strand.
GACTTAACGCCACATCTCCCTTCCTGAGGGCCTCAGGGAAAACCATCATCAGGAGAGAGAAGAAGGACAGAAGCAACCAGGATTCACACAAGATTTCCAATCTTTTGTTACAGGTGAATTTGTAAGTGTTGTCTAGGGTTTCTGAAACACACATGCATATTTTAAATCTCAGCTGGTATGGCCATAAAAAGGAAATTTTTTTCTAATATAACTTAGGTATAGAGAAATGCCACGCCACAGAGTCAGTCTTTTCTCAGATATACACTGAAAACCACTCACCAAAACCAACGCTGACTTTTAAATTGCTTTACTCATTCATTATATTTAAGACAAAATTTGCCATCACATGGTGAATCTAAATGTGAACCTCACTTTACACAAAGGTAAGCCTAGCATTGTGTTCCTATCACCATTCATTACATACAACCCAGTACTTTCACAGGACAATGGTTAATACATTTCAGATCGGTGGGCTAAATTAAATTGCACGGGGCACACAGATCACTTTCTAAATGTTTGCTGGACTTTATAGGATTGTTCTCAAGTGTTGGAAGTCATTAAGTTTATCAATTTCTGTAGCAGAACACACACTCATGCACTCTTTAGGCATCAGCAGCATTCACAAAATACAGGCCATCAGAAAGTTATGTAAGAAAAGCAGCCTCTCCTCTGAGGAATTAATTCAACCTGACAAGAATCCGGGAAATCGCATATCCTCCCGGAGGGGCTGGGCCACAGGAACTAGGTAAAGAAACAATGCAAAGAACACTGGGAAACTAGGGCGGTCGACTGCTGAAAAGATGCAGGCAACGCCACCAGAGGCATCCTCAAGCATTCCTTCGCAAAGAGGGTGTGAGTGTTGTGTCTAATGAGCCCCTGCTGACCTGGATAACGGTACCGGCTGAAACCACCACAGCTTGACGAACGCCAGCATGTGGGACAGGAGACTGGGGGAAGTAGCATTAGATGACACACTGCCTAGGGGTGCCGAAGCTGTCACCTCCCTGGGACTCGCGCACACCCGGGCGCTGCCACCTGCTTTCTACTTCCTCGGGGAGGGCTGGTGACGCATGGGCCAGAGAGGCACCAGAGGAGGGATAATGAATCCGGGTTTTAAAGCTAGAGAGCCAGATAATGTCCCCAGGACACGAATTCCCGGGGAGAGTCGCCCGGCCCCAGGGGTGGAAGCCTGAGAACTTGCAGGCGGCCGAGGCCAGGTCCAGGACACAAGTGGGAAGGGGACGGGTCCGAGGGCTGAGGTCGCCCACACCGCGACACCGGGACCGTGGGAAGGCAGGCTGGGGGCGGGGCCGCGCGGAGCCAAAGAGCCAGAGGCCGGGCCGGGCCGGGGAATCGCCCCCCGGGCGAGGGCGGGCGCGGGCGGAGAGGGACACCCTGGCCGCTACCTGCTGCTGGATCTTCCCATCCTCCGTGACGACCCAGTGCGTGGTGGCGAAGGCCCCTCGAGCTGCCACACTTAGCAAGGCGGAAAGGCTGAGGAACCAGCCTGGACTGGAGCACGGCGGCAGCTCGCACCGGCCGCGGACCCCTACTGCCGCCGCCATTTTGCCCCCCCCCCAGCCCGGGCGCTCACACCGGAAGCGGAAGTGGACCCCCGCCGTTCGCCATCTTGGGGAGGTCGACGCTGGAGGAGGAGGAGGAGGAGGAGCCGAGGGGGCGCTGCCCGCTGACTACCGGCTTCCTCGGCCTCGGGCTCGGTTTAGGCGGCGGGGAAGCGCGGCCTCTGCCGCTGGCCCAATTTGGCTTCAGGTCGGAGACCGCTTTCTTATTATTGTTTTCCTGTGCGCGATACGATCTCGGAGCGTGGGAACCAGAGGGAGAGAAAAGTAGTGTTCCAGTTGGAGCCTAAGCCAAAATGAGAGGGCTCAGAGTATATACATATAACTCTGGTTTAAATAAAACTTATTTTTATTTCTGATTGTGTCAAATGGTTGGAAAATAAAAGGTGTGCTTTCGAAACACTTAAGGGAAGGGATAGGTTCTCTTTTATTCTTAAAACCTCACAATAGGGGGAGCTTCAGAATTGAGAGGGTTGTTAGTCTAGGGCAGCGCCGTCCAGTAGAAACGTAACGCGAGCCGCGAACCACAATTTAAAAAAAAAAATGAAATAACATTTAACCCATTATATGCAGTATATTATTAGTTCAGTGTGAAATCTATTAGATTATTATTAGATTATTATTAACATCTAATTATTATTAGAAATTACTGAGATTTATTTTTGTACCAAGTTTTCGAAATCCGTATGCGTTTTACGCTTATAGCTCATCTAAATTCGGACTAGCCAGATTTCAGGGGCTTAACAGCCACGTGTGGCTAGTGGCTACCTTACTGAACATCATAGGTCTAGATCTGGCGACCAGCAGCATTGGCATCACCTGGGAGCTTATTAAAAAAGCACATTCTTGGCGCTTCTGTCTCTTCCCATCAGATTATACCTTTTAACCAGAGCCCCAGGTGACTGGTATGTACATTAAAGTTTGAGAAGCACTTCCTTCTAGTGAATCAACACGCGGGCCAAGCAGACTAGCCTGGCTTCTAGGTTCTAGTTAGCTATGTCGTTTTAGGTGTGTCAAGGCTGCCTTCTAGCTATATGTGTCATTTTATGGTTAGGTTCATTATGCCTTGGGTTTTTTTCTTTGGGAAAAGGAAGATGAGAATTATGCCTGACCACTTCCCTGCTCAGGTGTATTGCAAGAAAACAAATAATTGCCAATTGTTTAAACATCACTTCATGCTATGGAAGCCGTGACCACAATACTGGCTTTTTATGTCTTCTTAGAGCAGCTTTTCTTAAGAGTACTGAAGTGATGAGCATTACTTTCATTAAAAATGTATGGCTTACCTGCTTTTTTTGCCTGGTACTCTGCTAGACCCTGGGTATGAAAATCTGACCACTGAGCAGTGTGCAGTCTGGTGGGATATTGGCAAGGTAACAATTTACATATAGGATGTTGGGGGTGTGTAAGGGCTTATGTGTAGAACATACAGACCAACCAAGTGAAAGTCTTAGAGCAAAGGTGCTGTTTCAGGCAGAATAAGCACTAAGTATGAAAAGGTGAAATTGGTGGCAAATTGTAAGGGTTTCTTGTATGTTCTCAGCATCTTATTTTTAGGCATAGAAGTAAACCTTACTAGTGTATAAAGCTACTAAATAATGACAGTCACCATCATCTAACATTTGCTGAGTGTCTAATACATACTGGGCACTGTACACACATAGTTCCAGTTAATCTTCACTAACTTACCAGGCGTAGGCTAGTTAAGTAATTTGGCCAAGATCATACAGCTAATAAGCAGCAGAACTCAGATTTGCATTCAGGTCTACCTAACTTTAGAGCCCGAGCATGGATGAAGGATGGTGAGGAGTTTGAAAGAAGCTCCAACATCACCTCTTTTGGCCGTCAGCAATTTCTTTGACATGCACAAGTTAACTTGTAAAGGGGCGGAATAGTAACTTCTATAGCTTTAACGTACCACCCACCTTCGTTTTCCTTAAATGATAACCCTTGTCCTTTGGGATCCTGTGTTAGTTTTCTGTTGCTATGTAACAAATTACCACAAAATTTAGCAGCTTAACAGTACACTTATTATCTCAGTTTCCATGGGTCAAGAGTCTGGCATGGTGTGTGTGGGTTCTCTGCTCCGTGTCTCACATGGCTTATACCGAGGTTGCAATCTCACCTGAGGCTTAGGAGCTTCTCCCAAATGCTTTCAAGTTTTTACAGAGTTCAGTTCTTTGCCGTTATAGGACCGAGGTCCCAGTTTTCTTGCTGCTTACTGACTGTCCTCATTCTCAACTCTTAGGTCACCCACCATTCCTTGCCATGTGGCTTTCTCAGCATGGCAGTTGTTTCTTCAAGGCAAGCAGGGAAATGTCTCCATCACTTATATCTCTGACTTCTTCCATCTCTGATCTCTAGGCCCAGATTTAAAGCGCGCATGTGATTAGATAAGGTCTACCTGGATAACCTCTCTTGAGTAGCCCCATGTGAACTGATTAGTAACCTTAGTGACATCTGCAAAAATTCCCTTTGCCATATAACATAAAACTAGAGGAATGATACCATATTCACACATTTCCCCCACTTTCAAAGGAGAAGATTTTATGAGGGCAAGGATCATTGGGGGGTCATCTTAGAATCCTGCCTGCCATAGATCCTGCCTGCCAAGTTCCACACCTCTAGTCTTACTGAACTATGTTTTAAGCGTCACACAGTAACACTTAGAAGTGCTCTTGCTCATCTTGTTCCTTGCCTAAAATCCCTCTCTTGCTCTTTTAAAATATATTATTTAAGGTATAGCTTAAATCCCAGATTGTAAAAAAATCTGTAAACTTCTATTTGCCTCCTCTGAATTCTGTAACACTAATATGACAATCAATACCATGTTGCTTTGTGATATTACTTTGTACATTTTGAACAGCTAAACTCTTGAGTAGCTCTTTGTTTAACTAGTTAGACTGTTAGCATCTGAGGGCAGGAAGCATTTCCTATACTAATGTATTTTTATCTTCCATAAAGCTTCCATACTTAAGTGGTTTGTTTAGTTTTTTATACCCCCAAAAGGTAGCTTTCCCATTTTATATGAATAAAACAATGAAAAATTCTAATCCAAATAAAATTGTTGCTACCAATTTTCTACATCCAAATAGATCACTTGTTACCCTTCTTTTATTCTGTTGTTTTAAGACCTGATATTTTTTCCATTTTAAGTACATATTTTCTCTTTATACTTACATAAAACCTGTAGAAATATAAGATGGTAGTTACCAAAATTGCTGATAATCTCTAAATTGTGATTCAATTCTTAGTTGAACAAATGATAGGAAAACCCATAACTGCATTTAATTTGCTCTTCAGCATAAAGTATTTTAGCACATAGGTCCTTTAATTTATCACTATCATTATAAATTATAGATTTTTTTTGAAGCTGGGAATTGGACAATGATAAAATGATCTTTCTGGATTATTAATTTCCTCTCTTGGGCCACTTTATCTGAATGTTGTGAAGGATCTCTATATTTTTTATTTCTTAGAGAAAACTTAAGATATAAATATTCCTGAGAGAGTTAACACCCTGGTTTAAATTCTGTTAAATGATTATCTTTTGCTTCATAGTAAACCAACGTAAATCTTTGTGGCTTAAATTTTAAGCTTTAAACCATGATTTATTATATTTCATATTTTTTGGCTGGACTCAGCTGGTGGTTCTCCTCCTCCTGCTGTTAGCTGGGGTCACTCATAAGGCTTCATGCAGCTGGACCTTGGCTGGGTTTGGAATGTTCCCAAATGGCTTCACTCATGCCTAGTGCTTACCTGGAGTAGCTGAAATGGCTAGGGGTGGCTGGGCCTCTCTCTCTCAGTCCCAGTAGTTAGTTACAGAGGTTTCTTACGTGGTGGCTCAGGGCTCCAAAAGAGTGAAAGTAGAAGCTGTCAGGCTCCTTGAGGGCCAGGCCCAGAAAAGTGTCACTTCTGCATTCTATTGATCAAAGAAAGTAACAAGGCTGGCCCAGAGTTAAGGGGAAATGGAAATAGACTCATCTTGATAAGTGAAGCAGCCTGTTTGACTGGGAATAGAAGGAATTATTGGCAGCCTGCTACATATAGTTAATTCCTTCAGTGATTTTGAACTGGTGGAGGTTGAAAGGGTGGATAGGGAGGGAGGCTGGTTATGGCAGGAGGGGCTATCCAGGTGTATCTCCCCAGCAGTCATACACAAAGTGAAGAGGGTTTTCAAAGGAGAGGCAGAGGATACCTAAATAGTAATTTCATTAGAAATTATGAATGTAGTAATTTCATTTAGAAATAGTTCGCCAGTAGTTTGTCTGGCAGTCTGAAGCATGAGGACTACTTTGGATGAGACCAAGTGTCAAATCAGCCCAGGATTCTAACTCACAGTGACACCAGGGCTGCTCTGAGGATAACATGATGGTCAGCCTCAAAAGACTTTTCCTGATACAGACTTACCAGCCATTAATTTATCCAAATCTTTGCAGCTGTTAATACATTTGGGGGCGACAGTTTCCATGGAGTAATTGTATTGTGACTGTTCAGTCTGTAAGTAGCTACAGGTCATACCCGCCCTACCCCCAGCTTTTACTCCCTCACATACACCCAACTTTCAGTATCCTGATTTTATGATTAAGTCCAAGTTCATTCTATTCAAACCTTTTAGTGCGTTTGTGCTTTTTGATCTTATCCATCACTTCATAGCATACCAAGTTTTAGTTTTTCCTTCTAGAAATACCATTCCCTCATCTTTTATTTGCTCTTCTTGTTTCCTATTCTTACGTATTTCTTGAAGAATACAAACTGGAACTGTATGTAGTAGTCTGTCTAGGCTTTGTCTCAGATCTTGCTTCTATTATCAACTCTTTTTAAAAAAAAATTTATTTATTTACTTATTTATTTATTTATGGCTGTGTTGGGTCTTCGTTTCTGTCCGAGGGCTTTCTCTAGTTGCGGCAAGCGGGAGCCACTCACTATCGCGGCCTCTCTTGTTGCGGAGCACAGGCTCCAGACGCGCAGGCTCAGTAGTTGTGGCACACGGGCTTAGTTGCTCCGCGGCATGTGGGATCTTCCCAGACCAGGGCTCGAACCCGTGTCCCCTGCATTGGCAGGCGGATTTTCAACCACTGCGCCACCAGGGAAGCCCTATCAACTCTTTAATGATGACCAGAATTTTACTTGATTTTCTTATTTGTGGCTATATTAGTTTTAAATGTACAGCTTCTAGGACTAAATCTAGTTTCTTAGGATTTTGATAAATTAGATTTCATTTGTTTTAGTTTCCATCACACTTGCTAGAATTAAATCCCACTTGCTGTTTTCTACCCATCAGAACTGATCTGAGTTCCTCCTATGGGTTCCAAAATGGGGAGGAAGGATTGAGCTGAGGGAGCACCCTGTACGTGGTCCTGTACCCAGCATGGGCGGAAAGGCTTCCCAGGGAGCGTGAAATCTAGTCTGACCTGAAGAAGGAATGTTAGCCTGATGAATGGGAGGGGGAGAGTCAGGGAACAAAGATTTTCCAGACAGAGGAAACATGCCCCAGGATCAGAAAGAGCATGTGCCCTTTGAGTTATTGAAAGTAGTTCACCGAAGGTGAGTTTAGGAGTTCTGGGGTCAAGATTAGGAACCTAAGCACTTTGAGAACTCATTCTTTAGCACAGCTTGGTATTCTTAAAGCCAAGTGTTCTGCACGTTTTGTTGCCTCCATTTCAAATGCCTTTCCTTGAGATCTTCACTAGGTTGGCTCCAAATCATCATCCAGGACTCAGCTCAAATGAATTCCTCGGAGACTTTTTCTAACCATTCTTTCTATGTGAGCTCTTACAAATTATCACCTTAGAATGCTTCAGTGTCCTCATAACACTACTCTCTGAAATCAACTTATTTATTAGCCTCTGCATGATAGAATGTAAACTCCATGAGAGTTTGCCTATCTTGTTCACCACTATATCCTCAGCATAAAACACGGCCTTCTACTTATTATTTATTGAAAGCTTACTATGTACTAAGCATTGTTTTAGATGTATGGGATTATCAGTGAACAAAATGCAAAAATCCTTACCTTTGTGGCATTTTAGCCACGTTACATTCTACCAGGGGGAGACACTAAAAATATGGTAAATTATTGGGCTGGCCAAAAGGTTCGTCCATTTTTTTCCATAAGATGGCTCTAGTAGCACTTAGTTGTCTTTAACTTCATTAGAAACAATTTTGTTAGACTGTATGTGACAGCTGTCATGTCAGCATTTAAAAAAAGACATCAAGGGCTTCCCTGGTGGCGCAGTGGTTGAGAATCTGCCTGCTAATGCAGGGGACACGGGTTCGAGCCCTGGTCTGGGAAGATCCCACATGCCACGGAGCAGCTGGGCCCGTGAGCCACAATTGCTGAGCCTGCGCGTCTGGAGCCTGTGCCCCGCGACGGGAGGGGCCGCGATAGAGAAAGGCCCGCGCACCGCGATGAAGAGCGGTCCCCGCACCGCGATGAAGAGTGGCCCCCGCTTGCCGCAACTGGAGAAAGCCCTCGCACGAACCGAAGACCCAACACAGCCAAAAATAAATAAATAAATAAATAAATAAATAAATAAATAAATAAATAAATAAATAAATAAGAAAATCCTTAAAAAAAAAAAAAAAAGACATCAAAATTGGTGAATTTTTGTGTAGCCATTTTAATATTGAAGATGGAAGAAAAAAAGCAACATTTTTGGCATATCATGCTTTATTATGTCAATAAAGGAAAAAATGCAACCGAAACGCAAAAAAAGATTTGTGCAGGGTATGGAGAAGGAGCTGTGACTGATTGAACGTGTCAAAAGTGGTTTGCGACGTTTCGTGCTGGAGATTTCTCGCTGGACAATGCTCCACGGTCGGGTAGACCAGTTGAAGTTGATAGCGATCAAATTTTGAGACATTGAGAACAATTAACGTTAAACCATGCGGGAGATAGCTGACATACTCAAAAAATCCAAATCAAGTGTTGAAAATCATTTGCACCAGCTTGGTTATGTGAATCACTTTGATGTTTGTATTCCACATAAGTTAAGCAAAAAAACCTTCTGGACTGTATTTCCGCATGCGATTCTCTACTGAAACGTAATGAAAATGTTCTGTTTTTAAAACAAACTGTGATGGGCGATGAAAAGTCGATACTGTACAATAATGTGGAACGGAAGAGATCGTGGGGCAAGCGAAATGAACCACCACCAACCACACCAAAGGCCGGTCTTCATCCAAAGGTGATGTTGTGTATATGATGGGATTGGGAGTCCTCTATTATGAGATTCTTATGGAAAACCAAATGATTAATTCCAGCAAGTACTGCTCCCAATTAGACCAACTGAAAGCAGCACTTGACAAAAAGCATCCAGAGCTAGTCAACAGAAAACGCATAAACGTCCATCAGGATAACGTAAGACTGCATGTTTCTTTGATGACCAGGCAAAAACTGTTACAGCTTGGCTGGGAAGTTCTGATTCGTCCGCAGTATTCACCAGACATTGCACGTTCGGCTTTCCATTTATTTCGGTCTTTACAAAATTCTCTTAATGGAAAAAATTTCAATTCCCTGGAAGACTGTATAAGGCACCTGGAACAATTCTTTGTTCAAAAAGATAAAAAGTTTTGGGAAGATGGAATTATGAAGTTGCCTGAAAAATGGCAGAAGGTAGTGGAATAAAAGGGTGAATACATTGTTCAATAAAGTTCTTGGAGAAAATGAAAAATGTCTTTTATTTTTACTTAAAAACTGAAGGCACTTTTTGGCTAACCCAATATACAGTATAATTAGGATAGTATGTTAGAAGTTGGCAAATGCTCCAGAGAACATTGAGTAGGGTAAGTGGGTTCTGGAGTCTTGGCAGGGTAGAAAGGGGCATTGCGGTATTAAACAGGATTCCCTGAGAAGGTGATCTTTGAGGAATCGAAGGGGTAGAGTTAGACAGGCAGGTATGTGGCTAGAAGGAACAGCCAGTGCAGATTCTAAGGTAGGAGTGTGCCTTTGCCTAGCTCCATGAAGCTGACTGACTGGGGCAGAGCAGCAGCTGAGGTCAGAAACTTTTAATTTAAGCCATGGCAGTGTTTTTGATTTTTATTCTAAAACGAGGAGCCATTGAACAGCTTCAAGTAGAAGAGTGGATGTTTCTTTGCTGCTGTGTTTAGAACAGGCTATAGTCAAGTGTAATAGCTGGGAGATGAATCAGGAGGCTATTATGAAACTCCAGGCAAGAAAGGATGGACATAGACATTTGGCAGTCCTCAGCATGTAGATACTATTAGAGACATAGGACTGGATGTGATCACCAAGAGAATTTAGGTAACTTTTTCTGATCCATCCTTGGTGCTACTTCAGGAAAACAAAGGCTGGGAGTCAAAATAAGAAGTTGCTTTACACAATAACTTGAGGGAAGAAATTATTTCATAATGATTTGGCAAGTATCTGATGTTTTGCTTTGACAGAAAGAACCAAATCCTTTTTTCAGAAGGGTATTAGCTTCTAAAAATAAATTCAAAAGGTTGAAAATGAAAGATAACTTGCAATACTGAACCCTTGAAAGCAGAGCAGTATTTTGTCCATCTTTATATTTTCATGGTCTAACACAGTTTGGCACATGAGAAGCAATGAATAAATGTTTAATGAATATCCAAGAATCTGAAGTTATAATCATAACACAACAAGACACAAAACAAAATTACAAAAGGAAATTTATTTCAAAAGCATAAGGGAACATTTACATTTGAACAAGGGGATATACAGGTGTCTTGCAAAAGAAAAAAAATTCGTGGCATGAAGTTTTTCGTTCAAAGTTTTGAAGCAGAAATAACCTAAGTTGTGCACTATTGCCTTAGGAAAGGGAAGGGGAACAATGAGGTGGTAAAGGAAGGAACACAGTCAACTTAATATCAAACTTTAGAAAGTAAAGTCACTTCTGCTCAGCTTTGAGTTTACAAATATTAAAAAGAAAAAGAGGAAAAATTACACTTAATGTTCAAATTTATGTAACTGTAGTCCCAAAACAGCATCTATACTTGAAATGGCTCTAGGCCACTGGCTGATCTGCCGTTGAGGTCCAGGCTACCTGGTCACAGTTTTCAAATGGCAATTCCATGTTCCTGTGTCTTCTTAGATTCCAAGGGAGCTTAGGTTCAGCTCACTGTCTTTTGGAATGTTTAGAGATTATTGCCACCACTCCATAGTCAAGCTGACCAACTTCTTTTGCTCACTTGTATCGTTCTAGTCTTCAAAAAATATTTTCCCCATACACATGTGCAGTAATTCTAACAAAGGGGTTCTGCCTATCCCCCCAATATAGAGGTAACAGTAATGAAGACACCTGCATTGGAATCACAAACTATGCCTCAAAAAAAATGTCAAACTACTAGAAAATGTCACTCAGGCATTGGATTTGAATAGCAAACTTGGGGAGGGAAGATTAACTGTGGAACAAAAATATATGAAACATTCAAATGCAGAGCAAAGGGCCTATGCTACTAAAAATGCCCATGACATTAAACACTCCACAAACCCCCCATCTGTTGTTTTAACCTAAAGACTCTATTGACTAACTTATACAATAATTTTGATTAATAACCTGAGAAGTTAAAATCTTGAAAGTGGCAAAAGCAAACTGAGAGAGCATCCCTTACTTACTGGTATACCATGTTACCAAGTCACCAAGTCACTTTTTCTGGGCTGCCCTGGTTATCAAATCCCCAAATTCTAAATTATTCTGTCTCATCCTGTAGAAACCTATATGTACATCAGATTCAATATTCTGGCTATATTTCTCCAACAGGGATCTCCAAATTTATCTTTGAAAATGCAGCCTTTATTTTTAGTTTCAAATAACAATAATCATGTAAGTGCAACTGACTCAAAAGCCCTCACTACTGGAAGGAAAACCTAGATAACAAGTTAATAATGGATTCAGCCTCAAAAGGATAATCACCGTGTCAAAGACTACCCGTTCCTGGAATTTTAAAAAATGATTTATGTTGTGTAGTCAAGTTTCCCAGCATGCATATATATATATATATATATATATATATATATATATATATATACACACACACACACACACATACAGATATATGCTCATGTATGTATGTATATTATACATACACATTTCTATGCAAATAGTAAGATTCCCATATTCAAAAATTTATATCACAACATATGGAGAAGAGTTAAGTAAGCAGTGCAAAGCAACTTACTTCCTCCTAAAAATGTAATGTCATTTCTACATTTTAAGAAAGCTGGTAAGTATTTTGCTTTTCTGACAGAAGCCAGGAATGCTGCACCATTGCCTAGCGGCTTTATTAAATAACAATGAAAATAAAATGTTAAGACTGACCATTACTCTTCTCCATATGTTGGCTGGGGGGAAGACAGAGAGGACAGGAAGTCAGTAACCTTTCAGAACTGAGGATCTTTACCAGTTATCAGAACTAGACTGAATTTTATTACATTTTAGATTTGAATAGCTCTCAATAACAAATTATCAAGATGTTTAAAAGATTCACAATATGAAGTCTGAATAATGGTGATATTGCAAAAACAAGTCAAGACTGCAGACAAAGCATCCAAAAATATCGCTGTGGTTTTACCTTGGACACAACCATGGTCTGTTACAAAAGTAGATCATACATACAAAGGTATAAAGGACATTAAGTTTTTAGCTGAAGGCAGCAGTCTTTTTAAAGGGACATCCCCGGCAATCCAATGAGTAGTAGAATTTAAGTATATTAAGCTCAAGACAATGCTGAAGACTGTGACTTCTCATTCAGTAGAGTCTTCCCCGACTACGATTTCCTCGTGCTCCCCAACCTCGGCCACCTCTACTTCCCCTGAAGGCTCCTCTCTGCTCTACGAAAAAGCGAACAAGGGTTTAGGTCTTGTTCAGGACTTCACGGGACAGCACACACAGAAGTCATGTAGCTCGCAGCTCTGAACGTAGCAGTAAGTAGGCTCTATACAAACAGCATCAGTATTCCGCTAGTCCATCTACAAATTCAATCTTGACATAAAACCAGGGCATCATATATGTCAAAGCACGTACCGCAAGGTGCCTACATTCACAGTAGGTACTCAATTAAATGCATCCCATTAATAAAGATATTTCAAGGTGACAATGTTATAACTACATTGTTAGTTCTTTATTTTGGGGTTTATCACTACCAAAGATAAGTAACGAAACTAGAAAAATTTCTACACTTAATATGGAATTAAAGCCACTGGCCTTCAAAAGTTAGTGCCATATATGTAAAATATCCTAGACTATCAATGATCAATTCTGAAAAATCACGCTAGAATGAAAAATGTACCTTTCAAATGCAACGAATAGGCAATTTGTTTTGCTCACCACATTTCAAAATAATGTTGATACAAATTCCGACGGCTTTTCTCACTGCTTTTTCAGCTATGTATGAGCTGCTCAGAGTGCTGCCGAAAAGGTGATATGTATATATTACAGTGTTTGGGTTACTGACGTAAATTAAGGATATATTTTGCTGAAAAAATCAAGTCAGTTGTGTCATATGGTAGAATGAGTCCTTGATTTATTGGTCAGTCTGTTTTACAGCTGCAGAGAAATATTCCTCAAAGGAGTCTTTCCAGTGAAGAAAGCTGATTGAAGTTATCAGCAAGGCAGGACTTTTCATCATGTATAAGTAAGAGTCTCAAACTTCTAATTCTGGAGATAGAATCTCCTCATTGGAACTTTTCAGACTTCCTCATTGCAGCAATCTTGTTAGGAGCAATAGAAAGAACCTGGTGTTGCCATTTTTGATCCATAATATTGGAGGCTTGAAAAATTCCTATCAAGTCAGTACTGCAATCCATTTTTTGCCATTATGGCTAGAAATATAGTTACTGTATTTGGGTGATGTTCTGATTTCTTCTTTTTTTTTTTCCCCTCCAGAAACTCTTGAGTTAGAAAACTAACTAGACCTTTCCCCAGCTTAGCCAACATTTACCTGTGTAACAGAACAGAATCTGATTCAAAGTCACCTCTCATGTCATGACACATTTTTCTAAGTTGATTGGTATGCAAACTGTTTAAATGAAACCATCGTGAGCCAACACGTTCAGAAAATCAGAGGTCGTCTGTGGGTAAAATACTCCCAGTGATAGATGCAATGACAGTGGTGCATTCTGGGAGCATAGCAACCTTAATACAGCAACTTCTTGATGCTGTAACTCCTGCATTTTTGACTGTTTAAGACTTGGCTTTACCCATGCAGATGTCTGGATATTTCCCCCCTATCATACTCATTATAAAACCTTCATTTCTCAGTTTACATTGACACACTTAACAAATCAACACCCCCATAGCTATCATTATTAGCTATAAGCTAACAAACTACTAAAATCTACCCTTTCAATTGTTTTTCGATCAATTTTAATATGAAGAACTCAGTTACCCTCAATTGTTCAGCTATATCTAGTAAGTATATTAAATACATAGTATGAAGGTATTATTTGCTGTGATTATCTTTTCTGTATTGGCTATTTCTTTTTGATCTGCAACCGAGGCAGCCATTTCTACAGTACAGGGAGTCACCAAACTTTCTTTTTTCTTCATCCTGGGGGACTATTCTGCACTTTAATGATCTTTTCAATGGTTTCAAGCTTACTAACACTGCTTACAGTTAAAATTATACTTTAAAAATTATTTTTATATTCTAAAAAGGTAAAAGTTGAAGGATACAAGTCACAAAACGTAGAATTAGTACTTGTGGGTTACCAGGGAACTCTGTTCTGCATGAAGGAAAACTATACATGGGTATATGTTTGCAAATAATTTGCCTGAAAATGCACCAGGAAGCTGAACTAAGTTACGGGAACAAACGCCATTTGATAAAGCAAATAACAGAGACATTGGTTAGTAAAGTGATAAACTTGGATAAGGAAAAAAGTCTAAGTATGCCTACATGGACTCAAAGAACAATCACAAATTCTGGCTCCTTCTCTGTAGTGAACAAGTTCAGGCCCATGACACTGGCACAATCTATTTTCTTTGCAGTAGACTTGTTCACTGTAATAAGACAGCGATATTAGTATTACCTGGTTCCCTATAACACAAAAGGAATAAATTTCCCAAACCTGCAGTGTGTATGACTCTTTAAAAACAAAACAAAACAAAAAAAAAAACCCCCATGCAACCAGTCTTCCTTGGAAAAATAAAATTGAGCTTGGCTGATATAGAAAAGTGGAATTATGATGGTTTTGCCAAATGTGGGTAATAAAATCTATGTATTAAAGACTCAAGAACACAAAACATTTTTTCCCTCCAATTTTGAGACAACTCTGACATCCCAGGAAAAAAAATCCAACAGTTTCTCTTTCTTCCTGACCCACTGTCAGTTCCCTAAGGAAAGGACATAAAAAAGGTAGAAAAAATTTGAGGTAGATTGGTCCACCAATTCTCATCTATAGTACCAAGAACTGTTTTCAACCGAATGGGTGAAAGAAATCCAGGGAAACTCTGAATTGTTACTATGAGAATACTTACAATCTGACACATTCAACTCCCCAAAATAAAAGTACTAGCAGAAATTTTGTTCCTACTTTCCAATAAGAACAATCAGAGTTTAGTTTAATTTATGACAAGCACTCCAATTACAAGGTTCACCCCTATAGGAATATTAAAGCACAGTAATACCAGACGCAAAAGACAACAGTTGTGTCTGTTTTGCCATTCTGTTACTTTGATGACTACGGAACAACTCAAGTTGTGACTCCTGGATTTTTTTTTTCTTGGCCGCACCGTGCAGCTTGTGGGATCTTAGTTCCCTGACCAGGGATCAAACCCCCCAGCAGTGAAAGTGTGGAATCCTAACCACTGGACTGCCAGGGAATTCCCTGGATTTTTGTCCTGAGTAAAACTGCTTATTTTTTTCACATTGATAATTAAAAAAAAATCACATACAACCTAAGGCTTTGCATTTTTCACACCTCTTTTCCACATGCATCACATCATCTGATTCTCCCTATCAGGCAGGTAATGAATTTCACAGGGCAGAATGCTTATGGAAATTCAGAGTAACTGACTTGCCTAAGTGAAAATAAATACAATTTAATTCTCTATGTATTGCCATACATCTTGATTACTTTCATCTATATCAAATGAAGATAGTATCTGAGAGAATAGTTGATTTTAAGAATGGTTTTGATAAACACCACATTGAATCACACAAATGACAGAGGACAATATTTGGTGCAATGAAGTAACAGAATCCTTTCCATTTACAAAATGCTTTTGCAAATATTTTTTTGAAGTTTTTAAGCTCTATGCTATCCCTATATTTCAAGTAGGAAAAGAAGCTAAGAGATGCACATTTACTTATTATTATATAAGTAAAAGAGTTCAGTGATCTTTTGTACACTAAAGTTGCCTCAAAGAGTCTGACTGGAGTAGAAGGGTTCATTTCACAATCTAAAATTGCCTTTCTATAACCTGTTTGCTCAGATATTAGAGGAATTTAGCTATCGTAGGAGGAATTTACTTAACGTCACAATCATCTCACCCTGGAAACATTATAGAGAGCATATTCTTCAGAATGTACTTTTTTGGGAATAATTACTGCAGAATCAATTCTGCTTGGTAACCAAGACCAATCACAAGTATGTTTGGTTTTGAATATTAAACTTGGTCTTCTTAAGCAAGATTAAGGATCTGAGTCAGTGAAATTTTTGTCCATTTTTCTTTATTAGCCAGTGAGACAAACTTCACTTCTGATTCAACAGCCCTGGGAGAGACTGGACTAGTGGGAAGCTCTCCTTGCACTAATGTCTAAAGTTGAAAGGAAGACTGCACTCTGGGCAGTGGGAGAGACTGCAACAGGACACATCTTCTTTGCTAGATGATGCTTTAACATCTGACTCTACCTTCTAGAACTTCTCCTTTTGAAGTAGTGCAGAAGATGGGAGGACAAGCAGTAGGCTGACAAGGTCCAAGAAGGATCATTAATACCACATCTGGCAAGAATGGAAGCTATATACATTCTTGAGGGAGAATGAACAAAATGTCTTGCCTTGAAGCTAAAACAGGGAAAACCAGGAATAGATGGTTCATGCCATCTTCCTTCCTTTTTTTTCCTGTTGGCTCCTCTGAATACAAGAGGCACATTTTTCAGGTTCTCAGTGTTACATGCTCAATTCAGTGAGCCCACAAGGATGAGTCAGAAAGGAATGGGTTAAGTTGTTTCCCCAACAGTTCAGGTTCCCCAAACTAACTCGAAAAGTCACCTGAAAGAACTATGATACTCTATTTAATTAGTAATTAAAATCAAGTACAACACAATTTCTGCCTAATCTCTCATATTGCTTGTACCCAAACGGAAACGCTCACCATAATTAAAGTTGCCCAAATTGCTGCTATATTTCCCACTAGGAGGATTATAAATCTGCCTGGCATCCCTTTTTGGTCCTGCTGAAGACTTCTTGGGTGGTGAGCCTGAAGTTGTATCTTCATTGGCTCTCTTTTGCCTATAATGGTAGGAAGAACAGCAATTAAAAAAAATTCTTTTATAGCAGAGGCTATCAATATATTTATTATATCTGTTACAAAAGACATCCCAAAGATGACAGTCACATCAGAAAAAAGGAAATAACATCCTGATGTCATCAAATTAACTGTGCTTCAGTTATGCAGACATTGTCAGAGGGGCATTTACAAGGCTTTACAACAATCTGAAATATGTAGCTTCATAGATTATACACAAGTGACTCATTTTATAAAACTTGTCAGGAAAGTCTTATTAAGTTACAGCAATACGGACAAAGGTTTGAAATTCCAGAGTTGTATTCTACCAGTTTATTTTATAAATACTAGATTAGATTTCATATTTTAAGTCATGCTTCTAATAGTCATAGTTTAACATCTTATTAAGAATCATTTAACTAATAATGTACCATTTTGTACAGGAAATGTAAAATCTGAATTCAGATTTTTTCGTATTTGTAAATCAAACATTAGAACACTTTAATCCCTTTAAATATGTTTCTTACCCAATTTCAACCTTCTGTACAGGTTTCCAGGATAGTGTTACTGTGCTCTTATACGAAGGAGGAATGTGGAAGAGATCCTGAAGAGACAAAATTAGAGATTTCTAATGTGTTTGGTGGTGCGGGGAGTGGTGGTAAGGGTAGAAAACAGGGAGACACACTTTAATTTTAGGAAGGGAAACTAATTTATCCTTCTTGCTTTTGCGCTGATGACTAAAATAATAACCTAAAAAATAAACTGCAAAAGAAAAGTAAACAAGGACAATTTGTTTACAAATTACATCTATTACTTCAATGTTATTTTGTGCACATCACTTAAGAAACTGCAGCTAACTTTTTTCAAATGTCATTTCAAGTTATACGACAAAAATATCAATATTTATCAACTTTAATCAAATCCACAAGTAGTTTCTTTTGCACAGGTGCAGTCACTGACGTGCTTTAAGGAAGATACAACGGTGCACTCTGCATTTGCTTTTGCAGGTTTTTAAGTGGTTCAAAACTAGAACAAAACTAAAGGTCTGGCTAATCATGTTTTTCTTCCCCTCAAATATCTATATATTACCAATAAGGAAAAAACCCACAAGATTTAAGTACTAAATTATTAATATATGGTAATGCAAATATTTGCTGAATTTAAATGTTAACATAATCCAGAACTGAAATAATCTAACCTCATAATACCCTCAAAACTATGAATGAATTTCTAAATATATTTATTCTTGGTATTTTACCTAACATTTCTTACCAGTTTTACTCTAATTTTTATATACAGGCAAAATCTGATAAAAGTAAACTAAGTTTCTTTCACAGTTAAAATGAATATGTGAATAAAAATCACCTCCTACTATATAAAACTTAAGTCCAGGGTACCAGATAAATGCAGGAAATTAGCCAATATAAAGTCCTTTGAAACAAAAATTCTTGAGGTTTCTAGTTGGAGTGATTTAGCATATAATAATGTTATTTATTAAGAAAGTGTCAACAGGAAGAAGAAGGGGGAAGTCTTCAATTTTAAACATGTTAAATCTCAGGTGACAATGGGAAACGGGAGTTATAGTTTGTGGATTCACTGAAATAGAAGTGAAGGTAAATTTTGGAATTAGATGCGTCTGGTTAGGTAGGAACTAAAGATTGCAAGCAGATGCCATGGATGGACCAAAGCACACCAGTTTTTCTTGTGATTTCCCTAAAACAAAGAATTGATTGTCATATTTAAAAAATATTTCAGAATTTTTTGGTCAGGTACCCTACACATTGGTTGCTGACCCTATTCATCACTCTTCCCCACACAACTTCCTACTGCAGTCATCTTTAAATCACTCTGGTTTCCTGAACAGGAAACTGTCTCATCTCAATGTGTTGGGTCATAGTATTTGCTAAGTTTAAAACGTTCTTAACATCATAGTATATCTTCAACTTTGACTTATAGCATCAGTTCAAATAAAGTCAAATCTCACATTTTAATGTATTAATCCACCATTTGAAATTATTTATATTTGAGATTTGAAATAAATGGTGGCTATGATAAAAATTTTCTTTGCGATGAGTCAGTATTCTTACCTCTTCTGTTTTTAATGCCTTTTCACTTTTCCTGTTGGCAATGATACTCATCCCTCAATGTCTTACTGTTTTCTCTGAAAAGCTTCCCTTTCTCTTCTGATAAAAAGTAAGTATTCCATGGGATTTTTACCACATTAGTTTTAAGGCATATCACTAGCCCTGATTTTGTTGCTGTTAGGCTTTGTGCTGTAAGTGTTACAAATATTTCTTTCTCCCATCTGGCTACAATACTATCAACTTTTAACAGTACTGTTAACTTACAGTATCAAATGATGGCTACTTTGTTGTGATTCCTTTTTTGTTCTCTCAGGTTATTAGTTTTTTGTTTAGGCTAACAGATACTTGGGGAGGGTAAACAGAACTGAAGGATATTTATGGCTTAATGGTAAGTATAGAAAACTCTCAATTTATTACATAGACAAGTTAACAGAAAAGACCACAGGACAACATTTCATGTGCCACATAAGACTGTTCATTCTTAGTGTAAGCAAAGCAGGGTTTTATTGGTCATTCAAAAGGACCCGATAGCATTAAGACTATAAGAATTTATAAGTCAGTGAAATTTCTGAGTCTAAATGTATCTGCTTCAATGCTCTGGGTCAGAAGAACTCTGCATGCCTCCCTTTGTTTGCAGTATCTTCTGCAATAACTTTTAAATAAATAAAACAATGTATTATTCTATAATTGCTACAAAAACGTCACTCGGTGTTATGAAAGGCATAAAGCTTTAAAAGGCCAAACATCTGGAATGTAATGGCGTCTCTCCTTAACCAGTACCATTGCAGACATAAAGACATATGGAAAACCTCTTGCACTAACTTTCTAGCTGGCTGGGATGACTTGATAAGAAAGGAAGACTTACCTTGATTAAAACATTGATATTATTTGTTATTTTCAATGCAACAACTTTAATCTTGTTCTGCAAAAGGAAAACAAAATTAAATTAAAATGCCAGTAACTTTCATGATGTATATTTCATTCCCGTATAGAACATGAATAATTCCACTTCTCTTTCAGAATCATTTCTACAGTTAGAGAATTCCTTGGTTTATATTTACAGATAATGCTCAATCCTATTTCTTGACTCTAAACAAGTGTAGAAAGAGCAAAGAAAGCAAATAATCTTTATCTTCCCTTGACAGGTTAGAACATTTAAGTGTTATATCTAGAATTTACTTGAAAAATGAGTAAGGGACAGGTCATGGGCACACAGCAGTTGTTTTAAAAAAAATATCAGTTTATGTTACAGGAAGACATAATGAAAACTTAAAATATTTCATTAGGACCAAGATGACGATTAATCAAAATATATGAGATCAGGGAAAACCAAAAATCCCAACATAAACACATATAGTTTGGTACAGAATTGGCAGTTTAATATTTTTTTCTAATGTAAACTAATATTTGGGCTTCAAAAAGGTGAAATTAAAAATATCACAATTGCTAATCAAATATTTAAACAAAATGTGCTGCTAATGAGACCCTACTGAAAGACTGGTATGCATCAACATTTGATAACATTGTTCACAAACATTGGAAACATTCAAGACATTTCAACAATGATAAAGTTTCCTATATAACTTAGCATATAACTAAATATGTAGTCTTCTAACATTGTATCTTCAACTTAGAGAGTTGTATCATCCTTCAAATAAAGTCCAATGTTACATTTCAGTATATGAATTCAGTCTGAATTTGTAATAAATGGTGGCTATTATAAAAATTTCCCAACAAGATGTAACTGAGTATTCTTACCTCTTCTGTTTTTAAGGCCTCGCCTGTTTTACCCTGGAGAGCCAAGCGAAGTTGTCTGATATAAACCTGCAGGCCCCGTGCAAAGTACTGCAGCCTAAATGAAGAAGTATTTGCTAATTAACAAATCATCACTTCAACTTTGCTTTTATACCTCAACTTTGTTTTTAAATTCAAAGAATACTACAGCTAAATGACCTTTACCAATAAAGAGTAAATTTTGAGGGGGACTTTCTTTTAATTATCAATGTATGATCATAAGAGATACACAAATAAGTAAAATAAAAGCAGTTTTTCTTCATCAAAAATTGGAATAGATCCACACTCAACCTGGCAAGGGAAACACTTCTGGCACTGTGCTAAGGAAGCTTGTTATGTTAACCTGCAAGGCATGTGCCTAAATTAGAAACAACCAGGAGCCATGGACTAGAATCAGGTGGCCTGGGTTCTTCTCTTCCACTAGCCAAATGAAGGTCAAGTGACATAGACAAGTCACTTAATCTCTATGTTTACCTGCTAAGGGGGGACAGTGTTTGACCCATTTGCACCTTAGGGTCCAGTTTAAAAATAAAACAAAACTGCAGATTTTGCAAAGGATGTTGAGTAATCTCTTTTTCAAATTTGTTCCCAGGTAATATGTGAAGAAAGGTGGTAACGTAACTCCATCCCGCCAACTTCTAGGAACTCTGCTTAACAACATGGCATCGCTGTTTTTTTTCACTTTCAGAGTAATTTCCTAAGATGCCTGCTTCTGGTCAAACGTTTCACCAAGTATTAAACCTCTGCCTTACCAAAGCATAGAGGACAATAACAGATGATACAGTGGCCAAGCATCTCAAAACTTAAGATGTGAATTTGTTCATGGAATGATTTAATACAAAATATCTTCAGGAAAACGACTTATATTGATTTCTCCAGTGCTGCTCCTCCAGCTGCACTGTAAGGTACTAATAACACTATAAGACAGCAATAGCAGATACAGTTTACTGAATACCCACTATGTGCCAGGCACTGTGCTTAAAGCTTTTCATCCATTGTCTCATTTAATTCTCACAACTCTATAAGGCAGGTACTATTATCAATAAATTTAACAGCTGAGGACAATTTGGGGTGTTAGAGAGGTTAGGGAACCTGCCCAAGATCATGAAGCAAGTAGGGAGAGCCAGAGTCCATTTTTGAAAAAGGTCATCTTCTCCCATGCATTTGCTATGCCACAATAGTTGTATGTTTATATATATTCCTGTTTTGTGGATCTTCCATTCTTTTGCACTGCAGTAAGGCAGGGTGGGGAAAAAGCTCTTATAAAATGAAAACAAAACCTAGGGAGCTTCAAGATAGCTTTCACCTTTGTCAAAGACTGGCCACTTCAATCATACATCACCTGATTTTGAAATCTTTGAGCTTTTCTGCATTCAGCTTGGCTGTTAAGAAATCTGGAAGTTTTCGGCCCAACTGGTGAAAGCTATACAACAAACATTCCACATAACTGAACTGCAGCTTGGGTTCTTCATTACCAGCGTTCTCCCCGTTTTCTGCTTCTTCTGGAGGGAGAGGCATATACTCCTAAGACATGAAAATAGAGAGGTGTATGCAATCTGCTCTAGACACTCTTATTATAAGCATATACTCAAGTAATTATACGGCACGCTTTTAAGACATGAAGCATTAAAAACTAACAAGATCAGAAATTTAAGTAAGATATCCCTTTTACATATTGGATCAATAACCCAGCCTGTCAACATCCCATATTAACCTATAGTATAGCTGCTACTACTGCTACTACTACTACTGACAGTGAAAGTGACTAACATTTATTAGGTACTAGGCAGATGAACGAACTGAAGTTCTGAGAGCTTAGGTAAGTTTCCCAGAGTTAATAAGCTGAAGAGGCAGGATTCAACCTGGGTTTGACATCAAAAGCTGATGTTCTTAAAACAGTATGGAGGTTCCTTAAAAAACTAAAAATAGAGTTACAATATGATCCAACAATCATACTCCTGGGCATATATCCAGAGAAAACTCTAATTCAAAAAGATACATGCACCCCAATGTTCATAGCAGCACTACTTACAATAGCCAAGATATGGAAGCAACCTTAATGTCCATCAACAGATGAATGGATAAAGATGTGGTATATATATATATATGTAGACACACACACATATACACAAACAATGGAATACAACTCAGCCATAAAAATGGATGCAATAATGCCATTTGCATTATGGATGCCATTGCAACATGGATGGACCTAGAGATTATCATACCAAATGAAGTATGTCAGACAGAAAAACAAATATCTTACGATGTCACTTATATGTGGAATCTAAAATATGATACAAATGAACTTATTTACAAAACAGAAACAGACTCACAGACATAGAAAATAAACTTATGGTTACCAAAGGGGAAAGGAGGGGGAGGGATAAATAAGGAGTTTGGGATTAGCAGATACAAACTACTATATATAAAATTAAGATAAACAACAAGATCCTACCATATAGCACAGGGAACTATATTCAATATCTTATAATATGGGCTTCCCTGGTGGCGCAGTGGTTGAGAATCTGCCTGCTAATGCAGGGGACACGGGTTCGAGCCCTGGTCTGGGAAGATCCCACATGCCACGGAGCAACTGGGCCCGTGAGCCACAATTACTGAGCCTGCGCATCTGGAGCCTGTGCTCCGCAACAAGAGAGGCCGCGATAGTGAGAGGCCCGCGCACCGCAATGAAGAGTGGTCCCCGCTTGCTGCAACTAGAGAAAGCCCTCGCACAGAAACGAAGACCCAACACAGCCATAAATAAATAAATAAATAAATAAAAAGAAAATAGTCACTTAAAGGACAAAAAAATTAAAAAAAAAATCTTATAATAAACCATAATGGAAAAGAATATGAAAAAGAATATATATAACTGGATCACTCTGTTGTACACTAGAAACTAATACAACATTGTAAATCAACTATACTTAAAACAAAAAAAAAGTTGATGCTCCTAGAAAAAATACTCCTAAAAGTTATATGGAACCAGAAAAGACCCCAAATAGCCAAAGAAATCCGGAGAAAGAACAAAGCAACAGGCATCACACTTCCTGATTTCAAGCTAGGCTATAAAGTTACAGTCATCAAAACAGTACAGTACTGGCATAAAAAAAGAGAAACAGACCAATGGAACAGAATCAAGAGCCCAGAAATACACCCAAGCATAGATGGTCAACTAATATTTGACAAGGGAGCCAAGAATATTCAATGGAGAAAAGACAGTCTCTTCAGTAGATGGTGCTGGGAAACTAGATATGCACATGTAAAACAATGAAACTGCACCCATATCTTACACCACTCACAAAAATTAACTTGAAATGGTTAAGGACTTAAGTGTAAGACCTGAAACCATGAAATTCCTAGAAGAAAACATAGGAATAAAGCTCCTTGATGTGGGTCATGGTAATGATTTTTTGGGTATGACACCTAAATCACAAGCCACAAAATAAAAAAACAAATGGGACCGCATCAAACTAAAAAGCTTCTATATAGCAAAGTGAAAAGATAACCTGTGAAATGGAAAAATGTATTTGCAAACTATGTATCTGACAAGGGGTTAATATCCAAAATATATAAATACACATACAGCCCAACAGCAAAAAACCAAATAATCCAGTCAAAAAACGGACAAAAGAACTTTAACAGACATTTCTCCAAAGAAGATATGAAGGCCAACAAGCACATGAAAAGATGCTCAACATCACTAGTCATTAGGGAAATGCAAATTAAAACCACAGTGAGATATTTGGCTCATACCTGTTAGAATGGCCATCATCAAAAAGACAAGAGATAGGGGCAGTTTTGGAAGTTTTAGCTAAGGCAATCAGAGAAGGAAAAGAAATAAAAGGGATCCAAATCAGAAAAGAAAAAGTAAAACTTTGACTGTCTGCAGATGACATGATACTGTACATAGAGAATCCTAAAGATGCTACCAGAAAACTACTAGATCTAATCAATGAATTTTGTAAAGTAGCAGGATACAAAATTAATGCACAGAAATCTCTTGCATTCCAAACACTAACAACAAAAAATCTGAAAGAGAAATTAAGGAAACATTCCCATTTACCACTGCAACAAAAAGAATAAAATATCTAGGAATAAATCTACCTAAGGAGACGAAAGACCTGTATACAGAAAACTATAAGACACTGATGAAAGAAATCAAAGATTATACAAACAGATGGAGAGATATACCATGTTCTTGGATTGGAAGAATCAACATTGTGAAAATGACTATACTACCCAAAGCAATCTACAGATTCAATGCAATCCCTATCAAACTACCAATGGCCCTGTTCACAGAACTAGAACAAAAAATTTTACAATTTGTATGGAAATGCAAAAGACCCTGAATAGCCAAAGCAATCTTGAGAAAGAAAAATGGAGCTGGAGGAATCAGGCTCCCGGACTTCAGACTATACTACAAAGCTACAGCAATCAAGACAGTATGGTACTGGCACAAAAACAGAAATATAGATCAATGGAACAGTGTAGAAAGCCCAGAGATAAACCCACACACATATGGTCCCCTTATCTTTGACAAAGGAGGCAAAAATATACAACGGAGAAAAGACAGCCTCTTCAATAAGTGGTGCTGGGAAAACTGGACAGCTACATGTAAAAGAATGAAATCAGAACACTTCCTAACACTATACACAAAAATAAACTCAAAATGGATTAAAGACCTAAATGTAAGGCCAGATACTATAAAACTTAGAGGAAAACACAGGCAGAACACTCTATGACATAAATCACAGCAAGATCCTTTTTGACCCACCTCCTAGAGTAATGGAAATAAAAACAAAAATAAACAAATGGGACCTAATGAAAGTTAAAAGCTTTTGCACAGCAAAGGAAAACATAAGCAAGACGAAAAGACACCTCTCAGAATGGGAGAAAATATTTGCAAACAAAGCAAATGACAAAGGATTAATCTCCAAAATATACAAGCAGTTCATGCAGCTCAGTATCAAAAAAACAAACAATCCAATCCAAAAATGGGCAGAAGACCTAAACAGACATTTCTCCAAAGATATACAGATTGCCAACAAACACATGAAAGAATGCTCAACATCACTAATCATTAGAGAAATGCAAATCAGAACTGCAATGAGGTATCACCTCACACCGGTCAGAATGGCCATCATAAAAAAAATCTACAAACAATAAATGCTGGAGAGGGTATGGAGAAAAGGGAACCCTCTTGCACTGTTGGTGGGAATGTAAATTGATACAGCCACTATGGAGAACATTATGGAGGTTCCTTAAAAAACTAAAAATAGAACTACCATACGACCCAGCAATCCCACTACTGGGCATATACCCTGAGAAAATCATAATTCAAAAAGAGTCATGTACCACAATGTTCACTGCAGCACTATTTACAATAGCCAGAACATGGAAGCAACCTAAGTGTCCATCGACAGATGAATGGATAAAGGTGTAGCACATATATACAATGGAATATTACTCAGCCATAAAAAGAAATGAAATTGAGTTACTTGTAGTGAGGTGGATGGACCTAGAGTCTGTCATACAGAGTGAAGTTAGCCAGAAAGAGAAGAACAAATATCATATACTAATGCATATATGTGGAATCCAGAAAAATGGTACAGATGAACCTATCTGTACGGCAGGAATAGAGACGTGGAGGTAGAGAACGGACATGTGGACATGGAGGGTAAGGGGAGGGTGGGACGAATTGGGAGATTAGGTTTGACATAAATACACTACCATGTGTAGAAGAGACAGCTAGCGGGAACCTGCTGTATAGCACAGGGAGCTCAGCTCAGTGCTCTGTGATGACTTAGACAGGTGGGATGGAGGGGGGTTGGCAGGGAGGTCCAAGAGGGAGGGGTTTTATGTATACATATAGCTTATTCACTTCATTGTACAGTAGAAACTAACAAAACATTGTAAAGCAATTATACTCCAACTAAAAACAAAAAAAGATGGCCTATTTCCTCCACAATTATGATTAATGGCTTTATTTCCAGGTTGCTAAAGCCATTTGGCCTTGAGCAGTAACCTTGATGGTGATCTGGTGCAAACATTTAAAATATTTTGATAAAGGAATAGCAGAAAGACTTACTATATAAATCCTGTATTATATTTTGTCTAAAGCATCAACAACAGAAGAAGTGCCAAAGATTAAAACAGATTTTATTTTTAAAGTAAACAACGTGTGGTCTGAGCAGCTAACAACACTACAATTATTATCTAAATCATTTCAAAATCTGGTTCTCCATAATCTAGAAATTAATACTACACTATTAGACTTTGGGGCTCTATACTGACTATGCCATAAGGAAAGAAAAAAGTTCTTACCAATAACTTATCAAACAATTTCCTTAAATTTGTTTCTAGCTTTTCCATGTCACCACAAAATGAACTCATTTCAGCCAACAGTTTCAATACCTAAAACACACAATTCACTGTTATTAGCATTCTTTTTGAATGAGCAAGGGTTATAAAATAATAATTATTCCACATAACTATTTAATACTGCTTATTTTTCAATTAGGCTTTTACAGAATCATAACATTTGAACTGGAAAAAAAATTTAGAGATGCAGCCCTATTTTACTGTTGAGGAAACTGAAGGTCAGAGAGATTATGTGACTTGGCTAAGTCACAACGTATGTGAGTGGCAGGGCAGACTCTAAAACCCAGATCTCATGACTCTCAATATATCTGTGAGAATTAGTAAGGAAAAGAATATACATGACACTTTCTGCTACAGGTTAACAACGTACAAGAAAGAGACAATGAGCAAGAACTCTTAACAGCAAAGAATTATTTACTAACATTTAGGATGGGCCTCCTTTGCCATCAAACTTAGTCTCTGGATACTAACTCAAAGTATCAGTAATTGCCACTATTCTTTAGGTTCATCTCTGCTTTACTCAATTCCAGTCTGATAAGCCAAACCCAGGACATGTGAAGGAAACCACAGTGTAAGTGCACAGTGAGACTCTTCTCTATCCTAAAGACCCATGAAGGAAATGGCACATACATTTCCATATTTCAATTCAATTCCACAATCATTACTAGGTGCTTTTCAGAATTCTACATTAGATTCTGAGGATTCAGAGAGGAATAAGGTTAAATTGGGGAGAAAAATATAGAGTATTTTATATGCTGTAAAAAAAAGTATATGTACATTACAGTTGAGATATAAAGGGGACAGAGAGTAGTCAATTCTATTGGAGAACGGATAAAGGACGTTTTATGTTAATTGGTTAAATCTGGCTCTATCAGTCATAGAGATAGGAACTGTCATAATTGAACAACATATTTAAAAGTATTAAGGCTACAAAGGCAGAGACTTAGACTATAATGAAAACTATAGGCAGTGCTTTCCTACTGTAGCAAACTCTCAATGAATCCATAAAGCATTCCTATGTAATTAATCCTGGGACAGGTTACTAGCTAGCCACCACCAGGCCTTAAATCTCTTAGAAATCAGATCAAAGTTAGTGGTTTACATTTATGTTGAAATACGGGAATGACTTTTCAGTGCTAAAAGCAGAAATTTTCTCTTACCTCCAACTGTATATCAAGACCCTCCACTGGGGTAGTCAAGGAACTGAGGTTAGGGAGAACTTGCTCACAGAAATAAGTCACAAACCTTGTGGAATGAACATTTTTCTGTAAAAAATCCAAAGAACACTGAATTGTCAAAAACAAAACAAAAATTATATATATACATATATTATATTCTCTCAAGCAGTAGAATGTCAATAGACAAATGCTCAGTACCAAAGCATCAAGTACTGTGGCTAAAATACAACAGAGTGCATACCCCAAAGCACCCCAGGAATAACCTCAATAGACAATATATACTTTGTTGCAAAGTAATCTGGAGCATTGGGACTTTTATACATCTTTCAACTCTTATTTGATTCTCAGGTCAAATTTGGGGGGAAACTTTAGTGTTGAATTTTAGACTGTACATTCCCCCTTTAGAAGGACAGCTCCTTTATTTATTTATTTAAAAAACATTTATTTATCTATTTGGTTGTGCCAGGTCTTAGTTGTGGCAGGCAGGCTCCTTAGTTGCAGCTCACAGGCTTCTTGGTTGTAGTATGCACGTGGGATCTAGTTCCCTGACCAGGGATCGAACCCAGGCCCCCTGTGTTGGGAGTGCCGAGTCTTAACCACTGCACCACCAGGGAAGTACCAGGACAGCTCCTTTAAATTGTGTTTTTCAAACTTTGCTATGCACATCTCAGAAGATTCATGGCCAGAGGAAGCACAAAGCCAGAGATAAAGAGCAAATGTACCTACAACAACAATCTAAAAAATTTAAGGAAAAAAAAAAGTTAAATTACTAAACTAAGTGTTTTAAAAACTCAGTGAAACTATAAAGTATGACGCAAAATCTCAAGACTTTTAAAAAGTCCCTAAGCAAGACTATAAAGAAATTTCTTGCTGCTTTGGGCTCTTCACCTAGGCCTCCATAAAATAAATAATAGCTCCATTGGGTTAATACTTTTATGCAAAGGTTTGAGGAGAACGCTCAAGTGTATATCTATAAAATTTTAAGCTAATAAAGTAATCAAAATACCAGGTATAAAACAAAGAGCTCACAGAGAAGAGGGGTACCGCCTGCCGAGTGCACTGTAAAAGCCTGTCCACACAGTCAGGATCCGAGGGATTGAAGGTTTGTTCCAGGTCAGCCTGTTCAGCCACCAACTCTACCAGTTGCTGCCTTCCACTCACTGTCTGTAAGCTTTTTAACCCAGATAGTATCTTCATAAACAGGACAAATTCCTCACCAGTCACGTCTTCTAGGACCTGGAAAGAGACAATTCAGAACAGTTATTAGTTTCTTTATCATTTGAATGGCAAAGAAATATCAATACTGAAACAGCACAGCAAATTTGTTTTGCAAAGTCAGTTTGCTGCTAATGTTCCTGAAATACTGAAGAGAGGACAACTTCAAGCTTCAGTCAAGTTAGCTTCAGAATAAGCCATGCATTCTCAATGGTGCGCTACATTGTTTCCAATGGAACAAAATTTGGTTCTTGGAAAATTTTACTCTTTTTTTACGTATAAAGCACAGATATACATATAGTACATAAACAGATATACAGTATATCTGTGGTATTAAAATTTCATGGGATAGTGGCTAAGGGAAAAAATATCTAAAAAGGCTCTTCAGGGGGTGATAGCCAAAAAAAAAAAAAAAGATGGAGAAAATGTGGCAATAAACTGTTAAATCAGACTCAGTTCCCTATATTTAAAAGCAGCCTCATTCACATTAATATGGTAATTGTATACAAAACAGGAGACCATGCAAATTTTAAGTGCTCCATATCAGTAGGTCTAAGCCTTTCTGTTCACTGACCAAGGGAGCAAGCAATCATGACGTATCCCACCAAATAACTAGCTGGGGCATAGGTGAAATATGCTGCTCCTTTCTCTCTCACTAAAGAAATCTTACCAATAAGCAAGTGAGTGGTGCTGTTAGAGAAAATTTTGAATTTTCCTGCACACATAAAAATAAATTATTCCCAAACATTGGTACTGTATGAATGAAAAGTTAATTGTGACGCACCTTTCAAATCTTAGCAACTATAACTATGCCAGCGCTGGGAGCACAAATAAGCATGGTCTCTAGAGCTTATAGTGTCATGGGATAGGATGAAACAATAGGTCATTTCAAGGTGACTTCATTTTCATTCTGAAATGATCCAGAATACTATGGGAGAATATCCTAAAATCAGGGAGGAAGGGCAGGAATTAGGTAAAAATTCCTAAAGGAAATGATTCCTTCCTGATGAATGCATAAATTTTAAGGATAACACCACAAAGGATTTAAATGTGATCAAACCCTTTAAATTAACACATTGATTCATCATTACAAGTGACCAAAGTGCAAAGCACAACATAAGAAAATATTGAAGTTCTACGGTGGTTCTTATGGGATATATCACCTTATACACAAGCCACATATAGCACTGATGAATACTGCTAATTTCAAATATGTTCTTGTGCTTTAGAGAAGTTCACTAAAGGATAACCGAAGCTTACCTTCTTGGATTCAGTGAGTATAAGTTCCTCTACTTCCTTTGTTAAGACTTCATCTGGTAAAGTCTTAAGTTTTGTAGAAAGGAATTTAATTGCTCGTTCTCTAACAATGTCCTCTCCTTGAAGAATTTGGCTGAACAAGCCACCTAAAGTCCCTGCAAAACAAAACAGTTGCATGTAGCAAGTCAATTCTATATAGGAATGAAAATTTTCAAGTTAATTTGAATTACAGTATTTCTTTTCAAGTGAATTAACAAACTTCCTGAATATCACTGATACTGGTTAAACTGTCTGAAATTTCTAAAGCCCCAACCATAAGAGTGATCATATGCTTTGTTCACGGATTCAGAATCAGCTTGAGCATGACTTTCCTTTTCTATCACTATTAATAATAAATAAACTCAGGTATTTTGGAAGAATTTCTTTAAAGTGGCAAAGGGAGTTTTTCAAATAGATTTCTAAGGGAAAATTTGATCTGTTTTTGCAATTATTTCTGCTGGTTTTTCGAGTCACAAACATCTTGAGCTAAGCTTTTTTTGGAGAACACTTAGAATTTTTATGAAACAGATGTCTGGGTGAATCCCAGACTTCATCCTTAATGAGTACTGCCAAACTCCCCAATTTTTTAGGACATTGAACACAATTCAGAACAAGAAGTGGCCTTACCTTTTGCATCCATCTTAAATATACTTAATAGGGCATTGTTCACTAAGTTAAATTCTGCAGAGTCATCTGGATAGAAAAAAAGTGGTACAATGTATAAAATAAATGAAAAATATCATCTGCTTCATTTTCAAACTTAAGACTCAACATAGTTTCTCACAGATTACATTGAGAGGAGACATATAACTAAGCATTTCTCTCAAGCACCAAGAAAATACATCTTTCTTGTAAGGGTAGAGAACCTGATCTAGTGTACCTGGAAAGCTCTGATGTTAAGAGGGTACAATTAAGAAACTACAGGAAATTGGGGGGTGGGGGGATGGTGGTGAATAAAAATTCCCCGAAGAATCCAGTCATTATACCTTTATGAACAGAATTCAAAACAAAACTAGAAATTAGATAATCACAAGTCAGTAAGCTTCAAACTACTGAATAAAAAAGAGAATTTAAATTTCTATCAGAGGTAGCACCTTCAGAAAAAAAAAAAAGCTAAGAAAAACAGAGTCATTATTTCAGAGAGAATTTATATTTAGATAAAAGGGTATTAATAAAATTCCTTACCTGTCTGCAAAAGTTGGGTTAGTATATCTGCCACTCGGGGAAGATTTTCTCCAGTGGCAAATTGAGGCAGCTCTTTAATTGCCTGCCGTCGAATCTGAACATAATTTCAAACAAAAAATTAACCAAATACTATCATAAATAAAAACAACCTCAACCTTTAAAGAAAACAAAAACCACAGACAAACCATATAGGGGCATATGAGTCACAAAAATATGAGATTTTTAGCAGTTTTAGAAATAATTTACTCCAACTTAATATTCAAGCTTCACAGAATACTAAAACAAAATGTGGTGGAAAGGGACATTAAATACAATTATCTGGAGTAGGCAGATTTGAGATTATAAACAACAGTTTATATGCTGATTATACACAACTGTTGGGTTTTTACTACCTGTGGGTACATAATACAGTATCCCTCAAGAATGGCTACAGTGTCAATATCATACCTAATAACTATTTACTTTAGAATTTTCAGTATTGACTACTTAATACATTTGTGAATACATTCTGTGAACTTCATTCCAAATATGTGATCGTGGCTTATCTAGTTTAACATAAAAGTGCAAAGGAGTTAAATCTAACAAATTATGCATGAAATCATGATTTCATTTGAAAAGCCAGGGGCTAATAGTTGAAAATTCTTAGGAACCTGTATCAGCAGCCAGAAATGCTAATGGTTAATTCTGTTCCAAGGAAAAACTATTTCTTTTTATTCTAGTAATCACATACAATTTTTTCACAGGTCAATTATTTTTCTGCTATGCAAAATATTTAGGGGTGTTGAAACTATATTTTATGCTGCAATACTATTATTATTTTAAATATCCAATCAAGCATAAATTGACTACAAACTAACACTAGTCTGATTTCATATGCACAATGCGTAATAATCTAAGGAAAAGATGTGAGCCACAACCATTTTCAACAGTGGATAACAAATAAGCAAAACAAAGTATTATGTGATTCTACAGATTTTTCACAGTTGAAAGAACTAATATATTTTCTTACATGTAGATTTAAGCCTTGGTATGTTGTCACACCAGGCCACACTGCAGTATTTTATTGTGCACTGATATGACTGATACTTCAGTTATATTAGCTACACACAGAAAATGTCTGAAAATGGCAAAAGCAACATCTGAAAACTTGTTGAAAAGTGTCAAACATAAACTTACTGATACGTCTTCATCCTCACAGAGGTCTAACTGTGCATTGATAGCAGAATCAGCCAATTCTGGAAAATGCTTAAAGAATTTTGGAATAAACTGAGCTGCTAATCTTTTTTCCTTGGTACCACCTTTGACACCATCCAATATCACTTGATAAGCATCTTTATGCTGAAAGAAAGAATGAAGTAGAAAAGAAACACAATTTTGAAGGATGGGAAGCTAAACAAACTTCTTTGAGTCTGCTTTAAATTAGCTAAATTTTACATAGGCTACGAAATGGGCTTATTTTTGGAGTTTTACTGCTTAAATTTGACAGCTACCTTCCTACTATCTGCTCCCTGTCCACCATGTTATTATTTGTGAGTTGGGAAAGAGAGAAGAATGACTCTAATATTAAGTGGAAAAAGCAAGTTTGTTATGTACCAACACTTCTTTATTCTAGTGATTACTGACCCTAGCCTTGTGATTGTATCATGCTTTAAAAATTTGTAATGAATATAATAGAATTCTCAAAGAATTGTGTTACATTTACTTAAATATATTTATCTGTTTCCAATTAGCACCTTGCAGAAGGTAGACAGAATACACTCCTGAAATTAAGCAATATGAGGAAGGTTAGGAAGCTTTATTTTGCCTCGTATTTTAGGATATAAAAATGGTAATTCATTCTATATGGCCAGCCAATTTCGATGAAGACAGATGCTAATATCACATATTTAACTTTTCATTAAAATAATACATTCAAAGCTCATTTGTTTCCTTTAAAAAAAAATCAGAAGTGCTGTACCTCAGATACTCATAATGTGAAGAATCAACAAGTTCCCAATCCCCCCTACACACTTGCCTCCAAACCAGTCCTTTTATTAAATGGATCAGCTGGCAAACAAAGTAATAAATATCACAGCTACAGAATACTTTTAATTCCTGGAAAACATTAAACATAATACAAATACCAAATATGTATTTACTCTGTATAAAGCAATTCT
Source organism: Balaenoptera acutorostrata (assembly GCF_949987535.1). Classification (NCBI taxonomy): domain Eukaryota; kingdom Metazoa; phylum Chordata; class Mammalia; order Artiodactyla; family Balaenopteridae; genus Balaenoptera; species Balaenoptera acutorostrata. The sequence goes on from NC_080072.1 coordinate 17,799,691, forward strand.
CTAAATGCTTTAGATAAGTGAGTTTACTTTATGCCATCAAGAGCGGATAACTAAAGAACAGCCAATGGATTAGAGAATTACCACAAATTTAGTTTTGTGATAATTCTTCTCATGGACAATATACTGTGTTAAGTGAAAAAAAATATAGCAAGATGAAAAGTTATTTAGGTTCAGTGGGATCTCAATTAAGGACATTATTATTATTATCATTATTTTTGGCCACCCTACAAGGCATGCAAGATCTTAGTTCCCCAACCAGGGATTGAACCCGTGCCCCCTGCAGTGGAAGCTCAAAGCCTTGGCCGCTGGACCACCAGGGAAGTCCCAAGGACATTAAAAAATAATCAGAAATAAAGTGCTCCATGTATCAAAGGGCTATGATCACAATTAGATCTTCTAAAGGTACACATTTTAATATAATCTGCATAATTACTAGATTACTTTAAAAGTTCATAGATTGACAACCTATCTAAAAACACAAATTCTAAAAATTAGTTCTAATAAACAAATTCCATCAAACTGATTAATGACAACTCCTTCTACTATCTTAAACATTAATACCACCCCCTAAATAACAGAAATTTCTGTGAATAAGGTTAGCTTCCTCATGAAATGCAGACACAAAATCAGTCTTCAGGAGTTACTACTTCAAAAGTGTATTATACACTTTTGGGCTTCCCTGGTGGTGCACTGGTTAAGAATCCACCTGCCAATGCAGGAGACATGGATTCGAGCTCTGGGCCGAGAAGATCCCACATGCCGCAGAGCAACTAAGCTCGTGCACCACAACTACTGAAGCCCGCGCGCCTAGAGCCCGTGCTCTGCAACAAGAGAAGCCATGGCAATGAGAAGCCCACGCACCACAACGAAGAGCAGCCCCCACTTGCCGCAACTAGAGAAAGCCCACATGCAGCAACGAAGACCCAGTGCAGCCAAAAATAAATAAGTTTATATTAAAAAAAGTGTATTATACACTTTTTAGTGCAAAGGTTCGAAAAAATCATAGCTGACTTCTCTACCAATGTACACTCCTGTGGCTTGCTTCATAGCTTCTAGTAGACTTCATAAAATTGAAGTATTGAGCAGTCTGACATCCTTAGTTTTTGCAGAGTATCACAATCCAATTTCCTTTAACTCAAACTTCAGACTTTACTTATAAACCCCTTTGAATTGTCTAAAATTCACTGTTTAAAATTAAATGAAGGATCCCTGCTTAAAACAACCCATCCCCCTACCAAGGGAAAAAAAATGTGGAATAGAATAAAAAGGGATTATTAGCAACACTTACTGAAAGCCTGCATGGAACTGTGGAATGCCTTCTGTACGTGCCTCACAATAATCCTGAGTTAGGTGTTACTATCCTTGTTTTTCAGATGAGAAAACCAAGGCTTAGAGAAGTGAAATAATTTGTCCAGAACCACATATAGTTAGTTAAGTAGCAGACCCAGGACCTGAACATAGTTCTGATGGGCTTTTAAGTCAAGATCTGTGCCTAATACCAAGCTTCTTTAATTGGAATCTTTCAAATTAGTGTCCTGAGATCTTAATTAACAAAGGAGGAGAGAAAGAAAAGCTTGCCAGATCGAGGATTGTCAAAGGTAAAATTTGAGTCCTAAATACAGTCACCACACAGGCATATAAATTGAAATGTAGTATACTAAACAGCAAGACCTTTGGAAAGTTAAGACATTTTAACATAGTCATAATAGAAATCAAAGTTTTTACCATTAATAGGCATCAGTTCTATCAAATAATTTCACAGACATTACTAATAGACTTCAACTAATTATCCTTTATGAAATGCAAAATAAAATTATATTCTTCCTCGCCAGCTTTTTGAATTATTTGTCTTTTAACTGTAGTACAGGGACAGGACTTTTTAACAGAAATCTCCCTAAAGTAATTACTACCTCTGCTTTTCAAAGTAGGAAACAAGATATAAGTGATATTTGCAGTGATCATAGTGATTTAGTAACAGGTAGGAATGCAACCATAAGAAAATGTTTCAAATACTACACAGCACTGTGTATCTTTGTTTTTCCAACAGTTATATTTATATTTTAGCGGGATAAATTAATGATCCTAATAAGAAGCTTTAATTGTAAATGCTTTTAATGGATTTCTAAAGCTGTGTATTTGTGTGATTTTAATTTCTAATTAAAGGAGGAAACTCTAAAGAAATCTCTAAGATATTTTCAAGTAAAAAAGTCAGTTACAATTTGATCCACATTTGGCAGACACATTCTAAAAGTAAAACCTTGCAATTATGATTGTCAAATCACAACCGATATGCATAAGTGGTCACTGACGTGCCGGGTAAGCCACGTTTGGGTCCAGGATGCAGCCTTTATGAAATAAAGCATTATTTTAGAGAAAAAAGGGTGTAGTTTCAACAAATTTCTCTAGTATGACATAAAAAGAAAATGGATAAGCTAAGCTATACTACTTCCTTCCTCAGGCTCAATTAATAAACATAGTTTGAATTTAATACAAGTGTTAAACTGTTAACACTTCTACATTATTTTTGAGTGATTATGAACTTGGTTGGTCTGTGATTTTAGCTTAAGCATACCAAAAAAAGTACCAAAAGAATGCTATTTCATGAAATATAAGTCAGTAAAGCTTATACTCTTCCACACTTAGGAGCCAATATACTCCTGCGTAAGAGAACATAGAAGGAAGGAGGAGCTTCAAGATGGCGGAAGAGTAAGACGCGGAGATCACCTTCCTCCCCAGAAATACATCAGAAATACATCTACATGTGGAACAACTCCTACAGAACACCTACTGAACGATGGCAGAAGACCTCAAACCTCCCAAAAGGCAAGAAACTCCCCACGTACCTGGGTAGGGCAAAAGAAAAAAGAAAAAACAGAGACAAAAGAATAGGGACGGGACCTGCACCAGTGGGAGGGAGCTGTGAAGGAGGAAAGGTTTCCACACACTAGGAAGCCACTTCGCGGGTGGAGACTGCGGGTGGTGGAGGGAGTAAGCTTTGGAGCCACGGGGGAGAGCGCAGCAACAGGGTGCGGAGGGCAAAGCGGAGAGATTCCCGCACGGAGGATCGGTGCCGACCAGCACTCACCAGCCCGAGAGGCTTGTCTGCTCACCCGCCGGGACGGGCGGGACTGGGAGCTGAGGCTCGGGCTTCAGAGGTCAGATCCCAGGGAGAGGACTGGGGTTGGCAGCGTGAACACAGCCTGAAGGGGCTAGTGCGCCACAGCTAATTGGGAGGGAGTCCAGGAAAAAGTCTGGAGCTGCCGAAGAGGCTAGAGACTTTTTCTTGCCTCTTTGTTTCCTGGTGCGCGAAGAGAGAGGATTAAGAGTGCTGCTTAAAGGAGCTCCAGAGACGGGCGCGAGCCGCGGCTATCAGCGCAGACCCCAGAGATGGGCATGAGACGCTAAGGCTGCTGCTGCCGCCACCAAGAAGCCTGTGTGCAAGCACAGGTCACTCTCCACACCTCCCCTCCCCGGAGCCTGTGCAGCCCGCCACTGCCAGGGGCCCGTGATCCAGGGACAACTTCCCCGGGAGAACACACGGCAAACCTCAGGCTGGTGCAACGTCACGCTGGCCTCTGCCACCGCAGGCTGCCCCGAACTCTGTACCCCTCCCTCGCACCGGCCTGAGTGAGCCAGAGCCCCTGAATCAGCTGCTCCTGCCTGGGCAGAAAGAGACGCCCTCAGGCGACCTACATGCAGAGGCAGGGCCAAATCCAAAGCTGAACCCCAGGAGCTGTGCGAACAAAGAAGAGAAAGGGAAGTTTCTCCCAGCAGCCTCAGGAGCAGTGGACTAAATCTCCACAGTCAACTTGATGTACCCTGCATCTGTGGAATACCTGAATAGACAACGAATCATCCCAAATTGAGGAAGTGGACTTTGGGAGCAACAATATATATATTTTTTTCCCTCTTTCTTTTTTTGTGAGTGTGTATGTGTATGCTTCTGTGTGTGATTTTGTCTGTATAGCTTTGCTTTTACCATTTGTCCTAGGGTTCTGTCTGTCCGTTTTTTGTGGGGTTTTTTAAGTATAGTTTTTAGGGCTTGTTATCATTTGTGAATTTGTTTTTTCGTTTGGTTGCTCTCTTTTTCCTTTATTACTTAAAAAAAATTTTTTTAATGATTACTTTTGATTTTAATAACTTTATTTTATTTTATCTTATCTTCTTCTTTCTTTTTTTTTCCTCCCTTTTATTCTGAGCCGTGAGGATGTAAGGCTCTTGGTGATCCAGCCAGGCGTCAGGGCTCTGCCTCTGAGGTGGGACAGCCAAGTTCAGGACATTGGTCCACAAGGGACCTCTCAGCTCCATGTAATATCAAATGGCGAAAATCTCCCAGAGATCTCCATCTCAATGCCAAGACCCAGCTCCACGCAACGACCAGCAAGCTCCAGTGCTGGACACCCTATGCCAAACAACTAGCAAGACAGGAACACAAGCCCATCCATTAGCAGAGAGGCTGCCTAAAATCATAATAAGGCCACAGAAAACCCAAAACACACCAGCAGACATGCACCTGCCCACCAGAAAGACAAGATCCAGCCTCATCCACCAGAACACAGGCACGAGTCCCCTCCACCAGGAAGCATACACAACCCAGTGAACCAAACTTAACCACTGGGGGCAGATACCAAAAACAACGGGAACTACGAACCTGCAGTCTGTGCAAAGGAGACCCCAAACACAGTAAGTTAAGCAAAATGAGAAGACAGAGAAACACACAGCAGATGAAGGAGCAAGGTAAAAACCCACCAGAACAAACAAATGAAGAGGAAATAGGCAGTCTACCTGAAAAAGAATTCAGAATAATGATAGTAAAGATGATCCAAAATCTTGGAAATAGAATGGAGAAAATACAAGAAACGTTTAACAAGGACCTAGAAGAACTAAAGAGCAAACAAACAGTGATGGACAACACAATAAATGAAATTAAAAATTCTCTAGAAGGGATCAATAGCAGAATAACTGAGGCAGAAGAACGGATAAGTGACCTGGAAGATAAAATAGTGGAAATAACTACTGCAGAGCAGAATAAAGAAAAAAAATGAAAAGAATTGAGGACAGTCTCAGAGACCTCTGGGAGACCATTAAACACACCAACATTCAAATTATAAGGGTCCCAGAAGAAGAGAAAAACAAAGGGACTGAGAAAATATTTGAAAACATTATAGTTGAAAACTTCCCTAATATGGGAAAGGAAATAGTTAATCAAGTACAGGAAGCACAGAGAGTCCCATACAGGATAAATCCAAGGAGAAACACGCCAAGACACATATTAATCAAACTATCAAAAACTAAATACAAAGAAAAAATATTAAAAGCAGCAAGGGAAAAACAACAAATAACATACAAGGGAATCCCCATAAAGTTAAGAGCTGATCTTTCAGCAGAAACTCTCCAAGCCAGAAGGGAGTGGCAGGACATATTTAAAGTGATGAAGGGGAAAAACCTACAACCAAGGTCACTCTACCCAGCAAGGATCTCATTCAGATTTGATGGAGAAATTAAAACTTTTACAGACAAGCAAAAGCTAAGAGAATTCAGCACCACCAAACCAGCTCTACAACAAATGCTAAAGGAATTTCTCTAGGCAGGAAACACAACAGAAGGAAAAGACTTACAATAACAAACCCAAAACAATTAAGAATATGGTAATAGGAACATACATACTGATAATTACCTTAAATGTAAATGGATTAAATACTCCAACCAAAAGACACAGACTGCCTGAATGGATACAAAAACAAGACCTGTCTATATGTTGTCTACAAGAGACCCACTTCAGACCTAGGGACACATACAGACTGAAAGTGAGGGGATGGAAAAAGATATTCCATGCAAATAGAAATCAAAAGAAAGATGGAGTAGCAATTCTCATATCAGACAAAATAGACTTTAAAACAAAGACTATTACAAGAGAGAAAGAAGGACACTACATAATGATCAAGGGATCAATCCAAGAAGAATATGTAACAGTTGTAAATATTTATGCACCCAACACAGGAGCACCTCAATACATAAGGCAATTACTAACAGCCATAAAAGGGGAAATCTACAGTAACACAATCAGTGTAGGGGACTTTAACACCCCACTTTCACCAATGGATAGATTCAAAATGAAAATAAAGAAAGAAACACAAGCTTTAAATGATACATTAAACAAGATGGACTTAATTGATATTTAAAGGACATTCCATCCAAAAGCAACAGAATACACTTTCTTCTCAAGTGTTCATGGAACATTCTCCAGGATAGATCATATCTTGGGTCACAAATCAAGCCATGGTAAATTTAAGAAAACTGAAGTCGTATCAAGTATCTTTTCTGACCACAACGCCATGAGACTAGATGTCAATTACAGGAAAAAAAATCTGTAAAAAATACAAACACATGGAGGCTAAACAATAAACTACTTAATAACCAAGAGATCACTGAAGAAATCAAAGAGGAGATAAAAAAATACCTAGAAACAAATGACACTGAAAACACGATGACCCAAAACCTATGGGATGCAGCAAAGGCAATTCTAAGAGGGAAGTTTATAGCAATACAATCCTACCTTAAGAAACAACAAACATCTCAAATAAACAACCTAACCTTACACCTAAAGCAATTAAAGAAAGAAGAACAAAAAAGCCCCAAACTTAGCAGAAGAAAAGAAATCATAAAGATCAGATCAGAAATAAATGGAAAAGAAATAAAGGAAACAACAGCAAAGATCAATAAAACTAAAAGCTGGTTCTTTGAGAAGATAAACAAAATTGATAAACCGTTAGCCAGACTCATCAAGAAAAACAGGGAGAAGACTCAAATCAATAGAATTAGAAATGAAAAAAGAGAAGTAACAACTGACACGGCAGAAATACAAAGGATCATGAGATATTACTACAAGCAACTATATGCCAATAAAATGGACAACCTGGAAGAAATGGACAAATTCTTAGAAATGCACAACCTTCCAAGACTGAACCAGGAAGAAATAGAAAATATGAACAGACCAATCACAAGCACTGAAATTGAAACTGTGATTAAAAATCTTACAACAAACAAAAGCCCAGGACCAGATGGCTTCACAGGCAAATTCTATCAAACATTTAGAGAAGAGCTAACACCTATCCTTCTCAAACTCTTCCAAAATATAGCAGAGGGAGGAACACTCCCAAACTCATTCTACGAGGCCACCATCACCCTGATACCAAAACCAGACAAAGATGTCACAAAGAAAGAAAACTACAGGCCAATATCACTGATGAACATAGATGCGAAAATCATCAATACTGGCAAACAGAATCCAACAGCACATTAAAAGGATCATACACCATGATCAAGTGGGGTTTATCCCAGGAATGCAAGGATTCTTCAATATACGCAAATCAATCAATGTGATACACCATATTAACAAATTGAAGAATAAAAACCATATGATCATCTCAATAGATGCAGAGAAAGCTTTCAACAAAATTCAACACCCATTTATGATAAAAACCCTCCAGAAAGTAGGCATAGAGGGAACCTACGTCAACATAATAAAGGCCATATATGACAAACCCACACTAACATCATCCTCAATGGTGAAAAACTGAAACCATTTCCACTAAGATCAGGAACAAGACAAGGTCACCCACTCTCACCAGTATTATTCAACATAGTTTTGGAACTTTTAGCCACAGCAATCAGAGAAGAAAAAGAAATAAAAGGAATCCAAATCGGAAAAGAAGAAGTAAAACTGTCACTGTTTGCAGATAACATGATACTATACATAGAGAATCCTAAAGATGCTACCAGAAAACTACTAGAGCTAATCAATGAATTTGGTAAAGTAGCAGGATACAAAATTAATGCAAAGAAATCTCTAGCATTCCTATACACTAATGATGAAAAATCTGAAAGTGAAATTAAGAAAACACTCCCATTTACCACTGCAACAAAAACAATAAAATATCTAGGAATAAACCTACTTAAGGAGACAAAAGACCTGTATGCAGAAAATTATAAGACACTGATGAAAGAAATTAAAGATGATACAAATAGATGGCGAGATATACCACATTCTTGGATTGGAAGAATCAACATTGTGAAAATGACTATACTACCCAAAGCAATCTACAGATTCAATGCAATCCCTATCAAACTACCAATGGCATTTTTCACAGAACTAGAACAAAAAATCTCACAATTTGTAAGGAAACACAAAGACCCCGAATAGCCAAAGCAATCTTGAGAAAGAAAAATGGAGCTGGAGGAATCAGGCACCCTGATTCAGACTATACTACAAAGCTACAGTAATCAAGACAGTATGGTACTGGCACAAAAACAGAAATACAGAATAATGGAACAGGATAGAAAGCCCAGAGATAAACCCACACACATACGGTCCCCTTATCTTTGAAAAGGAGACAAGAATATCCAGTGGAGAAAAAGCAGCCTCTTCTATAAGTGGTGCTGGGAAAACTGGACAGCTACATGTAAAACAATGAAATTAGAACACTCCCTAACACCATACACAAAAATAAACTCAAAATGGATGAAAGACCTAAATGTAAGGCCAGACACTATCAAACTCTTAGAGGAAAACATATGCAGAACACTCTATGACATAAATCACAGCAAGATCCTCTTTGACCCACCTCCTACAGAAATGGAAATAAAAACAAAAATAAACAAATGGGACCTAATGAAAGTTAAAAGCTTTTGCACAGCAAAGGAAACCATAAACAAGACGAAAAGAGAACCCTCAGCATGGGAGAAAATATTTGCAAATGAAGCAACTGAGAAAGGATTCATCTCCAAAATTTACAAGCAGCTCATGCAGCTCAACATCAAAAAAACACACAACCCAATCCAAAAATGGGCAGAAGACCTAAACAGACATTTCTCCAAAGAAGATATACAGATTGCCAACAAACACATGAAAGAATGCTGAACATCACTAATCATTAGAGAAATGCAAATCAAAACTACAAAGATATATCATCTCACACCAGTCAGAATGGCCATCATCAAAAAATCTACAAACAATAATGCTGGAGAGGGTGTGGAGAAAAGAGAACCCTCTTGCACTGTTGGTGGGAATGTAAACTGATACAGCCACTATGGAGAACAGTATGGAGGTTCCTTAAAAAACTAAAAATAGAACTACCATACGACCCAGCAATCCCACTACTGGGCATATACGCTGAGAAAACCGTAATTCAAAAAGACATGTACCGCAATGTTCACTGCAGCTCTATTTACAATAGCCAGGACATGGAAGCAACCTAAGTGTCCAACAACAGATGAATGGATAAAGAAGATGTGGCACATATATACAATGGAATATTACTCAGCCATAAAAAGAAACAAAATTGAGTTATTTGTAGTGAGGTGGATGGACCCAGAGTGTGTCATACAGAGTGAAGTCAGAAAGAGAAAAACAAATACTGTATGCTAACACATATATATGGAATCTGAGAAAAAAAAAAAGGCCATGAAGAACCTAGGGGCAAGACGGGAATAAAGACGCAGACCTACTAGAGAGTGGACTTGAGGATATGGGGAGGGGGAAGGGTAAGCTGGGACAAAGTTAGAGAGTGGCAGGGACATATATACACTACCAAATGTAAAATAGCTAGTGGGAAGCAGCCGTATAACACAGGGAGATCAGCTAGGTGCTTTGTGACCACGTAGAGGGGTGGGATAGGGAGGGTGGGAGGGAGGGAGACGCAAGAGGGAAGAGATATGGGGATATATGTATATGTATAACTGATTCACTTTGTTATAAAACAGAAACTAACACACCACTGTAAAGCAATTATACTCCAATAAAGATGTTAAAAAAAAAAAAGACACAGGAGAAATCCACGTTTAGGCATTATATTGATAGAATCTTAGATCAGCCTAATTGTCAAAATTCCTTAATATTTTTGACTATATAAGATAAAATTAAATATTTACATTTTAAAATTACGTACATTCATCAAAATTTGAGACAAAATTTAAGTTAATGGTGGGCCACAGCTTGCTCTATTATGGCCTGTTGGGAGCCCTGCGTAGAGCACAGTGGAAAAGGGGGTTAGGGAGGTATAAGAACACACAGCAAAGGAAGGAGACTTGACTAAGGAGTAGCAGAGGCAGAGTGGGGGAAAGGGAGACTGAATAAGTAGGTGGAACACAGGAGCTACAAGAGGAAAGATGACAGAGGGACCGGAAGGTTTTGAGGTATTAAACAATGCTTCACTTAGAATTTATGACCTGCTATTTGCTTATTAGAAAATACATGCTTGTGGTTTAAATATATGTGTGTGTGCATGTGTATGTATAAAGTTCCTTTCTTCATTCAAAAGAGATAATCCTTGAAAACAAGGGTTTTGTGTATTTATGTACATGTCTGTTTCTTCTTTGAATATATTTCTTCAAATATCTACTGAAGGGCAGGGTATTGTACAAGGAGAGAAAGAAAAAAAAAATAAAAGAATTTAAGCCTTAACCTTTACAATTAAGCAAGGGAATAAGAAATTTAGTAAGGGAATAAGACTTCACAATTTAGTAAGATTTCACAATTTAGTAAGGGAATAAGAAAAGTCCTCACATGAAATAAAACACAAACTTGAAGTTCTATAAATGAATGCACAGTGCCAAGGAGGTTCCAAAAGAGAAAGATCTGGTCTGTTTGAGGCAAGGCAGCTGATAAAACCTCGGAGGACTTGTGTTTTCCTGATATATTTAGAGAGCACACTCTAAAAGCAGTACCGACAGTAGCAGAGAGGGCACTCCCCTCAGTGGTGGCTCCGTGAGCAGCAACTGCGGTACTCACCTCTTTTAAAAAGGGTGAAGATCAAAATAAAGTTAGAAGGAAGTTCTACACTAAGAAACTCAAATATGGTTTCAAAGTGTCCAGATAGGTACCTGCCAGGAAATTTAAAGTCTTGACTGTAAATCTTACAAGGTGACATGAAAATCTGGCTGTGCTACACTAAGAATGTAAATATTTTTTTCTCTCCTTAAAAAAAGTGAATGGTGTCCCTTCCGTTAAGTTGGCTCTTGCTTTTGTTAATTAAATTCACATGCAGTATCTTGAAGCTCAATACACCTTTTTGGGTGAGCAGTTTTAGGAATTTTCTCTAAAAGGAAAGAAGTATTACACAATAGAGCAGAATTAGTTGGCATTACGGTTTAGTCCAGCTTCAGTTTTCCTAGAATTCACTATTTGAGGCTGAGCAAATCACAACATTTCATCACCCAAAGATCTTTTTTCCTTATTTAGTTGCTTGACAGTTGTCATTACAGTGTTATGAAGGTACTGATCTCCCATCACCTAAGGGAACCGTGCTAAAATTTTACTGCCCAGCACAGAGTCTGGTACATGGTAGGCACTCAAAAAAATATACTGAATAAATGAAATTGTGGGTCCTCATGAAAGTCTGCATGAAAGGGTCCCTCATGTTTTTCACAAAATTCTGTCTCCTAAGCACTCTTCCTAAATTAAAAGCAGATTTTTGCCTTGAAAAACACTACTGACCTCTTGAGGCAGAACTCTCAATCTAAACTGGTATTTATAATTAAAGACAACATAAGAGGGAAATGCGAGCAACTCTCCATTATTCATAGAATATAAAAACTCTAGTTTGGCTTCTATTTGCTCTAACATACTGTAAGTAGGTGGCTGTCAACCTTTATCCTACTCCAGCAAAAAATGAGGGTAGGGTTATGGGACAGCACTCTGTATACAGTTTCAAAGGTTCCCTATAAGATTCCTGAATCACCTCTTTGGGAGAGCACCATATACAAACTGACTTGAGAATCACTGTTGTACCTTTTATTCCATCCCCTCTGCTGATGTGCAACAAAGTCAATTTTAGGGAGAACAATTGACTACAATCTCCCCCAACTCAGTCATAATGAATGAGACTATCTTCACTACTAGTTCTCTCTAGGAACAAAGACAACAAACTCAAACTGAGTGACCATAAGTTTTTCCCACCTTGCCTTAATCGGCAGAAAATGTCTCCCTCACAGCCAACTTAACACACACACCCTATGTACATCTACAACAGACTGACTATCAGTATATATTTCTCATTGATGATGTCAAAATTTCCTACTAAAATGGAAACGTGCAGGGAAGGAAAACCAACTGATACCTGAAAATGGTATATTCACAATTCTAGATTAAGCTAAAATAAGGTCCCAACATCAAAATTTTTTTTTTTGTTCGGCTCAGAAAGGTTCTACCTGAATGTCTGGAAGAGGGGATGGGAGAAGTAAGGCCACAGCTTTGCTAATGTTATCAGACTCTAGGATCTCCCACTCACTACTCCAAGAGATGGGTAAACAGAAGAATCCCTTGACGTTCTAGGCACTGAAAAGATACAGCATGGGATTTCCAGCAACAATGATCAAGATTACCGCGGGGAGAGCCTGGTTCTTTTCCCAAGAAAACACACAACCACTTGTCAACTCCTCAACTTCAAAGGACTCCAGTACTTGAAAACTCACAAAGAAGCAATGGCTTGTACAGCCAATTCAACACTGCTGAACACCTGCCAGACAACTCTATTTAAAGCTGCACTCTTCCCCAACCTCCCCACGGCCCTGTTATATTTTCTTCACAACACTCTTCATTGGGGGGAGGGGGAAAAGCATCTCTCTTTCTTATTTATCACTAGTCTCCCTCACTAAAGGTGCTTTCTGGGAGAGCATGTGTTTTTCTGTCTCGCACCTCCAGTGCCCGGCGCAGAGCCTGGTCCATGACAGGCGCTCAAAAAATGTACTGAATAATGAAATCATAAGCCCTCGTTAAAGTCTGGACGAAAGGGCCTTTCTGTTTTTCACAAACTTCTGTCTCTCAAACTCTCTTCCTAAATTAATTGCAGATTTTTACCTCAAGAAAGACATTTTTGATCTCTCGAGGACTCTCAGTCTAATCTTCCAAGGGACTGAGCGCCACCGAAAAGGAGAAAAACTTCAGTGGAATTTGGAGGACAAGGCTCGGAAAGAGACTGAACGGGGCGGGGAGGCGGGGGGTGCTGAAGAGGCTGTTAGGACACGCCACGGTGAGAAAAGGCTAATCAAGGGAGGCAGAGGAGCCTGGAACCCGGGGACCGCGCTCTCCCTGGTGAAGCCGGAGTCTGCACTCCCGGCGAGGGGCCCACCCTGACGAAACAGCCGGGGCGGCTGGGAGCCCGCGGGAGGGCGAAGCAGTAGCCCGCGCCGGCCCGGGGAGCGCTTTCGAAAGGCCGCAGAGCGCCGGGCCCCGCAGGCCGCTAGGGAACTCACTTGGCCCACTTGCTCCGTGGCATCAGCTAAGATGCCATAGTTGCGGTAAAGCTCCTCTACGGTCGGCATGGTGAACGACAAGCCCAGGGCCCGCTCCTGCTGTCGTCGTCGCCGGCGCCACCGCCGCCTCTGAAGTTCTCCAAGCCTGCGACCCGCACTGTTACGACTCCAGCTGCCGCCAGTGCAGCCGCCAGTCACCGCGCACGGGAGAGCTCCTCCCCCAATGTCCACGTAAAGACGTGCGCGTCGGGAGCGGCCTTCATTGACTGCCAATGCGCCACCTGGTGTTTATTGCCCTCTAGCGGTGGGAGGTGCAAAAAGCGGCAAGGACGATTGAATTAGCTCATGCTTTTTTTTTTTGGAAGGACTGTGCCTGGGTAGGAGCTCTTGGTGAGGGTTGGAGGAAAATACAAAGCTAATTGCGTTTCTGCCTTTAAAAGACCTCATGTTGGCCAGAAAAGTGATTTTATGGGGAGAAAAACAGAATGAGGAGTGAGAGAGCAAGCTGTATGGGAAGTCGTAAACTTAAGGAAGGTAACACAAATCGGTGGCAATTGGTTCAGTGTTGCTTTTATTGTCTTTTATTTTGGGGTTTGTTTTTGAGCAAAAATCACTCAGTTGTCATTAAAACAAACAAACAAACAAACAAAACTCAACGTCCAAACAAAACAGAAGAACCCAAAAAACAAAAAAACTTCTGTCCACCAGGCTAAACAGGTCTAGGAGTGAAATTTGCCCCACTGGAAAAGTTTGTTTATCTTTGCTTGCTGCCAGAGTAGAGTTTGGGACACCTGATTGTGTCTAATAACCAAGAGGGTAATAAATAACTGAAACCATATATACTTACTGATAAGAGTCTGCAAGATACAAGTTTAGATGAAAAAAATGGAAGTTGCAAAACAGGTATAAAAAGATTACATTTTTATTATTTAAAAAAACCCCAAAAGCATACAAAACAAAGTTATGTGCATGTGTGTTAATACTGAAATGTCAAGATTGAAACATCAGCTGTAATAGATGGTAAATTTCAAAGCCAGATTCACTAGTGCAGAATATATGCAGGCAATCCTTACAAACCATTTCCTTGGGTCTTGTACTCCTCGTTTAGATTAAGGGTATTAAAAAAATTAGGGAGTAGAAGGAGAGGAATTGGTGAGGGTGTTTTTGGAGAGAGATCTTGTGCTTGTGAGCAGCTTGGGACAATTGCGACCTCCTTCCCTCAAGCCTGGGACCATACTGAGGAGCCTGAAATGTAATCCCTGTAGTTGGAAGACACGAAGGGCTGGTGCCTGACGTATGCCTGAAAAAGCTTGAGTTATCTGTGGCAGCAGAGTGGAGGTGGCCATGTTGGGATCTACCTGTCACCCCAGACTTTTCCTGGAAACAAGGGGGTCAGAGGGATTCCCTTGTACCAGAGATGGGCCATGTAAAAGAGAGAGAGAGGGAGAGATTCTGGATCCATTCTGAGTCCTGCTTCAGGGGGCATCTGTCTGAGCATGAGAAATCCCCCACGAAAAGAATCAGTGGCAACAGAAACTGCGTGGTGATTGAGGGCAGCACATGAGCACTTCATGGGGGTCACAGTTGGGGGTGACCTCTGAAGATCCCACAGAGTGGCCTATGGAAAAGGCCTAGTCTCTACCAACCTGAGAAGGCATGTAGTACTGCACATGTACTAACGTATCCTCTCTTCTCACATCCCCGTCTCAAAGCATATGCCCAGGAGGGCTTAGAAACTGCCTACCAGATGTGGTGGGGAATAAAGAGCAGAAAGGCAGGATGGGAAGCAGGTCCCAGCTGGAGCAGAGAAGATATGATTGTAACTCAAGTTTAGAGTTTGGGTTCACATGTGAGAATGGACATTTTAATTTCTGAATTGAGGACTATTTTTTAACTGAGAGCAAGCAGAAAAGTTATGGATCTGCCAAAATTTCTCTCTAGAATCCGAATGAGATTCCTCTACCTCAATAAATTTTAAAGAGATAGTGAAAGACAAATAACAAAGACAAAGACAAATAACAAAGGTGTATTTGGATCACATCCCCTAAGTTAGGTATTCAATGAAGTGTTGGGTGTATGTGTGAAAATGGGGAAGTGATCTGGGGCAGGAAGTGAGGCTGTGTTTTTTCAAGGGGATTGTTGCTTTGGCTTAATAATTCACTGCAAAAGAATAAGCTATTATAGGGACTTCCCTGGTGGCACAGTGGTTAAGAATCTGCCTGCCAATGCAGGGGACACGGGTTCGAGCCCTGGTCCAGGAAGATTCCACATGCCACGGAGCAACTAAGCCCATGCTCCACAACTACTGAGCCTGTGCTCTAGAGCCTGCGAGCCACAACTACTAAGCCCGTGCGCCGCAACTACTGAAGCCCGTGCACTCTAGGGCCTGTGCTTGGCAACAAGACGAGCCACCACAATGAGAAGCACGTGCACCGCCACAACTAGAGAAAGCCCGCGCGCAGCAAGGAAGACCAATGCAGCCAAAAATAAATAAATTAAATAAATAAAATTTTAAAAAAGAGAATAAGCTATTATATACATATGATATATATGTGTCTCTAAAATTTAACATATCTGATTTTTTAAACATAAACTTCAAAGAGATAAAAGACTCAACCAGTGTTTTTCTGTTTTAAAACAGACTTAATCATACAAGGTCCTTCAAACCTAATCCTTAACCAACTTGCCAGGCAGTTTCACTCAGTATTACATCCTTCCCTTTCTGTTGCTGTCCATTAGTTAACCACGGTAATCAGGCTTGTGAACTCTTCTTGGTTTCCTTATTCTTCTCTGATTCTTAGTCCTGGAAAATGCTTCAATTCAAATTATATATTTTTCTCTATTTCCAACTGATCATCCAAGCTCAGGGACTAGATTTGGTCCTAATGATGATAATATTGATGACAACGCTGATGATAATGATGATGATGGTAAAAATAAGAGGAGTCATAAGAATGATAACCAACGTGTACTGAGCAATGGCAAAGTTCTAAGCACTTTATGCAAATTGATTCGTGAAAGTTCTGTGAGCTAGGAAATATTATCATCTCCGTTGACAAATGAGCAGAGACAGAGATTGGACTAACTTGCCCAATATCCCTTAGCTGGTAATAGCTGAGTTGGGCTTTGAGTCTTAGCAGCTGAATTCCAAAGCCCATGCTCTTTACTATGAAAGCCCCTAAATTTATCACATTTATCTCTCTCATTGTCCCCTCTGCCCCAGCTCAGGCCAGATCCCGTCACATTTGAGCAATGCCCACAGATTCCTAAATGGTTTCTTTGTCTCTGATCTCAGTCGACTCTACTCTTAGTATCTTTTCATAATTTTGATTTTTTTTCCTTTAATTAAACAAGTTGACATAATATGGTATCATATTAATATATTCAAATACTACAAAATTATTTCACATAAACCCCAAAAGTTCCTCTTCACACCTCTCTTCCCCAGAGGCAACTATGGCTATTGGTATAGTTTATACTTATAGACCTTTACATGCAATATGTAGTTTAAAATATATATATGTATTGACACAGCACATTTTGTTCTGTGCCTTGCTTTGGTTACTTAACAATATGTTTTATAGATCTTTCCATGACAGCACTGCCTAGTATTGTACACAGAGGAATCTTTTTTTTTTCTGAATTTTATTTTATGTATGTTTTTATACAGCAGATTCTTATTAGTTATCCATTTTATACATATTAGTGTATACATGTCAATCCCAATCACCCAATTCATCACATAACCACCCCCCACCCCCCACTGCTTCACCCCGTTGGTGTCCATAAGATTGTCTCTACATCTGTGTCTCAATTTCTGCTCTGCAAACCAGTTCATCTATACCATCTTTCTAGGTTCCACATATATGCGTTAGTATACGATATCTGTTTTTCTCTTTCTGACTTACTTCACTCTGTATGACAGACTCTAACTCCATCCACCTCATTACAAATACCTCCATTTCATTTCTTTTTATGGCTGAGTAATATTCCATTGTATATATGTGCCACATCTTCTTTATCCATTCGTCTATCGATGGGCATTTAGGTTGCTTCCATGACCTGGCTATTGAGAATAGTGCTGCAGTGAACAATGGGACGCATGTGTCTTTTTGAATTATGGTTTTCTCTGGGTATATGCCCAGTAGTGGGATTGCTGGGTCATAGGGTAATTCTATTTTTAGTTTTTTAAGGAACCTCCATACTGTTCTCCATAGTGGCTGTATCAATTTACATTCCCACCAACAGTGCGAGAGGGTTCCCTTTTCTCCACACCCTCTCCAGCATTTGTTGTTTGTAGATTTTCTGATGATGCCCATTCTAACTAGTGTGAGGTGATACCTCATTGTAGTTTTGATTTGCATTTCTCTAATAATTAGTGATGTTGAGCAGCTTTTCATGTGCTTCTTGGCCATCTCTATGTCTTCTTTGGAGAGATATCTATTTAGGTCTTCTGTCCATTTTTTCATTGGGTTGTTTGTTTTTTTAATATTGAGCTGCATGAGCTGTTTATATATTTTGGAGATTAATCCTTTGTCCATTGACTCGTTTGCAAATATTTTCTCCCATTCTGAGGGTTGTCTTTTCATCTTGCTTGCCATTTCCTTTGCTTTGCAAAAGCTTTTAAGTATCATTAGGTCCCATTTGTTTATTTTTGTTTTTATTTCCATTACTCTAGGAAGTGGATCAAAAAAGATCTTGCTGTGATTTATGTCAAAGAGTATTCTTCTTATGTTTTCCTCTAAGAGTTTTATAGTGTCCGGTCTTACATTTAGGTCTCTAATCCATTTTGAGTTTATTTTTGTGTTTGGTGTTAGGGAGTGCTCTCATTTCATTCTTTTACATGTAGCTGTCCAGTTTTCCCAGCACTACTTATTGAAGAGACTGTCTTTTCTCCATTGTATATCCTTGCCTCCTTTGTCATAGATTAGTTGACCATAGGTGCGTGGGTTTAGCTGTGGGCTTTCTATCCTGTTCCATTGATCTATATCTCTGTTTTTGTGCCAGTACCATATTGTCTTGATTACTGTAGCTTTGTAGTATAGTCTGAAGTTAGGGAGTCTGATTCCTCCAGCTCCGTTTTTTTCCCTCAAGACTGCTTTGGCTATTCGGGGTCTTTTGTGTCTCCATAAAAATTTTAAGATTTTTTGTTCTAGTTCCATAAAAAATGCCATTGCTAATGCCATTGATAGGGATTGCATTGTATCTGTAGATTGCTTTGGATAGTATAGTCATTTTCAGAATATTGATTCTTCCAATCCAAGAACATGGTATATCTCTCCATCTGTTGGTATCATCTTTAATTTCTTTCATCAGTGTCTTATAGTTTTCTGCATACAGGTCTTTGGTCTCTCTAAGTAGGTTTATTCCTAGGTATTTTATTCTCTTTGTTGCAATGGTAAATGGGAGTGTTTCCTTAATTTCTCTTTCAGGTTTTTCATCATTACTGTATAGGAATGCAAGAGATTTCTGTGCATTAATTTTGTATCCTGCAACTTTACCAAATTCATTGATTAGCTCTAGTAGTTTTCTGGTGGCATCTTTAGGATTCTCTATGTATAGTATCATGTCATCTGCAAACAGTGACAGTTTTACTTCTTCTTTTCCAATTTGTATTCCTTTTATTCCTTTTTCTTCTCTGACTGCCATGGCTAGGACTCCTAACTATGTTGAATAATAGTTGTGAGAGTGGACATCCTTGTCTTGTTCCTGATCTTAGAGGAAATGCTTTCACTTTTTCACCATTAAGAATGATGTTTGCTGTGGGTTTGTTATATATAGCCTTTATTATGTTGAGGTAGGTTCCCTCTATGCCCACTTTCTGGAGAGTTTTTATCATAAATGCGTATTGAAATTTGTCAAAAGCTTTTTCTGCATCTATTGAGATGTTCATATTGTTTTTGTTCTTCAGTTTGTTAATATGGTGTATCACATTGATTGATTTGCATATATTGAAGAATCCTTGCATCCTTGGGATAAATCCCACATCATCATGGTGTATGATCTTTTAATGTGTTGTTGGATTCTGTTTGCTAGTATTTTGTTGAGGATTTTTGCATCTATATTCATCAGTGATATTGGTTGGTAATTTTCTTTTTTTGTAGTGTCTTTGTCTGGTTTTGGTATCAGGGTGATGGTGGCCTCATAGAATAAGTTTGGGAGTGTTCCTTCCTCTGCAATTTTTTGGAAGAGTTTGAGAAGGATGGATGTTAATTCTTCTCTAAACGTTTGATAGAATTCACCTGTGAAGCCATCTGGTCCTGGACTTTTTGTTTGTTGGGAGATTTTTAATCACAGTTTCAATTTCATTACTTGTGATTGGTCTGTTCATATTTTCTATTTCTTCCTGGTTCAGTCTTGGAAGGTTATACCTTTCTAAGAATTTGTCCATTTCTTCCAGGTTTTCCATTTTATTGACATAGAGTTGCTTTAGTAGTCTCTTAGGATGCTTTGTATTTCTGTGGTGTCTGTTGTAACTTCTCCTTTTTCATTTCTAATTTTATTGATTTGAGTCCTCTCCCTCTTTTTCTTGCTGAGTCTGGCTAATGGTTTATCAATTTTGTTTATCTTCTCAAAGGACCAGCTTTTAGTTTTATTGATCTTTGCTATTGTGTTCTTTGTTTCTATTGCATTTATTTCTGCTCTGATCTTTATGATTTCTTTCCTTCTACTAACTTTTGGTTTTGTTTGTTCTTCTTTCTCTAGTTTCTTTAGGTGTAAGGTTAGATTGTTTATTTGAGATTTTTCTTGTTTCTTGAGGTAGGCTTGTATTGCTATGAACCTCCCTCTTAGAACTTCTTTTGCTGCATCCCATAGATTTTGGATTGTCGTGTTTTCATTGTTATTTGTCTCTAGGTATTTTTTGATTTCCTCTTTGATTTCTTCAGTGCTCTCTTGGTTATTTAGTAATGTATTGTTTAGCCTCCATGTGTTTGTGTTTTTTACGTTTTTTCCCCTGTATTCATTTCTAATCTCATAGCGTGTGGTCAGAAAAGATGCTTGATATGATTTCAATTTTCTTAAGTTTACTGAGGCTTGATTTGTGACCCAAGATGTGATCTATCCTGGAGAATGTTCCATGTGCACTTGAGAAGAAAGTGTAATCTGCTGTTTTTGGATGGAATGTCCTATAAATATCAATTAAATATATCTGGTCTATTGTGTCATTTAAAACTTCTGTTTCCTTATTAATTTTCTGTTTGGATGATCTGTCCATTGGTGTAAGTGAGGTGTTAAAGTCCCCCACTATTAGTGTGTACTGTCGATTTCCTCTTTTATAGCTGTTAGCAGTTGCCTTATGTATTGAGGTGCTCCTATGTTGGGTGCATATATATTTATAATTGTTATATCTTCTTCTTGGATTGATCCTTTGATCATTAGGTAGTGCCCTTCCTTGTCTCTTGTAACATTCTTTATTTTAAAGTCTATTTTATCTGATATGAGTATAGCTACTCCAGCTTTCTTTTGATTTCCATTTGCATGGACTATCTTTTTCCATACCCTCACTTTCAGTCGGTATGTGTCCCTAGGTCTGAAGTGGGTCTCTTGTAGACAGCATATATATGGGTCTTGTTTTTGTATCCATTCAGTGAACCTGTGTCTTTTGGTTGGAGCATTTAATCCATTCACATTTAAGGTAATTGTTGATATGTATGTTCCTATTACCATTTTCTTAATTGTTTTGGGTTTGATATTGTAAATCCTTTTCTTCTCTTGTTTTTCCCTCTTAGAGAAGTTCCTTTAGCATTTGTTGTAGAGCTGGTTTGGTGGTGCTGAATTCTCTTTGCTTTTGCTTGTCTGTAAAGCTTTTGATTTCTCTATTGAATCTGAATGAGATCCTTGCCCAGTAGAGTAATCTTTGTCGTAGGTTCTTCCCTTTCATCACTTTAAGTATATCATGCCACTCCCTTCTGGCTTGTAGAGTTTCTGCTGAGAAATCAGCTGTTAACCTTATGGAGTTCCCTTGTATGTTATTTGTCATTTTTCCCTTGCTGCTTTCAATAATTTTTCTTTGTGTTTAATTTTTGCCGATTTGAGTACTATGTGTCTCAGTGTGTTTCTCCTTGGGTTTATCCTGTATGGGACCCTCTGTGCTTCCCGGACTTAGGTGGCTATTTCCTTTCCCATGTTAGGCAAGTTTTCTACTATAATCTCTTCAAATATTTTCTCGGGTCCATTCTCTTTTCTCCTTCTGGGACCCCTATAATGTGAATGTTGTTGCGTTTAATGTTGTTCCAGAGGTCTCTTAGGCTGTCTTCATTTCTTTTCATTCTTTTCTCTTTATTCTGTTTCACAGCACTGAATTTCACCATTCTGTGTTCCAGGTCACTTATCCGTTCTGCCTCAGTTATTCTGCTGTTGATTCCTTCTAGTGTAGTTTTCATTTCAGTTATTGTATTGTTCATCTCTGTTTGTTTGTTCTTTAATTCTTCTAGAACTTTGTTAATCATTTCTTGCATTTTCTCGATCTTTGCCTCTATTCTTTTTCCGAGGTCCTGGATCATCTTCACTATCATTATTCTGAATTCTTTTTCTGGAAGGTTGCCTATCTCCACTTCATTTAGTTGTTTTTCTGGGGTTTTATCTTGTTCCTTCATCTGGTTCATAGCCCTCTGCCTTTTCATCTTGTCTGTCTTTCTGTGAATGTGGTTTTTGTTCCACAGGCTGCAGGATTTTAGTTCTTCTTGCTTCTGCTGTCTGCCTTCAGGTGGATGAGTTATCTAAGAAGCTTGAGCAAGTTTCCTGATGGGAGGGACTGGTAGTGGGTAGAGCTGGCTTTTGCTCTGGTGGGCAGAGCTCAGTAAAACTTTAATCTGCTTGTCTGCTCATGGGTGGGGCTGGGTTCCCTCCCTGTTGGTTGTTTGGCCTGAGGCAACCCAACACTGGAGCCTACCCGGGCTCTTTGGTGGGGCTAATGGCGGACCTGGGAAGGCTCACTCCAAGGAGTACTTCCCAGAACTTCTGCTGCCAGTGTCCTTGTCCCCATGGTGAGCCACAGCCACCCCCCGCCTCTGCAGGAGACCCTCCAACACTAGCAGGTAGGTCTGGTTCAGTCTCCTATGGGGTCACTGTTCTTTCCCCTGGGTCCCGAGGAGCACACTACTTTGTGTGTGCCCTCCAAGAGTGGAGTCTCTGTTTCCCCCAGTCCTGTTGAAGTCCTGCAATCAAATTCCGCTAGCCTTCAAAGTCTGCTTCTCTAGGAATTCCTTCTTCCATTGCCGGACCCCCAGGTTGGGAAGCCTGACGTGGGGCTCAGAACCTTCACTCCAGTGGGTGGACTTCTGCGGTATAAGTGTTCTCCAGTTTGTGAGTCACCCACCCAGCAGTTATAGGATTTGATTTTATTGTGATTGCGCCCCTCTTACCATCTCATTGTGGCTTCTCCTTTGTCTTTGGATGTGGGGCATCTTTTTTGGTGAGTTCCAGTGTCTTCCTGTCGATGATTGTTCAGCAGTTAGTTGTGATTCCAGTGCTCTCACAGGAGGGAGTGAGAGCACATCCTTCTACTCCGCCATCTTGAACCAATTGCATAACAGCTGATCTTTCAGCAGAAACTCTGTTTCTCTCCTCATTGCTACATTCTCTGTTTTGTTTTTACCTTGCTCCAGCTGACTGTGGCTTGCCAACCCACGCAGGATTGAAGGCAGGATCCAGAGGAATCTTGTAGTGTTAAAGGAGATAAACATTGACTCTAGTTTTGTCAAGGCCTGATTTCTTTTTCTTTTTTTCTTTTTTTTGGCCATGCCACGCGGCATGTGGGATCTTAGTTCCCTGACCAAGGATTGAACCTGTATTGGAAGCACAGAGTCTTTTTTTTTTTTTTAACAGATCTTTATTGGAGTATAATTGCTTCACAATACTGTGTTAGTTTCTGCTGCACAACAAAGCGAATTAGCCATATGCATACCCATGTCCCCATATCCCCTCCCTCTTGAGCCTCCTTCCCATCCTCCCTATCCCACCCCTCTAGGTCATCGCAAAGCACCAAGCCGATCTCCCTGGGAAGCACAGAATCTTAACCACTGGACCACCAGGGAAGTCCCTGCACTGCCTAGTATTGATGTACCATAGTTTATTTATCGGTTTTTAAAAAAATTTTTTGGACAGGTAGGTTGTTTCCCATTTTTCATTATTACAAACTCTGTTAAATGGGTGATTTTTATTTCCTTCTTTGTGCTTTTCTGTATTGTCTAGCTTTTCTATGATTTTTCTAGTTTTATGTATATTCTCTCTCCCTGCCATTGGACCTGTGAATGGGTTCATAGGTCATTTTGTCAAAGTCCCTCCATTCTTACAAAGGCAAAATTGAGTCCCAGAAGACAGAATTGGTCTGGCTCAGCTTAGGTCACATGTCTGATTTGGTCCAGTCAGTTAAGACCAAGAAAGCGAAATCACAGGAAGCAAACATAGCTGCCAGGGGCCCACGTGTACAGGTGGAGGAAGAGGGACTGTTCTCAAAGAAGGGAGAGGTGAGAAGGGTGCTGTTATAGCATCCTCTATCAGTGGGGATGCTTAAAGGCCGTCCGGATTCCATTCTATCAATCTGAGTGCTTGAAGAGAGGTTGTGTTTCTGCTCATCATTCAGCAAGTGTTTATTGAGCACCTCCTATGAGCCAGGCATTGTTTTAGAATGCAACCAAGCAGGCATGCAGCTAGAGTGAGAGAAACAATAAGCAAAATGCAGGGAATTCCCTGGTGGTCCAGTGGTTAGGACTGCATGCTTTCATTGTGGAGGGCCTGGGTTTGATCCCTGGTTGGGGAACTAAGATCCCACAAGCTGCGCAGTGTGGCAAAATAATAAATAAATAAAAATAAAGAAGAGGTTAAAAAGTATATATGTATACAAAACAAAAAAACCCCAAATGCACAAGTAAAATATATTTGATTTACAAAAGTAGATTGATAACATCAATATACAGCATAACTAGCCAATAGACAGGTCGCATATACTGACACTGTAGTATGTGACTGATGACATGGTCTGGAATTAACTTTACAGGGATAGGAAGAGATCTGGGCAGTCGTCTGGTTTAGCACTTTCCCTGGAAATCTGCAGTGAACATCTCTTCCCTTTTATTGTTCTTCTTTAACCCTCAATTCCTTCTCGCCTGTACTGCAGTTCTTTGAAAACATCACCCTAGATAATGAAGCTTGGAACTACTTATTAATGTGCAATAAGTGTTAAACAAATAAAAGAACTAAGGAATAAACAAATAATCAAACTTTTCTGACCCCAGTTTATTGTAGTGTGGCCAAAGATCCTGAGGATTTCTTGGTAGTAGGAATTTTTCACTTTATTTTTATTTTTATTATTTTACTTTTAGGAAAACCATTCTCTCTTTTTTCCTTGCCTCTCCTCCCTCCACCTACCTAACAATCAGTGGCTTTTATCCTAGTAAATTGTCATATTTCAGGTGCTGTGACTATCTTTGAATCTATTTATTTTGTAATTTTGAAATTAAGTTTAATTCTCTACTAAACATATGTTGAAAGGCTTAAAGAACCACCCCCTCTCCAGCCATTACTTTATATGCCTTGTACTTTGGATCAGTCTGAGAGACTACATTCTGAGAGCTTTTATTTTAATCTATTTTCTCTCTTCCAAGGAGGCCTTTTTAAGTCTAGCAGAAAAAAGATCATGACTCTCTAGAAGAAACAGAGAAAGATTAAGGTCCAGCTGGGTCTTAATTGAACTAATGATGATAATAATAGTCAATAGCCATTGAGTGTTTATCAAGTGCTTGATAGCATGTGTGTTACAGTAATAGCTAACCCTTATGGAGTGGCTGCTGTCTGCCAGGATTGGTCCTATATGCCTTACATGCTTTAATTCACAACAACCTTATGTAAGGCAGATACCAGTATTAAGAGATGGAGAAACGAAGGCACAGACATGTTAAGTACCTGCCCAGGGTCACACAGCTGATGAGTAGAAGTTTTGGGGTGTCTATCCTGGTAGTCTGGCTCTGATAGATACACCACCAACTCCTACACCTAATTACCTCTTGGTTAATGTGTTGATTTCTTAGATGGGCTAAGTCGTCTGGAGTCTTGCAGTTCTTTATCAGGCACATTCAACCTCCTAATCCAATTTGTGTCTTGACAGGGGAGCTTCACATACTTATTAATGGTACCTGCTTTATAAGGTTGTTATGAGAATTAAACGAAATAATAGAGGCAAGTGCCTAGGACAGTGCCTGGCCCACAGTAAGTGCTCAGTTAGTATTGGCTCCCTTCCCTTGTACCATTTGAAGATCTTAATCATTTATGTTTCAAGAATGAATGATCCTTGGTCACTGCAAGTTGCTCTCTGGAGGTCAGTTTTCTCCCTCTGATTGTATCCAAATATTGGAAACAGGGGTGTATTAGTTTCCTGGGGCTGTCATAACAAATTACCACAAACTTGGTGGCTTAACACAACAGAAATTTTTGCTTTCATAGTTCTGGAGGTCAGAAGTCTAAAATCAGGACCATGATCCCTCCAGAGTCTCTAGGGGAGATTTTGTTCCTTGTCTCTTCCAGTTTCTGGAGGCTTGTGGTTGCCTCACTCTAATCTCTGCCTCTCTCTTTTTTTTTTTTTAATAAATTTATTTATTTATTTATTTATTTGTGGCTGCATTGGGTCTTCGTTGCTGCGCACGGGCTTTCTCTAGTTGCGGCGAGCAGGGGCTACTCTTCATTGCGGTGCTCAGGCTTCTCATTGCAGTGGCTTCTCTTGTTGCAGAGCACAAGCTCTAGGTGTGCAGGCTTCAGTAGTTGTGGCACGCGAGCTCAGTAGTTGTGGCTTGCGGGCTCTAGAGCACAGGCTCAGTAGTTGTGGCGCACAGGCTTAGTTGCTCCGTGGCGTGTGGGATCTTCCCGTACCAGGGATCGAACCCATGTCCCATGCATTGGCCAGCGGATTGTTAACCACTGTGCCACCAGGGAAGTCCCTCTGCCTCTCTCTTTACAAGGCTTTCTGCTGTCTATCAAATCTCCCCTGTATGTCTCCTATAAGGACACAGTATCCTGGGATTTAGGGCCCACCCAGATAATCCAGGATGATCTCATCAGAGGTCATTAACTTAATTACATCTACAAAAGAGATGTTTTTCCCAAATTAGGTCACATTCACAGTTTCTGGGGATTAGGAAGTGAAAGTATCATTTTGGGGATCAGCATTCAATCTACTACAAGGGGTTAAGAACAGATGCTTGGGACCCTGACAGCCCTGGTTCTGGCTGTGCTGCTTACTCAATGGGTAAGAGATTCTCAAGGTGATGGTCTGTAAAAGTGCTTTTTCTTCCTGTATATAAAAGGATAGTTGTTCCTCTTCTTTGTGTCCTAATGCTGAGAAGATGACAACCAAAACTGACCCCCTTTCCCTCAGACTGCAATGGGCTTGTATTAGCCAGGGTTCTCCAGAGAAACAGTACCAACAGAAAATAAATACATTTGGAGAGAGACATTATAAGGAATTGGCTCATGCAGTTATGGAGGCTGGCAAGTCCAAATTTGAAGTGTGGACTGGCAGGTGGAGACCCAGGAGAGCTGATGGGACAGTTTCAGTTTGAAGGCAGTCTGCTGGAGATTTTTTTCTTACTCGTGGGAGGATTGGGTTTTCTGTTCTATTCAGACCTTCAACTGATTGGATGAGGCCCACCCACATTTTAGAGGGCAATCTGCCTTATTCTACTGATTAAAATGTAAATCTAATTCAAAAAACACCCTTGTGGAAATGCCCAGAATAAAGTTTGACCAAATATCTGGGCACCTCCTGGCCCAGTGAAGTTGACACATCAAAATTAACCGTCATGGGGCTTAACCATTTCATCCTGCAAACACTGGTTGAGAACTTACTGTGTCACAAAGCCCAAGAACCCAGACTGGGTTCCTAAGCATTAAGTGGGAAAACAGCCATAAGGAAAGTTGGATTGTTTACCTGGAAACAAGCTCCAGGTGGGCAACCCAGTGAGGAAAAGCTCACTTCCTCCCACTGTCTGCTGCCCAGTGGAATGCAGTAGCCCCAGATGTTGACCAATATGGACCCAGCTACAGAAGAGCAGTTGGGAGACAGAGACACTGCTAGTGGTTAATAGCACTGGATTGGAAACCTGACAGAGGGGACCAACCAAATTTTTACCCCTGTGACTTTGAGCAAGTTACTAAACTGCCCCAAACCTCAGTGTTCCCATCTTAAAATGGGAATAACAATAGCGTCACATCAAAGGACCATTGTGAGGTTAAAATGAGAGCACATTGCCCAGAGCCTATCACATAGTGACTTGCTAATAGTAATAATAATAATAATAATAATAATAATAATAATTGCTACCAAGATTCGAGTGCTTCTCTGTGACATGCCCCTGGGCATCCCCATTTTAAAGATGAAACAGCTGAGGCTCAGGTTAAGTAAGACCAAGAAAGGTTAATAGCAGCAATTATTATTAAAGCTTCTTTGCCAATCACTCAGAATTTTACTCCTCCAGTCTCCTTTTCTATCTGCAGAAAAGAGTAATTTCTACATTAATGTATTGTGAAGATTTAAAGGATATAGGTTAAAAGTACATTGAGGGGGATCAACTTGTTTTATTTGAAGGAATTTGGGTCCAGGTTTAAGTTATTAACAGCTGGCATCACTTATTTCATGCCTTTGAAAAAGCCTCACTTTTGTAGAGCCACCTTATTGTGCAAAGTGCTTAAGCTCTGGAAATTTGCTCTAGACTTCTTAAGTAACCAGGGAGTTTGTAAAACTGAAAGAAATAATTGAGAATGCCCCCCTAAACCAAAGAAAGTCTGTTTCATCTGAAGTATGGCACCTCCTGCAAAAAGCTTTGTATGCACTCTATACAGTGCAAAACTGGTTCATAAATACAGTCCGCTCTTAATCATCAGGACGTTTAAGAGTTTGTGAGTAACAGCGATAAAGGTGCAGTGGAGGCTGAAGCTGGCCCCACCTTCCCAGCTTGGATTGATTGCCAACCCTTTAGGGTTTCCGTGGGTGGAGAGCCCACGAGGGAGGGAGGGAGAGAGAGAGAGAGCAGCTGAGATGATGCAGCAGTCACGGCTGATGATAATGGTAATGAGAGCCACAAAAGTGCTAGCTAACATATTGAGCCCTTTCTCTCTGCTTTTCCTTGTGGGATCTCCCTCTCTCCCTTCTGGCTTGTGAAGAAAAGGTTTAATTCTGTGCCACATCAGAGAGGTCAGGAGGTTACGTAAATTTCCCAGAGTTGCTCAGCTTGATTGGTAACAGAAGTGGGATTTGAACCCAGATCCATCTGACTTCAAAACCTGAGCTCTTGGACTCTACAGCTTTATATATCTTTCCCGCCATCCTCCATTGCAGCAACCAACTGAAGCCAGTGAAGAAAAGTCTTCCCTCCCTTAGCTTTCCCTTCACAGACAATGAGCAGATTCTGTGCTTCTTTATTCCCTTTCCCCATTTATTAATCAAAACAGGTAGAAATGACTACTGTGTGCAAAGTGATGCAGTTGGTATTGGCTTAATTTTGTCCAGAGAAAGAGAAGCAGTGGAAGAG
Source organism: Balaenoptera acutorostrata (assembly GCF_949987535.1). Classification (NCBI taxonomy): domain Eukaryota; kingdom Metazoa; phylum Chordata; class Mammalia; order Artiodactyla; family Balaenopteridae; genus Balaenoptera; species Balaenoptera acutorostrata. The sequence goes on from NC_080072.1 coordinate 17,828,463, forward strand.
AATGACCCCAGAATTCATTCACAACCTCAAAGGCAAAGAGATGTTAAAAAAAAGTACCAACGGTTTTTATGTTTATTTTTTATTACAAATGTAATAGATGTTCACTGAAGAAAATGGAAAGAGCAAAGAAAAGCACAAAGAAGGAAATATAATTCTCCTACTAGCCTGCCCTGAGAGACAAACTCTGCTAACATTTTGGTATGTTTGCTGAAAAAAATTTTTTTTTCTTATTTATAGGTAAAAATACAAATCCTAGTGTATATAAAACACTGGATTTTTTGCTATGTGAAAAGAAAAAAATAATCATCCTATTTTTTTTAATGTCATTTAATCAGGTAGTTTGTGACTGGCGGCTGAAAGCGTTCTGATTTCCCGCCTGACGGATCCAACCACTGTTACCTCTCAGTTCATGCTCCTCAACATGTTGGTTCATTCCTGGCTGCGCTAGGCACTGCGGGGGTGGATAAAACAGTAAACACGGCAAGCGCTGCTCCTGTGGTCCTGGAGCTTACGATCAAATAAACCGAGGAAAACAATACAAAAATTAAAAGTATTAACAACTTGCCATGGATGGTGATAGGTGCTGTGACCTAGCAGGACAGAGGTGGATAACAGTGCCTGGGGAGAGTCTCTGTGAGGACAAAATATTTGCGTTAAGACCTGAAGGATGAGAGGGAGCCGGTCATTGGAAGAGGGGGCCACAAGGGGGAGCTGTTTGCATGGCCAACTTAACTCCTCAATGCCTCAGTTTCCTCATCTGTAAGATGAAAATAACAAGAGTACAGAATTTAAAGGTAATATTATGAGGATTTAATGCACTCATTGTGTAAAGTGCTACATGGTGGTTACTTTGGAAGTGTTGGCTATTGTTGCAGGGGGGCTGAGGCTGGGGCTGGCGAGACCTACAAATCCCCAGGGGCTTGCCATTCTCCTTTATGGCCCTCTCTGCCCCCGGTCCTTGCGTGCGGTGGCCCGAGCTGTCTCTACTCCGCCCAGTGTCAACCCGTGTCTTGAAATTCGGCCTCTTCCCAGCTTCCACCAAAACAAACAAAATTTTAAAAAAGCCACAAAATCCACAGCAAACAAGTGAACAAGAAACAAAAGCATATTCATAAATGATCAAAACAATTCCGTTCTTACTAAGCATTCATAAACGTTTGAAGTCCACTTTACTGAAGACTTGTAGAGGTCACGAGGAGGAGGAGTCACATTAGCACGCAGATTTCCAGCATCCTGTGGGTTTCCCCTTTCCTTTCTTTTCTGTCTTTCTCTCTCTGGAGTTTCTTTCCCCATCTGACACATAGATGTTTAGCTTATCTTTTGTTGCTCGAGCGCGTCAGAAAGGCTCCTTCTTTGCACTGAGAGCATGTCAGAGTACTTCACCCAAACAGATGCGGTGCTGTTTCTAAGAAATCTGGTTTTGTTAGGCTGGGTTTTGTTATGCTGCAGTAACAAACATCTCCATAATCTCAGTGGCTTAAAACAAGAAAGGTTGATTTCTTGCCCATACCAAGTTTTTTGTAGGTTTGGGTGACTTTTTAGGGCAGCCATCCTGCATGTGAGGGCTCAGGTTGCACTTTTTATCTACGTGTGCTGTCAAAAGTGAAGGGTGAGGAGTAGTGTTGAGCACTGGCGGTTTCATACTTCCACCTGGTCTCTTCTGCTCAAAGTTCATTGGCCAGAGCAAGTCATATGGCTACACTTAACTACAGGTGGCAGAGAAGTACAAACTTTCCTTGTGCCCCAAAAGAGAGGGAAACAGGATGCTAGCAGAACGTGTGAATGGTGAAAAATTGATCTTGACCTCATTACATTGACACAAAGTGAGGTACTGGTAGAGCCAGGATGAAAATCTAGAACTCTGGCCCTCAAGTCCAGGACCCTTCCCTCTGGAGGTGGCGCTACTATAAGGACAAGTAAATGCCTATGAAGAGCTTGAGGTCTGAAGCAAGACTGAAATCAACACCACCCACACTACACATCTGTTAGGAGGACTGAAATGGAAGTAGTCTTGTTTAGGCTTCAGAGGCAATATTAGTCCTCCAACCGATTCGTGACCTTGCCTGGACTAAGTGCCTACTGGTGAGCTGCCGCCAGCAAGTCTGGCAGCACTTAAGATGAAGAAGGGAGTGGATTGTGGAATTTCTTGAGCCTCAGGGACCTAGCCAGTTCCCGGGGGTCTAGAAATTCTTATAATACACAAAATGAGATAAACAGCATTGTTGAAGAAACCCAGAGCTGCATATTTGCACGCAAACGTATGATATCAATTTGCAGCCTGGTATTATAAGCGGGACTCCCCCTAAACTGCAATTTGAAGTCTCACCCGCGGAGTGTACGCACTGCCCAGGACCTTTCCCAACTGGGACTCCAGATTGCTGTTTTCGGGACTTCCCAGTGCTGTTTAAGTCTGGCTGTAGATGTCGGCCCAATCTGAGGGTGTACACACTTTTACTTTTCTTTCCCTTTTCATTTCTATTTCTTTCTTTTTAATGATTTTCTATTAAAGTTAAGTTGAAATTGTCTACTTGTGTGATGAGGGGTGTCTTTTTGTTAAGGAATCCTTCGAATTTATAACGAAAGTAAAACTTTCGGCAAAACAGCATCGTGGTCGTAAATGGAGAAGCTCCCACTTCTTTCACGTGTGTTTTCATTTCATAAACTGGACACAGTAAAGATACAATTACTTTGGGTTCCTTTTTGGGAGGCATGTCGTCTGCAATGAACTGAATATTCTTAGAATACATTAAAATGTTTACATACTAGGTAAAACATCAAAGCGCAATATGTCTTCACTGCTAGAGAATCAATACAAATTTAGCTTTTGTGAAAAATATATCACCGACTCACTTTCAGATAAATCGTTGGACAAATGCAATCATTCAGATCAGGCCTGGTGTAGGGTAGGGGCTCATTAAATCTTTGCTGAATGAGTGAATGAATAAACACTATTCTTCAGCCAGACCTATTGCACTTATTTATTCAACCAAAAAATATTGAAAGCCAATGTGATACATGGTTGTTTTGGTGGCTCCTGATGACCCACCCCTTCCAGGGTTCATGATCGCAGTATTCATACCCTTCCACTTTAACCCTGGGCTTCCTCAGGTGACTTGCTTTGCCCAGTGGAACATCAACAAGCATGATGTAGGCAGAGGCTTGATAAGCACTTGTGTGCTGGGGCTTGTGCCACCACCACGTGGGGAAATGTGATCTAGTCTCCTTGAGGATGGAGACCCCCGGGAGACAGAGGCTCAGTGTTCCCAGCCGTCTCAGCTGAGCTCCTCCTCCAGCTCACCCTTCAGCTGAATGTGGTTGCCCGAGGGAGATGGGAGAAACCAGCACAAACTGCATTATTGTGAGATATGAAAAATTGTTGTCAGGCCAGGGGTCATCCAGCTTTTCCTGGAAAAGGCCAGATAGTAAATATTTTAGGTTTTTGGGGTCATACAATTTCTGTCACAATGACTCAATACTGCCATTATCGTGTGAAAGCGGCCAGAGATGACATAGAAACGAATAGGTGTGGCTGTCTTCCAAACAAACTTTATTTTCAAAAACAGGTGGCGAGCTGAATTGGTCCACGCTCTGAGGTTTCCTGGCCCTGTTTTAGGCCACTAAGTTTGGGGGACAGTTTGTTTTGTTGCAGTAAATAATGGAAATGACCTGCCTTTGTCTCTTCCAAGTTCCAGGTGTCCTCATTCCCGAGAACATTCCACCGTGTGACTTCATTCCCGATGGCTCCCTGAGGTGGAAAGCCCTCCTTTCTCAGACCTGGCCCTAGGAAAATTAGAAAGTCATCGGCGTGTGTTTTTAGCTTCTCATCGAAAGGTTCTAGAAGGGCCAGAAAGAAATGGTTGTGGAAGTGCTCCTTTCACTGGGAGCGAAGGGTGCCTACTCCTAAGCTTCGGGTGGGTGGGGGCCACCCTCTCCTCCTGCCCTGGGACCCTGAGGCTCCGTGGAGTCGGAGCAGGATGACGTCACACTGCGTAAGGGGCAGTGAGGGTGGTAAAATGGAAGTATCCTAGCCTGATAGTCTTATTATATCACCAGAAAGGCTCAGCTGTCCCCATACAATGGTGGCTTCTGACTGACCCATCTACATATTATTGCCCAGAAGTCTCAGATTTCCTGGGATTTCTACCAGAATTCCTAGAACTCTAAGTAATGGTTTTCAAAAATCAGAGTGATTGCATAAGGGACTTCCCTGGTGGCGCAGTGGTTAAGAATCTGCTTACCAACGCAGGCGGCCTGGGTTTGATCCCTGGTCCGGGAAGATCCCACGTGCCACGGAGCAACTAAGCCCATGCACCACAACTACTGAGCCTGCACTCTAGAGCCGGCGAGCCACAATTACTGAGTCCACGCGCCACAACTACCGAAGCCCGCGTGCCTAAAGCCTGTGCTCTGCAACAAGAGAAGCTCCCCACTCGCCGCAACCAGAGGAAGCCCGCACGCAGCAATGAAGACCCAACACAGCCAAAAATGAATACATAAATGTATAGATAAGAAAAAGGAACGATTGCATAATCATCAAGGAAATAGAGAGCCCTGCCCTGTTACCTTGTGGAGAAGGGTGCCGATTCTGGAATCAAGCTGCAGAGTAGCAAATCCTGCCTCCCATCCACTCCCATCCATTTGGTTGATGCCCTTGGGCAAATCGTTTAATACTCTAAGCCCAAGTTTCCTCAATTATAAAATGGTGATAATAATAGCATTCACCTTTATGATTTTTGTGACAATTGAATGACATAAACCATGTAAAGTATCACAGTGCCTGGCACATACTAAATATTCAGCAAACTGTTGCTATTATTAACTCACTGTCAGTCAATTCTGTAGTTTCTTAATTCCTTTGATTTTTATAGATTATTTATATTTTTACATAAAGTGTTCTCACTTCCATATCTCATTGATTTGCCTAAAAAATATATAGCACAGTAATAATTAATGTCAATTTAAAGGGGAGGAAAGTGAGATTGAGGTGCTAGGTTTTTTGGTTTGTTTTTGTCCCAGTTATCTTTATTCTTGCCCAATGAAGCTGGTAAGAGACAAGTATACTTGTTCCAGTTTACAGATGGGGGAGAAAGAGGCAGGGAGTTGGGGGACTGTAAGAAAGAACTAACATTGAAGTGTCATGGGGCAATTCCCCAGGAAGCAGACTCTGAGAAGATTTGCATGAGGCAAGTTCATTGGGAAGTGCTTTCTGAATGACAGCTGTAGGGAAGTGTAGGAAGCAGAAATGGGCAGAGAGGGAAGTTGGGGTGTGATTCAGCTGCCTCAGTCATCCCACGGGGAGTTCTGAAGCTGGAATAACCCTGCAGAGTTGACCCAAATGAGGCGAATGGTTTGGACCTTTTAAAGGCCAGTTTAACCCACAAACTGACCATTCATTGGGTGTGGACCACCCTGGTAAGGGATGTGACCTTGGTCAAGGCTGCTGTCTTCAGTCTAGAACAATTTCCAGAGGGAGACTCAGCTGTGAGCTCTCAGTTATCACCACTCAGTGCTGATGGTTTTGGGGGGATCTGGGTGGCACCCCAGAGCACCCACAACATACAGCTTCTACTGTGGACCAGGCACTGTGCGATGAGCTTTCACATACATCTTGCCATTCAAACCTGACTGCAAACCAGCAGAATAACTAATGAAGAAAGCTATGATATGTTTAGTGGTTTCTATATGCCAGGTGGTTTACAAACTTTCATTCATGCCATTTTCTTAACAACTCGTCAAGGTTGGAGTTATTTGTTGCATCTGGTGGAAGAGAAATCGGCAGTTCAGAAAAGCCAAATTGGTGCTCAAGACATGAACTCAGCTCTCTCACATGGGAGCTGGCGCTCCTCCCACACTGGGCAGTACAGGCCAATTTTACTGATGCGGCAGTTGCGGTTTAATGAGGTTAAATGACTTCCATGAAGTTCAGAGCTAGTGGAGGGCAGAGTTGGGGCTTGAACTCAGGTGTGGGACGATCTTTCCCAGACACCAAGTTGTACACTGGGAGAGATGAGAAAGACCATGACGTGGTGGGAAAAAAAGACAGCTCAGATGAAGCTTAACTTCTCGGAGCTCCATTAACTTCGTCCCTAAGCTGCAAGGGCTTTCGAGACATTTCCTGATAGTAGCAGCTTATGGGTTTTGAGCATTTTACTGGGGCTGGCTGAGAAGGCTTTAGAAAACTACCTGTCTGTTTTGCTTTTTTCCTCCTCTTCTACTCCTATATCAGCCTCTAGAGCCTGGACATGAAGAAGTGGGCAGGAGGAGGCTAGAAGATCTTCTTTCTTGGGAATATTAAATTAGAAATGAAGTCTTGTGCCTTTGGCTGTGCTGTTTGCTGTACTTGGCCTTCAGTTGGAGGCCACTAGATGGCGCTCACCCTCCATTCCTGAAACCTGTCTGCCAGGGGTTTGATGATCTTCCTCCCTTCCCTTTGCACTTTAGTAACCCTATTGATAGCTGACAGCGTTATTCACGTGCCCAATGCACAGCGAGGCCAAACAGACCGAAATGGAGTCTGGAGCAGAGAAAGGACCTAACAAGGAGAGCTGGTGGCTCATGCTCAAAAGACACAAACTCTCCAATGGGTTTCAGGGAAGAAGATTTTACAGGCAAAACTTACGGGGAGGCTGCAGGGCTTGTAACCCTCCTCTGATAGGCTGATGGTGAGGTAACAGGGTGGCGCTCCAGGAATTTCCGTGTCAGCGTTCTGGTTCCAACCAGTCTGAGGTCTGGGGTCTTGTGCTCAGACTGAACTTAGCAACCTCCATCCAGGTGGGGGGCCTTAGTTCCTGTGGAAGAACTCAGAGGTAAGTATCAAAATGTTAGGTACAACCCGGGAGGAGGAACCAGGCCCAGACCCCTAATTAGTAACTGTTTGAATCTGCCCTTTGGAACTCAGGGAAGGTCTAGGAGGCTGAAAGCCTTTTTCCTGCAAACAAGAAACCAGGAACCAGGAAAGGCTTTTATGCCCTGGAGTTCCCCACAGGATCCTGCCTGGTTTTAACTGTTATTGAGAAGTTACTCCGTGCCTAGCAAGTTACTATGCTAAGCGCTTTACAGAAATTGTCTCATTTAATCCTTATTAGGACTCTCAGGTAGGTGTTTTTATCCTTAACTTACAAATGAGGATACATAACTTGCCCAAGAAACAAAGCTAGTGCTGGCTGGGTCAAGGCAGGATTTAAACTAGGTCAGCTGACTTAGAGCTTTGACCTTGTCGGGGAGGAAAAAAACTTCCTCTCCCCTTCTCGGTTCTTCTGGATGGCCTAAGAATTAGATTGACATGAGACAGATTAACAGGAGGGAAAATCAAATTTAATTACATACATACAGGAGTTCCATAAGAATATGGGTCCTAAGAACAAGTTAGTCAATTGAAGCTGGTATGCCATCTGAGGGAAGGAGAAGGGGGTAGAGGTTAAGACTGCAAAGGGAAGGAAGGCAATTTACAGGAAAATGAACAAGAGCAAATGTTTGATAAAGAAATGTTTGCTGGGCCATGCAGAGACCATGAGGCGGAGAGGACTTTGATCCAACAGGCCTCGCTAACTTTCCCCTGGATGACCACACCTGGCTCATATTATACTTTAGTTACCCACAGTGATAGTTCTTTTTCCTGAAACAGGCCCTTTATCTAAATTCTTCTGAACAGTTAAGGGGAGGAGGTAAAAGGGCTTCCTGAGCCTTTGCTTCTTAAAAACTATCAGTCTAAATTAATCCTCAAGCCAAAGAGACACATTTTGGGGTGGCAGGTTTTGTTCCCTTCTAACCTCTACCCATTCTATTGTCTCCCCAGCCATCCCATAATGATGATGACTGACTGCTTACTATGGGTTAGACATTGTGGTAAGTGGTTCATAAAGTTTGCTTCATTTGAAACTCATAATGTTCTCACCAAAAAAAAAAAAAAAAAGATAAATACATGAGGTGATGAATGTGGAGGAATCCACATTTCAATGGTGGGAATCCTTTTGAAACAGGAGGGAAGGGGGCAGGGCACAACCTTTAAAAGAATGACACAGCCATAGGACATGACAAAAACTGGTTAGAACCAACTAGGCCCAAGATGGCGGAAGATTAGACTTCCAGTGGACCTTGAGCCTCGTTATACGCTCATTGTAATACATTAGCATATGCTAAATGTCACACCCACAGGCACCACAATGGTTCTGAGGCTAACCATCAAAGGTCAAAAAGTGCGCAGTGGCCCAATCCCTGGAAATCTCCACCGCTTCCCCAAAATAGTTGGAATAATCCTCCCACTGGTTAGCCTACGAAATTACCCAGCCCATAGAAACTAACCACGCCATACTTTGGGGCCTCTCACCTTTTGAGATGGCCCACACTGTGTCTGTGGAGTGTTTCTCTCCCAGGGCCGTTCTTACCTTTTGAGACGGACCCTGCATTCTGTCTATGGAATGTGTATCTCTCTAAATAAATCCACTTCTTACCTATCACTTTGTCTCTCCCTGAATTCTTTCTGCGATGAGACATAAAGAACCTGAGCTTCATTAAGTCCTGAAACCAGGTGTGTGATCTCAGTTAAAAGACTGTGGGTTTGGACTTCCCTGATGGTGCAGTGGTTAAGAATCCTCTGGTCAATGCAGGGGACACGGGTTCAAGCCCTGGCCCAGGAAGATCTCACGTGCCTCAGAGCAACTAAGCCCGTGTGCCACAACTACTGAGCCTGTGCTCTAGAGCCTGCGAGCCACAACTACTGAGCCTGCGTGCCACAACTACTGAGGCCCGCACGCCTAGAGCCCATGCTCCACAACAAGAGAAGCCACCGCAATGAGAAGCCCGCGCACTGCAACGAAGAGTAGCCCCTGCTCGCCGCAACTAGAGAAAGCCCGTGAGCATCAACGAAGACCCAACGCAGCCAAAAATAAATAAAAATTAAAAAAAAAAAAAGACTCTGGGTTCAAGTCCCAAATCTGAGCTATGTGGTTTCACTTTCACACTATATATGTATACAAATCATAACACTGTACACTTTAAATATCTTACCGTTTTATTTGTCAATTATGGCTATAAAAAAACAACCTCTTAAGACCCTAGGAGGTAAGTACTATTATTCTCCCTCATTTTAAAAGTGAGAAGACTGAGGGACAGAAAGGCTAAATTATTGCCAAGTTGCAGCTAATAAATAGTGGGAGTCAGACTAGAATGCAGATTTCCTAGGCTATGAATCCCAAGAAGGCTTACCTTCTGAGGGATGACGAAAAATGAGAATATTGGTCCACTTGGATTCAGTGGGGCCCTAGGATTCAGGAGCCACTTGAAGATTCTCTCTGTCGTCACCTTCTGCCTCTTGGAAGAGAGCTCTTCTCAGTGGGCTTACACTGCTGGGAGGCAGCCCAGGGTTTGAGTCAAATCCAGCCTCAACTCCCGGCTCTGCGTGACTTCAACTTCCCTTCAGCATAACTTCTTTCCGCTTCTGCTGCCTCAGATGTAAAAGTGCAGGTATCACAGTTCCGGTCCTGAGGTGTCGCTCTGAATCCAGAGTCCAGGCGGGAAAGGGGCTTTCAAGAAACGGTGTCCCCTTCCCCTCCCTCTCAGAGCCCCCATGTGTAAGGAGCCCCAGGAGGAGAATTGGGCACAACTTTTCCTAAGTGGGTCAGGGTCAGAGGCCCTTTAAGATTGACACCACCCTTTCTGGAGATGCTGAGAGAAGCAATTCTTGAATCCATTTATTTGTGGATTTGCTCACTGCCTCTCTCTCCTTCTAGACCAGCATCCTCCAATAGAACTTTCTGCAGTAATGGCAATGTGCTATACCTGCACTGCCCAATGCAGTGGCCAAGAGTCACAAGTGTCTTTTGAGTACTTGGCTTGTGGCTAAAGTGAGGAAATACATTTTAACTTTTATTTGGTTTCAGTTACTTTACATAGAAATAGCCACATGTAGCTAGTGGCTATCTGATTGAACAGCAAAGCTCTAGAGAGTGCAGGGTTCACTGCTGCACTGCCCAGAGGCTGGCGTAGCATGTGCCCTTAGAAAATATTGATTGGATAAATATCTTTCAAATGAATGAATGCGGATAATTCACTTTGAATCTTCCTAAACTACAGCAGTAGGAAGAAATTCCTGTGCATGTAGGAAGGCTTGGCGTCTGTGACAGCCGGAGGACTGGTGAACACCATTTTCAGGAAAGAGAGAGAAGAAGAGGAGACCATCAGATTTGCAGGCATTGGACTTCCCTGTTGATGCGGTGGTTAAGAATCCGCCTGCCCATGCAGGGGACACAGGATTGAGCCCTGGTCCGGGAGGATCCCACATGCCGCGGAGCAACTAAGCCCATGCTCCACAACTACTGAGCCTGTTCTCTAGAGCCTGCGAGCCACAACTACTGAGCCTGCGTGCCACAACTACTGAAGCCCGTGCGCCTAGAGCCCGTGCTCCGCAACAAGAGAAGCCACCACAATGAGAAGTCTGCACACATGAAGAGTAGCTCCCGCTCGCCGGAACTAGAGAAAGCCCATGTGCAGCAACGAAGACCCAACGCAGCCAAAAATAAATAAATAAATAAATTTATTTAAAAAAACCAAGATTTTCAGGCATCATCTAAGGGAGAGAGTCTGAAACAACAGACCGTGGTCTATGTCTGGCGGAAGTTGAGGAACACTTATCTCCTCTCCAGTTTGTTGTATTTTATTTCTCCTTCAGCGATTAGGAATCAAGCCCTGAAAGTGGAAAGGAAACTGTGGGCTTGATGGCAGAGACCCCAAGGAAGGAAGGAAGGAACTGGAGAGACTGTATCACTCATCACAGCAACCCTGAGGGAAAGAGACCCCAGGAGGTAGACCAGGAGGCAGAAAGACGGCAGGGCCTTTGGGCTTGTGCGGGAAGGAAGGGAACAGAGGTGTCACCCTGGGGAGTTAACAGTCTGGAGACTCATTCAACTCAGTTACCATCATAATCCCTACTTTGAAGTTAAAATCAGAGAACCGAGAACACTGACTCTTTATTTTCCTGCCTATGGAGTCTCTCTGGTCTAAGGCTCCAGCTGTTTCTCTCTTTCTCTTACAGGCCTAGTGTAAATTCATCATCATCATCAATATTTAGTGAGCAGGTCCTGAGACCTATGGTCTCAATGGATTCCATCAGTTAATCCTTCAACCCTGAGAGGGATGATCTTAGGTAACATTAGGTAACACTTATTGACCATTTATTATGTGCCAAGCTCTGCTCTAACTCTTTAAATGTTCACAACCGCCCTACTCCCCATGGGTAGGTGTAATTATCATCATCATCATTCCTCAATTTACAGATTAGGATCCTGTGACCTAGAAGTGTGGAGTAGCTTGCCTGAGACTGTAAAGCTAGTAAACAGCACAGTTGGTATTCAAACCCCAGGCAACTGGGCTTTAGGAATTACATCATACTGCCAGGTTCTGAGAGTTACCTTATATGTATTCTCTTTTAATCTTCACAGTAAGCCTATGAGATGGAGATAATTATTATCATACCCATTTTATAGGTGAGGAAACTGATGCTTAACAAAGTTAGGTAGCTTGTCCCAAATTATACAGTTGGTTAGGGCTGGGGCCAGGATTTGAACCTAGGTAGTTGGACTTCAGTGGTCACTCTCAGCGCCACTAGGGTGGATCTACTGGGTTGAATGATACCCCCCCCGCCCCACATCCCCATTCAAGTCCTTCCCAGAACCTCAGAATGTAACCTTATTTAGAAATAGAGTTATTGCAGATGTAATTGGTTAAGATGAGGTTATACTGCAGTGGGAGGGGGGCTACATCCAACGTGACTGGTAATCTTATAAGAAGAGAAGAGACACGCAGACACCCAGGGGAGACAGTCACGTGATGATGGAGGCAGACATTGGAGTGATGCATCTATTGGGTTGGCCAAAAAGTTCATTCAGGTTTTCAATACTAAAACCCGAACGAACTTTTTGGCCAACCCAATACAAACCAAGGAATGCCAAGGATTTCTGGCAAACACTGGAAGCTAGGACAAGGCAAGGAAGTATCCTCCCCTAGAGCCTTCATAGGGAGCATGGCCCTGCTGATGCCTTGATTTCATACTTCTAGCCTCCAGAACTCTGACAGAATAAAGTTCTAAGTCACTCAGTTTGTGGTACTTTGTTACAGCAGCCCTAGAAAACTAGTGCAGTGGGATATACATTCCAGGATGGAGAATGTACAATTTTGTAGCTTGCTGACTAAAGAAACCTCAACTTTGGAGTGTTTCCAAAAACTAAGGTTAAGGATATAATTTGGTGATGATGGGGGAAGAGGTAAGAGAGTAAAAAGGGATCCTGACTCCCCACTTTAGTGACTGTGCTTCCCCCCACACAACCAGGAAGGCAGAGAGCCGGTTGGTCTGTGCCTGCCCTTAGTTATCTGTTAGGTTCAGACTTTGGAGCAAATACCTAATGCCTGGTGAACTTAAACACATTTTTTAACTTCTCTAAGCCTCTGTTTCCTCCTCTGCAAAGGTGGTGATAACAGTATTCTTTAACTTGAGAGACGCTATGAGGATTAAATGAGATAATACAAATTATGTCCCTGGGTACCCATAGTAAGCCCTCAGTGAATTATAGCTGTTATTCCCAGAATTGGCACAAAGACTGAGGAAAGAGATGGCATCAGGCCTAGATGGCTTATGTTCTGGGATGAACTCAATGATTGGAGGGTTGAACCTGCAGTCTCCAAGGTCTTTTCTGGTTTTATAATTCCCTGCCTTTTCCTGGCCCTTCTCAGATTTAAGAGCTGGGATCCGTGAAATATTTTTACTATACATACCCTTACTTTTCTTTCCTCATCCAGTAGGTGGCGATAAGTCTCCATCATTTTTCTTCATCCAGCATTTACTCTTCAGCCCTGACACGGGCTGTGTTGTGGGATGGGACCATTGGGAGTGGTGGAAACAATTGAGATTGAGGGGGCTTCCTTGGGAAAAATTCAGCACCCCTCAGGGCACCAATAGGCATTCATTCCCAGGGGGACTTCTCTAGAGCTCTTCTGATAGGGTTTATCCCCAACACAGTAAGCACAGATACAAAATTTATAACAAAGACCTTCTATTTTGTTCCCAGAACGAGGATACATTATCTCCCTAAATTCCAGAAGGGATGCAGTCCTAAGGGTCAAGATGTGAACCCCATCTGACTGGTAAATCTCATGTCTCAGTGCATTTTGGACCCACAGTGTGGGCATCACTTGGGAGCTTCTTAGAAATGCAGAATGTCGGGCTTCATTCCAGACCCGTTGAATCAGAATCTGCAGTTTAACCAGCCACCCAGGTGACACATGTACTCCTTAAAGTTTGAGAAGTTCTGGCCTGTAGGATCTCAGAAGGAAACGATTCCTCCTGCCAGCCCCATAATTAGTTCTCTTTAATTCAGCGGAGAATGATAAGTTCTCATCGTTATCATGTGTCATATTTACAAAGAGTGTTATTATTCCTAGAGTGTATTTATACACATATATTGTCCTGTTTGATTGCTCTACTTTTGCAGCAATACTTTAACTCAATCCCACTGACAGCTGAGGAAAGGAGGCTCAGAGGTGCATGGATACCCAGGAGTAGAACTGAGAAGTGAGCTCAGGTTTTCCAAAGTCCATAGTGATTGGATTTCAAAGCAGTAATAGAAATAATAGCTCACCTTTAGCGCTCACTATGTACCAGCCTGTATGCTAAATGCTAAGTGTATTATTTCATATAATCCTCCTGGCAATTCTAAGGAGAGGGTACTCTTATTGTCACCATTTCACGAATGAAAAAACTGAAGAGTAGAGAGGTCGACCAACTGGCCCAAGGCCACACAGCTGCTAAAGAAATAACTGATTTAGAAGCCAGTATGACTCCAAGCCTCAGAGCTTAAACATGCAGTTTATAATCTCCCTGAGGGTTCTGTGAATTTCTTGTATATATGTCATTTTGAAACACTTGCCTATGATTATAATGTACATTTGAGTAAATCATTATTTTGAGCTTAAAATTAATAACTATACCAGAACAGTTTCTTCCCCAATATTTAGTACCCTCTTTTAGTACCTATATTAGTTTCCTAGGGCAGCCGTAACAAAGTATCATGAACTAACTGGATGGCTTAAAACAACAGAGATGTATTCTCTCCCAGTTCTGGGGGCTAGAAGTATGCAATTAAGACATCTGCAGCGCGATGCTCCCTCTGAAATCTGTAGGGGAGGATCCTTCCTCGCTTCTTCCTAGCCTCCAGTGGTTTGCCGGTAGTCCTTGGAGTTCTGTGGCTTGCTCCTGCATAACCCTAATCTCTGCCTCTGTCTTCACATGACGTTCTTTCCTCATGTGTCTTCTTTTAAGGACATCAGTCATGTTGGATTAAGAGAACTTCCTACTCTACAATGACCTCATTTTAACTCATTATATCTACAATGACCCTATACCCAAGTAAGGTCACTTTTTGAGGTACTGGGGGTTAGGACTTCAACATCTTTTTTGGAGGGGACACAATTCAACCTATAACAGTACCTCATAAAGTAGAACAGTGGCCAGGTGTGTGGGTTCCAGAACCAGAGTGCCAGGGTTCATATCCTGGCTCTGTCACATAAGCTGGGTGATTGAGAGTAAGTAACTTAGACTATCTGAGCTTCATTTTTCCCCTCTGTAAATCAGGAGAATCTCATGGGATTGTCATGAGTTAATACACCTAAAGCACCTGCCTAGAAAGGTGTTGTAGTATAAACCATTGGTGCCCCTCCCAGATCCTTTACTAGGTTGTGCACCCATTCTGATCCATGGCTAACAACTCCAGCCTGTGAACTTCTGTGGAGAATTGTCTTTGGCTGACAGGAACCACCTTGTTGGAGATGCCTGGGAGGTTGACCTCTCTCCTTTCCCCCTTTCCCAGTTTACTGACCAAGCCTAGACTTCATCTGAGACCACATCCTTGCTCAGCTCTTTCCTCTTGCCTCACTCCCATACAGGTCCTTCCTGAGCACGTGGCCTCAACAAGTCACATGCATCTGAGTCCCTGCCTCAGGCTCTGCTTCTAGGGAACCCAACTTGACCCAAGTACCCAGGATGAAAGCATTAGATTGATGTTGTTATTATCATTTTCAAGGAGCCAGGACTTAACCTCCCAGTCTTCCTGCCTTTTCCACGATTTCGTACTGCGATTATGTCTTATTTTTCCTGCCATTAATCTTGTAATGCCAAGGATGGCAAAACTTTCCCCACACACACTGACTGATTTCTGGGTTGAGATCATCCCAGCTACATGCAGGGGAGGCTGCTTCTTCACGGCTCCTGGCCACCTCTGAGAGTGGAATGCTTCTCTTCACTTTATCTCAATGCTGGATTGCTACAGGCTCTTCTTTACTTCACTGTGACAGCCTATTCCTTAGTGCTCCCTCCTCCGACATGTGTATAGAGAACAAGTCTGCTTTGTAATGGGATCAGGATTAGTAACTGTTGTTGGTTTAGGCTAACACAGTTCTACCTGTCTGTCCCCAGGTTGGCTGGGTACATGTTAGCCCTGCCCACATTATCACCGTCATTATAATCACAGCTACCACTTAGAGAATGACTGTGCTAGTCAGGATATAGTATACAGTAAGTCCCCTACATACGGACATTCAAGTTGCAAACTTTCAAAGATGTGAACGTGGAGCTTACTAATCAAGACCTGGTGGAATTGGAGGCCCAGAGAAAGGACGAAGAGAGACAAGAGGAAGAAGAAGTAACTGAAGAACCGAAGAGATTCACAACACAGGAAATAGCAAGGGGATTTTTCTTTATTTGAGGAGGCACTGATAGTTTTTGAGGCACAGGACCCGAACGTAGAACGGTACGTGAAGGTTGCCGCTGCTGTTCAGAATGCAATCCAGTGCTACTGTGTCATCTATGATGAGAAAAAAAAGAGCTACTACCCAGATATCACTGGATCGTTTTCAAGATGGTAGATAGAACTGAATCCAGCAAGGAACCAGAATCTGTGCCATCAACGTCAGGCGTGAGTGAAATTGCAGCTTGCCCTCCGTCCCTTATTGCTGATGATCTTTCAGCTCTACCACCTCCCACTTCCTCTCCCTCCTCCAGTCAGTGACTCTTCTTGCCTGTTCACTTGATGCCAGCCCCTGTATGCCAGCTATTGTACTATACCACTGTACTTTTCAAGGTACTGTACTGTAAGATTAAAAATGGTTTTTTTGGGGTTTTTTTATGTATTATTTGTGTGCAAAGTATTATAAACCTATTACAGTACAGTACTGTAGAGCTGATTGTGTTAGTTGGGTACCTAGGCTAACTTTGTTGGACTCACGAACAAATTGGACTTACATATGCACTCTTGGAACGGAACTCTTCGTATGTAGGGAAATTGCTTGTGTATCACAATAACATGGATACTAGTTCTAACCCTCAAAATCTCTTTGGAGAGTGACATCTCGTTTTAATAATGAGGAGCAGAAGGTCAGAGAAGTTAGGTCACTTACCTGTGGTCAGGCAACGGTCGAGTCAGACTCTGAAGCACAATCATGTGAGGGAACCAAGTGCAACTCTCAAGTTCCTTGTTGAAACTACATTCTCTATAAGCACTCAAGCCACGAACCACTGCTTTTCTCTCTGTGAATTGCACCTTTTTTTGTTTCTTTTTTTATTCAGATATAGTTGAATTGCACTTTTAATAGCTGGTGTCCTAGTCCCTTTCCAGCAAGGTGAATTGATATTTTAACTCCTTGGATCTTTCTTTTCCTTTCCTCTCCAGCCTGATCTTGGAGTTTCCTCCAATCTTTTTACTTCTACCTGCCATCTGAAGCTTCTTTAAGCTTATGCACCACCACCACTGCTCCCCCTCCCATTCCTCAAGCCCCAGGAAAGTTCACACATATTATTTACCCATTTCCTTTTGTCCCCAAGATTTCAGTTTCTCTAGCATTCCACTTATGTCACTCAAGTTCCATTAATCATAAAATCTGCATTTTCAGACCTACATTTCAGTCAAAGCACATGAGATTCTTGCTCGTCATAGACACTGAAAAGGGGGGTATAGTGGCCATGTCATTTATCATAGTTTATTTATAATGATGCCTTGGGAAGACTTCATTAATTAAGTCCCCAAACAAAGCTTCCTTCCTTCTCCTTCCTAGTAGCCCAACCGTTCATTAGAATTAGATTATTTTGAAATCACCCCTTGGTAACAACCTGTGGCGGATACCTGAGTTACTTAACAAATCACGGGAATCCTATGAAATTGCACAGGAAAGGTTTTGCAAGTGAAAATACTCACTAATGAATCCACCAATTACAACAGTTCCCATCAGACATCCTTTCCAGATCAGCTCTGGTCTCCTTCCTCTTGTATTACCCAGTGTCTCTGTGGGTGGGTGTCAGGCTCTTGATGTTTTATGAAGGGTGAATATCTGATAACTGCAAAGCAAATTCAATGTAAGTCAATTGCAAAGTGAAACTGGAAATACTGTAAAAAGTGTAGGATTTGATGAAGTCAATGGAATTGTGGTTGGAAGGACATCTGAGTTGCATGTATGCTGTTTGGCGAAACAAGACTGGGAAGAACCCTTAAAAATTAAAGCAGTCGACAAGGATAAGGACATCTGAGCTTCTTCAAGAGACAGTGATTAGAATATCCAGTGCTTGAGAGAGTCCCTCGGGAAAAATGAGGAAGACTTTAAATATTTTTCAAAAATGATTCTCTCATTTGCTCTTGCTGTGAAAGTTAAATACGAAATCAAGAATGCCCTACTATGCAGTCATACAATTGTGTGGGAAAATTACGCCAGAGGAATCAGCACATGATTTATTCTTGGTTCTGGAATAATAATGACCTAAATTTTATCAAATATAAGCAAAAATAAATCAATTTTTATAACTTTCATTTCAGTTTTTAATACAGAGCCCCCGATAAACCTGTTTTTCACTATTTACTATGACATTTTGCTCTCCTTTAAGTAGGTCCATTCCCTGCAGTCAGTTACCCTAGGAGATCAAGGGCCGTCTAGGTACCAGAGTCCCTGCCCACAGGGAGCTTATGGTCTAATTGGCAAGGCTTCCCTAACACACTGGGGACAGGGCAGTGATGAGTGAGAGGGTTCCCTTTGCCAGGTTGCAACAACAGTTTAACTGGGGACCGAGGGGGTGCAAAAAGGAAGGAGGAAATGTCTTCCACTTCCAGTCAAGATCTGCAGAGCCTTTAGCCTTGTCCCGGCCCCGCCTGCTGCTGTCAGGAACATGTTGACAAGGCTCTTTTGTTGGCTTCCTGAGGGAGCTCGTGAAAAGCACATTGGGAATTCAGCAAAACACCAGGGCTCTCACTGTTCCTGAATGAGACAGAATTAGAAAATGGCTTCAAACTGAAAACTTAATTTTCAATTAGTGTACATTGGGGAAGGAGCAGGAGGGATTAAGGGATGGCAGCTTGTTTGGTTAACACGCTTTTTAGAAGACATGCTTGCGAGCTATTAGTGGGCTTCCTCTTTCCCTCCCCCCCACCGCTCTCGTGCTGCTCCCTCTGTCATTTGGCAGTCCCTGTGGCTGGCCTGCGTCCCCGACTGACTCAGATGCAGATGGCAGCAGCGGTAGCCACAGGAAATGGGATGCAGCCTGTCACCCCTGAGGCTGGCTCGTGTGTGTCATCCTCGCTGTGGACCCTGTGAGGCCACAGGTGAGTTTGTCACTTCTAAAGATGCATGGGCTCCTGATGGCTTTAAAAAACACATTCAGGGGGAAAAAAAATTTTTGTTCTCTCTCTCCAACATGTTGGATCCTAGTATGAGGCTCACCATTGGGCAAATCTACTCAGTGTGGCTTCAGACTGTGGGATGTGGGATGAGAGAGAGGGGCTGAAGGTGGGAAGGGTGAAGTCTGCAAGAGTGGGTGTGAAAAGGGGGGGAGGGGGCGTGGGACGAATTGGGAGATTGGGATTGACATGTAGACACTACTATGTATAAACTAGATAACTATAGACACTACCATGTATAAACTAGATAACTATAGACACTACCATGTATAAACTAGATCACTATAGACACTACCATGTATAAACTAGATAACTATAGACACTACCATGTATAAACTAGATCACTATAGACACTACCATGTATAAACTAGATCACTATAGACACTACCATGTAAAACTAGATCACTATAGACACTACCATGTATAAACTAGGTAACTATAGACACTACCATGTATAAACTAGATAACTATAGACACTACCATGTATAAACTAGATAACTATAGACACTACCATGTATAAACTAGATAACTATAGACACTACCATGTATAAACTAGGTAACTATAGACACTACCATGTATAAACTAGATAACTATAGACACTACCATGTATAAACTAGATAACTATAGACACTACCATGTATAAACTAGATAACTATAGACACTACCATGTATAAACTAGATAACTATAGACACTACCATGTATAAACTAGGTAACTATAGACACTACCATGTATAAACTAGATAACTATAGACACTACCATGTATAAACTAGGTAACTATAGACACTACCATGTATAAACTAGATAACTATAGACACTACCATGTATAAACTAGATAACTATAGACACTACCATGTATAAACTAGATAACTATAGACACTACCATGTATAAACTAGATAACTATAGACACTACCATGTATAAACTAGATAACTATAGACACTACCATGTATAAACTAGATAACTATAGACACTACCATGTATAAACTAGATAACTATAGACACTACCATGTATAAACTAGGTAACTATAGACACTACCATGTATAAACTAGATAACTATAGACACTACCATGTATAAACTAGATAACTATAGATAGACACTACCATGTATAAACTAGATAACTATAGACACTACCATGTATAAACTAGATAACTATAGACACTACTATGTATAAACTAGATAACTAATGAGAACCTACTGTACAGCACAGGGAACTCCATTCAGTACTCTGTGGTGACCTAAATGGGAAGGAAATCTAAAAAAGAGAGGATACATGTATATGTATAGCTGAGTCACTTTGCTGTACAGCAGAAACTCACACAACATTGTAAAGCAACTATATGCCAATTAAAAAAAAAAGAGTGGGTAGGAAGTTGGGTGGAGGAGGTGGCAGAGGCTGCCCATCAGGGACAGGAGTGGCTTCATCTGTCCTCTGGCGCCTTCCTTCCCATCTTTAGACACAGTTCTCATCCTCTTCTCTCCCTTTCCCCCTTTTCCTAATCGGAAGCGCTCTTCCAGGCTCAGTGTTATGGCACCCACAGCTGGCTCCCCTTGGTCAGCCCTTTCTCTTCCCAACACTTAGCTACCTGTGATGAGTTAGCCGTGGGGTCAGGGTCTCCACAACGTGGCCTCCGTTAACCTGTGAACATGTAGCGCAGTGTGTTTACCAGCACCTTACCTGGAAATCATTAATTCAGCCAGCAGAGCAATAATTTCATTAGGGACTTCCTTCTGTCATTAGGAGGCTAGAGAAAGTGCACTACAGCGATTAAACATGCCATTTCAGATGTCGCAGGCAAGGCTGTGATCTGCTTGGCAGGCGCCGTTCACCTTTTCATCTTCGTTCCCAGATACCGCAAAGCTGGCTGCAAGTGTTGGAAGCAAGTGGTTCATTTTTATAAGAGACATGGCCGCTGGCTCTGCAGATCTGTCACTAGGGTTTTCCTGACTTCTTCCTCGACCTTGGCTCACATCCTGGCCTCAAGCTCCTGGTGACATCTGCTCCCCACAGATGGGCCTGAACAAATTCCAAGTGCCTTTCCTTAAAGCCCTCTGCCTCGCTGAGTGTAACCCGAGGCTAATTTCCACAACCCTCTCTCAAAGGTACCAGCATCTTCATCCACCACAGGTGGAATCCTTCCCAAGGTTAAACTCCTCTCCAGAGAGGCGATCACCACGCACTGTCTCTTCATTAGTCTTATTTCTCCAAGGAGCTGCTCTTCTTAATCCTCTTTCTCTGTCATCCAAGCTGTAGCCTTCCAGCCAGTTTCAAAGAAGTGCTGGATTTAACTGAAGAAAGGATGAGTGAGAAAATCAGTGCTCAAATGCTAACACAAGCTTCCAGACTAACCAAAGGAGAATGGGAAGAAGTTTTGAAAAACAACTTCTGCTAGACAGACACCTGTGAATCCTGATACCCCAGAAGCAGTTAACTTAGAGAAATGAAACTGGAAGTTAGGATTTGGGAGCTTGAAGGAGTCTTAGAAGTCTTGTAATCTAATCCTTTTATTTTATAAATGAGGAAACCCTAACTTAAATAGGTTAAAGGGCCTGCCCATGTTACTAGCTAGAGAACGGTGGAGGTAGTTCTCCAGCCCAAGGCCTGACACTCTTCCTGTTTTCCTGCTTTATTCACTGAACCACACAGCCTGTCTCTTCTCTCCCTCTGTGAAAGCAATTGAGAAAGTTTTTGATGAAGGTGTCAAAACTCACCTACATATGATTTTTAAAGATGACATTATGCTTCTTCTCAGGATTTAGGAGCAATCTAAAGAGAGCTCTTTTGGTTGCAACAGATGGAAATACAACTTGTCAGAAAGGAGAATTGATTAGCCTATGAAATCTAAGGGAGGCTGGCTAATCAAATCCTAGAAATATGGGGAATAGAAAAGACTAGAACAAGGGATGGAGCGTCACTAGTCCTCTATTTGTCACTGTGTCACCTGCATTCTTTCTCACTAGAAACTGCTTCTTTTTCTTTTGTTTCTTGTTTTTTCTTTTCTTACAAAGGGAGGGGAAGCATTGCTGCCAGTGGTTCTAAGTTTTATGTCTTACAGCTCCTACTGTGGGAAACAACTTAATCACACAATCTATGGCTCAATCCTTGGAAAGCGCCTGATTGGCTGGGGGTGATAGGAGGAGTCAGGTGGCTTCCTCTGAGCCAATCAATTGCAGCCAGGTGGTTAGGATATCATCATGGCCCTGTTTGAGTCTGGGGCCCAATCCAAGACCAATCATTAGTGGTCTTAGGGTTGTGATCTGTCAGAATGTGGCTACTCCTATATGAACCTCATGGTTAGAGTTTGTATGTGGGGAGGGTGGGCAGGGAATGACATTCCCACCAGAAAGCAAAAGCTGGGTAGACAAAATGATAGCCATTCCACTGTAAAGCATAAACCTGTCCCCTCTCATTTAATGAATTCTGTTTCACCTTGATGTTCATCTCTATGGAGATTCTGAGATGTCACAATTTAAGACACAAATTTCTTTTTTTTTTACTGTTGCCAACCACCTTTCCAAATATAAGGTAATAGAAGTTGGCAGAAATATAAGGCAAACAAAATGCTCGTTGAAAGCGTCTCATTGGACTGGTCAAATTTGAAAAAGAGAAGCATAAATTTATACCCTGCTACAGTTTAATTAATCCAATCCTTGAACTTAAAAATTACAAAATATTTTTTTTTTTTTTTTTTTTTTTAAAGGACATTCATTTAACTGGGTTTCCTTTTCTTTTTTTTTTTCTTTTTTTTTTTTTTTAAGAAATTCACGTTCTTTTTTATTTATTTATTTATGACTGTGTTGAGTCTTCGTTTCTGTGCGAGGGCTTTCTCCAGTTGCGGCAAGCGGGGACCACTCTTCATCGCGGTGCGCGGGCCTCTCACTGTCGCGGCCTCTCTTGTTGCGGAGCACAGGCTCCAGACGCGCAGGCTCAGTAATTGTGGCTCACGGGCCCAGTTGCTCCGTGGCATGTGGGATCTTCCCAGACCGGGGCCCGAACCCGTGTCCCCTGCATTGGCAGGCAGATTCTCAACCACTGTGCCACCAGGGAAGCCCATACAAAATATTTTTTACTGATGAGTTTGTTCATTATTTACTGCTGTACTCCCCAGTTCTGGTTACCCTGAGGTCTCAAAATGACATTAACACCTTTATATTACTGGTGGGATTTGGGAAAGTTCTTTTTTTTTTTCTTTTCATAATGACTCCTAGATTATAGCATTTATCATAAAGTGAATATAAGTTATTGCTGCTATGAAACTATAAATCTTCCATTCCTTCTCCAAGTTTGTATTTGTGGCTTTTGTAGCTTTCCTGATGCAAATGGACATTCTTCTGGTTCTAGTGATTATTTTATCCCTTTCATCCGTGAAAGTACAATTAGATCAGCAGTTAATAGAATAAGAATCATGATAACATCAACACTTATTGAGTGCTTCCAATGTGCCAGTTACTCTCAGTTTTATGTGTTTTAACTTACTTGATCCTCATAACAACCCCAGGAGTTTAGTAAAATAAATATTCCTCCCTTGTAGATGGAGATAGTAACCCAGATAGGTTAAAAGTCACTTGCTCAGGGTCCCACAGCTAGAAAGTGTCAGAGCTGGGATTTGAACCTGAGCTATCTGGATTTGTGGTATGAGCGTTAAACCTTCATGCAATTCCACCTCTTAAGTGGCTAGACACTATTATGGGACTTAAGGAGTTTGGAAAAACTTGTTCTACTTCCTCAAATACTTTACGTACCTGTTGAATAATGACTTTGATTTAATTCAAAGTATTTGTTTTACCATTAAAAATAGAAATAAACCTGGGAACAACATCCTATTAATTTTGATTAGTAACTTACCCTTAAATTTAACTAACATTTCTTAAGTGCCTACTATGTGCTGTAACTCATTTACCTGCTGCTACATTAGTACCACGAGGTGGGTGGTATAATATCCATTTTAGTGAGGAAAAGAAGGCTTAGCTAGGTTACATGATTGCCAAAGTCACAGGGAAATAAAGTGGGCAAGTCAGGATTTGAATCAGGCCTGCCTCACTCTCGGCCTAGTGCTTGCTATCATACTTGTAAATAAAATGAATCTGTCAGATGTTTGCTGGTTGTCACCACAGGTTTAATAGGGAAGGAAGGTGGAAAGTCCATGACACTGGGTCCTTGCAGAGATCAAAGTGGGATCCCTTGAAAAATCTGAGGAGATTGGTGTATGAAGTACGAGAAGGGCAGATGTGAGAGGCTGTCCTAGAAAGTTCCAGTTCCCTCATTTTGCTGCCCAGAGAGAAGGGAAATATTTACTTAGCTAAGATTTTTGGAAGGCTCTGGAAACTAGGGTGTTAATATTCTGTGTAGTCACAATTATGCTGTAACTACCAATTACGGGAAAACTCATCATTTTACTGTAATGTAATTACAGTAAACAGCACCAGTCATGTCACTGCAAAGACTGGGGCAGCCACTAATTATCCGCTGCGTCCAGACACCTCTGCCTGGATCAGAATAATTGGTGTGATGCAGTTTTGCATGTCAGGGTTGGCCCCAGTTTTCCTCAGGAAAGGGTTTCTTGCTTGATCTTCCCTTGTGTGTGCAATTCAGCTGTGTTTGTGACCTGGAAGCAGATGAGATGCTAACATCCCCAATCTAGGTGTGTCTTTATTTGTCTCTCCTATCACTGTTTCTCGGGACAGAGAATGAGAATAGATAACAAACATTGAGGGTCTCCCATATGCCAGGACTGTGCTAAATATTTTACATATGTTTTATTATTAATTCCCAAAACAACTCTGTAAAGGAGATATTAAAATCCTCACTTAATAGAAGAGAAAACTATGGATCAGAGAGGTGAAGTAACTTGCCCAGAGCCATAGAAGTAGCAAGTCAGAGAGCCCAGGTTCATTCTTTTTCCAAAGTCTGTGCTCTTTCCAGGCCTCCCCACTCCTTCCCAGTAGGTGACTAATAAAAATTTATTGAATGAAGTTGGAGGAGGTTACACATTTTTGCATGTGAAGATGATCTTTTACTTTCTAGTCTTTTTCACCAATTTCTTCAGAATTAGATCCCTAGTTTGGTTAATTTCTAAAAAATTCTTCTTTCCTTCCTACATGATAATCCAATACCAATTCTTTCCAGTATTTGGAGAGTGCCTTCCAGTGGCACGTGTGTGTGTGATGTATACATTTTTTTTAAAAAGTCAGTCAGTTGTGAAGTTGATCTGAATGAATATCCTTAGGGAAGACCCAGGTCTTAGAAGGAATATTTTTAAAAATAGTTGTTGTTATTGCAAACAATGTTAACCTGCACACTTTTTTGTACCAGTCCATTTTAGAAAGAAAAAGAGGAGGAGGTCACATCCATTAGGAGTTTTCAGCGCTTTAGGGAGGGGTATCTTTTCCCCATGTTTAGAAGCCTTCTTCTGTTTGGACTTCATTTTCTCCTAAATGTATTTTTCCGTACTATGACTTTATTTTGAGTGCATTTTGATGAAGCCAGTGGTGCAGAAAGGAGAATTCCCCTTTCCCCGACTGGGCTCCCACTCACCTCCTTTCACCCATCGCCTGCCACCTGCTCTTCATCCCGTGTGACGTGTAATAAATCTCGATGGCACCGTATTTCATGTACTGACTGCATTTACTTTCAAATTATTGTTTATTACTTGTAGAAACTTGCCTTCACTGTTCAACTGATGTATCATTCTGTCTGTGCAAATTGGTTATCATTGGTTAGGATGCCGTATGTTCTAATTTTTTCCATTAAAATTCATGAAAATATTGTTTTATTTAATGGTTTTTCACATAGAGGCAGGATTTTCAGGAGTAAATGAGAGTCATTCCGCAGGGGATGAGTGTGCTGGATCACGGCCTGCTGAGCATGTCAGGGAATATGACTCTCCGTTTTTATATCAGTGGCCCGTGTGCTAGCACGTAGTAGGCCTTCGGTAAATGTTTGTAGAATGAATAAACACATTCTCTTCACAAAACTGCAGGGGAAATGTTTTCAAATAGACATTGCAGAGATTGTACGGCATCATCTCTCATCTTCAAAGTGGATATGGCTTTGGGCATTTCCTTATTTGAATTGGCCAGAAGCAATGGAGCAATATTATTAAAAATGAATGTTAGAAATGCACATATTGGCTTTGCACTGGAATGGTTTAATGTTGCTCTATGGTTTACTCAGGATTCTTGGGAAAGGAGAAGCACTGGGTACCTCGATGGGTTGCTCCACGAGGCAGGTGAAAGAAATACTGGAGTGACTGTGGAGTAGGAGGGCTGGGGGAAGCGTGAGACCCTGGAGGACCGTTGTCAGGAGGGGCTCATCAAGGCTGCAGGGAGCAAGCACTGGAAAGCTGTGGAGCTTGAGAAGGGGAGCAAAGTCGAGGAGCAGGTCGGTGTGGGCCCCAGGAAGCAAGGAGCTGCTTCTGGATTTCTAGGGAGAAGGGAGAGGAGGGGTCAGAAAGGATGAACTAGTGGAGGTGTTGGGGGGGGCCAATGGAAAGGCGGCTCAGCCCCAACAGGAGGCAAGGTCTGGGCTTTGCTTTTCTTTCTTTCTTTTTTTTTCCTGTAATTTGTTTTTTAATTACTAATAAAATTGAGAATTTTTCTTCTTTTTTCTATATATTTTATTAAAAAATTTTTTTTAATTTTTAGATTTTTTCAAGGCAAAATATATCTATATCTATATATTTTTTATATTGGAGTATAGCCGATTAACGATGTTGTGCTAGTTTCAGGTGTACAGCAAAGCGACTCAGCCATACATATACATGTATCCATTCTCTCCCAGACTCCCCACCCCCTGCATCCAGGCTTGGGCTTTGCTTTTCTAATGAGAGAGAAAAGTGGACACAGAGGATATTAGAGACACGTGGAGAGGTAGGGACACAAAGAGGACAGAGAGAGAGAGATGAGAGATACATAGACCAAGAGAGAGAGAAAGAGACAAAAGGAGTGGGGGGAGGGAGGGAGGGAGAGACAGAGAGAGGATGAGAATAAAAGAAAGACAGAAAAAGAAACCAAAAACGACAAAGACTGAGACAAAGAGACACAGGGAGCGTCAGAGAGGACGCCGCTTCCCTGATGAGAGCAGGATGTGACGGCACCAGAAAGTGAAGCCTATTAAGAACCTGATTAAACAGTGGGAGCCCCGCCAGACTTCATCTCCTAAAGAGGTTGTGTCCTTGTCCTCTAGCTGCCCGTTGGCCCTCGGATCTCTGCACACAGTGGTTACATGCTCTCAGCCTCCAGCTGACTGACTGCATAGACCCAGGCTAAAGAGCCACAAGCCAAATAGAGGCACTTGAAAGAGGTAAAGGGCTTCCCTGGTGGCGCAGTGGTTGAGAATCTGCCTGCCAATGCAGGGGACACGGGTTCGAGCCCTGGTCTGGCCAATGCAGGGGACACGGGTTCGAGCCCTGGTCTGGGAGGATCCCACGTGCCGCGGAGCGGCTGGGCCCGTGAGCCACAATTGCTGAGCCTGCGCGTCTGGAGCCTGTGCTCCGCAACAAGAGAGGCCACAATAGTAAGAGGCCTGCGCACTGCGATGAAGAGTGGCCCCCGCTTGCCACAACTAGAGAAAGCCCTCGCACAGAAACGAAGACCCAACACAGCCATAAATGGATAAATAAATTAAATTAAAAAAAATGTTAATTATACACTCTGGATTTATTTGTGTTTGATCTGAAGTGAAGAGAAGCATTTAAAAAAAAAAAAGAGGTAAAGGTGTGAGAGGCCAGGGAACTGGGACCTTGGTCATTAGAAGGAAACACACAAGCCATCCATCCACCCAGCCAGCCAACATTTGCTCCTTTGATGAGGTGGCAGGAAGTCCACAGCTGTGAAAATACCTCCAGAGCCCTGTGTGATGTTTCCCTGAATTTCTTTTTAATTAAAACCCACTATTAAGGCAGAGAGTTTCCTTCTTTCTGGGTGTAGGTCAGGATGGGAATCTTCCTGTTAGATTTTAGGAGTTCAGATTCTTTCTTCTGCTTCAGCTGCTAACTGGCTGCCCTTTTCGCCACTCAATAAGAATGACAAATCAGAAATGCTAACAGGGAAAATCTATTGCTTTACTTCATTAAAATGTGGCAGGACCCAGTGGTATGGAAGGCCCTGCCGCTCCCAGGTTCGGTGAGTGGGTAAAACGTCCTGCCTCACCTGTCCTGCTGGTGACTCTATGACACTAGCCCAAAGCTCCTTCCATCCCAGCTGGAGACAGAGCTGCCCCGATTCTGGGGACAGTGGCACCAGCCCTCTCTCTAAATGGTTATGAAGAAATGTACCTCCCATTGCTCTGCCTCTTATGTCAGAGGAAGAATGGAGGATATTTGTAGGAATAAGCCATTTGTGGTTTTGTGAAAGTGAGCACTTCAGATGTGAAAGCTTATATTTTTTGGTGTATTCCTAAAAGTGGGTACAAACTGTTAGGTCTCATCTTTGGAGCTCAGCAGAAACCAAAAGGCCACAAAACACAGGCAAACATAAAACAAACATTTGTATTTTGGGCCTGAAAGTGGTGAAGGCTACTTTGTTTTGCACGGGCCAGAAATCATCTAAGGAAAGAGGCCTCACAGCCATTCACGTTTTTGTATCTTCAATTTCCATTATCAATGAAAAGACAGTAAACTCTTATCCTAAACAGAAGTGCAATTAGATCTAATAATGAAATCATCAAGTACTACTGAGGTGGAACTTGGCAGTAATTAGTTTTTTGATACATAAATACAATTTCCAAATGCAATTTGTCCCTAAGCCCAGGCTGCTGATTCAATTCACCGTGTCTGCTATTACAAGGGAATGTGCAGGGAGTGTATTCCAATTCCTCAGGGCTGTGTCTCTCCAAGGAGAACAGAGAGAGTTGGCTGACATCTGAAATTACTAGTCAGACATGGAGAGGAGGTATTGTTTGTGTCTTCTGGGGATCAGGAGCATGGGGGGGGGGCGTGCCCCCAGGATCTCATTGACACGCAAATCACTCTATCAGGAGGCAAGCTGATGCTCTCTGCCTGCCTTTTTTCTATGTCTGTCTGTCTCTCTCTCCTTTCTTTCTCTCCCTGATACCACTCCTTCATTCATCTATTTATGTGTTCCTTCATTCAATGATTGTCTACTGTACTGTGTTAGGTGCTGGGATACAGCAGTCAACAAAGGAGACACAGTTCTTGGCCTCAAGGGACTGTTAGTCTAGTACTCAACATTAAGGGAATACTTGTTAGTTATAATTGTTGTAGTGCTATGAAGGTTCCTGTGAGAAAGTAAAAGAGGTCTCTATCCTAGTCTGAGGGTTCAAGGAAGATTTCCCTGAGGAGCTGACAGCTGTGATCTGAAATATGAATAGGACTTAGGCAGAGAATCTAGAGAAAGCCATCCGGGAAGAGAGAAGTCCAAAAGGAAATTGAGTGCAGTAGAGAGATAGGAAGGATGCCAGGGAGGGAGGAGCAAGGAAAGGAGGAAACAAGTGGGCAGAGAGATGACCAGATCATTCAGGGCCCTGTAGCCCTTGTTCAAGGTTTTAAACTAGGAGTTCTTTGAACATTTTAAAAAGAGAGGAGCAACATGACTCTCCTTTTTAGTTGCCAGGCTCCTTTAAAGTTCAGTAATGACATCCCTATTAATTTGCAAGATCTCTTTGATCACTCTTCAAGTCAGTTTCCACCGTCCCTCAGCATTTTCAGAGATTCCAGCTGGGAGGGAAGTATACTGAGTGACAGACGTTCCATCAGTGCCTTGTGACGTCAGAATTTCAACGTGCCGGTGCTTTGCAGCCCTAGCAGTCATAATCAAAAGTACTTCGGGCAAAGGTTAAAGATTCATGATGCGGATTCATCAGATAAGAAGAGTATCAGCTTCTAGGTGAATGATATGTTTACAAAGTATAGGCAGAGAATGATACTTCCCCTCCCCCCATTACTGTCTTCCTAACCCAAATCTACCTAAAAAGTACTCAGATCATTGCTTTTTCTTCCCTCTTAATAGAATATAATTGCTAGGTCAGTGGTTCTCAACAGGGGCAATTTTGCCCTGCAGGAGACATTTAGCAATGTCTGGAGATGTTTTTGGTTAGAGCTGGGGGAGATGTTACTGGCCTCTAGTGGGTAGAGGGCAAGGATGCTGCTTAAAATCTCCAATGCATAGGAAAGTTCTCCACAACAAAGAATTATTCGACCCAAATGTCAATAGTGCTAAGGTTGAGAACGCTGGCTTAGGTCAAGGTGATATTGGGGGTCTCTGAGGAATGAATAAAAAGCGCCATGAGAGAAAGCCAGCTTTAAACACGTGCTAGGCTCAGAGAGCACAGAACCACCTGAGATGCATGCCAGTCATGCAAGAACATTCTTAGTCCCCTAACATCTCCTAACTGCCCTGCTCCACCCTCCACCTCCCAACCCCACAGCACCCTTGTGGTGGAGTCAGAAACCGCAGTTATCAAGAAGAGGGAGTAGGCAGGACGCGCAGCTTGGAGGAGGTGATAAGGAAGACCACGACCCCCTTTTCACTAAAAATAGCTACTTTGCAGCAGGCACCAGCTGAAGAAGGAGAGATTTGTTGTCAAATTGAATTTGGAGTTTGGAATATTCCACAAGATGGGACATTAGAACTACTGAGTTGAGATCGTGTTTCCAGCTTCATGAAACCCGAGGACTCTCTGGCGTGAGCAGAAATGTCTTGAGATCTACTCGACAATTTATCCAGAGCATTATAAAGGGATAGAGGGGTGAAAAATAAAATAAAGTTGCTGATTACATTCCCTGGGTCCTGCTTATTACATTCCCTGGGTCTTATATACCCATTACCTTAACAGTTACTGAATAGCCACTGTAAAAGCTGGGGCTGTCATAAATGTTATCTTATTTAATCATCAGAATTGAATAAAGCACACGCTTTTCACTTAGTGTTTGAAGTTGCATGATTCTTCTTACTTTACAGAGAGGAAACCAGGGCTTAGAGATGTGAAGTAACTTGACCAGATTGCATATCAAGGAAGGGCTGGGTGGTGGTATTGGTGATGGGACAGAGCAGGAGGTGGTTTCAGTGATATCCGTCTTGTTGAAACAGATTCATTTTCAGAATCCTGGAATTCTGCAGAGAGAGTGCAGAGATCCCCAAAGTTAGACATCACAATGTATCATTACATCTTCATGTCAGTGTGGTCAGCTAAGAGAGAGAGAACAAGAGTTTTTAATACACTTCACATCAACTGGCTCCAAGAAATCATGTAGAGCCAGTATTTTCAAGGTATGAGCATGTGGAGACAGGAGTTAAGAGCTGAGTCCTAATCCAAACCAGTCCCTTTGTAGCTGATTAAGTCAGACAGACATATGTCCTTTCTCCTTGCAGGCCCACTGAAAGGCTTCTTCATGGCACTTTTTATAAACCTGCATTACAGCCTGTGTCACCTTGTTTTATAATAATTATTTTTCATGTTTTTTTCCTTGCCAGGTAGGTAAGCTCTTCAATCTGAGTCTTTTGCTTTATTTATTTTCATATCTGGTAGCACCTAATACATAGTAGATATTGGAATAAATAATTTATTGATCTAAAATCCCTGCCTTTAAAGAACTTACCATGTACATTGGGGAAACAGGAAAAAGGATAGTATAAGTGGTATAATTTCTGTTTAAAGATACATATATATCAGTCCATGGACCAAAAATAGTATCTGAAGAACTCTGCACCAAATGGTCAACAGTGGTCACCTTTGTGAGGTCAGATTATGGGGGACTTTTTCTTTCTATGTAATGTATTTCTAGAAGATGTTATAGAAAGCAGAAGTATTTTAGTCATTTAGTGTTTTAGCATTTAGACGGGGAAAATAATAGGCTATGAATAAGAGAACTGAAATTTTGTGTATAATGCAAATTGTGTGTCATTAGGTTTAAAATGAGTGCAGCATGCAGCAAGGTAATAGGAGTTCAGAGGGTAATTCAGACCATGGACTGGGGTGGTCAGGGAAGCCTCCAGGAAAAGAACTTCGAATCTTACTCATTATTCTGGGCTTTGAAGTAGATTTCCAAAAAGCATCCAAGTCCTGATCTTCGCATTTGGTCTCAGGATCTTGTTGCTTTTAGAAAAGCCAATGCCATCTGTTTTTGGAAGATGGTACCCACATCCAGCTGCTAATTTGTACTTCTAAACCATTTTAAAAATTGATGGCTTTATAAAGGTTTGCAACTCCCTCTTAAGAGTTTAATATCATATTTATAAACTCAGTCCTTGTTGAGTTCTAGCATATGGCAAATAATTTACAGTGTTGTCCTGCTCAGAGCATAAATAATGTGGATCCACAGCTGTGCAGATAACTTTTCCTATCAGTGGATGATAAACTATATTTGGCCCCATTTGCATGTGGGAAATAGTCCAGATTTTAAAAGCTGCACTGGTGCAACTTGGAGGGAAATTCTATAGCAATGGATTCTCTTACCTGGAAATTATCTCAATAGTAATAAGTACAGCCAGCCTCCTTGCTGCTAGTTATTATACCTAGGATGAGTGGGCTGGTCATGAAGTTTATGGCCCTTTGGTCTGACTGCATGAACACTTCCCTGAGCAGTTGCTAAATAGTTTGGAAAGTGGGTCAGCCAGCCCAGGGGTCCTGAGGCAAGATCTGGAATGGCCGAATAGTTGGACTAAGGTTTGGGTCTGGGTCAGTTGCTCCATGAGGATAATTTGCATACTGGGTATGTTTACGTCTTTCACTTGTGCCTCAACATCTTAGTGATTTCTCAGTGTATTTTAGGATCCTGAAACTAGCTCTGCTCTTCCCAACAAACCAGGTGTGAGGTTCTTGCCTTTAGGGTCATGAGTCCTGCACAAGACTACTTGCATCTTGAGAGTCCTAGTTATTGATACACTGACTCCATTGACAGCCTTTGGGATGAAGTACCAAGGGTGTTTGATGCTAAATTTAAATTGCAAACCTAGTTAAAAAAATTTTTTTTTATTTTTAAATTATTTATTTATTTATTTTTGGCTGCATTGGGTCTTCGTTGCTGCTCATGGGCTTTCTCTAGTTGCGGCAAGCAGGGGTTACTTTTTGTTGCAGTGCACAGGCTTCTCATTGTGGTGGCTTCTCTTGTTGCGGAGCATGGGCTCTAGGAGCGTGGGCTTCAGTAGTTGTGGCACATGGGCTCAGTAGTTGTGGCTCGCAGGTTCTAGCGTGCAGGCTCAGTAGTTGTGGCGCACGGGCTTAGTTGCTCCACGGCGTGTGGGATCTTCCCGGAACAGGGCTCAAACCCTTGTCTCCGGCATTGGCAGGTGGATTCTTATCCACTGAGCCACCAGGGAAGTCCCCCTAGCTGAACATTTTATACACTGCTCTGTTCAACTAGGGAGTCTGTTTTCACTATGATTTTTATTTGTTTTTGTCAAACATTGATTAATGAGTACCCACAACGTACTAAGGATGGTACTTGGTGCTAGGAATAAAATGTAAAAACAACAATAACAATAACTGTCTTTTGTTTATCTTGTTCTCTCAGCCTAGAATTCCCTCCCCACTCATGAACCTGGTACTTTGGTATCGTATCCAGGACAAATCTAAGCACTGCTTTTATTTTTAAATTGTGTCCTGTAGGGTCCTGGTTTCTGATGAAGCATCTCAGGAACCACCATAGAAGGCAGGAGAGAGAAACCAGGTATCTAGAGAAGATTCTGGGCTGGCTTGTCCCAACCATCAACCAGGGCAGCTATAGCTCCTATTTTATATTTGGAGCCTGATAGATTAGATTTTTGGGGAGCAAATATTCATTCCCTTACCACCTCTGCCTTCTTGGGAGAAGAAGATTTACCCACACATTGAGGTTGGGCTTGGCTCTATGATATGCATTGGCCAATGAAATGTGAGTAGAAGTGACAATACCTTTTCTGAACCTAGGCCTTAAAGAGGCATTGCTCTTTCTACTCACCCCTCCTGAGAGCTTTCAAATTCAGCTACAAGAAGAATATTCTCCAGGAAGCTGCAGCTCCTCCAGCCTGATGCCCAGAATGAGAGACGTGAGGCATAGCCAGACACATGTTAATAATAAACACATATTATTGTGTGACCCTGATATGTTTATGGTTATTTATAATGCAGTAGCAACTGACTGATACCCACATCTAGTTAAGATCTCATTTGGCGTAAGGATTCATTCATTCATTCAAAAATATACCGAGTACCCTACATGTACCACACAGAACACCACTGGAATAGGTGGATTTTAAAATCTGTTGGCTTTGCTTATCTTCTTGACTTCAGCTTTCTACATTTGATGTAAAGGGGTTTATGGTCATCTATATATATATATATATATATATAGAGAGAGAGAGAGAGAGAGAGAGAGAGAGAGAGAGACTATAAGAAATAAAATCAAGACACAATCTCATAGGAAAAATAGTGCCAAAAAATCAATTTGAGAAGTGACAAAGAACTGGCAACAAATAAATGTCAATTACATCCCCCCAAAAAGGAAACCATATGCAAATACAGGTAGCTCAAAACTATCTGTTGCAGAAGAGCTTCCCCATGATTAGAAAAGTGGCCACCAGGATCTACATCTCCAGTTCTTGCTCTGGGAATTGTGTGCCAAAGGAGTCCCTGACAGTCTTAGAGGCAAAGGGAGGCTGATATCACAAAGCTAGCTTTCCTCTGCACTGTGTGATGAGAACCTATCTTTCAGGCCTGGGGAAAGTGCCAGAGCTGGTCTGAATGTATTTAGAATGAATCTTCTTAATGATCTGTCAAGTTCAGTGAAATTGCCAGACCTGGGCTTTAATAACTTCCTGGTTTTTAGTACCTGAGCCTATAAAGATGATATACAGGCCACAGAGGATGGAGAGTGGCCAGGGTTTGGTGAAAAGGCGGGGTCAGGGGAGTTGGAGCTGCCATCAGAATATGTGGTACGTGTAAACTTATCCATCTGGGTCTCTTGGTTGCACACCTGTTTTTGCAGTTGGAGACAAGGGGATGGGGAGGGGAGAAGTGAAGCAACTACGGACTTAATTAGGAAATAGACAAAGCTTGAATATGGAAGCCCTCTGGGCTGCCTTTTTACAAAACTTCCTGAATCCTGCCTTCTCTTGTTCCCATACTCACTCCATTCTCATCCTCTTTCCAATCTATCCTACTTTCTTCTCCCAAAGGCACTGCTCTATCAGTTGTCTTATAAGTCACAGTATCTTAGGACTCGGTGGTGTTTCAGAGTTATAAGGACCAGCAGTCCAGACCCTTCCTTTTATAGATAGGGAATCTGAGACCCCAGAATGGACTGACTTCAGTTACATTGCCCAGCTGGTCAGTCACAGACCCAGGACTGGGTCTCTTGACCTCAGGTGATGCTCTTGCCAGTACTCGAGTGGGAATTAATCTCTGTTAAAGGCTTGAGACCTTATCATCACCCTGAGACTCTTGAAGAAAAAAACATAATAATAGAGGTGCAAAAGGATGAAAGTATAATCAAGAAATTTCATGTTCCAAATATAGGCAAGCAGAGAAGACATTTACGGAGTGAGGAGACCTCCAATATCTCTCAAATTAAGCTCTGTCCACTCTCTCCTATTCCGCCTGGAGAAGAGGGGATCTTTTTAAATGAGAGAGCACCCAAATCTGCCTATTGTGAAAGAGGGGCCATCTTTTCAGAAGTTTAGTATGCACCAACACTTTGAGGGTTCTGAGCCATTATAGAAGTCCCATACTGGCAAATTCTACCATAGCAAATATGATTTGGGGAAATCATATTTTCAAAACTATTTTGAAATGTTAAGGGAGATTTCCCCCTTCATCTCCCATTCCATATATTCCTAGTCACCCCCATCCTCCCATTCATTCAGATGAGGCATTTCATGCTTGTTGCCTTAGTGAACGGCTAACCCATCAGAATTCAGTTAAAACAAAGAGTCTAGGTCTTGGGGGCCTAAATAATGGATGAGGGCAAAATGTCTAGCCACAGCCTGGACAAGACCTTTTAGAACTGGAGAGAGGAAGACAGTTGGAGAGAAGAGAGGAAAATTTAGAAAATAACATTTCTTTGGGCTCTGCACCTTGTTCACACTTTGCTGAGCTCTGGGGGCAAAAAAGTCCTATAGATAAGTTTGGAGTTCTGCCCAGAGAGACGAACTATGGTGTTATATTGGTTAACTAACGTTGCATAACAAAGTACCCCAAACTAGGAGCATTTACTTAACTCATGCATCTGTGGATTGGCTGGGAACTGGATGAAGCTGATTTGTCTTAGCTTGGTGGTTCTGCTGATCTCAGCTGGGCTTGTTTACTCACATGTCTGGGTGTTGGCTGGGGATCAGATGATCTAAACTGGACTCAGTGGAGAAGCTTGGCTCTGCCCCATATGTTTCTCATCCTCCTCAGGCCAGTGGTCTAGCCTGGGTATATTCTTCTCAGAGTGTAAGAGATTGAGTGGAAACATGCACAGCCTCTTCAAGCCTATGCTTGGAACTGACACACTGTCCTTTTTATCTCATTCAATTCAAGGAATGTCATGGGACCAAATCACAAATAAAGTACAGAGAAATATGATCGACTAAAGGAACTGCAAAGTCACTTGGCAAAAGATGTGACTACTGGGAGATATGAAGAATTAGGTCAATCATGCAGCTTGACCAGACTCCCCTTTTGTGAGTAGAACCCAAAGAGAGGGCAAGACCTCAGCATGTCACAGGAGCAAATAGTTGTATTATTTGTCTAGAAGATGGATGGGCTTTAAATAGTTTTACCATTTACTCATACCCCATAGGAATATTTTTCTGTGATGTTGGCCATAGCATGGATATGACACAAAGAGACTCTTAAATGGTTATAGCCTTGTAATGACTCACTGAATTAAAGGATGAGGACCTCATGGAATGAGGATAGTCACAATGTGTGCGCATATGATTGTATGACAACCAAAGACTGGTTGCCCTCTTGCTCCAAAGCCTTAGTACTATGACAACTTTCTGGAACTCAGATGGACTCTCTAGAAAAGAGGATGTGTACATGTGCACGTGTGTGTGGTTAGATAGGGGGTTGGGGAGGCGCGGATCCCAAACTGGCTAAAATTAAATATTTTTAAACTTTGACATATACTAGAACATCTCACGATTCACCAGTTTTTAAGGCTCACCGAATAATTCATTTGAGTGCTACAGCAACAAAGTCTTCCAAATAATATAGACCAGCACTATCCAGCAGAAATATAATGTGAGCCACATGTGTAATTTTAAGTTTTCCAGCAGCCACATTAAAAATGTAAAGAGGCAGGTGAAATTAATTTTAATAGTATTTTTATTTAACTCAATATATCCAAAATATTGTTTTTACCATTAATTGGAATTGGAGATTGAAATAGAAATTAAATTTAAAATCACGTTTCTAGCATACCTGAGTTTCTGGTTTGCAATTGATCCCAGCTTTCCCTGCTCTTTAGTTTAGCCACAAGTTCTGTTTTCTGATGAAGTCATTGCTTTCTTAGATCTCTTTATTTACAACATCAGCACTAGTAGTTGGCTTTCTTGTTACTAGGCAGTATTTTTCCTTTATAACTCCATGAGAGTTACTGAATACAGAGCAGAAGTGGTGGCCTTGAGAGGCTGAGCTAGATAATCCATTAGGCTCACCCACTAAATGACTTGAGCCGGAACACCAGCTTTGTGACCCATGATTCAAATTCCGGCTGAATGGCCCTAAGAGTTATTCCACATTCTGGACTTTCTGGATTGCCCTCAAATATTAAATCCAGAAAATTCCAGAGTCTAATGTGCCATTTTTCTCCTTTGAGCCATCTCCCAAACCTCTTCACTTCCCCCATCCCCTTCACAATGAAGAAATTCAAGGGTAGGTTGGGAAGATTTCAATGAGTATTGAAATATTGTTCCTTTTTTCCCTTCTTAAGGATGTTCTCAGTGCTAACATCAACACAGTTTCTAATGTGTTAATGCTAATATATCCTAATAAAGGAATCAAAAAATGGAATAAAACATTTCTTTGGACATTCTTTGTTTTCAAGTTTGTGAACAAGCTATCCTGTTTCACTCCTGGGATCACCAGGGTTGCCTTTTCTCCAACTCAAAAAGAAAAAGATATTGGTTTAGTTATAGATGGCATCACTTACTATCAGGGGGTAGGTCTGCTGAATTTAGTAGTTTCCTTGGCCATGGCAAAACTCAGGGTAGGTAATGTACAGATAAAGGAAGAAGATGTGAACAATCAAACAGATCTTGTCTCTTTGTCCATTAGCTTATTCAAATCTTAAAAAGACCCTTTTAAGGGGATCTTTAGGAGGGGGTCTTAAAAAGACACTTTTAACGTGATGGGAATCCCCTGGCGTTCCAGTGGTTGGGACTCCGTGCTTCCACTGCTGGAGGCCCGGGTTCGATCCCTGGTCAGGAAACTAGGATCCTGCAGGCCATGCAGTGTGGCCAAAAAACAAAAAACAACACAACAACAAAAACAGCAAAAAGGTGAAGGGACATAATTCTCTTTTAACAGCAACATTTACTAACCATTCTCACACTCAGGCGAGTTTCCTTCTAATAGAGTTGGCTGCCTTAGAACTTTGTAGGGAGACACCTACCTGCACAGGCTACGTGGACACCTGAGTAAGTCCTTGTGGTAATAGTCATCCATCATTCCTGTTGGGAGGTCACCAGGCAAGGCTGCTACAGGTGGAACAGTTTTCCCCTTTCTTAGAGACTGGCTTTGATGGCAGGACTCATATGCCTACTATGAGTTCTCTGTTGAGTAAAAGTGGGCCAGTTGCCTGGGAAAGACCTCAGTCCAACATGGCCACTGGGGTCTCAGACCACACTCCTTGCATGTATATTGGGATGGGTAGTGGGAATGGAAGAGAGGCTTTCTGGAAAACTCTCCAGTATCAGATCAAGCCACAGCAAACCACTCCAGATTGAGGTGTTCCATTTCTCCCCTCCCTCCAAGTCCTCACGGTTGCCCAACAGGAAAAACACACACATTCTCTCTCTCTTGCAATTTCACTCACAATTGTGAACAACCCAAATTATGAGCACCTGGGGGAAAACCTCTCAATCTTAAAAACAAAACAAAAACAAAACAAACCTAAGACCATTCTCTTCTCTCCTAGAAGAAAAATATTTATTTCCTTCTGGAGGGAATAAATAGGGAGCAGTTAGGGAGGGAGCGGATTGCTCTTTTCTCATGACTAGGTTGTGCCACTATTAATGAAATGAAAATAAAGGAAGGAAAGCCCCCAAAGTTGGGTTTTCATAGTGAAACAGTTTGGGTGGTCGTATCCTGCTGTGTTCCTTTTATGGAACTAAAATTGAAGTTCTCTGGTTCCTTGTTTACCCGAGATCCCCCAGGGAGTAAGTAGCAAAATGTGGATTAAAAATTGGGGATTTTCTGATTCTAACAGTCATGATATTTCCATTGTACCAGAGCATATAGCTTTCAGGTCTGGCTCTAACTAATAAGTGCAAATTGTGAGCGAAAGAGAAAAAAGGCCATTTAAATTTAACGCTGAGACTCGCTCGATACAGACACGGAGTGTGCTGTGCAGGAAGAAATAAATCTGCTTGTCCTCTTTGTTCCTTACTGATGCCCCCTCCTCCCACATGAATGCTCACCCAGAGGTCAGACCGCGGTTGGATTTGGGAGGGTTAAGGGGTGTTAACAAAAATGCTCAAGAAAAGATGGATTCCAATTTCATTAGCGCTCAGCCTGAAAACACTTTCCTTCCTTTGAGGGAAGCAAAGATCAAGTGAAAGACAGTTGAGAGACACTTCACTTGTTTCCTGGAAGCTAATGGACCATGAGAGGAAGGATGTTCACACAACTCTAGATGCAGCCAAAGAAGGTGCGCTTATCTGCTGCTTGACGATTACAAATGTCTTTCTTTTATTATTTTATTTTATTTTAGGCCCTGCCGCACGGCATGTGGGATCTTAGTTCCCTGAACAGGGATCGAACCCGTGCCATCTGCAGTGGAAGCAGGGAGTCCTAACCACTGGACCACCAGGGAAGTCCCAAAATGTCTTTCTTTTAAAACACACTTTGTCTGTGTGACCAAGTCAGGAATTTCAGAAGCCGGTTCCCTCCTTTTCTTCCAGCCTCCAGCTTTAGGCATGGAATTGATTGATTAATGGATTCATTTAATGGACAATAATTTATTAGCTCAGGAAGGAATTTCAGAAGTCAGTATGAGACCCTCCATCTCCCAGCTTGGTTCTTATTAGAGTCAGGCTCAGGGCTGATCGACTGACATACTCATTCATTTATTCACTTGTTTTACAAATTGGCAAGTTTGTGTCCTTGGCATTGTACTAGGTTAATGCTTCCAAATATGTGGTTTGTATAACTCTTTTTTTGTTACTTCTTTTTTTTTTTTTTTTTTAATTTTACTTATTTATTTATTTATTTTTGGCTGTGTTGGGTCTTCGTTTTTCTGTGCAAGGGCTTTCCCTAGTTGTGGCAAGTGGGGGCCACTCTTCAGCGCGGTGCGCGGGCCTCTCACTATCGCGGCCTCTCTTGTTGCGGAGCACAGGCTCCAGACGTGCAGGCTCAGTAGTTGTGGCTCACGGGCCTAGTTGCTCCACGGCATGTGGGATCTTCCCAGACCAGGGCTCAAACCCATGTCCCCTGCATTAGCAGGCAGATTCTCAACCACTGCACCACCAGGGAAGCCCTGTATAACTCTTTTTTAACATAACACTAAGCTGAACATTATTTATTAACAGGGTATTAACTGTGTTAGAAAATTGTAGAACTATCACATCAAATTTAGAATTCACGATTATTATTTCTTAGAAGGTAGCAAAAATAGATAACTAAAAGAGGGTAAATTTAAAGAAAAAATTGAACAGTAATAGAGATGAGAGTACATGTCTGCCCATCAAATTGTGAGCCTTCACCATGTCTGTATTCTCCACGGTACCTAGCGCAGTGCCTGGCATAAAATAGGTGCTCAATAAATGTTTCTTGAGTAGACTGAGTTCCTATGCCTGGCAAACATACCGCTGAGCTGGAGGGTCTCTTTGTTTAGTAGATCTGACTTTCCTCTCTGGCTTGTCACTGATCTCAAATTTGGAGCTGGGAACATTAGCTTGCATTTTCTGTAAGAAGCATCAGAAGTTTAAAAGCTAACAAAAATAATAGTGGTGGTGATGATGATAATGAGATTTATTGAATGCTTCCTATTTTCTAGGCATCGTTTTAGGTGGGAACACATATCTCTTAATTTCTCATCTTCACTATGACTCTGTGATATGGGTTTCTGTTTACAGATGGGAAAATAGAGACTTGTTGGGGAGAGGTGTTAATATCACTCAGCTGCCTGTGCCAGAGCAAGAAAAGGAATCCTTGTGTGTCTGACACCAAAGGTATTTGAATCTTCTGTGCAACACTGTCTATTGAGACTTTTTTCTCAAATGTGGTTAACAAAGCCATCCAAATGCTAATTTGTGCATCACTTATCTGATTACAGATCAGGACTGACTGCATCAGAATGGCAGTTCAAAATGGCTGAATTACCTCCCTGCTATAGTTGGGAAGGTAGGAAATTGTGCTCATGCAGCCATCAAGCCTTCCAATTATATTTTTTCACTTCATTCCACAAGAAAAAAGAAAAAAAAATCCAGTCAGCCTTGAGCTCTCTTGGAAAAATCTTTGAACTGTGGATTTTACATTAAAGCTACATCTTGTAACTGAAGGGTGGGGCAATGGGAGAGGAAGGAGTGAGTGAAGATGCAAAGGTTTGTTAAAATGGGATCATGTGACCATCTGTTTGCCTGCAAGGTAAGAAAAAAGGTAATTTAGAACTCTGTCCTTCTCCAAATTGTAATGACTTTGTGCTTGCATTTCTTTGTTATCCCAAGAGAGGGATAGTAAAGGTTGTGATCTTTCAGTAGGGCTCTGCAGGACATCCC
This sequence comes from Balaenoptera acutorostrata, assembly GCF_949987535.1. NCBI lineage: Eukaryota > Metazoa > Chordata > Mammalia > Artiodactyla > Balaenopteridae > Balaenoptera > Balaenoptera acutorostrata. The sequence continues at coordinate 17,870,028 of NC_080072.1, forward strand.
TTGTCTACTAACCACTTCAAATCATCTCAAGCCTTTTATTCCAGCCATTGTGTGACAACCTGTTCTGCAGGCTGAGACCTGCTTCATGTAGGGGCAACCCAAGTGCTCCCCTCTCGTACTTCTTGCCATGGACCCCTCTGACTTAATGATGTCAGCCTCCTATGGGAGGATGCAACTCTCAAATGCAAGGGAGTCAATGCTCCCATGGTGCCCCTCATGATGAATTCGAGACAGAAACTGATAAATAAAATACTCCTCTTTTACTTTCCTGGAGGATGGTTCTGATATGCCCTTTGGTATGTGTCTAGGAAGGTTCTGGGGAAGCTAGTAACCAGTAGCCCATCGTGGTGGCCAACTCAAAACACATCTTTGTGTTGGTCTTTCCTTTTTTCCTATTTCACTTCCTCTGTCCCTTACTTCTTCCTGCTCTTAGGGATAATGTTTCCAAATAAACTATACACAGGTAATAAAACTTTGCTTTAGGCTCTTTCATGGGGCAACTCACACAAAGAAAGATACTAAGAGTAATAATAATGAATAACTCAAATTTGCATAGCATTTTATAATCCACTAAGCTTTTCCACACAGTACCCCTTGTAGCTGCACAACAACGAATTATACATGCGTATGCATACATGTGTGGTATGTAGGACATGGATTATTATGGTTCTCATGTCCTAGATGAGACAACTGAGATTCCAAGAGGTGAAGCACTTTACTCAAGGGCATCCAAAAGGCAACGGTAGAGCTAGAACCAGAATATTGTCTCTGGAGCTCTTAGTCCAGTGTTCTTTCTAATTTGACCTCATTCAGAGTCCTGGAACCACGTGTCTAGGATTTTGCAAACTGGAGCAGTATTCCAGAATTTTACTTTACTAGATTTCAATTGCCAGTATATTAAAGTTCACAGTATGTATCAATGAAATTAATCACCCAAATGATTAAACATTTGGGTGTTAAATGCAGTGATATATTTCCAGAAAGTTTTCTTGAGCAAGTGCTCAGTTCTTTCCCTTCTGTAGGCTCTGGTTTGAGGCCAGCCTGCTGCATAAGCAGCCTCCCTCCTCAGAAAAACAGTAGGAGGAAAGTATGATTCTAAATATAGCTACCATTTATTGAGAGCCAGCCAGGCTCTGAATGCTTTTTGTGGTTATCCTAATTAATTCTTAAAGATCCTGTGAGGCAGTACCATGAATATCTCCATTTTGAGATATGTGCACGGAGAAGTTAACTAACTTACAGGGTCACACAGCTAGTAAGTGGTGTAAGTCAGCGTTTGAACTCAGGCTGTCAGACTCCAGAGCCCGCTCTCTTAAATATTATACTGCCTGGGTGAAAAAGTGTGTTTAGTATTGCTCATTTTGTCATTTTGTATTAAATGATAACCCTACTGGCCAGTTCTTCTGAGTCTGGGAGAGGTTTGTGAGAGAATACGTCTTTTGCTAGAATCCACTTCATCGACTCTGTTCTATAAAATATAGAATGTCATAACTAAATTGAAGTTATTCTGTCAAAAACACTAACATTTAACAAAGAACCAAAGAGGAGGGTTAGTTGAGAAATGCTCAAATGTATAGAGTTTCTTATAGGTGATAGTATCTGATTTTATGAGAAAATATAGACATTGTGTTAAGAAATTAGTTCATCTCCTTTGAATCCTCATTAATGTGCATTAGAAGTTATTTCTAAAAAGGCTAATCATTTTTGGCTTTAAAAATTAAGCATCAAACTTCTAACGAACTAAAGTTTAAAAATTAAATGTAATTTTAGATTACACTTGTAATCTAATTTTGGATTAAATTTGCGTTTTTCCATTGCATTACATTGGATACTCCACTGGATTACAATAGATAAGAATTGTAGGATAGAGAAAATAGTAGAAAGTATATATGTACATATATATATAGGCATACCTTGGAGACATTGTGGGTTCAGTTCCAGACCACTGCCATAAAGTGAATATCACAATAAAGTGAGAATTTTTTGGTTTTCCAGTGCATGTAAAAGTTATGTTTATACTATACTGTAGTATATTAAGTGTGCAATAGTATTATGTCTAAAAAAAATACACATACCTTAATTAAAAGTAATGCTGTTGGAAAAATGGTGCCGTAGACTTGCTCAGTGCAGGGTTGCCACAAACTTTTAATTTGTATGAAACACAGTATCTGTGAAGTGCAATAAAGCAATATATATATATATTTATATATATATATATAAAAACTCCAGGCACATTCTAAGTATTGAAGATCAGTGATTCTCGAACAGAGTTGGGAAAGAGGTAGATCAGAATCACATGGTAGACGGTGACTCAAGGTGATTATACCAATTTGTAATTTTTTTCAGTCACGTGAGGGAGTTTCTACAGCTTCTGTAATGCTGGTGTTACCCAGACTATATAATTTTTCAAATCTGATAAATATGAAATGGTTCTCATCTCCATTCTAATATGGAATGTCTTAAATTAAGGAGTTTGTTTATAAAGTACTCTTTAATCTTGATAGCTTTATTGATACTCCCACTTCTTTCCTTACATCCTGTCTGCCATTTAGGCTAAGCCGTGAGAATTGGTGTCACATGAGAGAAGAGAGGAAGGGCTGCCTGGGCAGCAATGCCCACAAAGTAAGAATGAAGGGAGGTATGATGTACAAGTAATTTCTACGCAATAAGAAGGGGAGGTAGAAGCCTTTCTTATAGAGATTAGAGGGGACAGAGCAGAGAGGACAGAAACTCCTCCACTCCACTACTTCCTCAATCATTAATGGCATGGGGTCAACTAATATGATGCTACTTAATGTCCAATAAAGGAAAGCAAACTAATTATTATTTTTCTGTACATCTGATTTTCACTGTGTGAAAATGTTGACCCATATCTCCAGTACCAACATACCTGATTTCCATCTACTAAACCTCAGTGTCAGGTGCTATGCCAACAAAGCACTTCATCTCTATTATTTCCTTTAATCATCCAAAACTATCCTATGGGACGTGGGGCAATGTGATTTTTCCTCTTTTACATGTGAGGAAACTGAGGTTAGTGAGATAAAGGAGCCTGCCCAAAGGTGGAATTGCTATTTTAATCCAGGGGTGACTGATTCCAGACAGGCACACTTAACCACTGAATGATCAAGACTCCATTTGGAGCACCTGTTGGTAATGACCTCACAGGAGACTGGTGGGCATTAGGAAGATAGGATACATGTGAATTCCGGCCCTGGACTTTGCGGTCAGAAGAGCTAGTGGGACCTTGAGCAAGATGTACTACCTTTTAGCAAGTGCTCCTATCATGATCTCCTGGATTGCCATAGCTGCTCTTGACAGAGGCAGGCAGTGGACACAGAAAGCCATTATCCTTGGTGCATATTGAAGCTTGTTTTTCAAACATCTCTTCCTGAGATGGTGTGTCAGTTAGCTTCTGCTATGTAACAAATTACCCCCAAAACACAGTGGCTTAAAACAACAGCCATTTATTTACCTTATAATTCTATTGGTTGGAAATTTGGGCTGGGCTCATCTAGGTGGCTTTTCTATTCCCTGCTGGGCTCACTCATTTATCTTAACTGCCAGACTGTCCTGTGGCTGCTTAATTAGGATGGCCTCAGTGGGGATAGCTTATCTCTGCTCCCTGTGGACTGTCATCCTACAGCAGACTTGCCCAGGCTACTTCACCAGGCCTCTGGGCAAGATTCTGAGAGTTTGGCAGCTGCAAGGATTCTTAAGGTTTATGCTCTAGAACTTACACAGTCTGTTCTGTGGCATTCTATTGATCAAAGCAAGTTTCAAGGCCAGCCCTGATTGGAGAGGTGGGGAAATAGAGTCTACCTTTTGACAGAAGAATCTACAAAGTCACAATGCAAGGACTGTGGATACAGAGAGGGGAGTAATTGAGACCATGTTTTTCAAGCAATAGTCCACAGATTGGAGAAGTCTTGGGATAGTTTTTCAAGCC